>NC_134398.1:68393106-69622247 GCF_050003625.1 Haematobia irritans | reverse complement strand
ACAATTGTTTGTACTTTTACAAAAACTCTAGAATTAAAATTTAAATCGGCTAACGCCCTTGAATGAAACACAATGTTAATAAAAAAAAATATGGGAAATATATATATATATATTGTTACGTTTTTATATTGAGGCGTATTTAATTACCCGATAATTAAAAAGACAGTTCTTTTCAATAACGTTAATCTACAATTTATTTGTTTAACTGATTGGTTTCACTTATTTGCTCTACGATGTGTACTGTATAAACTTTAGCTTACGACTGACTTGACTGCTCCCTCCGCCAGGGGCTTATATACCGTGATTTGACGATTTCGAAAATTCTGGATAGTCTGGCCTACAACCATCTAGAACTATCTTGTACAATTTATCTAACACCACATATTCAACTGGTTATCTGCATTGCCTACAGCCATCTGGAATATTCTATCGGCGTTACTTTATAGGTGATATGGCACACATACTTTTAGGCTTATGCTAATAATCTAGTGCATTCTACTAGATTAGGTAGATGTCGTGCAGGCATAAAACAAAAGGCGTTACTTTTACAATGAACGATTGGAAACACAAAAGATGTTTAAGAAATTACTAGAAAATAAAGAAATGACTCTAACAAGTTATGACGTAATTTATCGTTACAATTTGAAATTTAAATTAACGTAAACTAATTTAAATAAACTTAAATCAAGAAATATCACATTCGTAACACTGCCTCCCGCTTAAGCCTGTTCGTCCCGAATAGGCACAGAACCCGTTCCGTATGGAGCCAAACGTTCCAGGTGAACGACTTTCATCTTTGACCTTGGGCTGTCGTCTTTTTGAATGCGGTATACAACATCATTGATCTTCTTGATGACTTTATATGGGCCTTCCCACTGTGTTTGTAGTTTAGGACATAATCCTTTCTTTCGTTGCGGGTTGAATAGCAGAACCAGTTGTCCTTCACTAAAGCCCTCAGTGTTTGCTGCACGATCATATCTCGCCTTCATTCTGTTGCTAACCATTTTTATTTTGTTTCGCACTGATTCGTGAACTTTACCAAATGTGTTTGGTATGTCGTTACTGGTTTCTTCCATGGCGAGCTCATTGGGTGTAGCGCCAAATATCAAATCTCCGGGCAACTTCAATTCCGTTCCGAATAGGACCTTGGCCGGTGTTCGTGACGTAGAATCATGTATGGCTGATCTATACGACAGCAAAAACTTTGGTATATGATCGTCCCAGTCTCGTTGGCCGTTATCCACCACCTTTCGAAGATGTTCTTCCAGAGTGCGATTAAACCTTTCTACCATGCCATCAGACTGCGGATGCAATGGCGTAGTCCTTGTTTTCTTGATACCAAGGGAGTCACACATCTCTTTGAATATGGCCGATTCAAAATTTCTTCCTTGGTCTGAGTGTATCTCGGTCGGCACACCGTAGCGACATATCCAGTTCTTGTCGACTACATCTACAATCGTCTTCGCCTCTTGGTTAGGAATGGCATAAACTTCTGGCCACTTGCTGAAGTAGTCCATGACCACAAGGACATATCGATTTCCAGAATCACTTACTGGGAAAGGCCCTGCAACGTCCATTGCTATTCTTTCAAAAGGCGCTCCTGGCCTATACTCTTGCATAAGACCTCTACTTTTTCGTCTTGGCCCTTTCGCCTTTATGCACTTCTCACAATTTGCCACCCATTCAGCAATTGATTTCTGGCATCCAACCCAGTAGAATCGTTGCTTCACTTTCTCGGCTGTTTTGGTTATTCCTAAGTGACCTCCACTAGGTCCATTGTGGAATTCCGTCAAAACATCCTTTACCTTGGAATCTGGCACGATTATCAAGTTGCGGCTATTCTTGCCATCTTCACTTTCCCATTTACGTTGCAGGGATCCATTGACTAGAACTAAACTATCCCATTGAGCTCAGTATGCTTTCATAAGTGGACTTTCGGCTGCGATTTCTTTCTTGCTGGGTTTCTTATTTTCTTGTTTTGCCGAAATAATTTTTCTCAGAATGGGATCTTTATGTTGCTCTATTGACCAGTCTGTGCCAGATTCGATGTGTAACTGCCTGCCATTTACAACTGTCTCCTTTGGTTCAGCCTTCGAGTAGCGTCTGCTTTCTACATTGCAATGCCGTCGTGTCAAGGCTTGATCAATAACTTGTTTGCCACCTTTTCTATTATCCGCAAAATTTGAATTTGAGTCGCTTGGCTTTGTGGTCGCCTTCTTCTGATTATTGTTTAATGGAGATGGCGAGATTGACCCCGACGTTTTACGCCACGCTTTACATTCCCGGGAAAGATGTCCAGCCTTATCACAGTTATAGCATTTTATTCTAGATTTATTTGCCTGCTGCTTCATTTCTTGCATTATCTGCTTTAGAGCCTCTTTTACCAATTCAATGACCGATTTCGATTCTTCACACTCGGTCTCTACTCTGCGTACTTTGTGAATTTGAGGCCGTGCCAGCAATCTCGCAGTCTCTTGTACAAGTGCAAATGTTACTGTTTCTGTGAATGTAGCTTTTTGTGCGGCATATGTTGCACATTTTATCTCAGGGTCTCGAATTCCATTCACAAAAGTCTCAATCTTGATACGATCTATAAGAGGATGATTCTCTCCAGGGTATGCCAAAAGCACTAGCCGCTCAACTTCTGTTGCGAAATCTTGTAGAGTCTCATTTGACTTCTGGACTCTTCCTCTTAATTCCATTCTGAAGATGTCTTGCTTATGTTCTCCGCCGTACTTACGTTGAAGTGCCGCTATTACGTCATTATAATTATTTCTAGAGGCAGCGGGAATGCTTTGTATCACATCAGCGGCGTTGCCCTTTAATGCCAATAGAAGTTCAATTGCTTTGTCATTGTCGTTCCATAAATTTCTAGAAGCAACCATTTCAAATTGGAATTTGAATACATCAAATGAAGTTGAGCCATCGAAAACAGGAGGTTTGGTTTTCGAGCCCTCGATAACGCGCACTGGTCCACCTTTAATTTCCAGCTCTGACATTTTTCTTTCAATGTGTAGAAACTTCTCCTCATGAACCATAATTTTCTCATCCACAGAAATAATCTTCTTATCCAGCTCCCCAATTTGGCTTTCGATATGGTCCACACGTTTTTCCATGCCTTCAGCAATTTGTTGAAGATTCTCATTTAGAATTCTAGAATTTTCGTCCATCTTTTTTGAATTTTCGTCGAATTTTTCTTCCAATTTTCTAGAATTCTCTTGCATTTTTAGAGAATTTTCTTCCATAATTTTTCTAGAATTCTCTTGCATTTTTAGAGAATTTTCTTCCATCATTTTTCTAGAATTCTCTTGCATTTTTAGAGAATTTTCTTCCATCATTTTTCTAGAATTCTCTTGCATTTTTAGAGAATTTTCTTCCATCATTTTGCTCAAAATATTGACCATCGATGTGTAATCAACAACATTAGAAGCTACAGATGGAGTTTCCAAGGCGCTGGCTACTACTGATTCGTCAAGATCTTCCTTATAATCGAACTCATGTGTTTCGATATCAATACTGCGCCGCTCGAACTCTTCCAGTAGTCGCTTGTTTCCTGTAGTCGGCTGCTCCATTTTGCTCAATTCCTTCTTCAAGTCTTCCACTCGAAGCTGATTAAACTTCATTGTAGATTTTTTTTTCCCGTTATTTCACTTCCGACACCAATTGTTACGTTTTTATATTGAGGCGTATTTAATTACCCGATAATTAAAAAGACAGTTCTTTTCAATAACGTTAATCTACAATTTATTTGTTTAACTGATTGGTTTCACTTATTTGCTCTACGATGTGTACTGTATAAACTTTAGCTTACGACTGACTTGACTGCTCCCTCCGCCAGGGGCTTATATACCGTGATTTGACGATTTCGAAAATTCTGGATAGTCTGGCCTACAACCATCTAGAACTATCTTGTACAATTTATCTAACACCACATATTCAACTGGTTATCTTCATTGCCTACAGCCATCTGGAATATTCTATCGGCGTTACTTTACAGGTGATATGGCACACATACTTTTAGGCTTATGCTAATAATCTAGTGCATTATACTAGATTAGGTAGATGTCGTGCAGGCATAAAACAAAAGGCGTTACTTTTACAATGAACGATTGGAAACACAAAAGATGTTTAAGAAATTACTAGAAAATAAAGAAATGACTCTAACAAGTTATGACGTAATTTATCGTTACAATTTGAAATTTAAATTAACGTAAACTAATTTAAATAAACTTAAATCAAGAAATATCACATTCGTTAAAATATATATATATATATATATATATATATATATATATATATATATATATATATATATATATATATATATATATATATATATATATATATATATATATATATATATATATATATATATATATATATATATATATATATATATATATATATATATATATATATATATATATATATATATATATATATATATATATATATTATACCCTTCACCTCTATGTAGACTCTCAACTACTTCAAATTTGCTGGGAGCTATATAAAGGTTAGCATTTCCAGCTACAAATACTTTTAATGGAGACAATTGTTTGTACTTTTACAAAAACTCTAGAATTACAATTTAAATCGGCTAACGCCCTTGAATGAAACACAATGTTAATAAAAAAAAAATATGGGAAATATTTATTTTTTATTTATTTATTTATTTTATGTTGACATTGCGAGCACTACAAGGACTTATCCTTATTAATGACAGTGCAAACATAGATTAGAAGTTAACATATGGGGTTACATTAATTAGGTGGTTTGATGGAGTTTTAAGAATTGTATGTTTAATATTATATAATTGACATATATGAAGGGAGAGAAATTTTAATGCAATTGTATAAAAGAGCATTTATGACTTATCAGGTGATACATATGAATTCGAGATATTTATAAGACAATTTTAGTAATATTTATAATTTTTGCTACTTAGCAGTGGCGATTTTACAAGGATATTGGTTAGATCCCGCCAAGATATATGGTCAAGAGTGGGTTGTGATATATTATTTGGTCAAGTCGGGCGACTTGGAGCCTTATTTAAAACTCAACGTTTCTGTGGAAATTCTGGCATTACAGTGTTTAGGATATGACTAAGATATGGGAATATCATCACAGAATTTTGTGTAAAGTGTGGGAATTTGGTCATATTTGTATATACCGGAAGAACGAATATATGGAGGCTTTATCTAAATCTGAACCAAATTAGATCAAACTTGACACTTAAATATCATATTAAATATATTCTCTGTGAAAACTATTCAGTCAATTGGAGGAAAATCTCATTGAAAATGAGTCTAAATTATGAAACAGTCTACCATATTTCCCCAACTCTGGTGTACGTATATATGGGAGCTATATATAATCTGAACCGATTGTGACTAAATTTGACATGCATAGTTAGAATAATAATTCTGCAATCTCTGCAAAATTTCACGTAAATGGAGTATAACTATAGCCTCCGTGATCATATGAGTGTAAATCGGGCGAAAGATATTTATGGGAGCTATATCTAAATCTGAACCGATATTAACCAAATTTGGCACACATAACGACACCGTTAAACGTACCTCTCGTGCAAAATTTGAAGCAAGTCAGGGCAAAACTTTGAGGCCATATAAGTGCAAATCGGACGAAAGCTATATATGTGAGCTGAACCGATTTCAATCAAATTTAGCAAGCATTGGTATAATGTCAATTCTACTCTCTGTGCAAATCGGTAGTAAACTTTGGCCTATGTTGCCATATGAGTCTAAATCGGACGAAAGATATATATGGGAGCTATATTTTAATCTGAACCGATTTGGCTGATATTTTGCAAGTTTTTCGAGACTCATAAAATATTCGGATGTACAGAATTTGAAGAACATCGGTTGATAAACACGCCAATTATGACCAGGTCGGGGATAAATTTATATGACAGCTATATCTAAATCTGAACTGATTTTTTCCAAAATCAATAGCGATTGTCTTTGTTCCAAAAAACGACCCTATGCCATATTTGAGGACGATCGGACTTAAACTGCGACCTGTACTTTGCGCACAAGAATACATGAACAGACAGACAGACAGACGGACGGACAGACTGGCAGACAGACAGACGGGCGGACAGACGTACATCGCTAAATCGACTCAGAATTTAATTCTAAAACGATCGGTATACTAAACTAAAACGGTCTCAGACTTTTCCTTCTTGGCGTTACATACAAATGCACAAACTTATTATATCCTGCACCACAGTAGTGGTGAAGGGTACACTTAGAGTCTTCCCGACAAATTGATATATATTTTACCCATTTTTGTTGTCTTAAGGTGTGTTTTACTAAAAGCTTCCTGATTTAATGAAGCCCGCCTAAAGGCGGGATTGGGCAGTAGTGGGTTAATTTTTTAAGTGTATCACTACTGGATTTTTCACGAAATTCGGGACGCTTTTTTGTACTATTACTATTACCGAATTTGGGGGTTTTTTTAAAAAGTCTAGACCAATTTAGGCGGTTTTTTCTTAAGATTTGGGGGGAAGAATCAAAAAACTCCTGGCAACACTGGATATGACCCATTTGCAATACCTATATCAATTACAACTACTTGTGCCAAGTTTCAAGTTTAAAGTTGTTAGGTGATTTAAATAGACGGAGGGACAGACATCGCACTGTGGTTCCAAATCGCGTTTTTTGGAATAATTCTTCAACCTTTTAACGGATAAACTTTATCCGTTCATCAACATAATTTGTATTGTATGAAAGCTGAGGTGCTTTCCTCTGACATCTATTTCATCCCAGCAAAACAAGGGGCTTTCTGGAACAATTTTTGGTATTCATTTTGATCAAATATTTGCCTAGTATGACCATAGCCTTATTATCTAATTTTTACAAATTGAAAAACTTCCTCGTTTCCTCCGGGGGTTGAACCTGGATCTGTTGGCACCATAACAGAACTCCTTAGCACACTCAGCCACAAATTACATTGAATACGACGCATCAAAACGTTTATTCAAATGTTTGTGATATGAATCTAATATGACACCACGGAATGACATTCTAACATTCTAACGGCGTTCCAAATTGCACTGAAACCACTTAGAGAACCCTCAGAAATGTCAATGAGGTGGGATAATCCACCGCTAAAAAACTTATTTTTGGTGTTCGGTCGAAGCAGGAATCGAACCCACGACCTTGTGTATACAAGGCGGGCATGCTAACCATTGCACCACGGTGGCTCCCTTTCGATTACTGATTCAACGTATCAGAACTAGTTGTTTAGTTATTTGAGTTGTGGTAGTAGATCGAAACCATTGAGCAATGGTTCCTAAATGATTACATTGTAATCAGATAGTGTCAAATGTTTAAATAACTTCCAACACTCAGAAAAATAATTCGTTTTTAATACAATTTTTATTTATTTAATAAAAATAAGACTTGAAATAAAAATAATTGAATATAAAAATTTTTGCTTAAATTAATAATCAGTTTCACACATATTGAAATATATTGGAGGCGTTCCGCTCCACATAAATCATTTTAAAGAGGCTCTTTTTCTGAAGTTGCTTTTCCGCCGATTGGGAAACGTCGGTCACTGGAATGGAATCTAAAAAATAGAAAAATAATTATTCGTTACTACTATCATTTTTTAATAATTGACGATCCGAGCACCACCAAACATAGAGAAAGACTGACAAATTTGTTTTGTTTTTATACCCTCCATCATAGGATGGGGGTATAGTAACTTTGTCATTCCGTTTGTAACACATCGAAATATTGCTCTAAGACCCCATAAAGTATATATATTCTGGGTCGTGGTGAAATTCTGAGTCGATCTAAGCACGTCCGTCCGTCCGTCCGTCTGTTGAAATCACGCTAACTTCCGAACGAAACAAGCTATCGACTTGAAACTTGGCACAAGTAGTTGTTATCGCACTGAAAAAAAAGCATACCCGGTTCCAAAGATTTTGTCTTTAAATTAAACAATTTGGTATTGATTCCGAGCCAGAGAAGCGGAGAATACAAGTAAGGATACTTTTAAGACACAATTCTCTTTTAAAATCGGGTTTTGTGTACTTGCTTCTAGGAAGCAAATTTTAATTTTTCGCTTTTTCAGCTTTTCGCTTTTTTTTTCTTCATATGCTATCAAAGTCCTTTAAAAACAAGTTAACGACGACTTTATTTTCCAAATTAAGACTCGACTTCTAGTAGAAATTATGTTGTGTTTCAAGTAAAAAACGTCTTCAAAATAAAGTTTTGAAAAACATGTCCTATATTTGAACGATTTTTGCTTTGCAGTTAAGATGCAAAAAGACAACAAATTTAAAGACAATTTCATTAAATTTAAAGATTTTTTCTAAATTATTAAAGTCAAGTTGACCTTAGCCCAAACATTTTTTCTTTCATGTTATGATATCCATTTTTAAACCAAATCACTTAATTATAAGGACAATACGACTTCATTGAAAAGTTTATCGACCTTTGGTCAAGGAAAAAAACTTTATAGTAGAGAAATGCGTCTTCTATGCTAAGCAAAATTTGCATTCGTATTTTAAAGACATGAAATCTTTGACCTCACGACAATATTTTTTTCAGTGCGATGTAGGTCGGATGGTATTGAAAATGGGCCATATCGGTCCACTTTTACGTATAGCCCCCATATAAAGGGACCCTCAGATTTGGCTTGTGGAGCCTCTAACAGAAGCATATTTCATCCGATCCGGCTGAAATTTGGTACATGGTGTTGGTATATGGTCTCTAACAACCGTGCAAAAATTGGTCCACATCGGTCCATAATTATATATAGCGCCCATATAAACCGATCCCCAGATTTGGCTTGCCGAGCCTCAAAGAGAAGAAAATTTCATCCGATCCGGCTGAAATTTGGTACATGATGTTGGTATATGGTCTCTAACAACCATGCCAAAATTGGTCCATATCGGTCCTTAATTATATATAGCCCCCATATAAACCGATCCCCAGATTTGGCTTGTAGAGCCTCTAAGAGAAGCATATTTCATCCGATCCGGCTGAAATTTGGTACATGCAAAAATTGGTCCACATGGGTCCATAATTATATATAGACCCCATATAAACCGATCTCCAGATTTGGCTTGCGAAGCCTCAAAGAGAAGCAAATTGCATCCGATCCTGCTGAAATTTGGTACATGGTATTGGTATATGGTCTCCAACAACCGTGCAAAAATTGGTCCACATCGGTCCATAATTATATATAGCGCCCATATAAACCGATCCCCAGATTTGGCTTGCGGAGCCTCAAAGAGAAGCAAATTTCATCCGATCCGCCTGAAATTTGGTACATGATATTGGTATATTGTCTCTAACAACCATGCAAAAATTGGTCCACATCGGTTCATAATTATATAGCCCCCATATAAACCGATCCCCAGATTTGGCTTGCGAAGTCTCCAAGAGAAGCAAATTTCATCCAATCCGGTTGTAATTTGGAACATGGTGTTAGTATATGATCTTTAACAACCGTGGCAGAATTGGTCCATATCGGTCCATAATTATATATAGCCCCCATATAAAACGTTCTCCAGATTTGACCTCCGGAGCCTCTTGGAGGAGCAAAATTCATCCGATCCGGTCCAAATTAGGAACGTGGTGTTAGTATATGGTCGCTAACAACCATACCAAAATTGGTCCAATCAGACAAAAATTGGTCCATATCGGTTCATACTCATGGTTGCCACTAGAGCCAAAAATAATCTACCAAAATTTTATTTCTATAGAAAATTTTGTCAAAATTTTATTTCTAGAGAAAATTTTGTTAAAATTTTATTCGGTTCATAATAAAATTTTCATCATTGTCAGAATTTTATTTCTATAGAAAATTTTGTCAAAATTTTATTTCTATAGAAAATTTTGTTCAAATTTTATTCGGTTCATAATCATGGTTGCCACTCGAGCCAAAAATAATCTACCAAGATTTTATTTCTATAGAACATTTTGTCAAAAGTTTATTTCTATAAAAAATTTTGTTAAAATTTTATTTCTGTAGAAATTTTTGATTTTTATCTCATAATCTCGGCTGTAGGTCTATAAATTAAACTCGAAATTGTTGGTTTCTAGTTTTTTATTTTCCGATATTTCGGTTGACTTCGTCAGACCGTTTTCAAGGCTACAAATTACAAAATTAAACAAAAGTTAATTACAAAATTCACAAATTAAAGTCAAACTATTGTCATTTACATTTTATCCGATGTCTTGTTACTTCGCTGTCTGGTTTTCTACTGGTGATCACTTTCTCCTGTGTGTTTTGTGTATGTCGATATATTCTCGCGCAGTTCTCAATATCTTTTTTATAGTTTATTCTCTCGTTAGTGGGAGTGTTAATTATGTGTAACATTTCCAGAGTAAATCTACGTCTGTAGTTGTTTTCCTTGCATAGGATTTCTACGTTATTAAAGTTAGGTTTGTGACCAGTCAATGTACAGTGGGCCGCAAGTGCTGTTTTTTGTTCCATTGGTTTGTCTGTTGTTTTTATATCCGATTTATGTGAAGACAATCTTGTTTTTAATTTTGTCATTGTCGTACCAATATATGTCTTTTGGCATAAGTTGGATTTGTCACCGTTGCATTTTATCTTATATACTACGTTGTGTTGGTCTTCATTCTTAATTTTTGTTTTACTAAATAATCCGTTGACAGTGTTTGTAGTTTTTAACGCGAGTTGATATTTTTCTTTATTGTATATGTCAGACTTGGGCAGTCTCTCGGAGAAGTTTGGTATATATGTCACTGGTTTGTATATTTTTGAATCCTTTTTCTTGGTCAATTCTCGGTTGTTGTGTAGGTTGGCTTTTACTTTCGATAAGAGTTGATATATCGTTCGTTGTGGGAAATTGTTGTCTTGGAGAATTCGTTTAATTTTATTTTCATTTTCAGAATGAAATTCTGGATCACTAATATTAAATATCCTTCGTATGAAATTTGTCGCTGTATTGATTATTATACGTTTACTGTGCTTAGAGTAAAAATTTTTTTTTTTGTCAAAATTTTCTTTCTATAGAAAATTTTGTCAAAATTTTTATTTCTATAGAAAATTTTGTGAAAATTTTATTTCTATAGAAAATTTTGTTAAAATTTTATTTCTGTAGAAAATTTTGTAAAAATTTTATGTCTACTTTGTCAAACTGAATTATAGACGTATTGGATCGATCTTTTTTCATTTAATATATATCACGTATGGACTTGCATACAATTTAGAAGATGGTGTTAGGAGGTTTTAAGATACCTTGCCATCGGCAAGCGTTACCGCAACTTAAGTAATTCGATTCCGGATGGCAGTGTTTAGAAGAAGTTTCTACGCAATCCATGATGGAGGGTACATAAGCTTCGGCCTGGCCGAACTTACGGCCGTATATACTTGTTAATTTTTCACCGTTGAATTACGGTACTCTCAGAATGTTTAATTGGTTTTTTATAAATTACTTCGTGGGATTCTAGTGTGTATAGGAACCCTTCCGATTACTTTGTATGCTAAAAGGAGTTGGTACGTAAAATTATTGGTAAAGAACCAACTACATTGTGCAGAATGATACTTCCAACACTACACGGATGAAAAAGACTGTTTTTCATATGTTTGGCTATAAACATTATATGTTTGGAACACAAATTTTTAAACACAATATTTTTGAGTGCAAGCATATAATGTTCATAAACTAGCATAACATGTTTGGGACATATATGTTAATATGTTAGAACATATTATGTTTGGGACATAAAATGTTTGTAAATATAATATGCTTGGATGCAAACATATATTAATTTAGAAATAGCCTATAAACATATATGTGTTTAGTAGCTTGGAGCGCTATTTAACAGGGAGCGATATTGAATTAAGTTGGTGGTTGTTGCTTGTTATTACAAAATTAACATTTTATTTTT
This sequence comes from Haematobia irritans, assembly GCF_050003625.1. NCBI lineage: Eukaryota > Metazoa > Arthropoda > Insecta > Diptera > Muscidae > Haematobia > Haematobia irritans. The sequence goes on along the minus strand of NC_134398.1, from coordinate 69,610,344 downwards.
CCTTGGGCAATTGATCAGCTACTTCTTTGATCCTTACAAACTGTGTGGTCCGCTGTTCGAATCCCCGTCCGGCAAAAGATAAAATTAAAATAAAAAAAATCATCAAATTGAATAATTTCTTCTACAATGTTTGTATTACAGAAAAAGGTGCTAAGAACTAAAAAATCTCGTGGAAGTGAGAAAGATGTCGGGGAATATACAATTGGGCAGAAACAAAATTTTGAGCATTCAGGTCGAAAACCTATGTTGTTAGCACCTATATTACCTGTTTATTTTCATAATTCATTATGATTGTAAATAAATAAATAAATAAATAAATAATAAATAAATAAATAAAATTTTGAGCACAATATTGTTTGGGAGAATTTTTTTAAGCATATAATATTTTTGGGTGCAAAATGCTTCCAAACATATTATATGGTCACATAATAACATATTGTTTTTTGGAAGACAACATTATTGAATTTGGATGCAAAAATACAAAATGTTTGGAACTTAGACTACCCAAACATATATTGTTTAGACCAATATGCTTTCAAACATATTATATATTGGTAGAGATCAAACATATAAATGTTTGGGCAATACCCAAAAATGTATATGCTTGAAGCAAAATATGTTTGGGAGTATATGTTACAGAAGCGATTTTTTGTGAGGGTGTAGAGGGTAGCGGCAATTGTTTTATTACATATTTTTATAAATTTTTTTATGTTCAACACCGTATTAATTTTGGTTTTTCCGCATATATTTTTGTATAAATATATTGTTTCCATTAAAAATCAACAAAAAATTAAAAATTATCGTTGTTTGCAAAACCTTTTCAAAAAAACTTTCAAGGATGTGAAAAAGTCAAACGACACAGGTTCAAACTCCAGCGGGGATGAATTTATTTATTTTTTAAATTATTTTTTTTACTTTTTTATTGATTTTCTATTCATTTTTGCGAAATTTAATTGTACAAAACATTCATTTTTACTTTAAACGGCCTAATTCCGTAAATTCTAAGACTTGTTCAAAATAACTGCATCGGAAGTGGAAAAAAATGGTGGGGGATTCCTGGATGCACTTTAAAAGAAATGTTTGTGGAAGAACTTCCATTTTTTTGCTGGGATGCTATAATGCAAGTGGATCTCATTATTTGTCCCTACTTGTAATTGGCAAGTCTGGAAAGTAAAGCTTGAATTTAGAGTGATCAAAACCGGTGGACCGGTTTTTCGTTTTGCACCGATTGTCGGTTTTGCATAAAATCCCATTTTCGGTGGACCGATGTTTTTAAAATCATAAAAACCTGTTTCCGGTTTTTTATTTTCAACGTAAACTGAAATAAGAAAACATACCGAATGTATTTTCTGCGCACTTCCAACTCGTTTCTGAACACTTCCAACATAGTATTCGTCCAAGATGTCAAATAAAATATGTTGGTTTTCTAAAGAAATTCCCGAGAGATTTCAATGAAATATACACAGAAAAAAACATGCTCGGTTCCAAAGATTTTGTTTTTATTTTAAAAATTTTGGTATTGATTCTCAGCGAGAAGCTGAGAATACAAGATACTTTTAAGACACAATTCTCTTTTAAATTTGGATTTTTCGCTTTTTCAGCTTTTTTTCTTCATATGCTATCAAAGTCTTTTAAAAACGAGTTAACGACAACTTTATTTTCCACATTAAGACTCGACTTTCAGTAGAAATTATGCTATGTTTCAAGTAAAAACCGTCTTTAAAATAAAGTTTTGAAAACATGTCCTATATTTGAACGATTTTTTGCTTTGTAGTCAAGATGCAAAAAGACAACACATTTAAAGACAATTTCATTATATTTAAACAATTTTTCTGAATTATTAAAGTCAAGTTGACCTTAGCCCAAACATTTTTTCTTTCATGTTATACCCATTTTTAAGTCAAATCACTTAATTATAAGGACAATACGACTTCATTGAAAAGTTTATCGACTTTTAAATAAAATCTTTGACCTCACGACAATATTTTTTTCAGTGTAAGCAAATCGTCCTTGTTCAATTAAGAGCGTATATTTTGTCAACAAAATCTATGATATTTCTTATTTTATTATTATTTGACTTAATTTCTGTAGAAAATGAGCTCTGTTTGTGAATATTTTAAAAAACAAAAAAATGATTCCTCTAAAGCCAAATGCAGTATGTACGAGAAAACTTTTAGTTGTCGAGATTCTCTAACACCGCCTTTAATATAACATTTCAGAAGTATTCACAAAAAGCAAATGGAATAAAAACAAAATCCAACATTTTAAGTTTTATCTACGGTACTGTTACCGCAATTACAGCCAAGGAATTTATTTTTACATTAAAACATTGAAGTAGTTTTACCTTCATTAAGCGTTTTTGCTACTTTTGAGAAAAACCCGGTTGGACCGGTTATTTAATTTTTAAAACGCCGCCCACTGATTTTAAAAAATGGACCGACTTTCAGAAAAAAAACGGTTTTTGATCTTTCTACTTGAATTGCAACATTTAATTTTAATTGCAACATTTAATTTGTTGCAAAAAAATATTTTATTATTTTGTTCGAAATTTCCCACAGCCCAATGAAATTTTCTTTTTTTAAGTATGTCTGAAACATTTTATGGACTAAAGTTCAATGACCGTACACAAAAGTTCAATATGAACTAAAGCAAAAGAAAATTTTCGTACGACAATTTCATTTAGAATATTGATGTACGCTACAGAAAATATCTTATAAACCCAATTTTCAAAGAAAATTATGCAAACATTGGAAACGCCCTGAAATCCTTTACTGCAATTTTCTATGGTTCGATGTTACTTAAAATAATGTAAACAAACATCGATCGAAGCTGATGCCATAGATTTTCTCAGGACGAGGAGTACTACATACCTCTCTCTCGGCATTAATTCAACCATTATAATTTGGAATCCTTCTGCTTGCTTAGCAGTTCCGACATTGATCAATGGGATTGCCGTGAAAATTGTCAAGGATTTTTCTGTCTTTTCTCTTATTAAATTTTTCTCTTATTCAATCAGTTTTGTAAAGCCAAAATGTTGAAGAAAATATAGAATATGACAGCAGTATTGATCAAGTTGAAGAAGTCGAAGATAAAATACCAATTTCGTGGTCTGAATAAACAAATTTAAAGAAAGTCAGAAAAAAAGTTATTGAATAAATTCCACAAATTAACCCTTTGACTACCGATTTCCACTGTTCACTGAGTCAACATGGTTGCAGGTGAACATGTTACATGGTCGCCACAAAAATAGCTCCTATCATATCATTTTGTTTTTCGAATATGATCGTGACAATCATGTTTCTTCTCTGCGTGCAGAGGGCAATGGAAAACGACATCAAACACTAACTCGCCACTTAATTTTTGCATGGTTGTTAGATACCATATACTAACACCACATACCAAATTTCAAACGGATCGGATAAATTTTACTCCTCCAAGAGGCTCCGGAGTCAAATCTGAGTCAATCTAAGCATGTCCGTCCGTATTGAAAACGGGCCATATCGGAGCACGTATAGCCCCCATGTAAACCGCCCCAAGATTTGGCTTACAGAGCCTCTTGGAGGAGCAAAATTTATCCCATCCGGTTGAAATTTGGTATGTGAAGTTATGGTATGGTTTTTGGTCCATATCGGTCCATAATTATATATAGCCCCCATATAAACCGATCCTCAGATTTGACCTACGGATCCTCTTGGGGGAGTAAACTTCATCCGATTTGTTTGAAATTTGGTACATGGTGTTAGTATGTGGCCGCTAACAACCATGCCAAACTTGGTCATTGTCGGTATATACACGGCCGAAAAAGACTGTTCATATGTTCATATGTTTGGGTGTAAAAATTATATGTTTGGAATTAAAATTTTTTAACACAATATTTTTAAGTACAAGCATATAATGTTCATAAACTAGCATAACATGTTTGGGACTTATAGGTTAGGTTAGAACACATTATGTTTGGGACATAAAATGTTTGTAAATATAATATGCAAACATATATTAATTTGGAAATAGCCTATAAACATATATGTGTTTAGAAAGAGAGGACTAGAGAGTATGCTGCAAGTAAAATAATGGAAGTAACCAATCGGTGCCTTAAAAATATATCCACATAAAGAATCATTAAAAATGTTTACTACCAGTGTATGCCCTAAAGGGGAAATATAATATGTTTGAACAATATAAACAATATTTTTTTCAAAATAGTGGTTTACAACTGTAATTGCATCTTCATTTGAGGTAAAACGCTTGCCAGCGAGATTTTTTTTTAGATTTGGCAACAAGTAAAAGTCACTGGGAGCTAAATCAGGAGAATAAGTATGGTGGTCAAGCAACTCGTACTTTAATTCGTTGATTTTAGCCATTGTTAAAACACTGGTGCGTTGTCTTGATGAAAAATTACGTTTTTCTTGAATTTGTACATTTAATTGATCCAAAAGTTTGCAAAAGTACTCTGAATTTATTGTTTTACCCTTTTGCAGGTAGTCAATCAATAAAATACCTTTGAAGTCCCAAAAAACCGTTGCCATTGCCATAACCTCACCAGCCGATTGAATTGTTTTTGCCTTCTTTGGGGCACTTCCTCCAGCTTCAGTCCATTGTTTGGATTGTTCTTTTGTCTCTGGAGTATAGTGGTGGATCCATGTCTCATCAACAGTTATGAAACGACGCTTAAAATCCATTTTATTTCGCTTAAAACTATCCAAACAAGCTTGAGAAATGTTCATTCTTATGCGTTTTTGATCGACTGTTAACAAATGCGGCACCCATCTTGCAGAAAGCTTTTTCATCTGTAGTTCTTCATTGAATATTAAATGGACTCGATCATTTTAGATGCCCATGATATTAGCAAATTCACGCACTTTTATTCGTCGATCATTTAATACCATATCATGCAATTTGGCTACAATTTCTGTTGTTGTTGCTGTTTTTGGACGTCCACTACGTGGTTCATCTTCAATGCTTGTACGACCACGTTTAAATTCAACAACCCAATTTTTTACTGTTGCATATGAAGGAGCACTTTCACCTAACACATTCACCATATCATTATGAATTTCTTGTCCCGATAAACCTTTTTTATGTAAATATTTAATGACAGCACGCATTTCTAATTTTTCCATTGTAAAAAAATTGCGGATGCGTATTTTTTGAACAACTGCTTCGATATGATGGAGCTACCAGATCGAAACAAAATTTAACATGTGTTCATAACAGAGATGGAAGTTTCCAAAACACTTAACTTTTTTCTGTTTATACCGCGCTTTTTGTGCTAGGCTAGAACTGCCCTCGTAAGAATAATACTTCGATAAATTAAATCTATAAATTAATTTTTATACCCTGCGCCACACTGTGGAACAGGGTATTATAAGTTAGTGCATATGTTTGTAACACCCCGAAGGAGACGAGATAGACACATGGTGTCTTTGGCAATAATGCTCAGGGTGGGTCCCTGAGTCGATATAACCATGTCCGTCTGTCCGTCTGTCCGTCCGTCCGTCTGTCTGTGAACACATTTTTGTGATCAAAGTCTAGGTCGCAATTTAAGTCCAAATCGGTTCAGATTTAGATATAGCTCCCATATATATCTTTCGCCCGATATGCACTAATATGGACCCAGCAGCCAGAGTTTTATACCGATTGGCTTGAAATTTTGTACAAACATAACACTTAGTGATATAGTCAAGTGTACAAAATTTGATTGAAATCGGTTCAGATTTAGATATAGCTCCCATATATATCTTTCGCCCGATATGGACTTATATGGCCCCAGAAGCCAGATTTTTGGCCGAATTTGGTTGAAATTTTGCACTAGGAGTACAATTAGTAGTATAGTCAAGTGAGCAAAATTTTATTCAAATCGGTTCAGATTTAGATATAGCTCCCATATATATCTTTTGCCCGATATGGACTAATATGGTCCTAAAAACCAGAGTTGAAATTTTGCACTAGAAGTACAATTAGTAGTGTAGTCATGTGTGCCAAATTTGGTTGAAATCGGTTCAGATTTAGATATAGCTGCCATATATATCTTTCGCCCGATATGGCCCCAGAAGCCAGAGTTTTGGCCCAATTTGGTTGAAATTTTGCACTAGGAGTACAACTAGTAGTGTAGTCAAGTGTGCCAAATTTTATTGAAATCGGTTCAGATTTAGATATAGCTCCCATATATAGCTTTCGCCCGATTTACACTCATATGACCACAGAGGCCAATTTTTTGCTGCGATTTAGTTGAAATTTTACACAGGGAGTATAATAAGCATTGTTTCTATGCGTGCCAAATTTGGTTGAAATCGGTTCAGATTTAGGTATAGCTCCCATGTATAGTTTTTCTGATTTCGACAAAAATGGTCAAAGTACGAATATTTCCCTTTTAAAATCGCCTCTGCTTAGTCGAAAAGTTGTAAAAATTACTCTAATTTTCCTCTATATATATCGAGCGATAAATCATAAATAAAGGTTTGTGAAGTTTCCTTAAAATTGCTTCATAGTTAAATCTTTCCCATATTTTTTTACTATCATTGTGTTTTACCCTAGTGCATTAGCCGACTTAAATTTTGAGTCTATAGAATTTGTAGAAGTCTATCAAATTCTGTCCAGATCGAGTGATCTAAATGTATGTATTTGGAACAAATCTCTATATATTCAGCACCCAACACATTTGACGGATGTGATATTGTATCGAAAATTTAGATCTACACGCAAAAAAATAATTCTTTCCTCCCAAACTAAATTTTAGACAAACAAAGTTCGTTTCTCATTTGCTTTTCGTTGAAAGGAAGTACATTTGGAAGAAAAGTATATACTTTTTGTGATAAACGTTTATTCTTTTCCAGGATGTAAAAACAATTTCATAAAGACTAACTCAAAAAAATTTTTTTCTGGCTAATTGCAATTTCCCTCACATCTTTCTCACTTCCACGAAGTTTTTTAGTTCTTAGCACCTTTTTCTGTAATAACAACAATGTAGAAGAAATTATACGATTTTATAAATTTTTAAAATTTTTTTACCTTGCGCCTGGACGGAGAATCGAACCGCGGACCATGCACTTTGTAAGCCAACACACTAAGCACTGAGCTATGTACCTGTTATGGTCATCAATAGATAAATATCCATATAAGTTATATTTATATAGCATAGCTTGCGGCGCCCACGAACCGAATAAACAAAGTTTATTTAACAGAAACAAACATTTAGTTTGGCACCGTGGAGCAGTGGTTGCTACGTCCAACTTGCATGCCAAGGGTCGTGGGTTCGATCCCCGCTTCGACCAAAGTTTTTTTTTTTACATATATTCCAGATATGTTCGGAAGATTCCGAAAAAATGTTCAACATTACATTGCAGTATATTAAATTTTGAACTGTAAACTGTGTCTTATTAAAGACCTAAAGTCGGAAAAGAACAGTGTTTGATATAAACGAAATGGACTGTGTTGTTGTTTCAAAAATAACTTTTTTTATTGAAAAAATAAAAATTTTGTAACAAACGAATTTTTTTGGTGATAAAAGTTTAAAATTTCCGAAGCAATTCAAAAAACTCTAACAAAAGAAAAACGTTTTCGGTACACGTTTTCCAAACGTTTTTTTTCTTTGCGTGTACAAAGTGGTGCAGGGTATAATATAGTCGGCCCCGTCCGACTTTAGACTTTCCTTACTTGTTATTTTAGAGAGCCTATATTTAAGGCCAGATAGCTCCATAAAAAAACGTTTTTATTTTAAAGAAGCGGCATCTTTGCTGATTTTTCTATAAAAAAGACACATAAACTGAAGCTTACAGATAAAGAAAAACTACTTTCGCCCGAAATGATATATTAGACAAACGAAATTCTCCTTCTCTTTTCATCTTAGTCTGAAATCGAAGCGATTTACGTCCAAATGCATGATTTCATATTACAAGTATTCGAGCTTTTTAGACAAAGAATATTAATTCTGTGGAATATGTTAATGCCAAAACCCCGTAAGTCTAAAAACTCAAGTTTACAAGAGAGCGAAAATACGCCTTTAAGGAGTCACAAAAACTTCTGTAGAAAACATCTGGAAAATGTTTAATATTTGTGTGATATACTTTTAGCTTTATAGCTTCTTTCTCTACATAACCAAATTCACTTAGCACAACCCGATCAAGAGAAAAATTTGATTTATTCTGTTTTGTAAAATTAAATTTTATTTAAAAAATTAGCATATCTCTATTTATAGTGTTTTGTCGCATTGAATCCTAACTAAGAAAACTACATAACAGATGTTAAATGTGAATTTATTTGGAACACCATGACTAGAGGTAGGCTGTTTTGTCAAGTAAATAAAACTGTTGTTTATTCAAAAATATCATATAAGTAAGCATTTACGTATGATTATAAGCGTTTTGTAAGCGTTCAAATGTAAGTGAAACATTTATGAAACGTTTGCTGTGACACTTACAAAAGACATCAAAGTAAGCGTTTTTTAATCGAAAAGGAACCTTATTTACAAGCGTTTAAAAGACGTTTTGTAAGTATCGTACATGTTTTGTAAGTATCGTAATTACACGTTTTCTAAATGCTTAGATACACTTTATGCAAATGCTTAAAAAACACGATTTTTTTTATGAAATTAGTAAGCGTTTAAAACATTTTTATTGTTTCGAATCTGTTTTTTTTATTGATTAACTAAAAAACATATTTAATGTTATTATTTTATTAGTATAAAAATATAAAATTAAAATATAAAAAAGAAACTTCGAATCCACTCAAAATTTTCTGTTATTCGCAGCAATATTAGCTTTTTCCCTCCACCTTTTCAACAGCATTTTGGCATGTGGCGCGGAAAAAATATTAAAGAATAAGAAAAAAAAATTAATTAAAATAAATAAAATATAAGTTAAATAAATACCTTACCAATACGCACTATCCAAAGAAGTAGTTGTTGTGGCTGGACTTGGATGTATCACATAAACAGTTTATGGGGATGCGACAGCATCATTAATGGGGTCGACGATGTAATTGAAATTGTTCTGCGACATGATCTAATATGAGTGGAACAAATATGTAAGACGATCTGGTGTAGAACTTTTTATGTTATATCGTCAAGCGCATGGTGATCTGGTGATTCGTTTAAACTAAGATTTTCGGCTTGGCAAATATTAAAAAGCGATGATTGAAGCGGCTTATAGAATAACTTATGCAAGTCTTGTATCCTTAGTCCTTAGCATTAAATTAATAGAAACTCACCTTTTATCTTAATCTTAATTTACAAAACGCTTGCCAATACGCTTGCTGGGATGTAAGTAATTCGAATGTATTTGACAACATATGATGAGATTTGGTGTTATGTCAAAATTAACCTTAAAAATTCGAGAGTTATGTCGTTTTCCACGATTCTATATCTCCCGATCTAGGGCAAATATCAAAAATCTGTAAAGACAGAAAGATACGCCTTCAAAAACTATACACAACAAAAAATGTTGGAGAAATTGTCATATCTCGACTTATGGGGTTTTTTCATAATTCCACAGAATTCAATTTGAAGATTAAGGAACTTCATTGAGTCATGGCAAAAAATATTGCAGATACTAATCTTCGTACCTAACTATACTTCATTTAGCCCGTGCGAGTAGGCATTTCCATAGTCTTCAGCTAATCTCCCCCACCAGATCTATTCTGAAGAATATGCACGCAGAGAAGAAACATGATTGCCACGATCATATTCACAGAGCAAAATAATATGATGGGAGCTATTTTTGCGGCGACAATGTAACATTTTCACCTGCAACCATGTTGGCTCAGTGAACATAGTTCTAAAAAAATTAAAATTGTCCTCATCTAAAATGTTATTATATTGATAAAAAGAATTTTGTTTGAATCAAAAGACACACGGATGAAAAAGACTGTTTTTCATATATTTGGCTATAAACATTATATGTTTGGAACACAAATTTTTAAACACAATATTTTTGAGTGCAAGCATATAATGTTCATAAACTAGCATAACATGTTTGGGACATATATGTTAATATGTTAGAACATATTATGTTTGGGACATAAAATGTTTGTAAATATAATATGCTTGGATGCAAACATATATTAATTTAGAAATAGCCTATAAACATATATGTGTTTAGTAGCTTGGAGCGCTATTTAACAGGGAGCGATATTGAATTAAGTTGGTGGTTGTTGCTTGTTATTACAAAATTAACATTTTATTTTTCCTTGGGCAATTGATCAGCTACTTCTTTGATCCTTACAAACTGTGTGGTCCGCTGTTCGAATCCCCGTCCGGCAAAAGGTAAAATTAAAATAAAAAAAATCATAAAATTGAATAATTTCTTCTACAATGTTTGTATTACAGAAAAATGTGCTAAGAACTAAAACATCTCGTGGAAGTGAGAAAGATGTCGGGGAATATACAATTGGGCAGAAGCAAAATTTTGAGCATTCAGGTCGAAAACCTATGTTGTTAGCACCTATATTACCTGTTTATTTTCATAATTCATTATGATTGTAAATAAATAAATAAAATTTTGAGCACAATATTGTTTGGGAGAATTTTTTTAAGCATATAATATTTTTGGGTGCAAAATGCTTCCAAACATATTATATGGTCACATAATAACATATTGCTTTTTGGAAGACAACATTATTGAATTTGGATGCAAAAATACAAAATGTTTGGAACTTAGACTACCCAAACATATATTGTTTAGACCAATATGCTTTCAAACATATTATATATTGGTAGAGATCAAACATATAAATGTTTGGGCAATACCCAAAAATGTATATGCTTGAAGCAAAATATGTTTGGGAGTATATGTTACAGAAGCGATTTTTTGTGAGGGTGCAATGGTCACGATTTAAAATGTTATGGTATTCGTCAAAAATGTGTTTCTTCCAGTTAAAAGAACATGGTCACAATCTAAAATGTTTTGATCTTTATGAAAAAACTTTTTTCGTCGTCGAAAAAAGGGCGCCACTGGAGAAAGAAAACACAAAATTAATTAAATTAACTTTATTTATTTATTTATAAACTAATTCATTTATTTGTATTTATAATGTTGTGCAAGCAAACATCACATATTTTTACACACTCTATTTTGGTACAATTTCAACAATAAGTAGTCATTCCATATTTACGTCGGGAGGCACAAATCTTCACGTGTAAGGGGATGTTCGCCAAACATTAGCAAAAACAAATTTATTTTCATAATTAAAACAAGCATTTCTGCAATGAAATTAATGGTGGATCGCTAATTCTGCTGGGAATTTTTATTGTCTCTTCCATTTATTTATTAAACAAGTATATACAGCACTAAATTCGGCCGGGCCGAATCTTAAATACCCACCACCATGAACCAAATATTAGGGTTTCCTTTGAAATTTCAGGAGGGCTTGAGGACATTTCCCGAAGATAAATTTAAAGATTTCACCTATGAGGACTATATCAGATTCTGGATTTATAAGAACCATTTTTGTTTGAGTTTTAGAGGAATCATTAACATCTCTTGTATGTGTGCAAGAAATTATAAAATAACGTCTTGATTTGAAATCTTAAGTCTGTAGAAGTAAAATCTGGAAATTTTACATTGAGTTTCAAGCAATTTTCATGATCAGAGCGCCTTCTACACCCTCAAGAAGTGAAATCAGTCTATATGGAGGCATTACCAAATGGACCAATAAAAACTTAATCCGATACACGTTTTTGTGAGCCTAAAATACCAGAATATTTACAATTTCAGGCAAATCGAAAAAATACGGTGTCTACAAACCTAAGGAGTTAAATTGGGAGATCGTTCTTATGGGGGCTATACGAAAATATGGACCGATACTCACCATTTTCGGCACACCTCTTTATAGTCATAAAATACCTCTAGATTTCAAATTTCAGGCAAATTGGATAAAAACTTCGATTTCTATAAGCCCAAGACCCCAAATCGGGAGGTTGGTTTATATGGGGACTATATCAAAACATGGGCCGATACTCACAATTTTTGGCACACGTATTTGTGGTCCTACAATACCTCTAGATTTCCAATTTCAGGTAAATTGAATAAAAACTGCGGTTTCTATAAGCCCAAGAAGTAAAATCGGGAGATCGGTCTATGTGGGGGCTATACCAAAATATGGACCAATACTCACAATTTTTGGCAAACGTATTTGTGGTCCTACAATACCTCTAGATCTCCAATTTCAGGTAAATTGAATAAAAACTGCGGTTTCTATAAGCCCAAGAAGTAAAATCGGGAGATCGGTCTATATGGGGGCTATACCAAAACATGGACCGATAATCAACATTTTTGGTACACCTCTTTATGGTCATAAAATACCTCTAGATTTAAAAATTCAGGCAAATTGGATAAAAACTTCGATTTCTATAAGCCCAAGACCCCAAATCGGGAGGTCGGTTTATATGGGGACTATATCAAAACATGGGCCGATACTCACAATTTTTGGCACACGTATTTGTGGTCCTACAATACCTCTAGATTTCCAATTTCAGGTAAATTGAATAAAAACTGCGGTTTCTATAAGCCCAAGAAGTAAAATCGGGAGATCGGTCTATGTGGGGGCTATACCAAAATATGGACCAATACTCACAATTTTTGGCAAACGTATTTGTGGTCCTACAATACCTCTAGATCTCCAATTTCAGGAAAATTGAATAAAAACTGCGGTTTCTATAAGCCCAAGAAGTAAAATCGGGAGATCGGTCTATATGGGGGCTATACCAAAACATGGACCGATAATCAACATTTTTGGTACACCTCTTTATGGTCATAAAATACCTCTAGATTTAAAAATTCAGGCAAATTGGATAAAAACTTCGATTTCTATAAGCCCAAGACCCCAAATCGGGAGGTCGGTTTATATGGGGGCTATACCAAAATATGGACCGATACTCACAATTTTTGGCACACGTATTTGTGGTCATACAATACCTCTAGATCTCCAATTTCAGGTAAATTGAATAAAAACTGCGGTTTCTATAAGCCCAAGAAGTAAAATCGGGAGATCGGTCTATATGGGGGCTATACCAAAACATGGACCGATAATCAACATTTTTGGCACACCTCTTTATGGTCATAAAATACCTCTAGATTTCAAATTTCAGGCAAATTGGATAAAAACTTCGATTTCTATAAGCCCAAGACCCCAAATCGGGAGGTTGGTTTATATGGGGACTATATCAAAACCTGGGCCGATATAGCCCATCTTCGAACTTGACCTGCCTGCAGACAAAAGACGAGTTTGTGCAAAATTTCAGCACGATTGCTTCATTATTGTAGACTGTAGCGTGATTACAACAGACAGACAGACAGACAGACAGACAGACAGACGGACAGACGGACATTGTTATATCGTCTTAGAATTTCTCCCTGATCAAGAATATATATACTTTATATAGTCGGAAATCGATATTTCGATGTGTTACAAACGGAATGACAAACTTATTATACCCCCGTCACCATTCTATGGTGGTGGGTATAAAAAAGGATTCACACATAACTTTTCGTCCATCTTCATTGTTTATGTTTATATTTCTTCGTGTTGTTATCACAATTGTTCGTGCAGTGTAAGGTAAAACTTGAACGAACACACAACAAATAGGCGAACCTCTGTCGTAGTGTTTATCCGACCGTGTAAGGTGCGCTTAAACTAAACAAAACAGTAATTCCGTTTTCTCCGTCCATTGCAAGCAACAATCAACATACGACTGACGCGCAAAATGAAAATCGTATGCACCTGCTCAATGTTTTTATAAAATTCTTTTCGCTGCAAACAAGTTAAAAAATGAAATGGTCACGAAAAAATATACATGGTCTTTATGGCCATGTAATGGTTCTAGACATGTCTATACGTAACCTATAAAAATATTTTTTTCCCTGCAAAAAATTCAAAAAATGTAATGGTCGGGTACATGATTTTTTCGACCATTTAATAGTCTCAAATTCTATCATTTAAATAATAGAACATGTTTGCGGCATTGGAGAACCATTTAAATGCTTATTGCCAACATTTTTCTCTGCTCGAAATTTTTTTACAAAGACAAAATACATGCTCTAGGTAAACATTAAATGGATGCGGGAACCATGTCCAAAGCAATTTTTTTTTTGTTGGAAGTTAAATTTTTTTTAATCAGTGCAAGCGAAACGATAAAGTTAGTAGACCGTAATTTGTTGGGTGGAGTGTATGCAAATCACAATGCTTACAAGACTATTTTAGTTGATCGAAAAAATAAATTTGGTTTAAATGGCTAAAAGCCGATTATATCTAGAAGCAGCTAAGCTAAAATTACTATTACTGTCAAATCTACTTTCTCACAAAATATAGCAGGACAAATTAAAAAAAAATACTATAAGTACTCGGGTCACATAATTTACGATTGTTAGCAATTTATTCGACTTCAACAGTGGGTCAAAAGATTTTATGATACAATTAGTCGGCATAATTTAAATTATGCGAACAAAAAAAATTATTTTTGGTTGACCCAAAAAGATTTTCTGTTTTTATTCTGGCTTATCGACATAAACAATAATGTCAAATTTATACACGCGGTCATTAAATTAATTTGAAAGTTATCATTCTTGCATCATCTCAACCGTTAAAAATAATTTATTCATTTGCTAAAGGGATGGCGGCAACAAGTGTTTCTCTTACCCACACCACGGTTATATAGAGTCGTCATCTACGCATCACCCTCGCCTGCCCAGAAATAATTCCACCAACTTATAGCTCATTATTTTTTTTAATAGCCAACAACTGTAAAGTGTTTATGTGCCAATTACCGCTAAATTAACTTTATCTGTAAACTAACACTTGTGTGGGCGGGCAAGAGACACTTGCCGCCAACACTCGAAAGGAAACTTTTGAAGTTCGTGCGTACGAGAACGGTGTATCCTGGATAACATTCAAATGACATTTGACGGGTCAAAATGTGCAGTAATTGCGACATTCATAGCAGATGAATGTAGCATAAGAAGGAAAAGGAAACAACCCTCGACATTGAGGGTTGTTTTTGTTGATTTTGTTTTCTCATGGGACAAACTTGAAGTGGTCGATGACGTTCTCATAACCTATCATGGCAAGTTATTAAATTTTTTTTGAATTTCCTGATATTTTGGGGTTCTAATAAAAAACGACAAAATCATCCTTACCACAAACATATGAAATTTGTTATGGCCAAGATTACATATGGCCATCATGCTATTATGGTGGTCTGGCCATTGTAGAAGTGGACGACACAGCGCCAACACATTGATTTTATTGGTTTCGTATGTAAAGTAGTCCACGTCTCCTTTACTACCATTTGGTCACTTGCCTCTATGCATGTTTGATTTAGGAGGTGTCACCAACATTAAGGCTATTGTGTTGGCATGGAAAAGAACGAGCAAATTGAAAATTGTTATGTTTTTTATGATTATTATTTATTTGTTGCTGTTTTTGTTTAAATGCAAAAAGTTTATGGCAAATTGGGTGCGTAACAAAAAATTAACTGCAGTTCAAATGATTGCAGATGCCATCATCTCATAAATATTCTAAAGATATTGGCAAGAAAATGGTACATAAACTCCATGTTATGTACTTTACACTGAAACAAAAAAAAAGATATTGATCTAAGACTACGTAACCTAAAGATTAGGATACACAATTTACACAATAAATTGTGCTTCGTACTTTTTACGAAGAAAAGTTCTTCCAAAATTTTCGTAGTTTGTAAGAAAAAAATCGCATTTTTTATGAAAACTCTTCGTAGTTTTTATGAAACAATTTCGTTCTTCTTATGAAAATGTTTCGAACTTTTTATGAAAACTTTTGTACTTTGTTTTCAAAAATGTTTGATTTTTTTTGGAAAAATATTTACAGTTGAATTTTTTGTCGTACTTGTACTTTATATGAAGAAATTTTAACGCAGTTAAAATTCGTAATATATTCATAAATTCGTAAAAACTTCTTCACAAAAATTATGAAATTTGAAAAATTTTCGTTAAAAGTACGAAACTTTTACGAAGAAAAATTAATGTAGAATATTTCGTAGACGTTTCGTACTTTCTTAAATTGTTCTTCGTAAAATTTACGAAAATGAATGAAAATTTCGTAGTTTTAATGAAGAATTCACTGAGAATAGTTAATGAAGAATTCTTCGTAAAATGAACGAAGAGAATTCTTTCGGTGTATGGGCCGGAAGGACTGTTTATGCCTAAAAAGATGGCGCAATGATTTTTTAACCATAACTCAAGATCGATGGAGATTAGTATGAAAATCCTATGCTCTATTTTTGGGGTGTGTAATCGGTGTTTAACGGCACAATAACGGATCATACTTTACCTACTTTTTTGAAAAATAAATTAAAAAATGCAATAATATCTATTTGCGGGATAAGCGAATGATGTATTTCGCTTTAGTCGTTGGATCATGTAGCGGCATTAGTCATATATGTACATCTTTTCGTAAAAAAAAACTTTAAAAACTTAGAGGTCATAACTGTAATATAAAGAACTTCAAGTAAATTTGATGGAACATACACCTTTGTCAAGACAATCGTTTGAAACTTTTTTCTAGAGGGAGTCTTCAATAGTTGTCTAATCGTTCAAGAAATGAAAATATGGCCTTTATATAATTCGAGATGTAACCAGTGTAGATATTTACAGTGGATGGTTATTGATCGAGATGGACAGTTTAGTTAGCGTGACAAAAATATTGTCGCGAAGCCAAAGACTTCATGTCCTTAAAATACGAATGCAAATTTTGCTAAAAAAATATAATGTGTTTTTTCCTTGACCAAAAGTCGATAAATTTTTCAATGATGTCATTTTGTCCTTATAGTTAAGTGATTTGACTGGGTGTCTTTACATGAAATAAATTTTGTTTGGCTAAGGTCATCTTAGCTTTAATAATTCTGAAAAATTCTCCAAAATTAGAGAAATTGTCTTTAAATTTGTTGCATCTTGACTTCATAGCAAAAAAGCGCCCAAAAACAGGATATAAAATATATATCCTGTCTTTTGGCATTTTATTTTATAGAAGATGTTTACTTGAAACATTTCTACTTGAAGTCGAGTCTGAATTTGCAAATTTGAGTTTTCGTTAACACGTTTTTAAAGGACTTTTATAACACGGGAGGATACACCGAAAAAAAAGTTTACTATTTTTTATGAAAAATGAACTAACCCATAGTAAGAATGACCATGATTTGGCGCCAAAGATTTTTTTCATCTAGATAAGTTCATGATTTTCTTATAAATTAGTTCATGAATTGCATCGTATTTTAGTTCATTATTACTATGCTGTGAGAAGAATATACTTAAACTCATTCAAAATATTCCTGCTATCCGGAAAAATGAACAAATTTTTGGGAAACCTGTATTAAGAAATTGGTTTGAAATAAACTGTTTGTCAGTATAATTTTCAAAAAAGTAGAGAAATTGAGGAATCAAAGGTACAACAAGCCTGTATACAACTAAGAAATTTTTCGTACAAACCAAGTCAATTATCTATAACCACCAGCATTTTATTTCAAAAAATTATTATTATATTACACAAAACTATGGCTTATGATATACAATAAAGGAAATATTTTTATTCGTACGTTGGATGCAGTTACTTGTCGGTAGTTAGTAATTGCTTCTTCAAAAGAGTAATATTCTATGTTATTAGGACTAAACTAATCAATTTAAATTTCCATGTTTTCTATCCATATGAAAGATATATGTTGCATAAGTTGCTATATTCATTGAATTGTTGTCCAATTTCATCGATTTTGGCTAACTTTTGTTGGGCGGATTTGTCTTATAAGCATCTGAAATTGCAAAGTTATATAAAATATAAGAAAAATATTATCAAATTCTATCGTTCATATTAATTTTTAACTTACGGTTTTCAAGAGTATTTCCTAGAGCCAATAAGGATATCAGCTTAGTTAGCATTAAACAGAAAGAATATTCAAAAAAATTACCATTACAAGACCTGTCTACCTGCAAGAGAAAATAATTATTTTTAATAAATTGAAATTTTGGTTTTAGTAAAAACGGACAAAATACGGTATATAGAAAAACTTACCACATTGAAAAAGCCATCCAGTATGTACATTATTGGAATCATATCCATGGACTAATGGGACGTTTTTGAAATTATTCTCAGAATATATTTGAAATAAAAAATATTATAAAATTAGACATAATTTCCACTTGTCAGTATAGCATTTAGTATTTAAGGAGGATATAGTTCGAGTTTAGAGGCTAAAATCGCAATTTTCATGATAAGTTTTTCTTTAATAATCGATTATACAAAAATAATCTTTATAAAAAACTTGGTTTGGGTTATTCTCCATCAAGTTATATTTAAATTTGTATCGAAGACGTATAATTTTATATTTTTCTTAGTGATTTATTTTTAATTTTAGCGGCTAAACTCGAACTTAGTACTCACCTCACCAGGAATTGCCGTAACATAAAAAATATAGATTCAAAAAAATGGTTGCATCTCCAACCTGTGATCCAGATGTAGAATAAATATAGATCCTATTACCACTCATGTTGTATATTTTTATGTAAATCAATTAAAAATCCGCACTAATTTTAAACTGTTAACAGAAATATACAGTTCCTTAATCTGTTATTTGTTTTTATCAATAAAAAGCGTTTTTGATTTCTCTAACATCACATCATTCACTTTTCAGTTTCTAAAATGTTTCGAAATAAATGTATTTTCATTAATAAACACCAATACCGCACGTACAATTTTGCAAAATTAAATCCACGTGTGCACTTCATAAATACATCAACAGAACTGAATGCAGCAATAAAACTCAAAGACACAAATAGTCATAAAGGATACATACCTGCCGTAAAGAAAAACTCCACGCACACACGATCCCTTTCTGATCTCGCTATTGCAAGAAAACAACTCTCACCACAAAAGATACCAACAACACACAATGAACATTCAATTGTCTCCAGAATCAAAACAACCAACAACAGCATAAATGACGCAATAACAAAAAAAAAAAAACAATCATACAAGATATACACAAAATGTCTCTAAAAACTCCCTCACATGATACATGATGATTTCTCACTTCATTTTCCAGTACCATGTTTATTGATTAGTTGGAATTCTATCTATAAGTTAAGGTAAAATATATACCAAATTTATGAGGAATCTATAAAAATTGATATACACCCGGCAAGGATTATATTAACTACTTTTTATTCTACTTTATCTAAAATTTTCAATGTGAGGAAAAACACTTCACTTTATAATAAAAAGGGAAATAATCTGTAGGTAGCCATCATACGAATCAGTAATGTCGTTAAGTTAATTTTTACTACAAAATTTTTTTTTCATACAAAATTTTTTCTTAGTAAATTGTCCACATGTCGTAGTAAGATTTTTATATTGCCCATGTATTTTTATAATAGAATCAACGATGCATTAACTACTGTGTTGGAAATTTATTCAAGGAAAAATCCTTCCCATTTCGTAGTTAGTGAACTAAAAATCATTTACTGAATTTTTATAAGTTTTCCTTTAGCTAAGTTAATTTTCGTTGTGGTTACGAAAAATGAACTATATTACAGTAAATTTGTTGAACTATGTGAAAGTTAAAATGGCCCTTAAATTTACAAGACACTTTTTTTTCTGTGTAAAAGCTCTAAAATGAATGTATTATTATTTGTTTTCTAGAATCAAATTTAAAAGAGAATTCTGTCCAAAAAGTATCCTTACTTCAATTCTACGCTTCTTTGGTTCGGCTTCTTCAAAATAAATACAATGCTTGGAGAGTTGGCTTTCTTTAAATTAATTTTAATTTCAACATTAAAATTAGGATACAGACGTGTCCTACCTTCTTCATCTTCATTTTCTTTTTGCGATATATAAAAAAGTTATTCATGTACAAATAAATTTCGGTTTAAAAGTCCAAATTATAACGCGACCTGGTGCCACTACGAGCATTCGCCTTAACCCCACAAAACGAATCCCCTTTCCAGATATTGGGATAGCCAAAATTTGAGCCCGATTAAACGACGTTAACACGTGCCGCTCGTCGCCTTTTCGAAGCTAAAGGCTGGCGTAACTCGGTTTGACTCAGAGTTACAACAATTTTGTTCATAACATAAATTTTTAAGGACAAAATCGTTTGTGATATCGTGCGTGTTTTTATTACTTACCGTTCTCGAGTTATGGTTCAATACGTCAACTTTTTGGCCAAAAAATTCGTTATTTTTTTCAAATTTTGAGCGACGAGCGGCACTTGTTAACGTCGTTTAATCGGGCCCAAATTTTGGCTATCCCAATATCTGGAAAGGGGATTCGTTTTGTGGGTTAAGGCGAACAAGATTCCGACATTTTTTTTTGGCCCCATATAAGTTACGGTCACTCTACCCAACATACTATCCACTGGGCTACGTAGCTGTTATAGTAACCAACAGACAATTATCGTTATAAGTTAAATCTATATAGCATAGTTTGCAGCGCCCACAAGCCCATGCAAACATAACATTATTTAACAGAAACATACATTTGTTGGCCACGTGGAGCAGTGGTTAGCATGTCTGCCTTGCATGCAAAGGGTCGTGGGTTCAATCCCTGCTCTTTTTTATTTTAATTTACACATTTATATTTATACAATATTGAATTTTTATAATGAAACGTCGAAATGTGGGTTATTAAAGATTTACAGCCAGAAAAGAACAGTGCTTTATATAAACAAAATGGACTGAGCTTTTGTTTAAAATATTATTTTTTTTTTATTGCAAAAATAAAAATTTTGTAACAAAAAGCAGTTTTTGGTACAAAAATTTGGAATCTTGTAAGGAATTCAAAAACTCTAACAAGAAAACATTGCGCCCATAATGCCGAAATGATAAAAAAACACATGTTCACACATACATAAAATGCTGCTCTCAAGGCGGAAACACATGCTTTTCGTCTATTCTCTTGGTTCCGAATGTCTATTCTCTTTACTCCGAATACTCATTCTAGTATTCAAATTGAATAATATTTAGACTTAAGCATATCAAATTTTTTGCCTTATCATAAAACAGTTTTCCGAAACAACATACAACCAGTTTCACAGAAATTGCTCTCTTTTGATCCTCTCGCTGTGTTATGTTGATATCTTTCGTCAACCCTTCCGGTTTCCATCCCCGTTTCTTTCTCTATACTCTCTCTCTCTCTCTCTCTCTCTCTCTCTCTCTCTCTCTGTCGCTCTCTGAATAAAATATCGCAATATATATATGTTTACTCGAAATTTGTAAATTTATATATGTTTACATTCACACATATTGTTTTTGTGAAACATTCATGCCCCAAATATAATATATTGTAACATATTTACATATGTGCCCCAAACATTTAGTGCTAGGTTAGGAACATTACATGTTTGCACTTAAATATATTGTGTTTAAAAATTGTGCCCGAAAAAATATTTTGTTTATATGGGAACATATGAAAAACATAACAAAAGAAGAACGTGAAGTCGAGTATAAACATACATAAATTTACAATGTATACATATTTAGGCGTGAACATTTAATTTAAATTTAAATTATGCATTTATAATTTATCGTATTTTGATATACAAATAAATATGAATATTTATTGTGTTCTTTAATAATTCATTTTAAAGAAAATAAACTTTTTCAGTTGTTGTTTTGGATCGAGTTTTGCAGCTAAAATGAAAAATAGTTTTAGTGGTAAAACTCATATTGGACTACTTATTAATAAAGACGAATTAAACTTATTTTTTTTCTTCTGAAGATCCCTTTGTAATTTTTATATATTTCTCACTTTTTTTAATTTCCTTTCTTGCTAAATATTTTGACTTAGTCGTCGTACGTTCCGATTTCTTTTGACGAACCAAAAAAAAAAATATGCCCATAATGCCAAAATGATAAACAAAACACATACTTAAACTGCTGCTCTCAAGGCAAAAACACATGCTGTTTTTTTTTAATGTCCATTCTCTAGGTTCCGAATGTCTATTCTCTTTACTCCGAATACGCAATTTAATGTTCAAATTAAATAATATTTAGACTTTAGCATATCCAATTTTTGGCGAAGCCTTATTAACATGCGAAGCATAGCCAAAACAAATGAACAAGTAAAACAGTTTTCCGAAACAACATACAAGCAGTTTCACAAAAATTGCTCTCTTTTGATTCTTTCTCTCTCTGTCGCTCCCTGAATAAAATATCACAACATATATATGTTTACTCGAAATTTGTAAATTTATATATGTTTACATTCACACATATTATTTTTATGAAACATTCTTGTCTTAAACATAATATATTCTAACATACACTCAAAAAAAGTGAACTCTCTATTTCACTAAAGCCAATTTAACTTTATTTTAGTTCATGGAATTATTATATATGGAGAAAGTTTTCTTTACTCTAATAATTTTTTGCGTACGTTAGTTAAATGAACTAAAAAACGGGAAAAAATTATACACAAATGAAGTAAAAAGTTTTAGTAAATTCGTACTTCTCACAAAATAGTTCATTATTCCTTTACAATTGTAAATTTTATTACAAATGTGCCCATCATGAATTTCGTATATCACTAAAGAATTCTTGCAATTTTGAACTCCATGTTTTTCTTTCAAACTACAATATTTTCTTTAACAAATGAAAAAAATTAATTATGTCTAATAAATTTTCTTGAATTTTTCGAAAAATATTTACTTATTTTTGTGAAATCGGCGTGATGTCAGCGTTTGTAATACTGTTTAGTTAAAATTTTCTAAAAATATTAAAAAAATTCTAAAAATAACTAAATCTTTTCTTCCTGGAGGGTTCACTGTTTTTTCAGTGTATTAACATATTTGCCCAAAAATTTAATGCTAGTTTAGGAATGTTACATTTTTGCACTTAAATATATTGTGTTTACAAATTGTGCCCGAAACACATTTTGTTTATATCGGAACATATGAAAAACATATTTTTCTAACAGTGTATAAAAAAAAACTTTCGGTTAATTCGCGAACAAGATCTATTTGCCTTAAACAAAAAACAATACTAGCGAAATTATTTAAATTTCATTTCGGAGCAAATTTACACAATTTTCACAAAAAAATAAATATTGTTCATAATACTTGCCACGGAAATCGGTAGTAAGTGTTTGCCACTAAAAATAAATTTTGATACTATCCATATATTTGCAACAATTATGACTAAATTGGCTTTATTTTCGCTACTCCATATCTACTCTCCAATACAGGAACTCATAAATTTTGTCCTTTCAATGAAGTTTAACTTATTGTCTGGCGGAACCGGAAATGCACAAGCCCTAAAAGTTTTTTAGACCGTAACAAATTTTTTTATTGAATTTTTGTAATCGCCCTCTTTTGCGATATAAAATACGCACACACACACACATGCGATCTTGTTGTCCCAAGCGGATGTCCAAGGACAATTGTGTCTGGGGTCCATTCCACACATACAAAATAGAGGAATATATCTTCCAATACGACAGGCCGCACATTGCTCAACTCAAAGATGGGCACCGTTCGGGCCACAAAATAGCCCTGGATAACTGACCAACAACAATCACCAAAGTATCTTTAAGAAGAACACCCCTACTACTTTCAACTGGCCACTGGAATCTGTTCACCCTTACCCGTGGCCAGTTTGGCCTTAGGAAAGAGAATTGAATTGACAATAAAAATTGATTCTGATTGCCTTTCGGGCTGTGCATGTTAGTTGTTCGAGCGGATATGGTGAGGATGAGAACCATAAATGTTTTTGAGCTATAATAAAAAACGCCATTTGGTGATTACGAAGAAAAGATTAAAAAATTTATTGCAAAAATATTTATGGACTTGGGTGGTGTGTGTGTAGTACACCCATGCATGCGAGTGTATTGGGGATAGAGTTTTACATACGAATATAGTCATGGTATTGTTTTCCATATCAAACAAAATGCCAACAAAATATGAGACTATAAGAAACAAAATACGGAAATGGTTCTATTGGGTGTATGAGTGTAGTTTCCAATAGTTCGAGTTAGACCGCCTTTAAAACAATTCTAGAAGACATCAGTTTGCTTTGGAGATGCATAGTCTGTCCGCGTGTGGACAACAGCCCACATTGACATATATGGCAACATCAGTCCCTGCAGATGTTGTAGAATTTTATAATTTATGGTTTTATCATTCGGTTAGTTTTCTCAATACCAACCCATGTGTATGGACATAATTTAAATAATAAATATTAATTTATTTGCTAATAGCTAAATTAATTTTTTGTTGAATTAATAATTGTTAAAATTGTTGTCTAATTTCATCGTCAATTCATCTTATTTATTTCAATATAAAATAATGTATTCCATTCAAGTTTATTCCAATGCCCATTTCATGTTAAAGGGTAATTTTTTATGAGCAATAGGAAATTTTTTAAGAGCAATAGGAATTGTTAACGGCCATATACTAGCACAATGTATCAAATTTCAAATGACTCGGATGAAATTTGCTCCTCCAAGAGGCTCCAAAACCAAATCTCGGGATCGGTTTATATGGCGGCTATATATGATTATGGACTGATATGGACCACTTTTGGCATGTTTGTTAAATATCATATACTACCACCACGTACGAAATTTCAACAAGATCGGATGAATTTTGCTTCTCCAAAAGACACCAGAGGTCAAATCTGGTGATCGGTTTATATGGGGGCTATATATAATTATGGACCGATGTTGACAAATTTTTACGTGGTTATTAGAGACCATATACTAACACCATGTACCAAATTTCAGCCGGATCGGATGAAATTTGCTTCTCTTAGAGCAATCGCAAGCCATATTTGGGGGTCCGTTTATATGGGGGCTATACGTAAAAGTGGACCGATATGGCCCATTTGCAATACCATCCGACCTACATCAATAACAACTACTTGTGCCAAGTTTCAAGTCGATAGCTTGTTCGGAAGTTAGCGTGATTTCAACAGACGGGCGGACGGACGGACGGACATGCTCAGATCGACTCAGAATTCCACCCAGAATATATATACTTTATGGGGTCTTAGAGCAATATTTCGATGTGTTACAAACGGAATGACAAAGTTAATATACCCCCATCCTATGGTGGAGGGTATAAAAATAATAATAAAATTCAGAAAAATGCATGAAATTTTTTATTTGAATTAATAATTCATGGTAACGTTGACCGGGAATTGTCCAATGAAAGCGGGCTTCTCTATCTAGACATGTAACTTCATTGTTACGCGTGATGTGCGGCATGTGGCGCCGTCTTGTTGAAACCACATATTATGCAAGTCAAGCCCTTGTATATTGGGCAAAAAAAGTTGTATATCATCACACGCTATTGTCACCAGGGCTGTGGAGCCGGAGTCGGAGTCTTGGAGTCGGAGTCTGAAGATTTTGCTGGAGTCGGAGTCGTAAAAATTTTGCTCGACTCCGACTCCGGCTAAACCAAATTTTTTAAAACACTTCACATTTTTGTAACTAAGCAAGTTTTTACGCAAACTAGTTTCCACTGCGTTATTCATTCGATCAATGTACAGCATGATTGTAAATGAAAATCAACTTCCAATTACGGCTATCTTTTTATGTTTCCTAGAATGTTAGACTAGCAGATGGGCTGGATCGATCCATTTTAATGCCCATATTAATTTATTTGAAATATTTCGAACAATCGAAATTATTTTATTTTTAATTTTATTTTAAGGCCATATACATATGTGGAATATTGACAGAAAATTTTTTCAAAGTTGTTTGTTATAGAAAATTTTGTCAAAATGTTATTTCTATAAAAAGTTTTGGCAAAATTTTATTTCTATAGCAAATTTTGTCAAAATTTTATTTCTATAAAAAATTTATTCAAAATTTTATTACTATAGAAATATTTTTTTCTATAGAAAATTTTGTCAGAATTTTATTTCTATAGAAAATTGAGTCAAAATTTTGTTTCTATAGAATATTTTGCAAACTTTTATTTCTATAGAAAATTTTGCAAAATTTTGTTTGCCACTCATTTTTTTAAAATTGTATTTCTATTGATAATTTTTTCAAACTTTTATTTCTATAAAAATTTTATTTCTATATATTTGGTCAAAATTTGATTTCTATAGAAAATTTTGCCAAAATTTTATTTCTATAGAAAATTTAGTCAAAATTTTATTTACTAGACACAAATTTTTCCAAAATTGTATGCTCACTGATACTCACTGCTAAGTCGAAAACTTGTAGAAATGACTCAAATTTTCAAATTTTTCAATGAATGAATCATAAATGCATTTTTGCGAAATTGTCTAAACAATTTTAAATATTTCCCAAATATTGCCCGAGATTTTGTAGAAGTCTGATTTGAGATTTTATCAAAATGTGGATCTAAATACAAAGTTGTGCAGAGTATATTATAATCGGCCCGCCCGACTTTAGACTTTCCTTGCATTTTTTGTTCAAATTGTGTTACGTCCCATAACGTTAGATTTAAATTTTAAGTACATAGATTTTGTAGAAGTATATATAATTTTGTCTAAATCGATTCAGATTCAAATTCATGCATATGGGAATATAAATCTTTATATAGCTCGCAACAAATTTAAAGGATTTCAGATAGCATCAAAAATTTTGGTCCACAAATACATATACTGTTGGTATCTTCTCATATTATGATGGGTATTTATATCATTATTTTATTTATTAAACATTGTCCTAAATTTGAAATATAAATTGGCATTTAATGTGAAATGAAGACCTTTTTTGCACACATAAGTAAATATGATACTTTATATCGATCCACTTACGGTACCCCCACAATAGAACAACAAATTAGTGGTATTAAAATGAGATTTAGTTATATTACCCGGAGTCGACTCCGGAGTCGGAGTCGGAGTCGAGCTGATGAAAAATGCTGGAGTCGGAGTCGAGCAAAATTGGCTCGACTCCACAGCCCTGGTTACGATTCGCATCATATTTGAAGAAGTACCGTCCAATGTTGCCACCACAAACTACACGAAACTGTGATTTTTTCTGGATGCATTGGTAGCGTTTGCAATGCTTCTGGCTGATCGTCACTCCATAATCGATAATTCTGCTTATTCATTTCCGTATCCATTGTCCTTCGTCGCTGAACACAATTTTTCGATAAAAAAGTGCATCCAAGCGCCCATCCACCAAAAATTCTGCGTAGTTCGGTTTTCAACTAACAATTTTATTAGACAAAAATCAAATGTTCAACTGCTTCATTTAAAAATGAAATTGACTATAAATACACAAGATTAGGTTAATTTAGATATAGTGGTAGTCTGTTATTTTAGCTCACTTAGACTATTCAATCCAATGAGATACCACAAACTTTTCTCATACCTATGAGTTCTGCCCGATTTTACGTTTAGCTCAATGACAAGGCACATACTTTCTTATAACCGATAAGGGATAAGGAAAATAGCTTTGGAAACTTTCGAAAAAATAATAAAAATGAACACAAACATTTTTTGCAATATAACAAAGTTAAGTTTAGTATCAGTTTAAGGATGGACTTTTTTTAAGTAAGTAAGTATATGTCTCCTTAGAGTCAACCTCAACAGGATCTTCTTTCCCCACTAATTAATGCAAACCCATCCACAGGTCAATGATTCCACGTATTTGCAACTCAACACCAAACTTACGCTCTACCCGCGATGTGTGTTTTGAATCCCAGCCACCCCGTTTCACCCTAAACAGGGTCCTCACCATAGTCAGGGTGGAACAAATCCCAGGAGTCCCTGGCTCCCGTGGCACAAGATTAAATGCTCTGGTCAGTCCTCGTGGCCAAAGCTACTACCAGTTGGACCCCAAATAGTCTCGAACTAGTCATCTAGGTATATCGCCAATACAACTTAAGCGGACACAACGCATAGAGGGAAAGAACCCAATAATCTATAGCCGCATCCAGCCTCATTGGTCGGCAGTAACACCCCTGAGCACAGCCAGACAATGAGTTGCGCCAAGCACTCTGCAACTCCGCCCAAAAATAACAGCTGACACGTCGACCCACCTCCACTAAGTCTTGTCCTTCTCCTATAAATAACGCTCTTTGCGAAGGTGGCCAACCTTGCCAAAGTCCTCCTCACACGCCTAAGCTTACACGCCAGTAAGACGAGCATCTTCTTGATCTTATCAAAATGAACTAAAAAATTCAAAACGCTCTGTCATTGTCAAGCCAAGATACATGTCCTGCTGAACATACCTTATAACCGCACCCCTAAATGCCATCCAAGTCAAGTAACAATGGATCCATCATTAGATTGCAAAAATCGACCTCTACGGACAAACTGTTGTAACATCCCCCATACTGTATTAACGGACCCGATCATGCATGCCTCTCTTCTGGAGAAAAAAATACTTCCAAAGGTTAATCTCCCGGCCTCCCACCTCTTGTAGTCTCCTTAGCACGTTATCCCAAGACAGAAAGTGAAAAGTAAAGTCGACAAGTATCTGGAAACGAACTTCCCATCCCAGGCGCTTTCCCACAACTGAGCTTACGTACACAGTCCACTCTCTCATTCATTTCGATATTTAAACGGAGCGACGCCTGCCAAGGATCCCATTCACCGTGGGCATTCATTCACCCAACTTAGTGATCTAGTCATCTATAGTCAGTCTGCCAAAGTCATTGTTGATGTTTTTGGATGACTTCACGATCATACCAACACCTTGATCGTTCAATCATCCTCGTCCGTCTATCAGTGTTGACAACAATCTCAATGATCGCGAATAACCCATGCGCCACACACCCACCATCCAAAACGGTAAGTCGTCATCGCTGACGCATTTGCAGCTGCCACGTCAATGTCACTAACACCGAATGTATGCAAATTGTTCGGCTCGTTAAGAACACCGACGCCATTCTCCAGTAACCATTCACAGAGCAATTCGCTCCGAGTACGTTTCCGATGAACGGACGTATGTCCGTTATCTTTAGACAACCTCATCGCATACATTTCATTAGCGCCCATACCAAGTATTAGCGGAGTGCTACTAGCCAGTATTAGCGCTGAATCCATACACACGATATAGCCAAATTCATCCTCCCCAACTGCCCCTCTGCACTAATGCATGCCCCCATTGGCTATTTCTAAATACAAAAAGTCCAAGTCACTGTCAGCTACAACTATCGCAAGCGGACAGTCGATAATATGATGTATACTAAATATTAATTTAAACTAAGTTAATCTATATAAATACATTCAGTATGTTAATTAATCAATACGAACATCATAATATTTAAATCCAGCCATCCGTCTCACGAAATCGCCTCCCAAACGCACCTGATAAATTTCGCTTACGCAATCAAGTCGCCCTTTATAGCCCAGTCACCAACCTTCCACAGCTACCCCATTCGAAGGTACGGCTCTGCATGGGAACGTATTGTATCGCAGTTGTACAATGAGTACGTAGTCTTCACCCGACCAAAATGATGATGCAACCAGCAGCTACACGCCTTATCATTGCTGACCTGTTGTAACCCTCCACAGGAATAAGAGACATTCACTTTCGCACAGCTGCCGTCTAACCTGCAAACACCACTCTGTGTCCTCGCTAACTGGATGCGCTTCAACCCGGCCCAAGATTTTATAAGAGCCAATCTATTATAGATGATTTGCCTCCAACTGACCATCGCGCCCGTTCACTGCTAACAGCTTTAGGCAGCAATACTGTACTGCTTTTCCTAACGACGGGAGGTGTATAACAAAGCCGTCAATGTAGATTCTCCCGGCCCGCTGTTTGCGTGCGCATTGCATTGAATGTACAGACAATATCCTCCCGTGAAATTGGCTCATATATATTCGTTTGTGTGGCATATGTGTCAACTATAGGTTCCTCGTCGGCCAAAAATTCAACAAACAATAGGCCAGCAAATCATTCCTCCGCATCCCAGCCGCACTCAGAAAATTGAACGTCGTTTCTACAAGTAAATTCCATAATATTGAGTAGTTCAAAATGTTACTTACAGTTAGTTAAATTTAACTATTTATGAACAAAATTAACTCAGTGGAAATAAATTGAACTTACGTTACGGCCATTACCAGCAAAATGATTAAGAACTCCAAATGAGTTCGTAAATGGACTGAAGCAAATATAATAATAGGGAATACGTATTTTCTCGAATGTATGAAGAAGTTTCTCAACGTTACTGAACTTACGAAATTTTCATTTTTAGTATAAATAAACTAACGATGAAGGTTAACTCTAACTACCGTTAAGTGAATCTATTTCTAGACAATAGTTCGTCTCCGAAACATGTGCTCGCAGTGATACCAATTTGGTGCTTTTAGCACCAAATTTAGTGCTTTTTGATTTCTAAAAAGCACCTAATTGCCTTTTTGGTGCCTTTTCAAAAAAAAAAAAGCACCAAATTGGTGCTTTCTGGCATTTTCGTTTAGTGCTTTTATTCATTTTTGAATAGTATTACGTTTAATTGATACAAAAATTTGGATTAGACTTTCAAGAGCTTAAGAAATTCAAGTTTATTGCCAAATATAGAATTTGATTGTTATGAAGGTGGTATTGATAATTTTTTAATTAATATTGTTATTTAGGGTATTCCGTAGAAAAGTGTAGCGACGAGTGCTGAATTTGTGGTGGGAAGTGGTATGTTAGAATTTATAATATATTTTTGGTGCTTTTTGGCCTTGGGTGCTGTTCTATTAATAGGCACCCTTGACCAAGCAAGAAGAGAATAAACAAAGTCACATTTGGTTGTTGATAAGTATAAGAGCAAAATGGCCCAGTGGATAGTGTGTTTGGTTTGAAAACTGATGGTACGCGGTTCGATCCTCCGTCCGGACAAAAGGTAAAATTTTACAAAATGATAACAATAAAATCGAATAAATGATTATAAAGGATTTGTATTACAGAAGAGTAAGTGGTTTGTACTAAATATAATATGACATGTAGAAATAGGGATGTAATAACTCAAATTCTCCCCCTTGAGGTCTCCTTGCTCCAAGTCACCAGGTGGTCTAGGAAATCCAGAACATTAATTTCTTTCTTTTTAAAAAATGTATTATTTACTTATTTTTTACTTCTGAACAGTTAAATTTGAACTCGACAAAAGTTAAAAGAAATTACTAACCCATACGAAAATGTTGAACTTACTATGGGTACATGCTTCTTTAGAGACATACGAAGTTCAATATTAACACTGGTTGGTTAAAACAAACTCGCTAATGGGTTTACTCTTCTCGGAGTGCGACATGTTGGACGATCACCCATGACCATCTAATATACGCCCCACCAGATTCTTTTGATCAAACTACAAATTCACCACACTGTGTAACAGGGTATTATAAGTTAGTGCATATGTTTGTAACACCCAGAAGCAGACGAGATAGACACATGGTGTCTTTGGCAAAAATGCTCAGGGTGGGCTCCTGAGTCGATATAGCCATCTCCGTCTGTCCGTGAACACATTTTTGTTATCAAAGTCTAGGTCGCAGTTTTAGTTCAATCGACTTCAAATTTGGCACAAGTATTTGTTTTGGCTCAGAATAGAACCCTATTGATATTGGAAGAAATCGGTTCAGATTTAGATATAGCTCCCATATATATATATATATATATTTCTCCCGATATGGACTAATACGGTCCCAGAAGCCAGAGTTTTATCCCAATTTGGTTGAAATTTTGCACTAGGAGTATAATTAGTAGTGTAGTCAAGTGTGCCAAATTTTATTGAAATCGGTTAAGATTTAGATATAGCTCCCATATATATCGTTCGCCCGATTTACACTCATATGATCACAGTGGCCAATCATTTACTCCGATATAATTGAAATTTTGCACAGGGAGTAGAATTAGCATTGTAGCTATGCGTGCCAAATTTGGTTGAAATCGGTTCAGATTTAGATATAGCTCCCATATATATGTTTTTCTGATTTGGACAAAAATGGTCAAAATACCAACATTTTCCTTGGTAAATCGCACTGCTTTGTCGAAAAGTTGTAAAAATGACTCTAATTTTCCTAAACTTCTAATACATATATATCGAGCGATAAATCATAAATAAACTTTTGCGAAGTTTCCTTAAAATTACTTCAGATTTAAATGTTTCCCATATTTTTTTACTAACATTGTGTTCCACCCTAGTGCATTAGCCGACTAAAATTTTGAGTCTATAGATTTTGTAGAAGTCTATCAAATTCTGTCCAAATCAAGTGATATTTAAATGTATGTATTTGACACATTTGACGGATGTGATATGGTATCGAAAATTTAGATCTACAAAGTGGTGCAGGGTATAATATAGTCGGCCCCACCCGACTTTAGACTTTCCTTACTTGTTTTAAATTATTTTTTGGTACTTTAATATCGTTTTTAGCATTATTTGAATGCCGATTTAGCTGCAAAAGTTTTTAGATCTGGTCACACTTATCTCGACAAATGTTTATTGTGAATGTAATGCAGAGATGGAAAATGCATTTTTTTGAACTTTTTTTTACATCACGTTTTTTTAGTTTGACACTTTAAAACCAGAAAAAAAATATTTTCTATTTTGTTGTTTCTCTCACCAGTTAATAATTTTACTAAAAAAAAAGGAATTACATGCACGGACGAAAAAGACTGTTTTTCATATGTTTGGGTGTAAAAATTATATGTTTGGAACTCAAATGTATAAACACAATATTTTTAAGTGCAAGCATATAATGTTCATAAACTAGCATAACATGTTTGGGACATATATGTTAATATGTTAGAACATATTATGTTTGGGACATAAAATGTTTGTAAATATAATATGCTTGGATGCAAACATATATTAATTTAGAAATATACTATAAACATATATGTGTTTAGAAAGAGAGACATAAAATGTGTGCTGGAAGTAAAATCATGAAAGTAACAAATTGTCACCTTAAAAATATATATACACAAAGAAAATTCAATTAAAGATTGAAAAACTACTGTGTGAGAATATAAACAAGTATAAATTTCTAAATTTGGAGTAAACATATATATAGGTTATATATGTTGTGATATAAGACCGCCAAAAATTGTATATACTTAAGTAAAAAGATTAAAATGAGTATTCGGAGAGAAAATTCATTCGGAACCAAGAGAAAAGACATTTGAAAAAAAGAGCATGAGTTTTGTTTATCATTTTCGCATTACGGGCACTTTTTTTGTTTCGTCAAAACAAATCGGAACGTAGGACGAGTAAGTCAAAATATTCAAACAAAGGTAATTAAAGGGATCTTCATAAAAACTAAAGAAAGGGCACTATCCACTGAAAAATAGCATGCCCAGTTCCAAAGATTGTGGCTCTATTTTAACAATTTTGGTATTGATTCCGAGCCAATGAAGCCGAGAATTCAAGTAATTTCAAGGATACTTTTAAGACACAATTCTCTTTTAAATGTGGGTTTTGTGTATTTGACTCTATGAAGAAAATTTTATTTTTGTGCTTTTTCAGATTTTTTCATATGCTATAAAAAGTCCGTTGAAAACAAGACGTCCAGTAGAAATTATGCTATGTTTCAAGTAAAAAACGTCTTTAAAATAACGTTTTGAAAAACATGTCCAGATGCAAAAATTTGAAGACAATTTCATTAGTTTTAAAGAATTTTTATGAATTATTAAAGTCAAGTTGACCTTAGTTAAAATTTTTTTCTTTCATGTTATGATACCCATTTTCAAGTCACTTAATTATAAGGACAACACGACTTCATTAAAAAGTTTATCGACTTTTGAACATGGAAAAAACTTTATATTAGAGAAATGTGTCGCCTAAGCTAAGCAAAATTTGTATTCTTATTTTAAGGACATTAAATCTTTGGCTTCACGACAATATATTTTCAGTGTACTCTTTTTAGAGTTGTGACAGTAAAATGAAAACATTGGGAAACAGTTAAAAATTAAACAGTAAGATCTATAAAAACAAAGATTAGTTCCTCTTTATTAATGAGTAATCCAAGAGGAGTTGACGGATTCTTCGAAAATAAAAGCGGGCGTTGAGTTCGAGTTTTGCCGCTAAAATTATTTCTCATTTTAACGGCAAAACTCGAATCGGTAAACCCAGAATAACATTATAACTTTGTTAGGCAAATTGTGTGGGGCATGATCCCAAGCAACAATTGAATAAGTTTATTTTCTTTAGAATAAATTATTAAAGAAAGCAAACAATTGTTCACACCCAAATAAATTTATGTGTTGGTTGTAAAATTATTGTTTCGAATTTAAATATAATGTGCTTTTGAATGGTTATCGTTAACTTTAGGATTCGATGGAAAAATATTTATATACATACTCGACTTCACATTCTTCCTTTGTAAAAGTTTTTGAATTTCTTCGAAAATTTCAAACTTGTATACAAACTCTTTTTTGTTACAAAATTTTTATTTTTGCAATAAAAAATAATATATGATTTGAACTCAGTTCATTTCGTTTATATCAAGCACTGTTGTTTTCTGACTTTAAGTCTTTTATAAGACACACTTTACAGTTTCGTAGTAAAAATTTAATATAGTTGTATGTAATGTTGAACACCTTTTCGGGATATTCCGAACGTATCTGGAATATACGTAAAAAATATATGTAAAAAAAAAAAATAAAAAAATGGTGTCGGGATCGAAACCAGGACCCTTGGTATGCACGGCGGACGTACCAACCACTGATCCACGTCGCCAACAAATGTAAGTTTAACAATGTTATGTTGTTAAACAATGTTATGTTTGCATCGGCTCGTGGGCGCCACAAGATATACTATATAAATATGACTTATAGCGATAATTATCTCTTGATGACCATAACAGTTACGTAGCCCAGTGGTTAGTGTGCTGGCTTACAAACTGTGTGGTCCGCTGTTCGAATCCCCGTCCGGCAAAAGGTAAAATTTTAAAAAAATTATAAAATTTAATAATTTCTTCTACAATGTTTGTATTACAGAAAAAGGTGCTATGAACTAAAAAACTCGTGAAAGTGAGAAAAATGTGAGGGAATATATAATTAGGCAAAAAAAAAATTTGAGCACAATCTTCTATGGGAGAAAATTCTTCTAAGCATATAATATTTTTGGGTTCAAAATGTTTCCAAACATATTATATGTTCACATAATAACATATAGTTTTTTGGAAGACAACATTATTGAATTTGAATGGAAAAATACATAATGTTTGGAACTTAGACTACCCAAACATATTATATTGTTTAGACCAATATGCTTTCAAACATATTATATATTGGAAAAAATCAAATATATAAATGTTTGGGCAATACCCAAAAAGGTATATGCTTGAAGCAAAATGTGTTTGGGAGTATATGTTACAGAAGCGATTTTTTTAGGGTGTGGGTTGACTTTCCTGATTTCAAGTATTTTTCCATACTTTCCTATTTCAAAAAATATTTTAGTATCACAACGAAAATTCCATTGGAAGATTATTTTGAAGAACTTCTTTCTGAATAAAATTGCGTGCCGTTGTTTGTTCTAATCTCGACAATCAAATATGAATTCTAACTCATTAGTCCCCATTTTCATGAAGCTCCATTAGTCTTACGTTAACTATGGACATATCTGTCATCTTTTCTATATATTCCACATGCCAGTTAAAAACGTAACGGCTGAAAATTTTTCAGTTACAGTTAACCGGGGAGAACATATTTGCAATTAACTTTTTGTTAACTGGCAGTTACAGCTTAACGGAGCTAAATGATAATATTAAAATTTTTTATCAAACACATTGTACCATGAAAACTGAAACTGTATACACAAAAGGTACTAAATCATTCGTGGGGGTACGAATCAGAATAAAAAAGTATTGCAAAAAGTACTATAGTACTGCATTTTCCATTCCTGGTGTAATGTGTAAGGAGGAATTTGTTAGTTCTATTCCATTTAATTTTACTTTGAAAACTGCCAGCGACAATTCGAAAAAGCACACCACGAGTTTACTATTAAAACGCAGAAAATGTTACGTGTTGTCAACCTCAGCGAATAACGGATTTTTGACGTACATAGTTATAGACTATATTTATTCTCTGACATCTGAAAGTATTTATTATCGCATGATATTAATAAATATTTAAAATTCTAATTTAAAATTTTGGAAATGGGCCAAAAACCAGTGGGCCCGCAGGCCATAATGCACCCGTTTTCCAAACGATTTATTTTAGGACTTGTATTATTGAAAGAGAACTATTCAGACATTAAACCAACCTAGTAAAAAAATCAAAAAATGGGATTACAATAAGGAATTAATTAAAAGTTGTACCCATTACTAATTATTTTCTATTCAAAAAGCAAGCATTGGAAAAAATATTGCCGTGAGGCCAAATATTTCTTGCCCTTAAAATTCGAATGCTCATATCAGGTTTTCGTTCTTGTCCAAAATTCGAGAAACTTTTCAATGAAGTCCTTATATATGGGTGTTCGACAAAGGTATTCCACTCAATAAGTGGGTTAGAGAAAATTCGCTGCCAAATTGTCGAAGTTAGACGTTCCAGTTTGCAATAATCGTGTGTATGAACGGAAATATCCAATAAATCTATCAAATCTTTTAACAGGTAACTGATAACACACCACTCCCCAATGATGGAACCGAGAAGCATAATTTATTCGAACAAGTGTTGTATGTACATCAGTCTGTGGTACATGTCCTTACCACCAACAATGCAACTACAAATGTCCTTAAATCTTCAAATGAATGTTTGTACGTCTGCCCTTTTGCGTGTTGTTTTGCTGGATATCAATCGAATGTGACTCAATTAAAGCTGTGTGCTATTGTGTTGGTGTATTTTCTCTGCCTGTATGCCTGCCGGCTTACTCAAATCTGTGTGTTTCAGTCTGTGTTTTGGTATGGTGGGAGGAGGATGTACAAATTAAATTGAACACAATCGAATTATAGCTGAAACCATGCATTACTTAACTCAGCTTCCGGTTTATTCGGTTTTCCAGGGGTTGAGTTCATAGCTCGTTTGTGTATTTCTTATGCTCCATTTGATTTACGAAGACACACCGGGGTGGGAATACCGCAATGTATGTGGGTGGTATTGAATGCCGCTGTTTGGTTGAGGCTGCTTCAAATATTTGTTTTAGTTTTTGTTTGATATATAAGCATTCATTAAGACAATAAAAGATCGATAGGGGTATTGTAAAATTTAAGGGGAAATGGAAAAAGAAGAAAACAAAAGGACAACGTTATGACACACACAAAATAATAATTCAGTTTTTATGAATAGTATTCACAAAAATTTTCCAACGATACGTATGAACAAATTTCGTTAATTAAGAAATTTTGATTTGCTACGAATACATACAGAATATTTATGATACATTTTATAATATAAATGAAATATATATTCCTTTCGTTTACATTAAAAATATGTTCATTTACATAATATTTACGAAAAACGTAATTCATTAAATTAAACTTTTTTTTCTTTCTCGCCATATACGTTATTATGCAATATTTTATGAGCTCACTTATTAAAACAGAATCAGTCGACAATGCAAAGAGCAATGCAAAATTTTATTGCATTTTATTGTACTTATATATTCTATCGTTGAATCCAGCAAAACATTTACGAACGCACGTGTTCTACTTAATAACTGCATTATATTATCAGGAAAAAGTCAACGAAAAATTCTATAATTTAGTTTGTGAAATTTAGTTGATTTTAGTTAAAATTTTCTAACTGTGAGAAAATTTTCTCATTCTTTTAAATCTAAATTTAATACAATACAAACCAAATAAGTGCCTCTTGTGCACACAAAAATAATTCTTTCTTCCCAAACGAAATTTAAGACAAACAATTATCGTTTCCCATTTGCTTTTCGCTGTAGGGAAGTTTGTTTGGAAGAAAATTATATAATTTTTGTGAATAAACGTTGACTACAGGATATAAAAACAATTTCATAAAGACTAACTCAAAAAACATTCTTTTCTGGCTAACTGCATCTTCCCTCAATTCTTTTCCATTTCCACGAGGTTTTTTTTAGTTATTAGCACTTTTTTCTGTAATACAAACAACGTAGAAGAAATTCAATTTTATAAATTTTTTTAAATTGTACCTATTGCCTATATTTATAAAGCATAGTTTTAGGGGCCCATGAGTCGATGTAAAGAAAGCGTCATGGGTTCAATCTCTGCTTCGAGCGAACAGCAAAGTTATTTTTTCACATATATTCCAAAAATGTTGGGATGATTCTGAAAAAATGTTCGACATTACATACTACTCTATAAAATTTTTGCTATGAAACTTAAAAATGTGCCTTAAAAGATTTAAAGTCTTATTAAAAGAACAGTGCTTGGTATAAACGAAATAAACTGTCTTTTTGGATCAAAAATATTTTTTTTATTGCAAAAATAAAAATTTTGGAAAAAACTTTTTTTGTGAACAAATATGAAATTTTCGAAGAAATTAAAAAAAAAACAATGTTCATAAACTAGCATTACATGTTTGCGACATATATGTTAATATGTTACAACATATTATGTTTGGGACATAAAATGTTTGTAAATATAATATGCTTGAATGCAAACATATATTAATTTAGAAATAGCCTATAAGCATATATGTGTTTTATAATATGTTTGAACAATACAAGCAATGCAAAATTTTATTGCATTTTATTGTACTTATATATTCTATCGTTGAATCCAGCAAAACATTTACGAACGCACGTGTTCTACTTAATAACTGCATTATATTATCAGGAAAAAGTCAACGAAAAATTATATAATTTAGTTTGTGAAATTTAGTTGATTTTAGTTAAAATTTTCTAACTGTGAGAAAATTTTCTCATTCTTTTAAATCTAAATTTAATACAATACAAACCAAATAAGTGCCTCTTGTGCACACAAAAATAATTCTTTCTTCCCAAACGAAATTTCAGACAAACAATTATCGTTTCCCATTTGCTTTTCACTGTAGGGAAGTTTGTTTGGAAGAAAATTATATAATTTTTGTGAATAAACGTTGACTACAGGATATAAAAACAATTTAATAAAGACTAACTCAAAAAACATTCTTTTCTGGCTAATTGCATCTTCCCTCACTTCTTTCCATTCCATTTCCACGAGGGTTTTTAGTTATTAGAAGAAATTATTAAATTTTGTACATTTTTTTAAATTGTACCTATCGCCTGAACGGAGAATCGAACCGCGGACCATACAGTTTCTAAGTCAACACACAGTGCAACGTAGCTGTTATTTTCATCAACACCCAATTATCGCTATAACGATCAACGCACAAGCAAAGCAAACAGTCAAGCAGTTATATTTTTATAGCATAGTTTTAGGGGCCCATGAGTCGATGTAAAGAAACTTTATTTAACAGAAACATAACTTTAGTTGGTCACCGTGGAGCAATGGATAGCATGCCCGCCTTGCATGCAATGCGTCATGGCTTCAATCTCTGCTTCGAGCGAACAGCAAAAAGTTATTTTTTCACATATATTCAAAAAATTTTGAGATGATTCGGAAAAGATGTTCGACATTACTACCACTCTATTAAATTTTTACTATGAAACTTAAAATGTGCCTTAAAAGATTTAAAGTCTTGTTAAAAGAACAGTGCTTGGCAAGGCCGTATTCAGGGGGGGGGGGGATGAGGGGGATCAAACCCCCCCCCGAAATGAATGAATGTTTTTATATAAATAAATATATATTTTTAGCTGATAGAAAAATCTTATCGAAGATGTTGAAGAAAAACTGAAGGTTTTATTTTGAAAAACGCTTACCTATAAAACTTGCACAAATCATAGAATACTAGTTGAAAAGCCCGTCAAACGACGGTCGAAAAAAACAAATTGTTTTTGTTCTCACACCACAAATTTCATTTTTGGAAAATGTCTTTCTGGTTTTTATGTGTGTTTGTTGTTCTTTTTGTGAACATGACTCGCTTTGTTTGGCCATAGCAACAACAACGAAACAGTCAAACACACATGTGTAAATGAAATGGCGCAAAACTGCGAAAAGAACCTGCCTAATTCAGCGATGGAAGCACTTGGAGAGTGCAATAAAGGGATATTTGCAAAAATTTTGGTCACTTTGCCAGTTACTCAGGGATGGAAACTACAATTTTTAAGAAATTTAAGATTATTGTCAAGAGACAGATTTTTAAAGAAAATAAAATTTTGCAAAAATTTTCTATAGAAATAAAATTTTGCAAAAAATTTTACAGAAACAAAATTTTGCAAAATTTTTTCTATAGAAATAAAATTTTGCAAAAATTTCCCATAGAAATAAAATTTTTACAAAAATTTCAATTGAAATAAAATGTTGACAAAATTTTCTATAAAAATAAAATTTTGAAAAAATTCTATATAGAAATAAAATGACAACATTTTCTACCGACATAAAAAATTAATAATATAGAATCGCATTCTTTTTTTCGACTAAAACATTCTTGAAGTTCAATAAAATCTTGTTTTTGACTATATCTTTTACAAAATCGAGATTTTCTTCCCATATGAACATGTCTGTTTTGCCATATTTGTAAAAGACTATTAGCAAATATGGTTGATAAAGACTTTTTCAAAATATTAAAATATTTTGTCAAAGCTATTGTACCATAAATCTCATATCGATTCAAAAATGTCTACACAAAAGGTACTTAATCCTTCGCGGGGGTACTACGGTACTGACCGGGGTGAAAAAGTATTGCATTTTCCATCCATGCAGTTACTACGTGCTCATCCGAACGTTCATTTTCAACAATGAAGAGATTAAAGACGTATCTTAGAAATTCGACTAGCGAGAGTAGACTCAATGGATTGGCATTAATGTCGGTTCATCGCCGAATAAATGTGCCGACTGAAGAAGTCATTGATTTATTTGCTGCCCAAAAAGCCCGTCGGTTCATTTTATATTATAAAACAAGTAAGTAAAGTCTAAAGTCGGGCGGGCCGAATATTATACCCTTCACCACCATGTAGACCAACATTTGTGTTACAACTACTTCAAATTTGCTGGGAGCTATATAAAGGTTTGCATTTCCAGATACAAATACTTATAATGGAGACAATTTTTTGTACTTCTACAAAATCTCTAGAATTAAAATTGAAATCGGCTAACGCCCTGGAATGAAACACAATGTTAGTAAACACATATAGGAAATATGAAGCGAGAGCAATTTTAATGTAATTATACAAAGAACATTTATGATTTATCAGGCGATACTTATGTATTCGAGATATAGGACAATTTGAGTAACATTTACAATTTTTGTTATTCAGCAGTGATGATTTTACAAGGATATTGGTTAGATCTTGCCAAGATATGTGGTCAAGTATGGGTTGTGATGTATTATTTGGTCAAGTCGGGCGACTTGGAGCCTTATTTAAAACTCAACCGTTCTGTGGAAAGTCTGACATTACAGTGTGTAGGATATGATTAAGATATGGGGAAATTATCACAGAATTTTGTGTAAAGTGTGGGAATTTTGGCCATATTTGTATAAACCGGAAAAACGAAAATATGGAGGCTTTATCTAATTCTGAACCAAATTAGATCAAACTTGACACACTTAAATATCATATTAAATTTATTCTCCGTGGAAACTATGCAGTCAATAGGAGGAAAATCCCATTGAAAATGGGTCTAAAATATGAAATAGTCTACCATATTTCCCAACTCTGGTGTACATATAACGGGAGCTATATATAATCTGAACCGATTTCGACTAAATTTGACATGCATAGTTAGAATAATAATTCTGTTATCTCTGCAAAATTTCACGTAAGTGGGAGTTTAACTTTGGCCCCCGTGGTCATTTGAGTATAAATCGGGCGAAAGATATATATGGGAGCTATATCTAAATCTGAACCGATTTCAACCAAATTTGGCACACTTACCGATACTGTTAAACGTACTCCTTGTGCAAAATTTGAACCAAGTCACGGCAAAACTCTGGCTTTTGAGACCATATAAGTTCAAATCGGACGAAAGATATATATGGGAGCTATATCTAAATTTGAACCGATTTCAATCAAATTTACCAAGCATTGGTAGAATGCCAATTCTACTCTTTATGCAAAATTTCACGAAAATCGGTAGTAACCTTTGGCCTCTGTGGTCATATGAGTCTAAATCGGACGAAAGATATATATGGGAGCTATATCTAAATCTGAACCGATTTAGCTGATATTTTGCAAGTTTTTCGCGACTCATAAAATATTCGGATGTACTGAATTTGAAGAACATCGGTTAATAACCACGCCAATTAGGACCAGATCGGGGATAAATATATATGGCAGCTATATCTAAATCTGAACCGATTTTTTCCAAAATCAATAGCGATTGTCTTTGTCCCAAAAAACGACCCTATGCCAAATTTGAGGACGATCGCACTTAAACTGCGACCTGTACTTTGCGCACAAAAATACATGAACAGATAGACAGACGGACGGACAGACAGACAGACAGGGAGACGTACATCTCTAAATCGACTCAGAATTTAATTGTAAGACGATCGATATACTAAACGATGGGTCTCAGACATTTCCTTCTTGGCGTTACATACAAATGCACAAACTTATTATACCCTGTACCACAGTAGTGGTGAAGGGTATAAATATTGTATACATACCTATGCATAAATAAAATTTTCTACACATGAGATTATATGAATATTTTTTTTTTTTTAATTGAACCCCCCCCGAATTAAAATCCTGGCTACGGCCTTGGTGCTTGGTATAAACGAAATAAACTGTGTTTTTGGATCAAAAATATTTTTTTTATTGCAAAAATAAAAATTTTGGAAAAAACTTTTTTTGTGAACAAATATGAAATTTTCGAAGAAATTAAAAAAAAAAACAATGTTCATAAACTAGCATTACATGTTTGCGACATATATGTTAATATGTTACAACATATTATGTTTGGGACATAAAATGTTTGTAAATATAATATGCTTGAATGCAAACATATATTAATTTAGAAATAGCCTATAAGCATATATGTGTTTTATAATATGTTTGAACAATACAAACAATATTTTGTTTGGACCAACCCTGAAAATATATATGCTTGAAGAAGAATGTGTTTGGAGGTATATGTTACAGAATATATTATTACTTTATTTTAACATAGTCAGGGAGCTACAACCGCCTTATTACTTTTATTTAAGATTCACGTCTTAGATTATGTTATGCAAAGAACATTCCAGAATGTAAAATTCTCGCAGTTATTTTTGAAATGTCAAAATGGAAAATGTTACAATTTTTTGAATTATTTAAAAATTCTATATATCAAAAATGGTTTTATATATTTGAAAAAACATTTTTTAGTTGTTTAAAAATATAATGGTCCAACACAGAAATTTATAATTAGAAAATGGCCTAGATTGAATTGAATTTTGAGAAATGTACTTTGAATAAAACAATTGTTGTTTACATATAGAACGCAATTACAAACAATTAGTATTGTCAAGTAGTTTCCGAGATACACCAATTTTAATGTGACTACCTTGTATAGTTTTCAAATATATTAAGCGTTTCTGAATTTTAAATAATTCATTTTTTTTTTTAATTTCCCATTTTGAATTTACAACATCAACTGCGAACATTACTTTTATTTTTGGCGCAATTTTATATATTGGTATAACCTTTCGGAACATAGGCAAAGGGTCAAAATCCTTGACACACTATTAAAAATTTGTCTTTCATGAGGGGATTCAGAGTCTCAGTATGACTAGAAACTGTATTCGTATTTTCTACTTTTGTTTTTTGCATTTTACCCTCTTTTGTACCCTAAAGTGTAGATTAAATAATCTTTGTTACAGAATTACACAAAGTTCTAACTACCTTTACCGCCGTTGTGACGAAGAATGTAAAAATTAAATAGATACTGTTAAAATTTTTTTATAACATCAAAGGTGTTTCTATTAAACTGCAAAACTATTTTATCCTCCCATGGGAGAAACATTCTTAAACTATAGGAAAGAAACTATGCTGTTCTTTGGATTTTCTAGCTTTTATCGAAGTGAGTATTAGGCCAACACCACCATGTCAATGTCCTTGTATAAATTTTAGTTGCTTTGTTTATCATTTTGCTATTGATTTTCTCCTTTGATTTTATCTGGCCTTTTACCACATATACGAACACACACACACAATGTCCGTTTCTAATGGGCATTCTACCTTCATGGAAAACAAATGGTAACATC
Source organism: Haematobia irritans (assembly GCF_050003625.1). NCBI lineage: Eukaryota > Metazoa > Arthropoda > Insecta > Diptera > Muscidae > Haematobia > Haematobia irritans. The sequence continues at coordinate 69,566,262 of NC_134398.1, read as the reverse complement.
TATGAGATCGGGGTATAGTATCTTGATGTTCCACTTAGAAGGTTTTTGTTGTAGTCAAAACATTAGTTATGGTCTTTCTTCTAATAACAATAAAAATTCCCTCGACACTACTTATGAGGTCAGATTTTGAGGTTTTCCTTTCTTTTGCCATGCCTTGTTGTCGGTGGATGTTGTTTTCGTATTTGTTACTTGAGGGTCCATTGTCTATGGCAATATAATCGAATATTGGCAAATACGAATGCGACTAAATTTCCATGAGTGGAACTTGTAGACATACAAATACGAACACACATGAAAATAACAAAAATACCGCTTTTCCGTTTCCTCCCCAAATCGCATTAACCTAATTTGATGTTATTTTGAAAACTGAGAAATTGGAAAATTGCTCATCTCTGGCAAGGAATTTCACTTCATTCATCTATGCTGGTGTTTCAATGTACACACATACATGCATGCATTCATAAGCATTTAGGAATCTTTACGAAAGAATATTTCCATGATTTTCGAATGTAAACGCTGTCCTATAGGCTCGATACAATTTACTTTGATTGCCACAATATTTTCCTAAACGAAAGAGGAAGTTCATTTAAGAAAATGACTCAATTATGTTTTTATAAAGGGAACGCTATTTGATTTCTATTTGAAAATTATTCCTAATATTCTATAGAGAATTTAAAAATACTCTATGAAATGGTAGATATATGGTCGAATGGTTGAGATATGCACTTAGCATATTTGAAAACTGTCATATGTATAAAAGAAAACCTCACAGCAAAAAAATATCACCAATATTTTTAAAACTTGTTCAATGAAAAATTTTATTGATTCAACTAATTGTTTTAATTAAAAAATCAAATATTATTAGTAGCAATTATTTATTGTAATTGGATCAATAAATATTTCAATTTACATTGGTGATTGATACTAGCATTTCTGTGTTTGAAAAATATTCAACTAAAAATTATTTCATTTTTTTTATGTTATATATGTACATAATTTATTTTACGTTGTTTTCGCAGATAAATTAAACTTTTCTGAATTTTTTTCGGGTATATTAACGACACACAAATAAACTCATAGACATATTCAAAATGTAATTGAAAAATGTACCGATTCATGTCGCTGCAGACGTGTTTGCTATAAAATATGTGCTGGTATTATTCAAGATGTCTTCACATGGAAGTAGGTTAGGTTAGGTTAGGTTAGGTATAGAGGTAGTCCATAATGTCAAGCTCACAATTCAGTCCATTGTGAAATCCGAAATATTGAAATTTCATCACATCTGAAATCAAAGATCAAATTCAAAATCAATGCGTCTTTAGATGATCGATACTTTGATATATTTTAGTGCCTACCCAAAAAATATTGCAGGCTCGAAAGTCCAAAGGATTAAGATTTTGAAATTTTGTTGGATTTTGATAGAAATAAAGCAAGGAATGTCCTTTTTTAACTCTATTAGGAAAAACTTCGTATGTTATCGAAATGTGCCCTTAAAATTGATCCAATGAAACAAATTCGTTGGTATATTGAAAATTTTCGTTATTATAACGAATTCTCTGTTAACCAACGAAACGATTCATAGTATAAAGGAATATTTTGATTGTCCTCATAAAAATGTTTCATTATGTCAATGAAAAAATTTTCGTTGGCACAATTTTAATGAAATTTTCTTAGTGAGAAGCCGATGGTGCTGAGCCCTGTTCGAATGTCTGTGGTCTGTTACCGAAATGTTTGTCGGCCAGGGCTTCAAATTTGACTTCCTCTTCAACGAGGATTGGATCATTAATCTTACAAACATTGAATTCAGTCGGGAAAGCAAATGGACGTCGTCCTTGGGGAACGAATTCGCATTATCAACATGCAAAAAAAAAATTCACACCAGTACCACTGATCGCAGACATTGAACAACGGATACAGACTATAAAGACGATAAGAAAACAAGTAAGTAAAGTCTAAAGTCGGGCGGGGCCGACTATATTATACACTTCATCCCTATGTAGACCAAAATTTGTGTTACCATCTCACATCTGCTGGAAGCTATATAAAGGAGACAATTTTTTTACTTCTACAAAATCTCTAGAACTAAAATTTAAATCGGCTAACACTATCCAGTTAATTGGAGGAAACTTCCATTGAAAATGGGTCTAAAATGTGTAACAGTCTACCATATTTCCCCAACTCTGGTGTACGTATATATGGGAGCTATATAATCTGAACCGATTTTGACTAAATTTGACAAGTATAGTTAGAATAATAATTCTGCTATGTATGCGAAATTTCACGTAAATGGGAGTATAACTTTCGCCCCCTGGTCATATGAGTGCAAATCGGACGGAAGATATATATAGGAGCCATATCTAAATCTGAACCGATTTCAACCAAATTTGGCACAATTACCGATACTAATAAACGTACTCCTTGTGCGAAATTTGAAGCAAATCACGGCAAAACCCTAGATTTTGAGGTCATATAAGTTCAAATCGGACGAAAGATATATATGGGAGCTATTTCTATGGCACATACAATAGTATCGTTAAAAGTGCCGCTTGTGCAAAATTTGAAGTAAATCGGGGCAAACCTCTGGCTTTTGAGACCATATAAGTCCAAATCGGGCGAAAGATATATATGTGAGCTGAACCGATTTTAACAAAATTTGGCACACTTAACGATACTACTAAACGTACCCCTTGTGCAAAATTTGAAGCAAATCACGGCAAAAGTCTGGCTTTTGTGGCCATATAAGTTCAAATCGAACGAAAGATATATATGGGAGCTATATCTAAATTTGAACCGATTTCAATCAAATTTACCAAGCACTGGTAGAATGCCAATTCTACCCTCTGTGCAAAATTTCACGAAGATCGGTAGTAAACTTTGACCTCTGTGGTAATATGAGTCTAAATCGGACGAAAGATATACATGGGAGCTATATCTAAATCTGAACCGATTTGGCTGATATTTTGCAAGATTTTCGAGATTCATAAAATATTTGGATGTACGGTATTTCAAGAAAATCGGTTGATAAACACGCTAACTATGACCAAATCGGGGATAAATATATATGGCAGCTATATCTAAATCTGGACCAATTTTTTCCAAAACCAATAGCGATTGTCTCTGTCCCAAGAAACGGCCCTATGCCAAATTTCAGGACGATCGGACTTAAATTGCGAGCTGTACTTTGTGCACAAAATTACATATACAGACAGACGGACGGACAGACAGACAGACAGACGGACATCGCTAAATCGACTCAGAATTTAATTCTAAGCCGATCGGTATACTAAAAGATGGGTCTATGACCACTATTTCTTGGCGTTACATTCAAATGCACAAACTTATTATACCCTGTACCACAGTAGTGGTGAAGGGTATAAATACGTGTGCCGAAAATAGTGATTATCTGTCCATGTTTTGATATAGACCCCATATAAACCGATCTCCCGATTTTACTTCAAGAAACCGTAGTTTTTATCCAATTTGCCTGAATTTGGTGTTTTTAGGACTTTAAATAGGTGTGCCGAATATATTGTGTATTGGTACAGGTTTTAATATAGCCCCCTAATAAACCGGACCTCCGATTTGGGGTCTAGATAGATGGAGGTTCCACCATATAGACCGATTTCAGATCTTGAGGGTACAGAAGGTGCACTGATCATGAAACCGAATGTAAAATTTCCAGATTTTACTTCTCGTAATCAAATAAATGGGGTAAAAATCTTCAGATGTTAGAATTCAAATCAAGGCGTTATTTCATCATTTTCTTGCACACTAACAAGAGATGTTTATGATTCCTCTAAAACTCAAAATGGATCTTATAAATTCAGAATCAGATCTAGTCTTCATGGGTAAAATCTTTGCATTTATCTTCGGGAAGAGTACTGGTGGAACTGATCTGCTTGGGAAAATATCTGTCCTCAAACCCCCCTGAAATTTTCAAAGACAACTATTGTATTTGATTCTTGGTGGTGGGTATTTAAGATTCGGTCCGGCTCAACTTACTTCTGTATATACTTGTTTTAGTAGCATTTTGTTCCACCCCAGGGCATTATACGACTTTAATTTTAAGTCTATTGAAGTCTAACAAATTTTTTCCAGATCGGGTCAGATTTAAATATATGTTATGTATATGGGAACATAAACCTTTATATATAGCACCCAACACATTGGACGGATTTGATATGCTATCGAAAATGTGGATCTAGAAAGTCGTGCAGGGTATAATATAGTCGGCCCCGCCCGACTTAAGACTTTCCCTACATGTTTTTTCTTAATTTGTCAAATAAACATTTAGTATATAAATATACGAAAAATTTAAATAACAAATAAAATTTAAAGAATGAAAATACTGATTAATGAAATATGTGTTGCTAAACATTCGTACATCTTCAAAAAAATTGCTTCTCTAACATATGTTCCCAACATATTTTGCAGGAAGCGCATATATTATTGCATATTGCCGAAACATTATTATGTTTGATTTATATGAACATATAATATGCTTGGAAGCATTTTGAGCCCAAAAATATTATATGCTTGGAATAATTTTCTCCCAAAGAAGATTTTGCTCAAAAAAAATTATTCCGCATAATTGCATATTCCCTCACATCTTTCTCACTTCAAATATAAAAGGTATAAAAAGTTTCAAATAATACAAACAATGCTGAAGAAATTATCCAATTTTATAAATTAGTTTGTAAGCCAACATACTATCCACTGGGCTACGTAGCTGTTATAGTCACCAATAGATAATTATCATTATAAGTTACATGTATATAGCATAGTTTGCAGCGCCCACGATCCGATGCAAACAAAACATTATTCAACAGAAACAGACATTTGTTGGTCACGTGGAGCAATGCGAGCATGTCCGCCTTGCATGCAAAGGGTCCTGGGTTCAATCCCTGCTCCGACCGAACACCAATTTTTATACCCTTCACCACTATTGTGGTACAGGGTATAATAAGTTTGTGCATTTGTATGTAACGCCAAGAAATAGTGATCATAGACCCATATTTTAGTATACCGATCGGCTTAGAATTAAATTCTGAGTCGATTTAGCGATGTCCGTCTGTCTGTCTGTCTGTCCGTCTGTCTGTCCGTCTGTCTGTATATGTAATTTAGTGCACAAAGTACAGCTCACAATTGAAGTCCGACCGTCCTCAAATTTGGCATATGGCCGTTTCTTGGGGCAGAGACAATCGCTATTGGTTTTGGAAAAAATCGGTTCAGATTTAGATATAGCTGCCATATATATTTATCCCCGATTTGGTCATAGTTAGCGTGTTTATCAACCGATTTTTTTGAAATACCGTAGATCCAAATATTTTATGAATCTCGAAAACCTTGCAAAATATCAGCCAAATCGGTTCAGATTTAGATATAGCTCCCATATATATCTTTCGTCCGATTTCGACTCATATGACCACAGAGGCCAAAGTTTACTACCGATCTTCGTGAAATTTTGCACAGAGGGTAGAATTGACATTCTACCAATGCTTGGTAAATTTGATTGAAATTTGATTGAAAGGAGTACGTTTAGTAGTATCGGTAATTGTGCCAAATTTGGTTGAAATCGGTTCATATTTATATATGGCTCCCATATATATCTTCCGCCCGATTTGCACTCATATGACCAGGGCGCCAAAGTTATACTCCCATTTACGTGAAATTTCGCATACATAGCCGAATTATTATTCTAACTATATAGTCAAAATCGGTTCAAATCCGGTATTAATTTGGCATTATCGCTCTAAAATGGCCATGTTTTCACGTTTTCTTTTCTTTAATAATTCATCTTAAAGAAAATAAAATTTTTTCAATTGTTGCTTTGGATCATTCCCCTCTAATAATACAATTTGCCAACAAATTATGTTATTCTGCTTTTAGAGATTGGAGTTTTGCCGCTAAAATGCGGCAAAACTCGAACTTAATGCCCGCTTTTATTTTTGAAAGTATCCGTCAACTCATCTTGAGCTACTTATTAATAAAGAGGACTAAACTTATTTTTTTCCGATGATCCCTTTGTTATTTTTATATATTTTCCACCTTTTTGTAATTTCCTTTCTTCCTAAATATTTTGACTTACTTGTTGTATGTTCCGATTTCTTTTGAAGAACCAAAAAAAAAAAAAATTGTGCACATACTGCCAAAATGATAAACAAAACACATGTCCACATATACTTAAATTGCTGCTCTCAAGACAAAAACACATGCTTTTTTTTTAAATGTCCAATTTTTTCCTTCAAACTACAAAATTTTCTTTAACAAATGAAAAAACTTAATTATGTCTAATAAAGTTTCTGTAATTTGTCGAACAATTTTTACTTATTTTTGTGATATCGACGTGAGGCCAGCGTTTGTAATACTGTTTAGTTAAAATTTTCTAAAAATAATCAGAATTTTCTAAAATTAACCAAAATTTTTCTTCCTTGTGGGTTCACTGTTTTTTCAGTGAAGAAAGGAAAAAGTCATTGGCACACTTTTTAACTACAATTTAGGGAATTACACCCTCTCAAGAGGAAAAAATTAACCAGAAGTAAAGAAAAACTCATTGGCGGCAAATCATGACAATTTTAACGCCCAACATGGAACTGCTGGACGAAAATTGGTTTTAATTAATTCAGTAACGACTAACCAAAACGATTAAAAAACTTAAATTTTATTGTTCACTTTTTAGAAAAAGGGTTGTTCAGCAGTTAACAGTTTTATAAACACACAATAGAGATATTATGTGCGAAGAATTATAGAATTTCGATTATTGATACATATAAAACTATTGAAAGTATTTTACGATAGTTATATGAATCAATAACAATATTAAAACTCACCGAATACGACACTTATTTATCAAATGCGACCACGTGCCTTTGTTTATGGATCAGATGCAGTATAAATCTGTTATACGTGTGTTTACAATTACAAAATAACGGGTAGCTCATAGTTGTTTGACTTTAAACAAGTATCCTCATATGGGGACAGAGAACATACATTACTATTTTTTGGGAATCATGCGAACATTTTATTCTGCTTTAATTCACATTGAACTTATGTGTATGGTCATTGAATTCTATAACCAAGTTAAGATAATAAAATTTGTGACACATAACTGGGATAAGGAAAATTTCATTGGGCTGTGGAAAGTTTCGAAAAATTTAATAAGATTTAACTGCAAACAAATATTTTTTGCAATAAAAATATATTAAAATTAGCATTAGTTCAACTATGAACTTTTTTGTTTATGTTTGCTTCAATTCGAGGAGGGCATGACCATCGTACAACTATATAAATCGGAATCAATCCAGTATAAATGACGTGAATATTTGGAGTCGACCGGGAAATATATAATTATACTAAAGGGTGATACGGTCAAAATTTGGTCAATATAAACTTGACGTATTTCTTTCAATTTTGCATTTAAAAAACCTGAACACCCCTCATTTTGAAGGTGTGTGTGTGTAAAATGTTGCTCCTATTTTGATTTTGGAATTCACTCTTCAGTTGTCAAAATGCCGTCCAAGCAAGAAGAGCAGCGTATCAAAATTTTGCTCGCGCATCGCGAAAATCCGAGCTACTCGCAAAGCTGGCAAAATCGCTAAAAGTTGCCAAATCAACCGTTACAAATGTAATTAAAGTGTTTGGGGAACGTTTGTCGACAGCCAGGAAGTCTGGATCGGGGAGAAATCGAAAACCGGAAGCCGCTGAGACGACAAAGAGGGTTGCCGGTAGTTTCAAGCGAAACCCTAACCTCTCTCTCCGAGATGCCGCAAATAAGCTGGGTGTATCGTCTACAACCGTGCATCGAGCCAAAAACGAGCCGGACTATCGACTTACAAGAAGGTAGTGACTCCAAATCGCGATGATAAACAAAATACGACGGCCAAAGCGCGTACACGACGATGCTGATGAAGTTTGACTGCGTGGTACAAGCAGCTTCCGGGACAGGAGTTTTATACGGCAAAAGGAAGGGGAAAGGTAGCAGATATTTTCAAGCACATAAAACTGTCAAAGTTCGCAAAGAAATATCTGGTTTGGCAAGCCATCTGTACATGTGGCTTGAAAAGCAGCATTTTCATAGCTTCCGGGACTGTCAACCAAGAAATTTACGTGAAAGAGTGTTTGAATAAACGTCTACTGCCTTTCCTGAAGAAACACGGTTGTTCCGTACTGTTTTGGCCGGATTTGGCATCTTGCCATTACGGTAAAAAGGCCATGGAGTGGTACGCCGCCAACAACGTGCAGGTGGTTCCCAAGGACAAGAACCCTCCCAACACGCCCAATTGAGAAATACTGGGCTATTGTCAAGCGGAACCTAAATAAGACCAAAAAAACTGCTAAGGACGAGCAGCAGTTCAAGGCAAACTGGCTTTCTATGGCGAAGAAGGTGGACAAGGTGGCTGTACAAAATCTGATGGCAGGTGTCAAGCGTGAGGCCCGGCAATTCGGATTTGGAAAAGCGAAAGCCTAACTGAATATTTTTCCTGAATTTTATACTAATTGAACTTGAAAAAGAAATTTAATTTGATTTTTTAAATAAACGATTTCACCGATTTACACGCGTTTTCCCTTGACCAAATTTTGACCGTATCACCCTTTATAACCATGCTAGTTGCCACGTATGTTTGCTAAAAGTTGACTTCCATAAACTATGTGGAATCTACCAAACCCTTCACATGTACTCTACTTCTTCTGAAAGTAAATCTGAGTTGATGAGATGACTGAATGCAGCATACATTTTTCAGATTCCAGGTAGGAAAAATTAATATGTACATGAAGCAAAAAAAAAAAACAATTAAAATTCCTTGGTCGAGTGTTTTTGATGGTTTCTTTTTCACACGTAATACATTCATAAGTACATAAGCGTATATGTACGTTTCCCATTAATATGTATATAATTTCACATTGAATGTACATAACTTACAAAATATAGACACCTTCGCCATTAAAAATCACGTTTTTCTTTTGTTGGAGGTTTTCATTTGATTCCTTACCTTCCAATGGATTATGCGCAGATTCATACCCAACCAAAAAGTAGATCACAATAAAAAAATCCGCTTGCAAGCAAGTAACAACAATATTGAATCAAAAATTTTGTCCATCCATCCATTATATGCAGACACGGTACTTACTCTCTAAATTTACCTTTGGATGTGCCCGGAATACTATTCTCTTAAATTGACTATGTTGTGGAAGGGGAAATCCTTATTTAAAAAAAAAAGTTTTTAAGCCTTCCACAGAGAGATTTGTCTCACTTATACGTAAACATTCACATTCCAAGGAAATTATTCTCAATTTGAGGGATGTTAAATTCCAAAGCATATTAGCTTTGAGAACTTCGCCAATGTTTGAAACCCATTCATGATCCATTATGTGATGATACCCGATACTCACAGAGGCATAAAAGTGAATGGGACTTTATGGTATTGCAGACGAAACAAATAGTACCAACAAGAAGACTACTACAACAACAGTCAATTCAAATACATTGCTATATACAAACATATAACTGACGGCAACAACAACAAACGACAATTGGGCGGAGCCGATTGCAAATTATAAAGCCAACAACAACGATAGTAATCTGGCAATAGCCGAATGTCTTTGTTGCTTTATAGCCGGTAATTCAAAATAAAAGACGCCCCTTTTTTCGTTTGTCAGCGACTTGACAATTGTCGACATCGACAACAAGGAAAACATCAGACAAACAAATGCATGAGCAAAGAAAATAACTGGGAACCCCTTAACCCACCAACCGCAATCCACCACTATCACACCACCATTATCTTGAACATCATTCACCGTAAATGTAAGCGTATACTCATTGAGTTCAGTTTGCCCTTTGCCAGGGGGGCAAATCGCTCTCATATATTTTTGTAGAAATTCTCTTGTAGACTTTTTCTAATACGAATCAAATGAATAAGGACTGTGGGCGCAAATATAAGAAACCCAGAAATTTCACAGACAGATTAACATGTTATGATGAGTCTACCCCACACTTAGAACAAAACTGATTAGGATCTAAAGATCTATGGGTTCACTAAAAAAAAGTTGCTACTGATTACAAGCCTACGAGGCGATCACTTTACAATCAAGATATTGTAAGAAATTAATTTTTCTTTTAATAAACTAATACTGAATTTACTGCAATTTTAAATCTTAGTTTTGGTTTTTTTTTATTTAAAAACAAGTAAGGAAAGTCTAAAGTCGGACGGGCCGACTATATTATACCCTGCACCACTTTATAGATCCACATTTTCGATAGCATATCCAATGTGTTGGGTGATATAAATAAAGGTTTATTTTCCCAATATACATATATTTAAATCTGGCCATATCTGCACTGTTAGAAAAATATGTTTTTCATATGTTCTGATATAAACAAAATGTGTTTCGGGCACAATTTTTAAACACAATATATTTAAGTGCAAACATGTAATGTTCCTAAACTAACACTAAATGTTTGGGACACATATTTTAATATGTTAGAATATATTATGTTTGGGGCATGAATGTTCCATAAAAATAATATGTGTGAATGTAAACATATATAAATTTACAAATTTCGAGTAAACATACATATGTTGTGATATTTTATTCAGAGAGAGAGAGAGAGAGTGAGTATAGAGAAAGAAATAGAGATGAAACCGGGAGAGAATCAAACGAGAGAAATTTCTGTGAAACCGCTTGTATGTTGTTTCGGAAAACTGTTTTATGATAAGGCCAAACATTTGATATGCTTAAGTCTAAATATTATTTAATTTGAACATTAGATTAAGTATTCGGAGTAAAGAGAATAGACATTCGGAACCAAGAGAATAGACATTAAAAAAAAGAACAGCTATGTTTTCGCCTTGAGAGCAGCATTTTATGTATGTGTGGACATGTGTTTTGTTTATAATTTTAGCATTATGGGCACAATATACCAAAAATAATTTTTTTTTACAAAATTGTAATTTTTGCAATAAAAAATTAATATTTTATCCAAAAACTCAGTCCATTTCGTTTATATCAAGCACTGTTTCTGACTGTAAATCTTTAATAACCCACATTTCGAAGTTTCATTATAAAAATTTAATATAGTATAAATATAAATGTGAAAATTAAAAACAAACCAAAAAATTGTGTTCGGTCGGAGCAGGGATTGAACCCACGACCCTTTGCATGCAAGGCGGACATGCTAACCATTGCTCCACGTGGCAAACAAATGTATGTTTCTGTTAAATAGTGTTTTGTTTGCATCGGCTCGTGGGCGCCGCAGACTATGCTATATAAATATAACTTATAACGATAATTGTCTATTTATGACCCTAACAGCTACGTAGCCCAGTGGATAGTGTGTTGGCTTACAAACTGTATAGTCCTCGGTTCGATTCTCCGTTCAGGCGAGAATTTAAAAAATTTATAAAATTGAACTAAAAAATTTCGTGGAAGTGAAAATTATGTTAGGAAATGGGCATAATCTTCTTGGGGGAAAATGCTTCTAAGCATATAATATTTTTGGGCTCAAGTTGCTTCCAAACATATAATATGTTCACATAAAACAAACATATTAATGTTTCGGCAGTATCCAATAATATATCGATATCTACAATCCAAAGTGCGCTAATTCTAAAAAGTGAATTTTACAGGAAACAAGGAACAAGTTTTGTTTTTTGAAATTTTTCAAAACCCGTAAAAGATAGAAATTCCCTTATTTTCGGGTTTAAAATCATATTTTTTATACATTTTTTAGTATGTACGAACTCAAAATAGTGATAATAGTCGATGGCTAAAAATGACTTAGACCACTTTAGACCGAACAAAGCTTTTTGCCCTTTTTGGATTCGATATTTTTTAAAACTTTAGTTACAATATTAACCATAACTTTTGATAGAAATGTCCAATAAATTTGAACTTTTGACAGGATGCAATTCACATCAATCCGAATAAAAACAGCGAACTCCATCAAAACATGCTAAGTCGACTTAGCGTACTCTGGAATGAGGGCATCGATATGTGCTTCCTGCAAAATATGTTTGGAACATATGTTAGAGAAGCAATTTTTTTTGAGGGTGTGGACAACATTTGTCAGACTTTAAATTTAAGTCGGCTAATACCCTGGGGTGGAACAGAATGTTAGTAAAAAATATGGGAAACATTTAAAACTGAACCAATTTTGACGCAACTTCGCAAAAGTGTATTTATGATTTATCGGTCGATAGATACGTATTAGAAGTACAGGAAAATTGGAGTATCTTTTACAAGTTTTTCGACTTAGCGATTTTATAAGGAAAATTTGGGTATTTTGGCCATTTCAATCAATTCCTCTCCCTGTGCAAAATTTCACGTAAATCGGACTACAACTTTGACCTCTGTGGTCATATGACTGAAAATCGGGAATAATATGTATATTGGAACTATATCGAAATCTGAACCGATTTCAACCAACATTGGCATGCATATCCAGAACCTTAATGCTACTCTCTGTGCAAAGTTTCAAGTAAATCGGGGTAAAACTTTGGTCCCTGTGGTTATATGAGTCTAAATCGGGCGAAAGATATATATGGGAGATATATCTAAATCTGAACCGATTTAAACCATATTTAGCGCACTTGACGACATTACTAATTATACTCCTACTGCAAAATTTCAACCAAATTGGGGTAAAACTGGGGCCATTTAAGTACATATCGGCCGAAAGATACATATGTAAGCTATATCTAAATCTGAACCGATTTCAAATTTGGCACACTTAACTATAGTACTAATTGTTCTCCTTGTGCAAAATTTCAAGCAAATTAGGGAAAAACTCTAGCTTCTGGGGCCATATAAGTCCATATCGGCCGAAAGATATATGGGAGCTATATCTAAATCTGTACCGATTTCAATCAAATTTCGCACACTTAACTACACGACCTAGTGTTATGTTTGTGCAAAATTTCAAGCATATTAGGGTAAAACTCCGGCTTCTGGGCCCATATAAGTACATATCGGCCGAAAGAAAATCAATAGGATTCTATTCTGACCCAAAACAGAAACTTATGCCAAAGTTGAAGTCGAATGGACTAAATCTGCGACCTAGACTTTGATCACAAAAATGTGTTCACAGACAGACGGACGGACGGACAGACGGACATGGCTAGATCGACTCAGAGACCCACCCTGAGCATTATTGACAAATAAACCATGTGTCTATCTCGTCTCCTTCTGGGTGTTGCAAATATATGCACTAACTTATAATATCCTGTTCCACAGTGTGGCGCAGGGTAGAAAAATATAAAAGATCTGAGCGACTTTAAATAACGAGTTGGCACTATACCTAACCTAACCTTATGGGGTTTCACGGGTCCCTTGGAGAAATACTAATTCTTTTAATATACGAGGCAGACTAAAAGTCTAGAAATGTTTTCATTTATTTTAAATTTTACACGGATGAAAAAGACTGTTTTGCATATGTTTGGCTATAAACATTATATGTTTGGAACACAAATTTTTAAACACAATATTTTTGAGTGCAAGCATATAATGTTCATAAACTAGCATAACATGTTTGGGACATATATGTTAATATGTTAGAACATATTATGTTTGGGACATAAAATGTTTGTAAATATAATATGCTTGTATGCAAACATATATTAATTTAGAAATAGCCTATAAACATATATGTGTTTAGTAGCTTGGAACGCTATTTAACAGGGAGCGATATTGAATTAAGTTGGTGGTTGTTGCTTGTTATAACAAAATTAACATTTTATTTTTCCTTGGGCAATTGATCAGCTACTTCTTTCATCCTTACAAACTGTGTGGTCCGCTGTTCGAATCCCCGTCCGGCAAAAGGTAAAATTAAAATAAAAAAAATCATACAATTGAATAATTTCTTCTACAATGTTTGTATTACAGAAAAAGGTGCTAAGAACTAAAAAATCTCGTGGAAATGAGAAAGATGTGGGGGAATATACAATTGGGCAGAAACAAAATTTTGAGCATTCAGGTCGAAAACCTATGTTGTTGACCCTATATTACCTGTTTATTTTCATAATTAATTATGATTGTAAATATATAAATAAATAAATAAAATTTTGAGCACAATATTGTTTGGGAGAATTTTTTTAAGCATATAATATTTTTGGGTGCAAAATGCTTCCAAACATATTATATGTTCACATAATAACATATTGTTTTTTGGAAGACAACATTATTGAATTTGGATGCAAAAATACAAAATGTTTGGAACTTAGACTACCCAAACATATATTGTTTAGACCAATATGCTTTTAAACATATTATATATTGGAAGAGATCAAACATATAAATGTTTGGGCAATACCCAAAAATGTATATGCTTGAAGCAAAATATGTTTGGGAGTATATGTTACAGAAGCGATTTTTTGTGAGCGTGTAGTGAAAAGGGTCAAAACAGACAAAAGCGTCAAGTAATTTCGACTATTTTGATAAAATTGCTTTGTTATTTTTTATAAGAAAACTCGTGTGCTTACACTTTGTTCGAAGATTATTCAGCAGTTTCAACATACCCAACAAAATGTTACCAACATTTTTCCAATTAAAATTTTAATTAAATTTTAAAAAACATTCAATTAAATACTTAATTGATTTAATAAGTTTTTTAATTGAAATCAATCAAATTGGATCAATTAATTTTTTAGTTGACTGTAGTGATTGATATGATCATTTCTGTGATTGAAGACAAAACATATTTTTTCTGTGTACAGAATGATAAGAACTGTAAGTGACACGAATTTAAACACAAGATCGACAGATTTGAAAGTTAGAGAGTGATATCATTTACATGAATAACATGAATGATAATTTCGTTTGAAGAATAATAAATGTCCAACATAAACTTGTTCAACATTCATTTCTCTTATTGTTGTTACTGTTAAATGAGAGTGCTCGAAAGATGCATAAAAATATCACTCAAAACATATGCGAGAGTAACAAATTGAGAACGTTTGAAATGCATTAACATCGCTAACATGAAATGAAATGATGAATATATGCATACATAAATACACTAACGAAGAAATTACAGTCCAAATCATATTAACTCAAACAAACATAAAATTAAAACGAACATTTTTTTCAAATATAAATAACTATTAAATAATTTGATATAATATTGATAATAATAAACAATAATAATTCAAATAATTGTAAAAAAATAAATAAATAAATTCAAAAGGATACAGAAGCTACAACCTAACCTAACAACACTCACATCATTTGACATAAATACAGTTATTTAGAAAAATTTGTCACTTTTTCAGTTTCCATTGCTGTCGTTGCTTGTCGGATGAACTTTAAAATATTTTAAGAGAAGCTTGTATTCAGTTGGCAGCTACGTAATTAATTTTTTAACCTAAAACTCAATTATTACACTCACCATCTGAATATATATATATATCTTCTAACAACCGTGCAAAAATTGGTCCATATATACAAACGAAATATATTTTGTATTCAATCACGAAATTAATTGATCCCACTAATTTTTAATTGAAATGTCTTTAATCATAGAAATGATAGTAAAAGTCACCAAAGTCTATTAATCAATAATCAATTGATATAACAAATTTTGGTTTCAATTAAACATTTTTTTTGAATCAATTAAATTTTTAATTGAACATTGTTTAAAACTCAATTAAGATTTTAGTTGAAATATTTTTGTGATATTTTTTCTCAGTAATGATATATAGCCAAGATTTGACTTTCGGGTCCTCTGGAAAGACCAAATTTCATCCGATCTGGTTGAAATTTGGTACCTGATGTCAATTTGGGAAAACTTGGTTCAATTGTGCAAAAATTGGTTCATATCGTTCCATAACACAGGAACTTATTTCTATAACCGAGTTCGAACGACGTTTCACATTGCAGTGAAATCACTTAGAGAAGCTTCGAAATACTCAGAAATATCAACAGAATCATCGCTGAAAAATATTTTTGCTGTTTGCTCGAAACTGGTGTTCAAATTTTAGCACTTCTTCCGTGTGCGACTTTAGCCGCACTGATTTGCGATGTTTTTAAAAAGTGGCATGGGATCATAAAGTTAGCAAAATACGACTAAAGTCGCACAATGGTAACGTTGACTCCATGTTGGAGGGTACATAAGATTCGGCCTATTTACTTGTTCCATAAATTATTAAATAAATTATCACCAAACATATTAATTCCTATTCATCAAGTCAAATATTAGAAAAAAATAATCCCAAACTAAATTTCGTTTTGTCACAAATGATATCTTTAAACAAAGATATTCTAATTTATAATAAACGCATGAAATGAAAACGAACAATGAAATAAGAACAACGAATTGTACAATCTTAATTTTCCTAACATTTCTAAGCATACAAGTAAGCCACTGTGCAAATGTTGAAATATTCTAATTCTTCTCGCCACAAAGCTATTAACTGAGAGCAAACTGAAAGCTTTCACCCTTAAAGAACGATTGTTGACAACAACAATAACAAGAGATTGAGGCTAAAATACAAACCTACTGGCTGGTTACTGTATATGAAAGATGAGAAGAGAGTAAAAGCACCCCAAAAAGGGTGGCAACCAACCCATTGTTGCGCTTCACGGGGCTCCAAAGCAGAGGAAAAACAAAACAATTCTACCAAGAGCATTATATTCGGGCATGCTCAAATGTCCATTTATATGCTTGGGTGTGTGTGTGAGTATTAATTCCTGATTATGTAGAGATGGTTGACAATGGTATTGGTAGTGAAACTACGGGCCGCCAACAAAGTCATGTAAGTGGAGCAACATCACACAACAATGTTAGCCGGCATCAGACTAGCAGACTGCCAAATAAGAATTCCACCAAGAATTGACAACACAGTCGCGTAACGAAACGGTCGGTTGTACACACGACAACGACGAAGAGTAACGTCAAAACAACAACGACATCCAAGAACCCAAAGAAGAGGAAGAAAACGGCAAAACGAAACCGACAAATCGCGAAGCTCAGCTATATGACCAATATATACCTGTGAAAAAGTGCTTGACTCGGCCATTCTTGGGCAGACAGACGGACACCCCACTTTTGCAAATAGGCAGAAAAAGTCGTTAGTCGTTACCGCCAACTCTTTACAGACGGTTGCGATGATATAGTCCAAAGTGAAACGGTCTAAAAAGCAGTACCGCAAAAACAAGAATTGAAAAAAGAAAAATAATACTTGCTGAGTTTAGAAAATTTAGAAGAAACAAAAAAAAAAAAATTAACTTGAAAATAAATATCAGCAATTTCCGTTTTTCATGAAATTTAAGAAGTTGCACTTTTTACAAGTCCATAGAAAATAGAAGCAAGAAAAAGAAAAGCAAAGAATATTGGAAAAATTTGAAACCAAATCCGATCGATTCGTATTGAATGTTTTTCGAAAGTACTCGATTTGTAGTAAAACGTTATCGGAAAACATCCCGGACCGCGTGTTCGAGCGTCATTTATGAAATCTGTGGTGTTCAAGTGATAATAAAATTCTAATCGAAATACTTGAGAGCTTAACGTGTGAAAAAAAAAATACAAAACGATTTTGCTGTTGTCCCAATTTCAAATTTTTGTGATATCCAAAGTCCATCATAAAATTTTCTTCAATGAAAATGGAGGATCCAAACCTCGCGGACCAGTATGTACAAGAGTTTGTACTCGAACATCTGGAAGATGGTACTTCGGCGACTGTGGGTGTAAAGCGAGAAGATCATAGTCCCACCACAGCGGTAGCCAAGATCACATGGAGCACAGATGCAGCACCTATTGGGCCGGAAGATGAGGAAACCGCTGTCGAACCACTGATCAAAATGCGTGCATTTTCCAGCAGCTGGTCACATATGGATGAAAGACGTTTACAGCCCCTATCACCACCTCCGGAAATCTACACTCACGGGCCTATGGCGGGCCAAGCTATACTGGTCAATACCACCGTACCCGGTGGAGTACCTTCTACACCTCCAGAAACCCCACCGGTTATAGGTTCACCCACGGGCAGTACATGTGCTCAGGCTTATGCAGGTGTCCCTGCTTCACATTATCCCACTCACCATAGGCCTCCACCTACTAGCGCCGGTTTGACCCAAGAAATGATGTGGCTACCCAATTCGATGAGGGCAGATCCTCAACCCTTGGATTTAAGGCCTCTAGCAGGACCCACTCAGGAGGAAGAATGGGAAAGGCATCGCGAATATATGCAATCGGTGGCCGTCGCCAGTCATCATAGCCACCACTTGCATTTACAACAGAGCCAACATCACCACCATCATCATTTTCAACATTTGGAACATTTGACACCGATAAATATGCATCCTTCACCCTACCACAATATATCCAATTGTCCCCCCAATGGTTCCGCCCATGTGATACACAACAGCGTCTCCAGCGGCAATAACCACCCATCCTCAACAAATCGACCAACTTCGGTATGTTCCACGAGATCGTCAACCAATTCCCCGCGCACTGTTTCAGGCCATTATTCCACCTCCAGTAATTTGGGAATGGACGATTGCATTGACGATGATCTACTTACCACACTCACCGTAAGGGAGTTGAACAAGCGACTCCATGGTTGTCCACGCGAAGAAGTGGTCCGGCTGAAACAGAAACGCCGCACTTTGAAAAATCGAGGCTACGCACAAAATTGTCGCTCGAAACGTTTGCATCAGCGTCATGAGCTGGAGAAAACGAATCGTCAACTGAATCAAGATTTGCATCGTCTGAAACTGGAGTACACACGTGTTTGTCAAGAACGTGATCAGCTGAAACAACGTTTGCAATCGCGAAACGGACCAGGTTCCTCGGCACAAAATAGTTCCGGCAATTGTACCAGCACTCCTTCTTGTGTTATTGCATTGAACAGTGGCTCCACCGCATCCGGAGGTGGAACATCGGCCCAACAGCAGCTCAATACCGAAAATCAAAGTTCCCCCGAATTCTACCTCTGACGGCAATTAGCAGCAGCTGCCAATGGTCATCATCACCACCATCACCATCATCATGTTGTAGCCGCCGCTGCAGCAGCTGCTGTGGCCAGCAGGGATCATCAGCAACCACATACTCATTCGCAGAATCAAGCCCATCAATGGTCATCTTCGGCACGTTATCAACAGCAACATATGATCCAGAATCATTCAGCTCATTCCCAGTTGCATGTGCTACAGCAACATCAACAGCAATCATCATCAACGATCCAGCAACAAGCGGCAACAGCAGCTGCCGCCAATTAAGTATATCTAAATGTTGTTACCTCTGATATCTCATTTCATTTGTCTATCGCTGCCTTCCTCGCTCTATCTGTCACTCTTTCTATCTCTGTATCGATCTTGTTTAGTTAGCATATCCTTAATGTGAGAGCTTTGTTTAGTAGGCCTATGACGTACAGTACATTTGTGAAATTTATATTTGGTAAAGTAACAGCAGCTATCGTTCACCAAGTGTGAGGGCAATATTCTTGGGCTGAGGTAATTAATAGGTAAAAATTTCGATGAGTTTCAATTCAATAATAGACCTGTTTGAGTGGTGTATTGGATACAACGATTATGTGGGTTATCTAGAAAATCGTTGTATTCAAACATGAATTTATATCATTCGAAGATTATTGTATGTAGCTATTCTGGAAATGCAACAACCCGAGACATATCAAATCAATTTAAGCACTTCATTCGGTAATACTGTCTACTCTATTTTTATGGTTATTGCATCTTTAGATTGAGTTCAAATATCACGCGTTAATCCGTGCATTGATGGGATGATATTTTTCACTTTGAAGCACTCTAACAAAACTGTTGCTTTCAAAGGAAAAATTCAACTCTTCAATCAACGGACGCATTAATACATGGTATGTAACTCAACCTTTACTTAGTTGCCGAATAAAACGCTCATTTTTATTTGAGATGTCGTGACCACTTTTGAAGCGATATTAATTCAGGATTACCAGATTTGAAACAGCCTGCCCATTTTGTGGGAATGGTAAGGAGAAAATCCGCTTAAGCTATAGCCCGAAATGAATGCAGAGTTTGGTTGATTTCACTCCGATGAGCGTAGGAATTATTCAACTGCTTTTATTTTCCCATATTCGGAATCAAAGATTACAAGCATTCAAGTCTAAAACTCTCGAACTTAAATCCAATTTTAGTTTGCCCCTATCTTTAAAGAGAACTAGTTTACCAAAGTTTAAGTTTATATGTTTTAAGCTTAAGACGAATATATCTAAACGAAAATTTTAAGAATTTTAATTTCGAACACCGGAACATATTCGCCCAAAATAAGATAGTTCGATATGGCTATCGCATTGAAACAATATGAACACAAAAAAAAAACATAAACGAGCTTTGAGAAATTTTCAATTAAATATTTTTTTAAAATGAAAAACAAACATTTATTGCATCAATTAATTCGTTAATTGATATTGGTGATTCATCTTATTGTCTCTGAGATTAAAGAATTTTCCATTAAAAATTAATTAGATCAATTAATTCCGTAATTAAAGACAACCCATATTTTTTTGAGTACGTATAATTTTTTCTGAAATTCGAAGACACCATCGAGATGGTATAGCATACGCTTCAGATATGTTTTTAAGAATTTCTACTGAAGAAATTAAATTGGCCAACACTCAAGAGGCCTATATTTTTAAAATTTCTTATATAACATATTATTCAATTTTATACCCTCTTGATATTAAAACATTATTGGAACTACACAATTACTGAAATACAGTCACATATTTGACTTACCATTATACACATTGTTCAACAAATTAATTATATATAATTGTGAAAGGTTCTAAATTTTCTATAAAAAGCACATCTGAAGGTGGTGCTGAACGGTTTGCCAATATTGGTCTGGAGCTTGTCTAAGGACTAGTTCAGCTAGTACTATGGAATGACGCAAAAAAATTTTTCTTTAGAAGCAAAAAAGAGATAAATGTTGAATAGCTTGTCATAAACTTGGGTTTATTTGCTCTAAAACTAAATGTTTCTTTTTAAATAAATTTAAGAGAATTTACTTTGCCTAAAATTTAATTCTGAAGGAAGTTATATCTGATTTGTATGTTTATTAGTTTTATATAGATCTATATGGGAGATATAGCAATAAATCGCCAGATAAGAACACTATGTTCATTTCTTAAATTATCGCCAAATTATAGATTGAGTAGGAAAAAGTCAGTGGATCGGCCGAATGTAACCATTATTTTGAAGATCTAAACGAACAAATATGTCCTTTTTACCCTAAAAATGTCCCAATTGGTAAATATGTTATATGGAGGTTATATAACAAAAATATTCCTTTACACTAAAAATTCTGATTCCATAACGAAATTTAATAATTTATATATTTTTTTTATTAAAATAAAAACGATATCAATCAAACATTAAATTAATTGCAAAAATACGCTTGATTGAAAATTAATTTATTATTCTTCACATTTCAATTAACTCGATTCAAATATTAAATGCTGTTGATCGTGAAATAAAATTATATTTACTTTGATTTGTTTTTTTTTACAATTTTTTAGTTTGTTGAACTTCAATTAAAATTTTGTTGAATGATTATGTTTAAATATTAATAAACCAATTAACTTTTAAAACACTAAAATATTGGATCCTATTTTTTTATTTATTTCTTTATTTATGTAAAGTTATTATGCTTTGTAAATCAAAAAAGTCAACAGTATTTCTAATTTGATTAGTCAATTGTAGCAAATCACATTTCCATAAATCGAACATCTTTTTATTGCCACATAATTGCATCGTGATTGTAGGGTCGGCTATTTTAATTGATTAACTTATTATACGTCCCATGATACAGTATAAAAGCTCGATTTACTTTGAAGAGTCTATTAGAAATTGGATATCGAAGTTTAGATCCAGTCTATCATGAACCAAACCAATTTGACAAAAATGAATTCCTTTATGAGTTAATAAATTTATTGAAAACAAGCGTTTTTTTTGTTTCAAAATCGGTGGCAAAATCTTTCAGCGCATAAAAAATTCGTTGGACTTTAATGCAGATACTATACTATAAATTCATAGGGTTTCCTAGCTTCTGCAAGTGGTTTCACACATAGTGGTACATTCCGTTTGAACTTTGATAACAAAAAGGCAGCCTCTTATCATTGGGCATGAGGTTCCTTGTCATTGAGCTTAACATGGAATCGGGCAGCACTCAGTGATAAGAGAGAAGTTCATCAATGTGGTATTACAATGGACTGAATAGTCTAAGTGAGCCTGATACATCGGGCTGCCAACTAACCTAACCATCATTGAGCATAATATTCACTCATATCTTGATCTAGCGAAAACAGTGATTATTTTTCCTTTTCAGCAGATTTTTTTTGTAGATTTTTCGTTTTTACTCTTCTGCTAACAATATTAGAGGGAAGTTCACCAATTTCTGGTACCACAATGAAGATGAAGTCTCAGTGTAATTGTGGCAACTAAGGAACTTTTTAATAATGCATAATACACAATTGTTTCATAGCTGAAATTAAGTAATTTGTTTCGTGCATTGGGATTAACCACAAAATTTTAAGGAAAATACAGTGCATTCAAACTTTTTATTAAACAGAAAGTATTTTGTGTCATTATTATATCATTATGTAATAGTAGCGGAACCCTAACTTTCTTGAAATTCGTACTTACTCCAACATATCATTGTCTGGCGAAGCTCTCTTAGCGATTTACCATTTTCATATATCGTTGTCTTCTTATTTCACTAAAACGCAGTTCTTTTACATTCACATTGTTGACGGAAACTATAGTGTAGTGTTTTACCTTGATCTATATTTTGGCTAGAAAACCATTTCCACTACGAAGTTTAGGTTTTTACTTTAACTTCATAATAAAATGAACCTTGATAATATTTTGACCTACTTATTGTTTGAAGAAATGTGGAAATTAATTAAAAGTTAAGAAACCAACATTAGCCCGCCGAAGGTAAAATAAATATATGATTTTTTATGACTTAAACCTCCAACATATATAAAGAATGAGAATATTTAGACACAACTATTTATTTATTTATCCTTTATAGCACATTCATTAACCTTTATGTCTACTATTGTGAGCAAAACGTAAGACTTTCTTCATAGTTTTTTTTTTCATAATTTTAAAAGTTTTGTCCAATTCTCGTAACAGCAATTCCCGGATTAGCATTCAATACCCTTAGCTCTTTTAATAGGTCTGTTTGCGTATGTTTCCAGTAAAAATTATCCTTAATTGCAAGAAGATAAAAATGGATTTTACTCTTTTTGCTAAAATTGGCAAAAAGCTATCCAGTAACAATGTACAGTGAATCAATTTACAACTTGTAAACCAATTAAAACAATAAGCATATACATCTTACTACACTTATAATTAACATTGTGATATATATTGGACGTACACTGAAAAAAATATTGTCGTGAGGTCATAGAAGGCGCATTTCTCTAATACACGCAAAAAAATAATTCTTTCCTCCCAAACGAAATTTTAGACAAACAAAGTTCGTTTCTCATTTGCTTTTCGTTGAAAGGAAGTGTATTTGGAAGAAAAGTATATACTTTTTGTGATAAACGTTTATTCTTTTCCAGGATTTAAAAGCAATTTCATAAAAACTAACTCAAAACATTTTTTTTCTGGCTAATTACATTTTCCCTCACATCTTTCTCACTTCCACGAAGTTTTTTTAGTTCTTAGCACCTTTTCCTGCAATACAAACAATGTAGAAGAAATTATATGATTTTATAAATTTTTAAATTTTTTTTACCTTTCGCCTGGACTGAGAATCGAACCGCGGACCATGCAATTTGTAAGGCAGCACACTATCTACTGAGCTACGTAGCTGTTATTGTCATCAATAGCTAATTATCCATATAAGTTATATTAATATAGCATAGCTTGCGGCGCCCACGAGCCGATTAAACAAAGTTTATTTAACAGAAAAATACATTTAGTTTGGGACCGTGGAGCAGTGGTTGCTACGTCGGACTTGCATGCCAAGGGTCGTGGGTTCGATCCCTGCTTCGACCAAAGTTTTTTTTTTTTTTTTTGTACATATATTCCAGATATGGTCGGAAAAAATTTCAACATTACATTCTACTATATTAAATTTTTACTATGAGCTGTAAAATGTGTCTTATTAAAGACCTAAAGTCAGAAAAGAACAGTGTTTGATATAAACGAAATGGACTGTGTTGTTGGTTCAAAAATAACTCTTTTTATTGAAAAAATAAAAATTGTGTAAGAAAGGAATTTTTTGGTGATAAAAGTGTATACTTTTCGAAGCAATTCAAAAAACTCTAACAAAAGAAAAACGTTTTCGGTACACGTTTCCCAAACGTTTTTTTTCTTTGCGTGTATAAAATGTTTTTCTTTGTCCAAAAGTCGATAAACTTTTCAATGAAGTCATATTGTCCTTATATTTAAGTGATTTCACTTAAAAATGGGTATCATAACATGAAAGAAAAAATGTTTGGGCTAAGGTCAACATGACTTTAATAATTCAGAAAAATTGTTTAAATTTAATGAAATTGTCTTTAAATTTGTTGTCTTTTTGCATCTTGACTACAAAGCAAAAAATCATTCAAATATAGGACATGTTTTTCAACACTTTATTTTAAAGGTTTTTTTTTTACTTGAAACCTAGCAAAATTTCTACTAGAAGTCGAGTCTTCATTTGGAAAACAAAGTTGTCGTTAACTTGTTTTTAAAGGACTTTGATAGCATATGAAGAAAAAAAGCTGAAAAAACGAACAATTAAAATTCGCTTCCGAGAAGCAACTACACAAAACCCAAATTTAAAAGAGAATTGTGTCTTAAAAGTATCCTATCTTGTATAAAGTAAAGAGTTGGGACCGGTCATACCTTTTTTTTCAGTGTATGACTTGTTTATGACTAAAACGCACCTGGTAATTATGTGTTAACTCTTGCAAATTTGTACTGGGAAAACAATCTCCAGCAAATACTTCTCAATTGTCAAAGTTGATCTCTATTTCTGGCTCTCTTTTGTTTGCTTTTTGGAATGGCTTCCAGTAATAAATTGTGATACACTCAGAAAACCGATGTAGAAAAAAGAAAAACGGTAAAAATTAATTTAAGTAGTCTTACTCCTTTCTGCTCACATTAAAAACAGTTTAAATACTAAATAAATTTTAATTGATGTTGCTTCCATCGGTATCAATCACCCACACCCAGAAAAAAGGCGCTCTAATGCCAACTGAACTTTATTTTAGTTCATGAAGATTAGTTGATTTTAGTTAAAATTTGCACAATATGAGTAAATGTTTCTTATTTGAATAATTTTTTGCTAACTTTAATGACGTGAACTATTAAAAAGAAAAAAAGTTGTATACAAATATAGTGCACAATTTTACTACAAAATAAAATAGTTCATATTTTCCTAAAATGGCAGAAGTTTGCTTAAATTAATTTCATAAGTCTCTCAAATGAGTATATTTTACTAAAACTGTACCTGTCATGAACTTCGTATAGCGCCAAAGACATTTTAACAATTTTTAAATCGAATTTTTTCTTTCAACATATGAAATTTTCTTAAACAAAAGAAAAAAATTAATTATTTTTAAAAAAATTTCTTCAGGCATTTGTAATACAGTTTTCATTTTTTCGAGTGCAGGTTATTAAAATTAAAAGTAATGCCATACATTTTAAGACAAAATCAACATATAAAGGAATGTAAATTACTACATATCGAGCTTGATCAATCGTTCCATAATATATTAATAAAAGTAAAAAATCTAAAAATAAGGTTAAACTAAATATTTTGGTTCAATAAAAATAAACATATTTTGCAATAAATATAGCATCATTTTAACGACGGACATTTTCTATATAATTGACCATCTAAGAACGCATTAATAGCTTTCCGTTTTCTACTAGAGATTGCTGCTACCCGATCCCATGCAAAATTATACACTTTAAGGCAATAAAAAACACCGGCATAATACAATTGATGTGATAAAGACACAATATAAACTTTCATTTTACCGATGAAAACACGTGACGGTTACAATTTCTAAAAAGATGATATAGAAAAACACGTGCCTCATATCAAAATTTACTTATATACAAATGTGCATAAGTCAATTACCTTTTATATGATTTCATAATATTGTTGTGGATTATTGATATTAAGATTATTTATTAGTAAACATGAAAGTGTAAACATTTTTATATATGCATGCATTAAACGCCAGTGGCAAGATTCGCGATGAATACGTGAGGTATTAAACATAGATGAAATGGGCTATATCTATATATTCTATAGTAAGCTTTTATTATTTTAAAATATATTTAGAAAAATATAGATTTTGAAAATCTTAGAACGTCGACTTGAATTTCAAATTCAAGTCGGTTGAAAGAATAGTTTTCTTGAAATGAATGACATATCCAAAATTTTACTACTACCCAGCAAAAAAAGCGTCGCCAAAAAAGTAATGAAAATGTTCTTTTTGGATCCGGAAGTGGTGCAAAATTGATGCAGAAGCGATGAATTTAACATGGGCTTGTCATAGGAAGAAAGTCCTCCATTTCAACAGCCGTTGCACTGAATTTGCATCACTTCTTTAGGTGTGATACGAATTCAAAGTTTTGGATGTAAATTAAATAAAAAATTATGATATTTTTTCAAATAAATAATTTTAATAATTTTTTATAATTTTTAATGAATTCTAACGCTTGTGGGAAACATTTGACCTCAAATATTTGCAAAACTTCACAATTTTTTCAGATTGAGTTAAACATTTTTTTTCTACAAAATTTAAATGATTTGTACCATTTTATGAATTCGTATTCTGTTTTTAACCTATTTGAAACAAAAAAAAGTTAAAATTGTCCATTAAAAGTATGAAAAAACCAAGTTATAAAAAATTGAATTAAAAGAACTTCCTGGGTAGTTAAAATAAAGAACATCATTGGGAGTGCATCTTCTGGAAGTGCTTTTAAAGTTGTGCCTTTGGAAGAACTTCCAAATTTTTTTGCTGGGTATTTATGAGTAATGGTATGGTGAAACTAGGCAAATATTTGACCTAAATGAGTGTCAAACATTTTCAAGCAGCATTTTCAAAATATCTTGATACCGTTTTTGGAAAATACTCCTATCGTGATGCTATATATCCAACATGGGCTAAAAATGTTTACACATTTAACTGTGACGATCACTTAAATTTTAATTTCTGTTAAATATTTTCCCAGTGTGGCCATAAGCTCCGTAAGCATTACATAGTTGCAAAAGAAAATTTAGTTTTTCAAATATTTGATTTGGGACATTTTCTTTGTGTGTATTTCTATCAGTTTACTTCTATAACAATGTCACAAGGTTATTTTGGGATTTCCCTTTAAACAAAATTTTAAACAAAAACCATTGTAATCACGGTTGCCACAATTGGTTGAATTCTACCAAAAATGGTAGATTTTTTATTGATTGGTAGTTTGGTAGAATTCTTGCCGTTTTGGTAGATTTACTCTTCTCTAACCCTTATTTTTGACGAATTTCAGAACAGAGAAATCAGGATGCTACGTTATATGGATACTTAAAAGGGGGTTTTTGAGGCCACAACGGGAGCCTTTTATTTCCAAAATACTTCATAAGGATGCTTCTGAATTATCGAAATATTTAATTAATACATTCAAAGATCTTAATTTACGTTTTAGGTTATTTTTATTGTCTTTTCATACACACACAGACTATCAAAATTCATCACATTTGAATTTAAAGATGCAAAACTCTAATTTTTTTAATATTATATAAAATTGTTGTAAAATTATATGACATATGAAAACAAAATATGTCTTTCGAAGAAAAATATTTTTTTTTTCATACATACCGCAAAAATTTGATCAACAACTTAAAATGAGATTTTTTATACTTGGTAGAATTTTAATAAAATATTGGTAGATTATTTTTTACTCAACTGGCAACCGAGTATGTAATTCCACCATAACTCATTTTTTTTAATTTTCTTGCTTTTAATTACATCTTTCCTGATATCTTTTTCATTTCAACGTGATGTATTTGGTTATCAGCACTTTTTTCTGAAGTATGTTGAAGTAAATATTCGATTTTATACATTTTTCAAATTTTACCTATCGTGCAGCAGAATTGAGTCGCGGACCACATTGTTTTTAAGCAAACATACTATTTACTGGTTCGTGTAGATCTTATTGTCATCAACATGCAATTATCGCTATAGCCATCCATGGAACTAAATACATTAAAGCAGATCTATTTATAGCCCATATTATTGGACACACACAGACCTATTAAAAGAAACTTGAGTTAAAGAAAACAAGCTATTTAATTTATAATATATAAAAATTTACTGCAAAACATATATAAAATTAGTTTTTGTTAAATATGTTTTTGCTATTTTGTTTCCACCGTAAAACAATTTCTTTGAGTTAACGTTTTGGGGTTCACTTTAATAACAAACATTACAAATTTCACGCACAGATTTTTAAATATTACAATAAAAATGGAAGCGAACTTAGTAATTTTTTAGAATTTCAAAATAGTGCATTTTGGGTCCAAGTGTGCAGCGTTGCATTTTGCAAAGAAAATTAAAAAACCTTTGGAAAACCGAGTATCGCAAACTATGTGCTTTTGTTTCAAATCATTCGACAAGTTCAAACATTTATGACCAAAAATTATTACAATATTTTATTTTTGCAATAAAAAAAACTTTTTATTCTATATCAGTCCATTTCTTTTATAACAAGCACTATAGTTTTCCTCTCTTTATAGCTTAAATAAAATAGATTTGTTAATAAAATGTTCTATAGTACCGACAATTCATTCGAAATATTGGAAAATTTTTTGAAGTATAATGAAAAATTCATAATATGGGTTTCCAAAAGTTGTGTTTGGTACATCGTTTATAAGATAGGGGTCGATTGAAGTGGTTCGTTTTTTTTAATAAAAGTTTATTTATATAGGCTTGTGTGTGCCCAACAATGTGGTCTATAAATAGAACTGCTTTGAACTGAATTACTTGCCTGTTGATGGCTATAGCGATAGGTAGGTAGATAGGTATCACAATGGACTGAATAGTCTAAGTGAGCCTGAAATATCAGGCTGCCACTATACCTACCTACCTACCTATGGCTATAGCGATAATTACTTGTTAATGACAATTAGAGCTGCATGGTCCAGTGGATAGTGTGCTTGCTTACAAACTGTTCGATTCTTCGTGCGGGCAATATGTACAACTGTAAAATTTTATAAAATCTAAAATTTTCATTACTTTTAATAAACAATTAATAGTTCCAATAATCAAAAATATATATATTTAATCGATGTCGTTTACAAAACTCAATTAATTGTTTAACAGTTTTAATTAAAAAGTTTATTGGAAATTGGATTGAAGTTTAACTAAAT
Source organism: Haematobia irritans (assembly GCF_050003625.1). Classification (NCBI taxonomy): domain Eukaryota; kingdom Metazoa; phylum Arthropoda; class Insecta; order Diptera; family Muscidae; genus Haematobia; species Haematobia irritans. Next base: position 69,536,903 of record NC_134398.1, on the reverse strand, counting down.
AATTAATTAAATCAATATTTGAAAACTGATTGAGTTTTCCTAACGACATCAATTACATTTTTTAATGCATTAATTAATAATTAATTAATTGATTTTTACAATCAATATTAATTAAATATTTTATTGAATAAATTAAATGAAATTTTCAAATCAAATCAATTAATTTTTTAATGAAATATTTTTTTTATGCCCAATTAAGACTGTGATTGATACTAACATTTTGGTTATTCAATTAATTTCGTGATTGAATCATAATTTTTTGTTTGTGTGTATGTGGATTATGTAGAAAATAATCATGAAAATAACTCAGTTTAGCATTTTCTTTTTCCGAAAACAAATGATAAGGCGGGCACATCTGTGCATACCTATAGAAGTCCCCCGTACATACAGCTCAGTTGCGCAATTGTATTTAGAATCGTTTATAAGAAAACTCTATTCACAGCGAGCAAAACAATTTTTTTTTTAATAAATAAGACAAATTAAGTTCGGTGATCTTGGAATTTTGTATCGGAAAATTTTTCAGCGTATATAATTTTTCTCAAATATGTTCTATCGCTTACTTAATATTAGTCTGTCCAACATCAATCAATACTGAAACTACACGAAAAAAATAATTCTTTCCTCTCAAATGAAATTTTAGACAAACAAAGTTCGTTTCTCATTTGCTTTTCGTTGAAAGGAAGTGTATTTGGAAGAAAAGTATATACTTTTTGTGATAAACGTTTATTCTTTTCCAGGATGTAAAAACAATTTCATAAAGACTAACTCAAAAAAAAATTTTCTGACTAATTGCATTTTCCCTCACATCTTTCTCACTTCCACGATTTTTTTTGTTCATAGCACCTTTTTCTGTAATACAAACAATTATATGATTTTATAAATTTTTAAAATTTTGTTTACCTTACGCCTGGACGGAGAATCGCCGCGGACCATGCAATTTGTAAGCCAACACACTATCCACTGAGCTATGTAGCCGTTATTGTCATCAATACACAATTACCCATATAAGTTATATTTATATAGCATCCCAGCAAAAAAATAGCTTCCAAAAAAGTAGTTTGGATCCCCAATCTGTGATCCGGAAGTAGTGCAACCTTGGATCATATCCAATGAATTTTACATGGGCTTGTCATAGGACGGAAGTACTCCCTTTTTGGATCCTTTGCATTGCTTTAGAAGTTGTGCCCTGGAAGTTAATTTGAATGAAGAAATTTAAAAAGCGAAAAAAAATTTTTTTCAACCAATTTCACTTTTTTTCATCAATATGTTTTATTACACAATTATTTTCCTATTATCTAATTTTTACAATTTGAAAAACTTTTTCGCTCCGACCAGGGGTTGAACCTGGGTTTGCTGGCACCATAACAGAACGCCTTACCACACTCAGCCACAAACGCTATTGAACATAAAGCGTCGAGAGGTCAATTCAAATGTTTGTGATATGATCATAATACGACACCAAGGAATAACATTCTAATTGCTTCTCGTGATGTTCTTTATTAGTATGAACGAAAAAATAAGAAACGCAGGTTCAAATCTCACCAGCGGCAATTTTTTTATCAAATATTTTCCTAAAAATTTATTTTTTTACGTCATGCATCGTTTTTATTTTCGGCATATATTTTCGTATAAATATATTTTTTCCATTAAAAATCAACAAAAAATTAAAAATTCTCGTAATTTTCAAAACTTTCTCAAAAGAACTTCCATGGAAGCGAAAAAGACAAACGGCACAGGTTAAAATCCCAGCGGGGATGAAATTTATTTTTTTTTATTATTTTTTTTACTTTTTTTATTAATTTCTATTTTTTGTTAGTTTTCTATTTTTTGTAAAATTTAATTGTACAATATTTGCACTTAAAATAGCCTGATTGAGTTCTTTCTAATACTTGCCCACAAGGACTGCATCGGAAGTAGAAAAAAATCATTGGGGGATCCCAAGATGCGCTTTAGAAGAAATGTTTGTGCACTTGTCCTAAAGGACTGCATCGGAAGTGGAAAAAATTATTGGGGGATCCCACGATGCGCTTTAGAAGAAATGTTTGTGGACTTGTCCAAAAGGACTGCATCGGAAGTTGAAAAAACTCGATGGGGGATTCTGGGATGGGCTTTAAAAGAAATGTTTGTGGAACAACTTCCAATTTTTTTGCTTTGATAGCTTGCGGCGCCCACGAGCCGATTAAACAAAGTTTATTTAACAGAAAAATACATTCAGTTGGGAACCGTGGAGCAGTGGTTGCTATGTCCGACTTGCATGCCAAGGGTCATGGATTCGATCCCTGCTTCGACCACAGTGGTTTTTGTTTTTTTTTTTTTACATATATTCCAGATATGGTAGGAAGATTCCGAAAAAATGTTCAACATTACATTCTACTATATTAAATTTTTACTATGAACTGTAAAATATGTCTTACTAAAAACCTGAAGTTAGAAAAGAACAGTATTTGATATAAACTAAATGGACAGTGTTGTTGGATCAAAAATAACTTTTTTTATCGAAAAAATAACAATTTGGTAACAAACGAATTTTTTTGGTGATAAAAGTGTATACTTTTCGAAGCAATTCAAAAAACTCTAACAAAAGAAAAACGTTTTCGGTACACGTTTTCCAAACGTTTTTTTTTCTTTGCGTGTATGGGATTTGTCACATTTCCTAATCTTGACTATTCAGTCGCAGAATTTAATATCACATGAAAAATTTCTGATTTTAAAATGAGAATATTCCCAAAGCTTCATAACTACAATGTATTACAATTTATAAACTGACAAAAAAAACACACTTAATTGTTGATTACATTTATTTTAGATCATATTTCATATACATACTAAAAATATTTAGATTACGGAGGATGCACTGATTGTTTGTAGATGTATGGATTAGGTGCAAATTGAATTGAATTGACAAACATTGTTAATGTGCCTATTTGCGAATGTAAGAAAGCGAAATATAAATCAAAATCGAAGATTAAATGAGACCGTTTTCGTGAGATGAAGGCAAAATATTTTTGTTGTCAGCAAAACAATAGCGCCATCCGCAGATATCAGTAATAAATGAGAGAAAAAATAATGGACCAGAGAGAAATGCGATTCTTATCATCAATCAAGGGTTACCGATTTTATTAGTAAATGGAAAAGGTGTAATCAATTTACGACGCGCTATATTCCATGTATATAATAATTGAATCAAACAAATTATATGGAAAGCATGAGAGATGTGAGATAGGAATTATAGAGAAACAATTCAAAACAAAAAATTACACACAACACTAAACAACAATAAATTAATAGAAATGGTCAAGAAAAGTGAAAGTTTATTATTGAAGGTTGCATTTTTAAAAATGCAATTTAATAAATAAATGTCCGTCATTAAACTGATGCTAAAATTAACTTATGTTTGTTCCAAAAACAAATTATTTTGTTTTAGTTTATTTTTGAAATTTGTTAAGAATTTTTCCCCAGGCAAATGAAATTTTCTCTATTCCAAGTTAGTTTCAAAAATTTCATGTAGGGGTAAATAACCTAGCTTATTTACACCCTAACATAAACTAGCTAACTAAAACAGATAATATTTTTAGTACAATTCTCAAAAATAGAAAAAGTAATCTACATCATGATTAGCGCATTAATGATTTGGCACCAATAATTTCTCTTTATTTTTAGTTCATTTTTGCTTTTATGAGAAGGAAGAATTTCACAAATTGTAGTTAAATATCCAAAATTATCAGTAAATGTGGTTATTTTAATAATGAATGAGGGAAATCTCAAAATGGAATACGTTGCCAAAAATTCGTTATAATAATGAAAACTTTCCTTATATTAACGATTTTGTTTCATTGGTTCAATTTAAATGATACATTTGATTGTGTACTTTTTTATGAGGTGATCATTTAATTATGACTTTTCCAAAGAGACAGTAAAAAGTTTATTTTAAATCTACACTAAAAAAAATATTGACCTAATAAGGAAGATTATGCAACTTAAATTTTAGGACTCGAAATTTACGCAATGCTAAGACAAAATTCTTTAAAATAATGACATTTTAATTAAAAGAAAGTTTATAATCCTTGCTTTTTCATTAAATTTAGTACACAAATCTTGAAATTTTGCGTCCCTCTGTTGAAGTTGTAGATCTTTGAAGTAAGGCATATGTTCCTTAAAATAAAGAAAAACATTTCTAATTTAAAGAAATCGTCTTTAACTCAACTGACATCTTGAATTTTTAAATTTAAGATAAAAATGCTTCAAATATAGGCTAAGACTTATTTTAAGGATTTGCATCTTTGGTTTAAAGTTTTTTTTTTAGTATTAAGAAAACATTTTTACTTTGAAGTACTTGGCATAATTTGGATTTTGAAACTGAAATATGTTTGTACATGAATACCTTTTTTAATATATCGCAAACAGAGAATACAAATTCGATGAATGATATCTGTATCCAATTTTAATTTTATCGATCCTAGATTTAAAGCCAAGGAGGTCCCTAAAAAATGTCTTTATTTTAAAGAAGCCGCATCGTTGGCTCGGAATCAATACCAAAATCCTTAAAGAAAGGTAAAAATCTTTGGATCCAAGTAAACTTTTTTTGAGTGTACACTTAACCAAAAGTGAACCCTCTATTTCACTAAAACCAATTTAACTTTATTTTAGTTCATGGAATTATTATGTTTGGAGAAAGTTTCCTTTATTCTAATATTTTTTTGCGTACATTAGTAAAATTAACTGAAAAACAGGAAAAAAATTGTACACAAATTAAGCATAAAGATTTACTAAATTCGTATTTCTCACAAAATAGTTAATTATTTTTTAAATTTGTAAATTTTACTAAAAATGCATCCATCATGAACTTCGTATGCCACTAAAGACATTCTTGCAATTTTGAACTCCAAGTTTTTCCTTCAAACTACAAAAATTTCTTTAACAAGTGAAAAAAAAATGTCTAATGAATTTTCTTGAATTTGTCGAAAAATATTTACTTATTTTTGTGATATCGGCGTGACGTCAGCTTTTGTTATACTGTTTAGTTAAAATTTTCTAAAAATAATCTAAATCCTGGTGGGATCACTGTTTTTTCAGTGTAAGTTCCAGTATCCAATTTTGATAAATACAAGAATTGGCACGCCCTAAAATGCCTAACCTAACATATGAATATAGGCGAAAGTAAAATGAGAAAAATAATAATAATAAAATATAAACAACATTTGCGTTTGTTCCTTCACTCAGAAAGAAAATTTAGGTTTATTTTAGAAAAGTTTAACTAAACTATTTTACTTATGGCAGCATTAAATTTTATTTATATAATACAAATAATAATTATTTTTTCTGAAAGAAAAGTTCACATTTGGAAAATATTAATAATTGTTAAAATGTCTTTAGCGCAATATGAAGATGAAGACAGTCAAAATATAAGGAAAATTTACTCATTTCTGAAACCTACGAACGTAATTTAAGTAAACATCCCCCATTTTAGGAAAATATGAACTATTTTCAAAATTAGTAAAATTCTGTACTTCATTTGCTTACAACTTTTTTTCTCATTTTTAGTTCACGTCATTAACGTATAAAAACAATAATTAAAATAAGAAAAATGTTCTCACCATTAACACCAAAATACAAATCTGCTTTTTAGAACAATCGCATCACTCCCGTCTGGCGGCAGTGCTGACAATCCCCTCAATTTTCCTTCATGCGTGCCATAATTTTCTCAACAGAATTCGAAACTTTTTCAAAGTGCTGACTTTTTACAAACGAACTTTCCGTTTGGATCATATCTCATATTCTGAACAAAATGCAAAAGGGTACACATATTTTATAAGGAAATGCTACGAGATCTACCGACTTTACTTCTTAGTTAAAAGTCGTAATTTTCATGGAATTTATCTGAAATTACCCTGCTGGACCTATAAAATAAGTGAGAGTTAATTTTTTTTAATATTGTATAGCCTATTATAATAGATCTATAATAGGCCATAATATATAAAAAAAAATTAACCTATATTTTGGACGGATTTTTAAAATTTATTGAGATACACAGAACAAAATGACTCCAAAATATTTTCAATTAAAAAATTATATCACAATGGACTGAATAGCCTAAGTGAGCCTAAAATTTAATCGGGCTGCCACTTTAACCTAATTAAAAAATTAACTGAAACAATGAACTTTGTAATCATATTAGAAACATTAAGTAAATTATGTAAATGATTGGAAACTTTTGAAATTTTAAATTTAAAAATTAATAGATACAATTACTTTTTTAAAGACACTCGGAAGGCTAAGCCAGTTAAAACAAACTATTGATTTTTGTATTTAAAAAAAATTGCATTTTAATCAAACTAAAAACGCTAACGGTATGTTCACACTAGGCAAATATTTGACAAATCAAAAAAGAATTCGTCAGTTAAGAAAGTAGGGTAATTAAAGTTTGTTAATAAAAAAATTAATTCAGTTTTGCAATCAACATCAATTGAAAGTTTGTAATAAAATCAATTAATTTTTTAATCAAGAATTGTCGTATGCCCAAATAAAACTGTGATTGATACTATTAATTTTGTGATTGAAGACATTTCAATTAAAAAAATAATTGAATCAATTACGTTCGTGATTGAATCAGAAAAAAAGATCTATACGTTTAGTTAAATTTTTTTATACCCTCCACCATAGGATGTAACACATCGGATCATACGATCCGGCTGAAATTTGGTACATGGTGTTAGTATATGGTCTTTAACAACCATGCAAAAATTAGTTGACATCGGTCCATAATTATATATAGCCCACATATAAACCGATCCCCCGATTTGGCTTGCAAGGCCTCTAAGAGAAGCAAATTTCATCCGATCCGGCTGAAATTTGTTACATGGTGTTAGAATATGGTATCTAACAACCACGCAAAAATTGGTCCACATCGGTCCATAATTATATATAGCCCCCATATAAACCGATCCCCAGATTTGACCTCCAGAGCCCCTTGGAAGAGCAAAATTCTTCCCATTCGGTTGAAATTTGGTACGTGATGTTAGTATATGGTATCCAACAACCATGCAGGAATTGGTTCCTATCAGCCCATAATTATATATAGCTCCCATATAAACCGATCCCCAGATTTGACCTCCTGTGCCTTTAGGAGAAGCAAAATTCATCCGATCTGCTTGAAATTTGGTAGGTGGTGATCGTATATGATATTTAACAACCATGCCAAAAGTGGTCCATATCAATCCATAATCATATATTGCCCCATATAAACCGATCCCGAGATTTGATTTTGGAGCCTCTTGTAGGAGCAAATTTCATCCGAATCAGTTGAAATTTGGTACATTGTGCTAGTATATGGTCGTTAACAACCATGCCATATCGGTCTATAGTTACATATATCCCTCAGATAAAGCGATTTCCAATCACACAAAAATTGGTCCATATCAAGTTCATAATTGTATATAGCCCCCATATAAGCGACCCCCATATTTCAATTCTGGCTCTCTACGTACCGTGCAAAATGTCCATATCGATTCGTAATAATTTGTAGACAACTATACATAACTTTTTTGTCTAATATATACCACCTATGGACTAACTTACAATTTAGAAAACGATGTTAAGAAGTTTTAAGATACCACAACCCAAGTATTTCGATTGTGGATGACAGTCTTTCGTAGAAGTTTCTACGCAATCCATGGTGGAGGGTACATAAGATTCGGCCTGGCCGAACTTACGGCCCTATACACTTGTTTTTTTTTTTTTTTTGGCTTAAACCAAAGGCACTTTTTTTTGAGAATGAAATTATGGATGCTAATTCTTTGTAACGGTTTATTTGGTCTTAAGGAAAATGCTCCAAAACAAAGGGAATTTCAGTTGTTTAAAATTTCTTTCCAGAGGAAAGTAATTTTTCTTTGTGCGTATTTATTTATGAATTTTACTTTTCTGAAGCTTTCCACGAAACATACATTTTAAGCAAAATTGTAGTAACAAAACTCTCCTCCTTGCCATAAAGTATAAATTACCTCAGTCCAAAAGTATATGAGGCTGCTGTTCGAAAAACCATACCATTTTCTTCCATTTTCCTACTATAACAAATTTCCTATGCATACTCTCATTTCATTTTCCCCCTAACAAATCAAAGAAAATTATTATAAACATATTTTCACATATTTTTTTTATATGTGTATAAAAGGTTGTGTTAAGTTTAACTTAAGATTTATTTTAGTAACTTATAATTATGATTAGAGTATTGCATAATATTTGTTTTTTCTTTTTCATTTTCATATTGAATGCTTGTTTTATGATGTCTTCCCTATCATAATGATTTATTTGTAATCTCTGTATGTATGTATGTATGTTTTCATTTGCGAAACATAAGAAATATAGTAAAAATACTTTGTATATCTATGACAAATGTTGAATTGTAATGTCGCAAAAAAAAGAAAACACTCCCAAAACCTAAATACAAGGATAACTGCGTATGAGCTTAGCCATGTAAGTCTTTAAAAGCAAACTACAATCGTCAATAATCAGCAACTGCATAATGCAAAATGACCGCAACTAATCCTATTGTTATATAAATGAATAACTACATAATTGTAATGGATAAATTTAATTGTATAGTCTATAAGATTTGATTGAATGCAATGTACTTGAGGTTAAAGACACACAAAACAATTAAAATAAAATAATAAAATTACGAAACATGTGAAATATATGTGTATATAGTTAAATATCGTAGATTAAGTTTAACACAATACTCGCACTGTTTGTAGGTGTGAGTTAGAGTTCTAAGATAAATAATGTGACGAAAAATACCAAAAGTGAATAAATGAAATGATAATAATAATTATAGAATTAATTAAAATTGAAACTTTTTTGATTTACTTTGAATTGGATGTGGCATCTTATAGCCAAGGTAAGTTAATCAAGCTCAAAAATGGGGTTTGTGGCAAATTGAAGCTAGATCCGACTATTATTAGCAGGTACAATACATTTCCAGATCCAGTCGGAAAAAATACAACTTTTTTCTTAAAAACGTTTTTCTTATCCGAAACACTTTTCCTATATATGAGATGTGCCTTCCAAAAATCTCTTCTCTAACATATGCCACAAACTTTTTTGCAGGAAGCATGTATATTTTTGGATATTGCCGAAACATTATGATTTTTGGTATATATGAACATATAATAAGGAAGCACATTCACTCAAGGTTAGGTTAGGTATAGTTGGCTTTAATGATAAAGAATAAACAACAACCAAAAATCACATTATATCATGTCAAAAAAGTTTACGTACATTAAATAAAAATGTATTCAAAAGTGTAGTTTTATCATATTTAATATTTTTATACCCTCCACCACAGGAAATAAATTTGAAATAAATTGTGAAACGAAAAGAAAAATACGGACTAAATATATATGTATTATACCTTAAATTAAAGCTTGAGATCCCGGCTACAATATAAGAAAATTAATTCAGATTTAAATCTGTTTAGGGAAATAAAAAAAAAACAAAAACAACAAAGGGTTAATTTCACTTGGCCAAAAATAAAAATTTGTACACTAGAAATAAATAAAAATTATTGGTTTAAACGCTAAATATTACAAATCTTTAATATTTTATACGATAGCCCTCAGTGTTTTCTACTACCTGGAGTCTATGAGGCATTGAGTGGGTTAGGGTTTTCGTCAAATCTACGGGAATTGAGCTCCATATATCCATAAGAACATTTTTGAGAGTTTCTTTGCTAAAAATGTTCAAGTTCTTCAGCTTTGTCTTCATATATGTCCACAGGTGTTTAATTAGATACTTGTCCGAGTTCTGCGGAGGGTGAGGTAATACTTTTTTGGTGTTGTATAGCAAGTATTCCTTAAGAATATAGAACGAATGCTTGGCGTCATTATCTTGGACAAACATAAATCCGTCTTCCAGACCCATTTTTTGGGCAGATTCGGCCAAATTATTCTTCAGAATATATAAATTATCTATTTTGTGTATATTTCCTTCAAGACGCAATTTGCATGCCGTCACATTCTCATCTACGTGGTTAACAGTATGAGTAATATTTCGTTTTCCCGCTTTATCCCCAGATTTGAACTCCGGAAGGCGCAAATTTCATTCGAACCGGTTGAAATTTGATACGTAGTGTTAGTATATGGTTTCTAACAACCATGTACAAATTGGTCCATATTAGTGCGTAATTATATATAGACCCCATATAAACCGATCCCCAGATTTCCGGAAACTCTTGGGGAGCAAAATTCATCCGATTTGGTACATTGCTCTATTATATGGCCGCTAACAACCATGCCAAAAATAATATTTCTATAGTTAAATTTTCAAAATTTTATTTCTATAAAAAATTGTTGGCACACTTTTATTTTTGTAGAAAATTTTGTCATAATTTTATTTCTATGGAAAATGTTGTCAAAACTTTATTTATATAGAAAATTTTTCCAAAATTTTATTTCAATAGAAACTTTTGTCAAAGTTTAATTTTTATAGAAAATTTTGTCGAAATTTTATTTCTATTGACAATTTTGTCAAACTTTTATTTTGCAAAATCTACCAAAACGTTAAGAATTCTACCAATCTACCAAACAGTAAAAAATCTGCCATTTGTGGCAGAACTCCATCAACCGCGTTCATAATTGTATATAGCCTCCATAAAAAGCGACTCCCATTTCTATTCTGGCTCTCTAATTACTGCGCGAAAGTTCATATCGATTCGTAATTATTAGTAGACTTCCCTACATAAATCGGTCACGAAGTGAATTATATAAGTATTTAATCTGCCTTTTTTGTTTGTTTAATATATACATATCTCTATGGACTAACTAACAATTAAGAAGACGGTGTTAAGAGGTTTTAAGATACCTCGCCATCGGCAAGTGTTACTCCAACCCAAATAATTCGATTGTGGATGACTGTCTTTAGTAGAAGTTTCTACGCAATCCATGTTTAGCATCAATTACAGCTTTTAAACGACGACGCCTGCTTCTTACTAAAACTTTTGTATCACTTTCCGACATTTTATTCCACTAGGTTTTAAGGCAGTTTTCAGTGATTCCTTCGATGTTATCTTGTGTTTCCGTATTTTCTTTCCCAACAAATTCCATATATGCTCGATTGGATACAAGTCTGGATATTGCGTTGCGGTATGGAGTTGCTTACAGTTGCACTAAATCCATTCTTTAACTAAATAAGAGTTATGCTTGGGATCTTTATCTTGTTGAAACAAAAATTTATTTTCTTCAAGGCCGAATTTCGTCGCAATTTCTTTCAAACTTTCATTTAAAATATTAAAGTAAGCATGCTTGTCCATCGTAGTTTCAACAAATACCATTTTCCCGACACCATTTGTAGCCATGCAATGATGTTACCACCACCATGTTTAACAGTCGGAATCAGGGTTTTCTCTCTCATTTCTTCATTTGGTTTTCTCCAGACTTTTTGGCCCATCCGGTCGAAATATATTAAATTGTGACTTGTCCCTGAATATCACTGTATCCCAAAATAAATCTGGATTTTGTAAGTGTTCCTTCGCGAAATGTACTTTGCAAAACTTTTTATTGAATTTTTGGTGCTGATATTTTGGGGTCAAGCTTGACGGAATTCACAATTTGGCGCTCTTCATGCTGTGAAAGTTCTATTTTGGGCGTCTATATCTTGGTTTTGATAGCAAAGTTCCATTCTTCACGTATGAATTTACAGATTAGAGATATTGAGAGTAATTTTTTTTTTGTTTGTAAAGTATGCAAGAATAAAACAAACATTTGTTTTTTTGGAGGTGTAGTAAACTTTTTTGAATCACTCTATTTGGAAGAATTTCCCAAAGAAGATTGTGTTATTACTGAAATTATAAATTATTTGTCGCAATTTGAGTTTAATCTTTTTCCATCGTTTTTTAATGATCAATTTCCCTATTGTTTTTTAATAAACATACATTATTTGTAAATCCAAAACAATAATTTTTGAAACCACACATAAATGTATTCATGAGTCAACTATTTTTTACTTCCACACAAATGCATTATAGAAATTTTTTAATTAAATAATTTTGCGCTTAATATAATTTTTTCCCCTTATTTTTTAAAGTGTTCGTCCATACCTTTTCGTCTCCATTTTAATAAAGAGGAACTGAACTTTGTTTTTATACATTCCACCGTTTCTACTTTTGTCATTTTACTGTCGCGTCTACAATAAAATTAATTACTAATCACTTTTGCTCGTATCGTAGTGCACTCTTTCGTTAGTTTTTGTGAAAATTCTTTTGAAAATGTTAAGTTTTTTTTTATAATAATGAAAATTATGATAGAACGTTCAGAAATATTGACAATTAAGCGTGAAGCTTATTTGATAGTGAGAGTTTCAATAATAGATCGCATGATCAATTTATAGAAGGTTGGGTATATAAATAATCATCGAGTTATGCCGAGATATTTTCCAGCTGTGCCCACATTTGTAGGAATATTGTTATATGTTTGGAACTCAAATTTTTTAACACAATATTTTTGTTCAAGTATATAACGTTCATAAACTAGTATGTTAGAACATATTCTGTTTGGTATTACATTTTGTTACATTTCTCTGGATGCAAACATATGTAAGTTTGGAAATTTTGTATAAACTTATATATGTTTAGAAACGTTAGAGAGAGCGAGAGAGTGGTTAGGTTAGGTGAAAGCAGTTAGACTCACTTAGACTATTCGGTCAATGTGATACCACAGTGGTGAACTTCTTTCTTTCTTTCTTATGTGATACCACAGTGGTGAACTTCTTTCTATTCCATGTTAGGCTCAATGACAAGGGGCCACCTTCTTATAGCCGAGTCCGAACGGCGTTCCACATTGCAGTGAAACCACTTAGAGAAGCTTTGAAACACTAAGAAATGTCACCAGCATTACTGAGGTGGTATAATCCACCGCTGAAAAACTTTTTGGTGTTCGGTCGAATCAGGAATCGAACCCACGACCTCGCGTATGCAAAGCGGGTATGGTAACCACGGTGAGAGAGTAGAAAAATAGATATGGCGACGGAGATAGATAATGAAAGGTAAGTTTAATTACAACAAAAGTGTAGCTTGCTGAGTACTTGATTGCTTATCGACTGACATTTTTTTTTTAATAAATTACAAACATACGTGCTTATTTGTATTATAAAATAATTATATTTAAATACATTTTGCTGCAAGCAAACAAATGTTCAGAAACTGGAATAAAGGGTGATACGGTCAAAATTTGGTCAAGGGAAAACGCGTGTAAATCGGTGAAATCGTTTATTTAAAAAATCAAATTAAATTTCGTTTTCAAGTACAATTATTATAAAATTCAGGAAAAATATTCAGTTAGGCTTTCGCTTTTCCAAATCCGAATTGCCGGGCCTCACGCTTGACACCTGCCATCAGATTTTGTACAGCCACCTTGTCCAACTTCTTCGCCGCAGAAAGCCAGTTTGCCTTGAACTGCTGATTGTCCTTAGCAGTTCTTTGGTCTTCTTTAGGTTCCGATTGACAATAGCCCAGTATTTCTCAATTGGGCGGAGCTCTGGCGTTTTGGGAGGGTTCTTGTCCTTGGGAACCACCTGCACATTGTTGGCGGCGTACCACTCCATGGCCTTTTTACCGTTATGGCAAGAGGCCAAATCCGGCCAAAACAGTACGGAACAACCATGTTTCTTCAGGAAAGATATTTCTTTGCGAACTTTGACAGTTTTATGTGCTTGAAAATATCTGCTACTTTTCCCCTTCCTTTTGCCGTATAAAACTTCTGTCCCGGAAGCTGCTTGTAGTCGGCTTTGACGTAGGTTTCGTCGTCCACTACCACGCAGTCAAACTTCGTCAGCATCGTCGTGTACAGCCTCCGGGATCGCGCTTTGGCCGTCGTATTTTGTTTATCATCGCGATTTGGAGTCACTACTTATTTGCGGCATCTCGGAGAGAGAGGTTAGGGTTTCGCTTGAAACTACCGGCAACTCTCTTTGTCGTTTCAGCGGTTTTCGATTTCCCCCCGATCCAGACTTCCTGGCTGTCGACAAACGTTCCCCAAACACTTTAATTACATTTGTAACGGTTGATTTGGCAACTTTTAGCGATTTTGCCAGCTTTGCGTGCGAGTAGCTCGGATTTTCGCGATGCGCGAGCAAAATTTTGATACGCTGCTCTTCTTGCTTGGGCGGCATTTTGACAACTAAAGAGTGAATTCCAAAATCAAAATATGAGCAACATTCTACACACACATACCTTCAAAATGAGGGGTGTTCAGGTTTTTTAAATGCAAAATTGAAAGAAATACGTCAAGTTTATATTGACCAAATTTTGACCGTATCACCCTTTATTCCATATTGCGTTGTTAAATCAACGAGAAATTAATGACATTTTTCGATTTTGAATTGTACTAATTTACAAAAATAAACTAAAGCAATGAAACGAATCATTGGTGTCAAATCATTCCCATTTTAACCACAGTATAGTTAAATCTTAATATTTTTGAGAAGTGTACGAAAAATACTTGTGATGTAGTAAGCATTGAGCTTATTTGTAGGGTCATTTAATTTTTTATATAAAATAAGAGAGGCTATTTACCGTCAAATTGATCCTTATAAATATAACATTCCATAAGAGCGAAGGTACTATATAGAATTCTAAACTTGCAGTATATTTTTCTTACAATTTTGGCAGATAACTTTTTACTCGTCCAAGGAATGCAATTTTGACGTGTGACTGTAAAATATCCCTTCAGTTCTTGGGACTGGTCCCAAACCGGTCGATTCACCTGTCCTTTATAGCCGGTACAGGCCCTTTAACTGGTTGGGTGACCGGTGAAATTAACATGGGGTTGTCATAGGAAGGGTCAATTGACCCCCACATAGATACCTACAAACCAATCCTTTAACCGGTTGTTTTCAACCTACCAATTAACCAGTTCAAATAGACATGTTAGAGAGACAGTTCTAAAAAAAAAAATTTTTTCCACCAATTTTACTTCTTATTTCTATCAATGTTTTTTTTTATTTGTCTTATGTTATTTTATCTAATTTTTACAATTTGAAAAACTTTTTCGCTCCGGCCAGGTTTTGAACCTGGGTTTACTGGCAGCATAACAAAACGCCTTAACGCATTCAGCCACAAACGCCATTGAACACCCAGCGTTGAAACGTCAATTTAAATGTTTGTGATATTGGTAGAAAATGAACAAATGTAGGGAAAATATAACTGAAAAAAATCTAAAAATAGAACTGTCCCTGTTATAGATGCAAAAGGGCCAGAAATGTGTTAATTAACCCTGTGATAGAGACATTTGAACCGGTTAGGGGATAGGTTCATTGTGGTCTAGAGACAAATTCATGAAGTGGCTACCAATTGGCTAAATACAACCAGTCCCATGACCGGTATAAAATTCCAATTGCTTGGAAAAAGGGGTCAATTGGCGCCAAAAAAACTGAAGGGATTGTACTGGTCGATTTGTACATGTGCACCCTAAAACAAAATTGCTCTGTAACAAATACTCCCAAACATATTCTGCTTCAAGCATACATATTTTGAGAATTTGTTCGAATAAAACAATGTTTGTACTGTGCAAACATGTTATATTTCACCCTAAGGATATCTTTGTTTAAGACTCCAAATAGTTTAAAGGGTGATACGGTCAATATAAACTTGACGTATTTCTTTCAATTTTGCATTTAAAAAATCTGAACACCCCTCATTTTGAAGGTGTGTGAGTGTAGAATGTTGCTCCTATTTTGATTTTGGAATTCACTCTTCAGTTGTCAAAATGCCGTCCAAGCAAGAAGAGCAGCGTATCAAAATTTTGCTCGCGCATCGCGAAAATCCGAGCAACTCGCACGCAAAACTGGCAAAATCGCTAAAAGTTGCCAAATCAACCGTTACAAATGTAATTAAAGTGTTTGGGAACGTTTCTCGACAGCCACGAAGTCTGGATCGGGGGGAAATCGAAAACCGGAAGCCGCTGAGACGACAAAGAGAGTTGCCGGTAGTTTCAAGCGAAACCCTAACCTCTCTCTCCGAGATGCCGCAAATAAGCTGGGTGTATCGTCTACAACCGTGTATCGAGCCAAAAAACGAGCCGGACTATCGACTTACAAGAAGGTAGTGACTCCAAATCGCGATGATAAACAAAATACGACGGCCAAAGCGCGATCCCGGAGGCTGTACATGACGATGCTGACGAAGTTTGACTGCGTGGTAATGGACGACAAAACCTACGTCAAAGCCGACTACAAGCAGCTTCCGGGACAGGAGTTTTATACGGCAAAAGGAAGGGGAAAGGTAGCAGATATTTTCAAGCACATAAAACTGTCAAAGTTCGCAAAGAAATATCTGGTTTGGCAAGCCATCTGTACCTGTGGCTTGAAAAGCAGCATTTTCATAGCTTCCGGGACTGTCAACCAAGAAATTTACGTGAACGAGTGTTTGAATAAACGTCTGCTGCCTTTCCTGAAGAAACACGGTTGTTCCGTACTGTGTTGGCCGGATTTGGCATCTTGCCATTACGGTAAAAAGGCCATGGAGTGGTACGCCGCCAACAACGTGCAGGTGGTTCCCAAGGACAAGAACCCTCCCAACACTATATTATATCTACAAGCAAATGTTTAATGATAAATATTCTAATTTTGAAATAAATTTTGAATACTCTTCTTAAAAGATGATGCGTTGCTGATGCATTGTATTTATATCGGGTGGTAGAGTGTTCCAGAGACGTATTGTGTCAATAAAGAACTGCCATTCGGATACAAGACATGTCCTTATAAAGGGTATTATATTCCTATTTCTATCAGATCTGGTAAACTGAATTTTATCATAGAGATAGCTGGGTTTCCGTTTGTAAATCAATTTATGTAGAAATACTAACGACTTGACATTAAGCAGGGTATTAAAACTAAAGCCAAAGAGGGAGTTTGTAGCATGCGAAATATGATCGGTCCTGCGTAACCCATACACATAACGAACTATACTATTGAATGCCACGTTAAGTCTATTTTTGCTCACGGAGTCACAATTCGCGAAGAGTTCAGATCCGTAAATTAAACCCGGTAACAAAAGACTTTCACAATTCGCGAAGAGTTCAGATCCGTAAATTAAACCCGGTAACAAAAGACTTTTCACCAGGAGAAGTCGAATATTGACTGGTGTGTAGGAATGAGTAACCCATAAAGCACGCAGTTTTGCATATGTTTGTCCAACGGCTGTGTTTACATGACTTGACCAACTCAATGTGCTATTGAATACTACTCCAAGATTCTTAGCACTAGTGACTACATCGATTTTTTGACCATTCAACCTAATGTCAGCATTGGACAAAGAGAACCTTCTATTCTTGTGTATAATCAAACATTTAGACTTTTGTGGATTTAGTAGCAGACCATTAGCTGTTTCCCATCGAAACACACGATCAAGGTCGTGATTAAGTTTCCCCAAACACTCACTAGTATCACCTACCGGACTACTTAAAAAGATTTGTGTGTCGTCTGCATAGATAAGTATCTGACTATGGACTATTTCTAGAGGGAGGTCATTTGCGTACATGCAAAATAATAGAGGTCCAATTATAGAACCCTGTGGAACCCCTTTCGTAACTGGTAATGGCAATGAAAAAGTATCTCTGGTGTAAACCGTCTGTAACCGATTGTTAAGATAGGGAGTTATGAGAGAGGTAGCAGTAGGTGAGAAATTGAAAAATCTTTGAAGTTTTAGACATAACATTTTGTTATCAACAGTATCGAAAGCCTTTGAGTGATCTAAGAGTACAAGAAAACTAACATGGTTCTCAGCAATATTTCTCCTAATTGACTCCGATACTTCGATCAGTGCACTCACACAACTATTATCTCTGCGGAAACCAGTCTGTCTTTCAGATAACAAGTTACCGCGAAGAAGATAATCATATATCTGCTTATGTAAAATCTTTTCGAACACTTTAGAAACATAACACAAAATAGCAATGGGTCGTGACTCTGAATTAGATTTCGGTATCGGAATAATCTTTGCATGCTTCCATATCGTGGGATAAGTACTGGAGGTCAGAATTGTGTTAAATAAGTAGGTGAAAAGAGGTGTAAGTTGAGGGAGCAGTATTCGTATAAACCTGGGGTCCATTTCATCCAGGCCAATAGCATTCGACTTAACCATGAAAAAACTCTCTATGACCTCATCTTGGGTAACGCACCTGAACTCGAAATCGTTCCTCTCAGATAATTTTCCTCCTATGCCGTCATCCGTGTCATAGAAGGATGTGTCCGTCGGAGGGGCAGGGATATTAGTAAACATCTCGTACAAGTCATTTGGATCACCTTGATAACCGCCCGATGACCTAGACTTCCCAACGCCAATATCATGTATAATTCTCCATTTTTCCCTGGAATCTACAGCAGAATTGAAACGTATAGAGTAATATTCAGTCTTCGCCGCATTGATATTTCTGTTCGCTATTCTCCGCGCGGATCGCGGAGAATAAATAAATCACTTCAACTCAAGCTAATTTTCTTACAATACTTTGTATGTCATTTGTTTTATTGTAAGAAGTTTGTTTACATTTCTTCGACTCTGATATATAAAGTAAACAAGTAAGTAAAGTAGAAAGTCGGGCTGGGCCAACTATATCATACCCTAAACCACCCTTACTGAATTAGTAATCATAAGCATTTGTGGGGTAACATTGATAGAGGTCTGGGAGACCTCAGTTGCATATTTAAGAAAATTACGGGGTACATGTTTATGGGTGCTTTGTCTCAATATGACTATAGCTCATAGTCAGTGTTACCAGGGAAAATGTTCGATCAAGGACAAAAAAAGTTCCCCACACTGAAAAAATATTGTCGTGAGGTCAAAGATTTCATGTCTTTAAAATACGAATGCAAATTTTGCTTAGCATAGAAGACGCATTTCTCTAGTATAAAGTTTTTTTCCTTGACCAAAGGTCGATAAACTTTTCAATGAAGTCGTATTGTCATTATAATTAAGTGATTTGATTTAAAACTGGATATCATAACATGAAAGAAAAAATGTTTGGGCTAAGGTCAACTTGACTTTAATAATTTGGTAGAATTCTACCCAAAATAGTATTTTTTTTCTGTTAAATCTCTATAAAAATACAATTTTGGAAACAGTTTCTATAAACAAATTTTTGTGAGAAATTTTTCTTTAGAAATAAATTTTTGACAATAAATTTTTTGGAAATAAAATTTTGAGAAAAAATTCCATAGAAATAAAATTTTGAGAAAATTGTTTATAGAAATAATATTTTGAAAACAAAAAAAATGCTATAGAAATACAATTTTGACAAAATTTTCTATAGAAATAAAATGTTGACAAAAATTTCTATAGAAATATTTGTTTGGTAGATTTGTGGTAATCTTCAAATTTTGTTAGATTTTTTTTGGCACGAGTGGTAAATGTTGTTAAATATCAAGCCTTGCCGGCTTCTAATTTTCTCCTCTAGAGCCACCAAAATGTAAAAATTATTACAAATTATGTTGAGTGAAAATGTCCCTACATTGTGGTCTAACGTGCCTACAATACGCTAAATATTAGAAAACCCCTATATATAGGGAATTTCCCCTACTTCTAGCAACACTGGCTGTAGTTGATATTGCACCTTCGGAGTTAGTATGCCACTAATATTGAGCCCATTATTAAAAAAGAGAAAATCGTTCAATCAGTGTGGGTAATAAATCCAAATTTGTAAAAATCGAGCAATATTCTTATGTAAGAGCTACAAGTACGTATAAATACGTTCGGCTAGTACATCAAAATTTGAAATTTGAGTAACATTGGTTAATAAATAAGAGTACTATGGCCAAATTTGGGAAAATCGAGCGATGCATATATATGGAAGCTATATCTAAATCTGAACCAATTTGCATAATATTTTGCGGGTTTGATTAAAACCACAAAAGGTTACCTTGTGCAAGATTTGAGTAAGATCAGTTAAGAAATGAGGCCTGTATGTTCAAACATAAGGTTATTATTGGCCAATTTTTCAAAATCGGGTGATACATATATGGGAGCTATATCTACATCTGAACCGATTACGATGAAATTTTGCACATATAGTTAGTACTATAGAGGACTGGATCTAGCCAACGTTTAGTAAGATCGGTTAATAAATAAGGGTTCTATGGACAAATTTGGGAAAATCGAGCTATACATATATATGGGAGCTATATCTAAATCTGAACCGATTTCGATGATTTTTTGCACATATAGTTAGTGCTATAGAGGACTATATTTAGCCAAATTTGAGTAAGATCGGTTGATAAATAATGGTTTTATGGCCAAATTTAGAAAAATCGGGCGGTACATATATATGGGAGCTATAGCTAAATCTGAACCGATTTCGATGATTTTTTGCACATATAGTTAGTGCTACAGAAGATTATATTTAGCCAACTTTGAGTAAGATCGGTTGATAAATAAAGGTTTTGTGGCCAAATTTGGAAAATGGGGCGATATATATATGAGAGCTATATCTAAATCTGAACCGATTTGCATGAAATTTTGCAGACTTGAAGGGCGATGGAAAAGATTACCTTTTGCCAAATTTGGTGACGATCCGTTTGAAAAAACGCGCAACGTGACCCCATTTGTCGAAATCGGGCGATACATATATATGGGAGCTATATCTAAATTTGATCCGATTTCTTCCAATAGCGTTCGTCCTTGCGCCCAAAAACTTCCTTGTACCAAATTTCATCAAAATCGGTTAATAATTGCGAATCCTGTGAACAACAAATACATGGACAGACGGACGGACACACTGTTAGAAAAATATGTTTTTCATATGTTCCTATATAAACAAAATGAGTTTCGGGCACAATTTTTAAACACAATATATTTAAGTGCCAACATGTTATGTTCCTAAACTAACACTAAATGTTTGGGACACATATTTTAATATGTTAAAATATTTTATGTAAACATATACAGTCTGTCAAGAAAGTCTTTTGACATTGCCAACTATTTCAACTTCTAGAAATAATTGAAATATTAAATATTTTATTAAATTTTTAATTCTGTGTACGTATGTATACTTTCCAAAATACATAATAATTTTTTTTTTTTAAATTTCATTATATTTAATTTTGGAACAAAACATAATTTTTATCCCATTGTCAAAACACTTTCTTGACAAACTGTATATGTTTACAATTTCTGTGAAACGGTTGTATGTTGTTTCGGAAAACCGCTTTATGATAAGGCCAAAAATGTGATATGCTTAAGTCTAAATATTATTTAATTTGAATATTAGAATGAGTATTCGGAGTAAAGAGAATAGACATTCGGAACCAAGAGCATAGAGATTTGAGCATGTGTTTTCGCCTTGAGAGGAGAATTTTATGTATGTGTAGACAAGTGGTTTGTTTATCATTTTGGCATTATGGACACACATTTTTAATGGCCTTAAAGGTAAAAATGAAATTAAGTACAAAACACGATACGTTTTAAAGGCATTTAAAATGGTATTAAATGCTAGTAAAAAATGGTTCACGCCTAAATAAATTTATGTGTACATTATAAAATTATTTATGTATGTTTATACACTTCTTTTGTAAGAGTTTTTGATTTTCTTCCAAAATTTCAAACTTTTATACCAAAAACAGTTTTTTGTTATAAAATTGTTATTTTTGCAAAAAATAATAATTTGTTATTCAAAAGCCATTTCGTTTATATCAAGCACTGTTTCTGACTGTAAATCTTTAATAACCCACATTTCGAAGTTTCATTATAAAAATTTAATTTAGTATAAATGTCTAAATTACAAAAAAAATTGGTTCGGTCGGAGCAGGAATTGAACCCACGACCCTTTGCATGCAAGGCAGACATGCTAACCACTGCTCCACGTTGCCAACACATGTATGTTTCTTTTAAATAATGTTATGTTTGCATGGGCTCGTGGGCGCTGCAAACTATGCTATATAAATGTAACTTATAACGATAATTGTCTACTGGTGACTATAACTGCTACGTAGCCCAGTGGATAGTGTGTTGGCTTACAAACTGTATGGTCCTCGGTTCGATTCTCCGTCCAGGTGAAAGGTAAAATTTAAAAAATTATAAAATTGAATAATTTCTTCAACATTATTTGTATTACAGAAGAAGGTACCAAGAACTAAAAATTTCGTGGAAGTGATAATTATGTTAGGGAATGAGCACAATCTTCTTTGGGGAAAATTCTTCCAAGCATATAATATTTTTGGGCTCAAAATGCTTCCAAACATATAATATGTTCACATAAAACAAACATATTAATGTTTCGGCAGTATCCAATAATATATGTGCTTCCTGCAAAATATGTTTGGAACATATGTTAGAGAAGCGATTTTTTTTGAGGGTGCACCAAGCGCTAGATCGACTCAGGAGGTGATTCTGAGTCGATCGGTATATATTTTATGGGGTCTAAAATCAATATTTCTGGTAGGCACATTTTTTGGCAGATGAAACTTATTATACCCTGATCACTATGTGGTTTAGGGTATAAACAGTATGTAATTAGAAAATAACGGCGTAGGAAAATCTCGTAGTGTGACATTTACGTATGTTCACTTTACTTTTACCATTTATTGAATCGCGTTGGAGTAATATTTGTTGTGATACATACAAAGAGCACAGAAAGAGTAATTAACTAAAAATAGAGCACTTTTGCGTGCTCTTTTGGCCTATCTTGTTTTAAGAGAACATTTTGTAAAAAAGAGCATGTCTGGCATCCCTAGGCAGTGTTGCCAGGTGATTTTTGATTCTTCCCCTCAAATCTTAAGAAAAAAACCCTTAAATTGGTCTAAGCTTTTTTCAAAAACCCCCAAAAAATTTCAGAATATAAAAGTACAAAAGTGGTCTTTTATATTCTGAAAATTATATTCTGAAAAATCCTGTAGTGATACACTTTAAAAATTAAATTTAACACAACTATATATCCTGAAAGAAGAGTTCTTTCCTGAGAAACGAAATTTTAGAAAAACTAAGTTTTCTTTTGATGCTAAATTTTTTTTTGTTTGAAGTAAATAAAAAATAAAATGTGCTATTTAAGAAAATACTTTAAAACAAAAGAGATTTTCGTTTAATTAAAATTTCATCCCTGAGGAAATTATTTTTTCTATGGATGTAATAGTACAATATGTATATCAATTTAAAAAGCGGGCTTACTCTTAAAAAGCTTTCAGCTGCTAAGTTAAAATACGATTGTTTTTAATTTTGTCAAATATTAAAAATGCCCTTTCAACAGAAGAGTTTATAATTTTTTACCCCCAAAAATCCCCCCAAATAAATTTTACCCCTAAAAATCCCCCTAAACTTGGAAAAACCCCCTAAATTGGGGGAAAACCCCTAACCTGGCAACACTGTCCCTAGGCCATAGCTCAAAAAATGCTGTGAAATAATTTTTGAGGTATTCAGCTAAGTTGTAGCTCTTGACTCGGCCAACAAAAATGATGTTCATATTAAGTCGTAAAATTTTCATCCTCCCGCTCTAAACCTCAAAAAATGTCGAAAAATTACCACTTTTGTCGCCGATTTTTTCGGGTTTTCAGCTACAGCTCCTTAACTATATAAAAATTTACCAGTTAACAGTCGAGGGAAGAAATGTAGCCTATAAAATTATGAGCAACATTGTAGTACATGGACCTATATGGACCAATTTTTGCATGGTTGTTAGATACCATATACATCCACGTACCAAATTTCAACCAGACCGGATGATATTTTCTCCTCCAAGAGGCAAATTTGGAGATCGGCTTATATGGGGCTATATATAATTATGGATCGATATGGACCAATTTTTGCATGGTTGTTAGATACCATATACTAACTCCACGTACCAAATTTCAAACGGATCGGATAAATTTTGCTCTTCCAAGGGGCTTCGGAGGTCAAATCTGGGGATCGGTTTATATGAGGGTATATATAATTATGGACCGATATGGACCAATTTTTGGATCGGATGAAATTTGCTTCTCTACACTGTTAGAAAAATATGTTTTTTATATATTCCGATATAAACGAAATGTGTTTCGGGCACAATTTGTAAACACAATTTATTTAAGTGCAAACATGTAATGTTCCTAAACTAATACTAAATGTTTGGGACACATATGTTAATATGTAAGAATATATTATGTTTGGGGCATGAATGTTCCATAAAAATAATATGTGTGAATGTAAACATATATAAATTTACAAATTTTGAGTAAACATACATATGTTGTGATATTTTATTCACATAGTGAGAGAGAGAGATTATAGAGAAAGAAATAGAGATGGAAATTGGGAGGGTTGACGAAATATCAACATAATACAGCGAGAGAATCAATAGAGAGCAATTTCTGTGAAACCGCTTATATGTTGTATCGGAAAACTGCTTTATGATAAAGCCAAAAATTTGATATGCTTAAGTCTAAATATTATTTAATTTGAATATTAGAATGAGTATTCGGAGTAAAGAGAATATACATTCGGAACCAAGCATGTGTTTTCGCCTTGAGAGCAGCATTTTATGTATGTGTGGACATGTGTTTTTTATCATTTTGGCATTATGGGCACAATTTTTTCTCGGTTCGTTAAAAGAAATCTAAACGTACGAGGAGTAAGTCAAATATTCAGGCAAAGGAAATTAAAAAAGGTGGAAATATACAAAAATTACATAGGGATCTCCATAAAAATAAGGAAAGGGCACTATACTCTTTTTAGAGTTGGGACAGTAAAAAAAAGGAGGAAATAGTGAAAAATTAAACAGTAAAATGTATAAGAACAAAGTTTAGTTCCTCTTTTTTAATAAGTAGTCCAAGAGGAGTTGACGGACACCTTCAAATATAAAAGCGGGCATTAAGTTCGCGTTTCGCAGCTAAAACATTTGAAAAAGCTTATTTTCTTTGGAATGAATTTTTAAAGAAAAGTAAAAGGCAAGGGTAATTTTAGAGCAATAATGCCAACTTAATACCGGTCTTAAAGGTAAAACAAAACACGATAAGTTTTAAATGCATTTAAAATGGTGTTAAATGCTAGTAAAAAACTGTTTACGCCTAAATAAATTTATGTATATATTATAAAACTATTTATGTATGTTTATACTTGACTCCGCGTTCTTCTTTTGTTAGAGTTTTTGAATTCCTTCCAAAATTTCAAACTTTTATACCAAAAACAGTTTTTTGTTACAAAATTGTTACTTTTGCAATAAAAAAAATTATATTTTATCCAAAAGCCCAGTTCATTTCGTTTATATCAACCACTGTTCTTTTCTGACTTTAAATCTTTAATAACCCACATTTCGAAGTTTCATTATAAAAATTTAATATAGTATAAATATAAATTAAAAAAAAATTGGTTCGGTCGGAGCAGGGATTGAACCCACGACCCTTTGCATGCAAGGCAGACATGCTAACCACTGCTCCACGTGGCCAACAAATGTATGTTTCTGTTAAATAATGTTATGTTTGCATGGGCTCGTGGGCGCTGCAAACTATGCTATATAAATGTAACTTATAACGATAATTGTCTACTGCTGACTACAACAGCTACGTAGCCCAGTGGATAGTGCGTTGGCTTGCAAACTGTATGGTCCTTGGTTCGATTCTCCGTCCAGGTAGAATTTAAAAAATTTATAAAATTGAATAATTTCTTCAACATTATTTGTATTACAGAAAAAGGTGCCAAGAATTAAAAAATGGGGAAAATTCTTCCAAGCATATAATATTTTTGGGCTCAAAATGCTTCCAAACATATAATATGTTCACATATATGTGCTTCCTGCAAAATATGTTTGGAACATATGTTAGAGAAGCCATTATTTTGAAGGTGTACGCGGCTCCGCAAACCAAATTTGAGGGTCGGTTTATATGGGGGCTATACGTAAAAGTTGTCCGATATGGCCCATTTACAATACCATCCGACCTACATCAATAACAACTACACCCTCAAAAAAAAATCGCTTCTGTAACATATGTTCCAAACATATTTTGCTTCAAGCATATATATTTTCAGGATTTGTCCAAACAAAATATTGTTTGTATTGTTTAAAAATATTATGTTTCACCTTAGGCATACACTGGTAGAATAAAATTTTAATGACAACGAAAAACAATTTAAAATATGAACGTGGAATTATTGAAGAGGTTAAAAAGCATAAAGGGCATAAAAAGTGCGTGGAGTATAAAAACATATACCCAAAACTAGACGAAAGTGAGTGACTACCGTTCGTTCGCAATTGCTTTCGTTCGGATATCGGAAATAGGCTTTAAATGTCAGTTTAGAAATTGCATACTTTTTATGCGCCCAGAGAGGGAATATGATCACCTCCTAGATCAAAAAGTTTTGGATGGGTAGACAACAACATTATTGCCGCAAAAATGTTGTTTTCTCTCCAAACCTAAAATGGTTGTCGAAATAATATTCGTGTTAATAACATGGTTGCGACAAACTTGGTACATTTTCACTCTCCAAAAAAAAGGTTGTTTTGTTTGAAATATACTCTCCATTTTCGATGACAGTATTGAAAATCTACTACTCCTTGAATTTTCAGTATTTAATTTTCAATAAAATAAAATCAATTTTATCGGAAGAACTTATTATTTTGTTTTTTCGAAGAAATACCTAAGTTGCGTGTTACGAGATTGTTAAGAATGGCCAGAAAATTTCTATATTTTGTGTTATGGATGGCGTATTTGGGATCTTTGTGTCTGATGGCAGCCGATATCTACTATTCGCTATATATACTGGATCTTATACTCTTCTATGTGATTACAAATGCCGTTTTGCTGCATCGGATGTTTGGAGTCTATCGATTCACAATTGTCATTCATTCCATGTCTCTAATCGGTGTTTTGATCACAATCATTTATTTATACTGGGAGAAGCTATCAAAGTTCTATTACATGGCTATGTGGTTGCCTCTAACCATACAAATTGTTGTTGCCTTGCATTTGGTAGTCTTTCGCCGTGGACGTAGTACCGATGAGCAAGCCTGTCACTCCGGAATCCATGCCCACATTGGTCTAATTGTAATCATCATATATTTCTGGAATGTTGGTTTTATATATTATCGCGACCCCTATAGCGGACTCTACTCTATATTTTATATGCTGCTGTTTTTATGCATTGTCCTAACTCCCCATTTCCATGGGCTGACCAAAGCCATTGTAAAGCTGTGCAAAAGACGACGTCGTTCAACGAAAAAAGGATCAAAACAATCCATAGCATCAACAGAATCAATACGCAAAGTCAAATTTGGACCATCACATCGTCAGAGGCATTGAAGCGCTTCGAGAATCTAAAAGATACTCAAGCTCCTTTTCAGATTTGTATCTTTTTCTTTTTGGTTTGGATGGAAATAAAGAATGATTCTTTTTTTATAATGGTTTCATTTGTTTGTATAATTTTTGGAAAAAAAAACAAGTATATACGGCCGTAAGTTCGGCCAGGCCGAATCTTATGTACCCTCCACCATGGATTGCGTAGAAACTTCTACGAAAGAATGTCATCCACAATCGAATTACTTGGATTGTGGCATCTTAAAACGTCTTAACATCGTTTTCTAAATTGTGAGTTAGTCCATACGTGGTATATATTAGACAAAAAAGGTATGTAGAGTTAAGTCCACAAATAATTACGAATCTATATGGACTTTTTGCACGATGCGTAGAGATCCAGAATTGAAATATGGGGGTCGCTTATGTGCACTGAAAAAAATATTGACTCTAAATTTACGCAATGCTAAGGCCAAAATTCTTTAAAATAATGACATTTTAATTAAAAGAAAGTTTATAATCCTTGCTTCAAAAAATTTTTCCATTAAATTTAGGACACAAATCTTGAAATTTTGCGTCCCTCTGTTGAAGTTGTAGATTTTTGATCTAAGGCAAATGTTCCTTAAAATAAAGAAAAACATTTTTAATTTAAATCGTCTTTAACTCAACTGACATATTGAATTTTTAAATTTAAGATAAAATCGCTTCAAATATAGGCTAAGACTTATTTTAAGGATTTGCATCTTTGGTTTAAAGTTTTTTTAGCATTAAGAAAACAGTTTTTACTTTGAAGTACTTGGCATAATTTGGATTTTGAAACTGGAATTTGTTTGTACATGAATACATTTATTAATATATCGCAAACAGAGAATAAAAATTCGATGAATGAGATCTGTATCCAATTTTAATTTTATCTATTATAGATTTAAAGCCAGGGAGGTCCCTAAAAAATGTCTTTATTTTAAAGAAGCCGCAACTTTGGCTCGGAATCAATACCAAAATCCTTAAAGAAAATCTTTGGATCCAAGTAAACTTTTTTTTTTTGAGTGTGGGGGCTATATACAATTATGAACTTGATATGGACCAATTTTTGTGTGATTGGGGATTGATTTATCTGATGGCTATATATAACTATAGACCGATATGGACCTAGTTAGGCATGGTTGTTAATGGCTAGTAGCACAATGTACCAAATTTCAACTTACTCGGATGAAATTTGCTCCTCCAAGAGGCTCCAAAACCAAATCTCGGGATCGGTTTATATAGGGGCTATATATGATTATGGACCGATATGGACCACTTTTGACATGGTTCTTAAATATCATATACTACCACCATGTACCAAATTTCAACCAGATCGGATGAATTTTGCTTCTCCATAAGGCACCGGAGGTCAAATCTGGGGATCGGTTTATATGGGAGCTATATATAATTATGGACTGATATGAACCAATTCCTGCATGGTTGTTGGATACAATATACTAACATCACGTATCAAATTTCAACCAAATCGGATAAATTTTGCTCTTCCAATGGGCTCCGGAGGTCAAATCTGGTGATCGGTTTATATGGCGGCTATATATAATTATGGACCGATGTTGACCTATTTTTGCATGGTTGTTAGGGACCATATACTAACACCATGTACCAAATTTCAGCCGGATCGGATAAAATTTGCTTCTCTTAGAGGATTCGCAAGCCAAATTTGGGGGTCCGTTTATATGGGGGCTATACGTAAACGTGGACCGATATAGCCCATTTGCAATACCATCCGACCTACATCAATAACAACTACTTGTGCCAAGTTTCAAGTCGATAGGTTGTTTCGTTCGGAAGTTAGCGTGAATTCAACAGACGGACGGACGGACCGACGGACGGACATGCTCAGATCGACTCAGAATTTCACCACGACCCAGAATATATATACTTTATGGGGTATTAGAGCAATATTTCGATGTGTTACAAACGGAATGACAAAGTTAATATACCCCTTATCCTATGGTGGAGGGTATAAAAACAATATTTGGACCCACAACTCAAATCGATGTATTTGCATATCTGTGTGCCATATTGAAAGATTATATCATTGTATCATCATCTCAACCGCAGTCATTTGCAGTTGTAAACAAAAATTTGATGGACTACCGAATTGTGACTCAAGACAGGGCTATGCCATTTTAATGGGTAAGAAATAAAGGAAACTACGGGGAAGACCACCCAATCACAGGCAGTGGCCAACATTGGTCATCTTATGATTGGATATCGTGTAACATATACAACAAGCCGCCACTGTATTTACATACGCCAAATTACCGGATCCCATTATGAAAACACACAGAGTGTACACAATGTTGTATGAATCGGGCATCCATAGCCTGTGGTCCTCCACCATTAACAATTAATGAAGTTTGTCTCAATATTTTATAACTTCCAGCTGTTTATTTATATTTCGTTTCGATTCTAGGTTCGATTGTCACGTCTCGCGGGTTGGGGATAGACCTTAGGTGAGATCGCTTTAAAAAATTTCAAAAAATTTGTTTTAGTGCGGGGCAGGGTGGAGGATGTACACTCAAAAAAAAAAAAAAAAAAAAATAAATAAATAAATAAATAAAATAACACCATATGGCTCTAAAGCCAATTTCATTCGATTATAGTTCATGCACACAAAAAAAAAATTTTCTGATTCAATCACGAAATTAATTGATCCAATTAATTTTTTAATTGAAATGTCTTCAATCACGAAAATGATAGTATCAATCACAGTTTTAATTGGGCATAGAAAAAATTCTTGATTAAAAAATTAATTGATTTCATTGCCATATTTCAATTAATTTTTTAATTGATTCAATTAAAAATTTAATTGATGTTGATTGCAAAACTCAATTAATTTATTAATTAAAAAAAGGTAACTATTTTCAATTAAATTCTGAATTGGCTTAGAATTTTTATTTGGATTAACAATTGATTGCTTGAAAAAAAAATTAATTATAAATTTAAAAAAATTTTCATCTTCGTCATAAACTGACTTAGTCTTCCGAATTTGATTAAAAGTTAATTGTATCAATTAACTTTGTAATTAAAAATTTTAAAATTTTCAATCATTGACTTAATTAACTTAATGTTTCTATCTTGATTAAAAAGTTAATTGTACCAATTAATTCATTAATTGAAAAAAATTTCAAATTCAATTAACTTTTTAATTGGAAATATTTTGGTGATATTTTTTTCTGTGTGGAATTATTATGTTATAAGAATTTTTTTTTGTATACGTTACTCGTAGTTAAATGAACTAAAGATGGGGGGAAATTATACACAAATAAAGCATGGGGATTTATTAATTCGTGTCTCTCATAAAATAGTTCAGAATTTCTTAAAATTTGTAAATTTTACCAATACTGCGTCTCTCTTGAACTTCGTGTGATACTAAAGACATTGTTCCAATTTCGAATTCCAAGTTTTTCCTTCAAACTACAATATTTTCTTTAACAAGTGAAAAAAAAAAACAAGTACATACGGCCGCAAGTTCGGCCAGGCCGAATCTTATGTACCCACCACCATGGATTGCGTAGAAACTTCTACGAAAGACTGTGATTTAGTCTATACATGGTATATATTAGACAAAAGAGTTATGTATAGTTAAGTCTACAAATAATTACGAATCGACTTTTTGTAGGTAGAGAGCCAGAATTGAAATATGGGGGTCGCTTATATGGGGGCTATATACAATTATGAACTTGATATGGACCAATTTTTGTGTGATTGGGAATCGATTTATCTGAGGGCCATATATAATTATAGACCGATATGGACCTAGTTAGGCATGGTTGTTAACGACCATATACTAGCACAATGTACCAAATTTCAACTCACTCGGATGAAATTTGCTTCTCCAAGAGGTTCCAAAACCAAATCTCGGGATCGGTTTATATGGGGCTATGTACGATTATGGACTGATATGTACCACTTTTGGCATGGTTGTTAAATATCATATACTACCACCAATTTCCAGCAGATCGGATGAATTTTGCTTATCCAAAAGGCACCGGAGGTCAAATCTGGGGATCGGTTTATATGGGAGCTATATATAATTATGGACTGATAGGAACCAATTCCTGCATGGTTGTTGGATACCATATACTAACATCACGTACCAAATTTCAACCGAATGGCAAGAATTTTGCTCTTCCAAGGGGCTCTGGAGGTCAAATCTGGGGATCGGTTTATATGGGGCCTATATATAATTATGGACCGATATCGATCAATTTTTGCATGGGAGTTTGAGGCCATATATTAACACCACATACCAAATTTCAACTGAATCAGATGAATTTTGGTCTTCCAAGAGGTTCCGTGGTCTGGTGATCGGTTTATATGGGGGCTATATATAATTATGAACCGATGTGGACCAATTTTTGCATGGTTGCTATAGACCATATACTAACATCACGTACAAAATTTCAGCCGGATCGGATGAAATTTGCTTCTCTTAGCGGCCTCGCAAGCCAAATCAGGGGATCGGTTTATATGGGGGCTATATATAATTATGGACCGATGTCGACCAATTTTTCCATGGTTGTTAGAGACCATATACTAACACCATGTACCAAATTTCAGCCGGATCGGATGAAATTTGCTTCTCTTAGAGGCCTCGCAAACCAAATCGGGGGATCGGTTTATATGGGGGCTATATATAATTATGGACCGATGTGGACCAATTTCTGCATGGTTGTTAGAGACCATATATTGACACCACGTACCAAATTTCAGTCGGATCGGATGAAATTTGCTTCTCTTTGGGGCCTCGCAAGCCAAATCGGGGGATCGGTTTATATGGGGGCTATATATAATTTTGGACCGATGTGGATCAATTTTTGCATGGTTGTTAGAGACCATACACTGATACCATGTACCAAATTTCAGCCGGATCGGATGAAATTTGCTTCTCTTAGGGGCCTCGCAAACCAAATCGGGGGATCGGTTTATATGGGGGCTATATATAATTATGGACCGATGTGGACCAATTTTTGCATGGTTGTTAGAGACCATATACTAACACCATGTACCAAAATTCAGCCGGATCGGATGAAATTTGCTTCTCTTAGAGGCCTCGCAAGCCAAATTTTGGGGTCCGTTTATATGGGGGCTATACGTAAAAGTGGACCGATATGGCCCATTCGCAATACCATCCGACCTACAGCAATAACAACTACTTGTGCCAAGTTTCAAGTCGATAGCTTGTTTCGTTCGGAAGTTAGCGTGATTTCAACAGACGGACGGACGGACATGCTCAAATCGACTCAGAATTTCACCACGACCCAGAATATATATACTTTATGGGGTCTTAGAGCAATATTTCGATGAGTTACAAACGGAATGACAAAGTTAATATACCCCCCATCCTATGGTGGTGGGTATAAAAATACTTAACAATTTATGAATAAACTATACGCTGAGATATAAAAAAATTTTCCAAATTAATCTGGAATTGAATATTAATTTTTTACATTGAATAATAACAATTTCAATACACTTTCAATTTCAACATATTTTCCTAAATATTCTTAATAACTTTTTTCTAAACTACCGTTAAAATATTAATAACTGTCATTTAAAAGGTTTAATAAACAAACACCAATATATGTCTCAAAAATACAAAATATTCCATGCCTTTATATTTCCTTGTCGCATACCTGCTTAAAAGATGCAACAACCCACGCCAACGCACACTATACAACTGAAGCATGCCAAACAAAACCAAGCAAAGCCAAAACATTTCTACACCAACAAAAACACATGTGCCTTTATTGAAAACAACACCTCATCCAGCCAAATAAACCATTCGCGAATAACAAACCCACACACACAAACCACTAAATGAACAAAAATAAAAACAACCCCACGATCATGTATACACAACAAAACTCAAGTAACATCATCTTTACATTAATTACATTCCACTATGCCGATAAAGATCTTTGTACTATGCATTAGTTCATCGCATCTGCTGACAATTTACTCTAAGAATAATATTCGTAAAGGCACACCAGTTTATGAACGATGAAACGTTTAACTTAAAATTTGCAAATTTTTCAAGAAATGTTATCTACCATTTTGGACGAAAATGTCTATAAATTTAATTACATGTGAACTAAAAATATTTCATTGGGTAATTTTTTACCAACAATTATTAACTATAGGAATTGTCAGTAAGAAATTGCTATCCACTTTCAAGTTCATTTTTCGTAAAAAAATATTTTCTCACACAAAAAAATCTTATTGTAAATTGCACTTATTATTTAGAAAATACTTTACATTTCACAAGTAGTTTTATAGCATGACAAACGAATTTTTAACTACCAGTTAAGAAATTTTTAAGGAAATTTCCATCGTATTTTGTAGGCCATGAACTAAACGATTGCTACTTAGAATTTGTAAAATTTCCTTGCGAGTAGTTAATTTTCGTTGAAGATACGAAAAATGAACTAAAATTCTGGAAAATTCTTGTAATAAATTATTGTAAAAATCTTCTTAAATTTACGAGACACTTTTTTTTCTGTGTAAAACACCCAAGTCTCGCCAATTCAGGAGAATATCATGGCTGATTCTTCGGGAAATTTACTTTACGCCAGTTTGAGATACAAAACTGTTCAATATACAGTAGAAATTATCAAAAGCCACATTGATATCAGAAAACCCATCATATCTGCATACATAGTTTTTATCAACACCCACTGGAAGCGAATTTAATACATCGAAATTCGTCTTCTTAAAATTCAGTGAAAATACCTAATATTGACCAATGGAGACTCATAAGTAAGACCCAACCTTTTACATTTCAAATGAAGCCTTTTTCAAATCAATTGAAACCTTTTTCAAAGCAAATGAAACCTTTTACAAACCTTTTTCATTTCAAATGATACTTTTTTCAAATCAAATGGATCTTTTGTATTTTTTTTTTTAATTTTTAATGAAATTTTAACCCAGATGATGGTTGATGGTTGTGGTAAAATTACTGTGTACATATGGAACGCCAAGAAGGGAACAACATTGCTAAAATGTTATATATAACGGTCATTTTCATGTAGACTTTAACTGAAA
This sequence comes from Haematobia irritans, assembly GCF_050003625.1. Classification (NCBI taxonomy): domain Eukaryota; kingdom Metazoa; phylum Arthropoda; class Insecta; order Diptera; family Muscidae; genus Haematobia; species Haematobia irritans. Next base: position 69,502,577 of record NC_134398.1, on the reverse strand, counting down.
AATTTTCTGCTGGTAAGTTACTAATAATCATTTGCGATTTTCGTTTTATTTAAAAAGAGTTTATATTTAAAAAGAAAACAAAACATGGATAAGAAATAATTTTAGAAGTGATTGAGTGACAACGTAGAAAGTACACTCAAAGAAGGGAGCGCTAATGCCAACTGGACTTTATTTTAGTTCATAAAGGGTAGTTGATTTTAGTTAAAATTTGCATAATGAGAGCAATGTTCCTTATTTGAATAATTATTTGCTTACTTTAATGATGTGAACCAACTAAGTTGTATACAAATATAGTACACAATTTTACTAAAAAATAAAATAGTTCATATATTCCTAAAATGGGAAAAGTTTGCTTAATTTGTGTTAATAAGTCTCTTAAATGAGTACATTTTACTAAAATTGTAACTCTCTTAAATTTCATAGAGCGCTAAAGAATTTTAACAATTTCTAATTTTAAACAAGTAAGGAAAGTCTAAAGTCGGGCGGGGCCGACTATATTATACCCTGCACCACTTTGTAGATCTAAATTTTCGATACCATATATAATGGTTTGTCGCAAATACATACATTTAAATATCACTCGATTTGGACAGAATTTTATAGACTTTTACAAAATCTATAGACCCAAAATTTAAGTTGGCTAATGCACTAGGGTGGAACACAATTTTAGTAAAAAATATGGGAAACATTTAAATCTGAAGCAATTTTAAGGAAACTTCGCAAAAGTTTATTTATGATTTATCGCTCGATATATATGTATTAGAAGTTTAGGAAAATTAGAGTCATTTTTACAACTTTTCGACAAAGCAGTGGCGATTTACCAAGGAAAATGATGGCATTTTGACCATTTTTGTCGAAATCAGAAAAACATATATATGGGAGCTATATCTAAATCTGAACCGATTTCAATCAAATTTGGCACACATTACTATACTACCAATTGTACTCCTAGTGCAAAATGTCAAGCTAATCGGGATAAAACTCTGGCTTCTGGGGGCCATATAAGTCCATATCGGGCGAAAAATATATATGGAAGCTATATCTAAATCTGAACCGACTTCAATCAAATTTGGCACACATGACTATACTACCAATTGTACTCCTTATGCAAAATTTCAAGCTAATCGGGATAAAACTCTGGCTTCTGGGTCCATATAAGTGCATATCGGGCGAAAGATATATATGGGAGCTATATCTAAATCTGAATGGATTTCAACCAAATTTTGCACGCATAGCTACAATGCTAAATTTACTCCCTGTGCAAAATTTCAAACAAATTGGGCCAAAACTCTGGCTTTTAGGACCATATTAGTCCATATCGGGCGAAAGATATATATGGGAGCTATATCTAAATCTGAACCGATTTCTTCCAAAATCAATAGGGTTCTATTCTGACCCAAATTAGGAACATGTGCCAAATTTGCATAGCTGCAATGCTAAATCTACTCCCTGTGAAAAATTTCAACCAAATTGGGCCAAAAATCTGGCTTCTGGGGCCATATAAGTCCATATTGGGCGAAAGATATATATGGGAGCTATTTCTAAATCTGAACCGATTTCAATCAAATTTTGCACACTTGACTATACGACTAAGTGTTATGTTTGTACAAAATGTCAAGCAAATCGGTATAAAACTCTGGCTGCTGGGTCCATATTAGTGCATATCGGGCGAAAGATATATATGGGAGCTATATCTAAATCTGAACCGATTTCTTCCAAAATCAATAGGGTTCTATTCTGACCCAAATTAGGAACATGTGCCAAATTTGAAGGCGATTGGACTTAAATTGCGACCTAGACTTTGATCACAAAAATGTGTTCACAGACAGACGGACGGACGGACAGACGGACATGGTTATATCGGCTCAGGGACCCATCCTGAGCATTATTGCCAAAGACACCATGTGTCTATCTCGTCTCCTTCGGGGAGTTACAAACATATGCACTAACTTATTATACCCTGTTCCACAGTGTGGCGCAGGGTATAAAAAATTCATTTGATTTGAAAAAGGTTTCATTTGAAGTGAAAATGCTATATGATATGTCCTCGGAATAAGTAAAAGTATCACGCCTGCATATTTATATTAAAATTATAAGGATCGGCAACAAAAGCTAAATCAAGAATCTTGCCAAAGAAATTCATAACGCCACCCTAGATATTATTCTATTAATTGCCACAAAATGGCTGTCATAGAAAGAATATTCAGAAGCCTGTCTTCAGCACAAACTTTTAGTAGTTTTGTCTCCTAATAAAAAAATCATTTTGCGAATTCGATCCATCCTAATAAAAAATTCTTCTTCTGTTCTTTGAATTGTAGTGTAAACAATGTTCAATCGCCCACTTTAAAGTATTTTTTGTTTCAATTATTTGTTTACAATTTTGATACAATAAAAGAGTAAAAAGTTTAATTTTCATGTGGGATGTTGGCATTACAGTTTTAATTTCTTTTAATCTAAATTCGGATATACCTACCGTGGCCCAACTCAATACAAGTATAAATATTATTTATTTAGCTCATTTTCCAACTTGAGGTAGTGATAAGATGACGATCGCTTTTTTTGGAAATAATTCTGCAACTTTTGAACGAATAAATATATCAACATAATTTTTCTGTGTGTGAAAGCTGAGGTATTTTCCTTTAAGTTTGGGCCCTGTAGGCGTTGAAAGTTGGTTACCTCGGGGGTATGAAATTTTGTTTTAGCTGTCGACTCCGCAATTTTGAACCGATTTCGATGAATTTTGTTTGTGCAATTATATTTTAACGTTCGCAACATATGGGCTCCACAATTTTATTTTTTTTGCAAAAATTTTGACAAAGTGGGGTCAATATTTTGAACCTATAATTCGACAGATTTGACTTTACTTTTCGATTTAATGTGAAAACCGCATTGTTGTGATTTAACCTCAAATATATTTCTTTTTCGTAAACATGCGTTTGAGATAAGCTTTATAAATGATGGCCGTGTTTTGACTATTAAAATAACGAAATTTTCATTCATTTTCGTAAATTTTACGAAGAACATTTTACGAATATACGAAACTTCTACGAAACATTCTACATTAACTTTTCTTCGTAAACAGTTCGTACTTTTAACGAAACTTTCTTCATATTTCATGAATTTTGTGAAGAAGTTTTTACGAATATTTTACGAAACATTCTGCGTTAAAATTTCTTCATAAAATGTACGAAACATTTTCTTTGAAATAACGAAGAAGTTTCATTGAAGTTGTAAAATTTCCGTTCGCGGCATTAAATTGTCTTTTATAATGTGCTTGAGTGTATTCCTCTATTCTACTTTTTATGCAAGTCTATGCTACTTCTCATTTGGGTGATAGCGCGCTATGAATAAAAGTGAAGCAATAAAACTAAAAATTATTCAAAAACTTAAGATGTAAAGTAGTGATGTCATTTTTCACACTTGCAACTACAACCAAATGCACTTTCGACTATAAATGTTTTTTCTAAAAGTTCGAACATTTTTCAGAAAAAAGTACGAAAGTTTTTCATAAAAAGTACGAACATTTTTCATAAAAACTACGAAAATTTTTCATAAAAAGTACGAAACATTTTCATAAAAAGAACGAAATTGTTTCATAAAAAGTACGAAGATTTTTCATAAAAAGTACGAAGATTTTTCATAAAAAGTACGAATTTTTTTCTTACAAACTACGAAAATTTTGGAAAAACTTTTCTTCGTAAAAAGTACGAAATATTTCGTACTTTTAATGAAAAGTTTCTTTGGTTGTAAAACAATGACAAATTTCGTACTTTTATCGAAATTTTTCTTTCTTTTTACGAAGAAAATTCTTTCGGTGTAGGAGATTAGAGCAAGCCTACTTTGATTAAGATTGGTTAATAAATAAGCCCAGCCCAGAGAAATCGGACGACACATATATAAATTTTGCACATTTAAAGGGTGGTACATTAGATTACTTTGTGCCAAATTTGACGACGATCGGTTAGTAAAAAAGCGCCATGTGAAATCGTCCGATACACATATGTTATATGGAAGCTATATCTAAATTTGATGCGATCTTTTCAAATTCAATAGCGTTCGTCCTTGTGTCAAAACAACACCATATACCAAATTTCATCAAAATCGGTTAATAAATGCGACCGGAATCCTGCGGACACCAAATACATGGACGGATGGACACCAAGGGCCAGATCAACTCAGGAGGTGATTATGAGTCGATCGGTATATATTTTATGGGGTCTAAAATAAATATTTTTGGTAGGCACGTTTTCTGGCAGAACAAAGTTGTTGTACCCTGGCTACTATGTGGTTTATGGTATAAAAATCGCAAAGCTGGGTACAAATTTTTATATTGCAAAATCTTTTAGTTTAAACTTTTTTCATAGCTTATCTTTACATAAACCCCCCAAAAAATTTAAAAATCTTTTCAGTTTAATTGTTATTAATTTTTGTCACAAAAATGGGTAAAATTACCCGTAGTGCACAGTACACTCAGAGAAGAGTGAACCCATTAGCGAGTTAGTTTTAACTAACCCGTGTTAATATTGAACTTCGTATGTCGCTAAAGAAGCATGTACGCATAGTAAGTTCAACATTTTCCTTTGGGTTAGTAATTTCTTTTAACTTTTGTCAAGTTAAAAATTAACTGTTCAGAAGTTAAAAATTAACTAAATAATACATTTTTTAAAAACGAAAGAAATTAATGTTCTGGATTTCCTAGACCACCTGGTGACTTGGAGCAACACACATCTACATGTCATATTAGATAGGGTCACGGCCTATAATGGCTATCAGAAATGGGCATCATAGGGGTATACGAGAGAAATAAAAAAATTAAAAATCAAATTTGACGTCGGAGTCAAAAATGACCAATGCACGAAATGTAGCTCCTGATCAACCACGAACAACGATATGCGTTTCTTTTCGATCGGACTTCAAATGACACAGCACAATACATTGTATTTCGGGGGATCGTAGGGTGCACGAAAAAAAAGGTTTTTGTGTTCTGAAATTGTCTTCGAATATGCTACAAAACTGTGGGGTGAACGCATCAACTTTTTTTCGTGACCCTATCTAATGTCATATTATATTTAGTACAACGCACTTACTCTTCTGTAATACAAATCACCCAGAAAAAAGTGCCTTCTAAACTAAAGGAAAAATGTTCATCAATTTAGTTTAGCCATTTTATTTCCATTAAGGTAAATTTTTGTGTGAAATAATAAAATTTGCTTGTTTCAGTAAAAAATCCTAAGCTGAAAGCAGTTAGGAATAGTTCTTTAACTAGAATAAGGCATCGAATTTTACTAATACTGTTTTCTTCGCTGGGTATAAGAATTTACTACTGAAAAAGAAAATTTTATTCACTGATAACAGAGCATTCGTAAAAATAAACAAAAACCGAACTAAACCCAAGTTTCCTCAAATTTAGTAAAATTTCCTATAAAATGATAATTCTGACTTCCTTTATTATACACGCACCGAAAAAACATGTTTGGACATGGTTGCCGCATCCATTTAATGCTTATCTGGAGTATGTAACTGTCGCGAAAACCATATATTTTGTCATTGTGAAAATAATTTTCGAGCGGAGAAAAATATATGCTGGCAATAAGCATTTAAATGGTTCTCAAATGCCACGTGGTTTTATGTGAATACAAAAAAGGAAAGTGTAATTGAAAAAACTGTACCTGTTTTTGTTCTGCATTTTGATATATGGTATAATTTATTTTTATTTGCAGTTACATGATGTCTGCGTTGGTACCTGTGATGGGCACGAAGTAAGTATTGAATGATTACTAACTGTTGAAATTGAACCAAAATAGAGTGTGTAAAAATATGTGATGATTGCTTGCACGACATTGTAAATACAAATAAACAATGAATTATTTTATAAATAAACAAGTATATACGGCCGTAAGTTCGGCCAGGCCGAAGCTTATGTACCCTCCATCATGGATTGCGTAGAAACTTCATCTAAATAATGCCATCCACAATCGAATTACTTAAGTTGCGGTAACGCTTGCCGATGGCAAGGTATCTTAAAACCTCCTAACACCATCTTCTAAATTGTATGTAAGTCCATACGTGGTATATATTAAATCAAAAAAGATCGATCCAATACGTATATAATTCAGTTTGACAAAGTAGACATACAATTTTGACAAAATAAAATTTTAACAAAATTTTCTATAGAAATAAAATTTTTACAAAATCTTCTATAGAAATAAAAATTTTGACAAAATTTTCTATAGAAAGAAAATTTTGACAAAATTTTCTACAGAAATAAAATTTTAACAAAATTTTCTATAGAAATAAACTTTTGACAAAATTTTCTATAGAAATAAAATCTTGGTAGATTATTTTTGGCTCGAGTGGCAACCATGATTATAAACCGAATAAAATTTGAACAAAATTTTCTATAGAAATAACATTTTGACAAAATTTTCTATAGAAATAAAATTTTGACAATGATGAAAATTTTATTATGAACCGAATAAAATTTTAACAAAATTTTCTCTAGAAATAAAATTTTAACACAATTTTCTCTAGAAATAAAATTTTGACAAAATTTTCTATAGAAATAAAGTTTTGGTAGATTATTTTTGGCTCTAGTGGCAACCATGATTATGAACCGATATGGACCAATTTTTGTGTGATTGGACCAATTTTGGTATGGTTGTTAGCGACCATGTACTAACACCACGTTCCTAATTTGAACCGGATCGGATGAATTTTGCTCCTCCAAGAGGCTCCGGAGGTCAAATCTGGAGAATGTTTTATATGGGGGCTATATATAATTATGGACCGATATGGACCAATTCTGGCACGGTTGCTAAAGATCATATACTAACACCATGTTCCAAATTACAACCGGAAATTTGCTTCTCTTGGAGACTTCGCAAGCCAAATCTGGGGATCGGTTTATATGGGGCTATATATAATTATGAACCGATGTGGACCAATTTTTGCATGGTTGTTAGAGACTATATACCAATATCATGTACCAAATTTCAGCCGAATCGGATGAAATATCATTCTCTTAGAGGCTCCACAATCCAAATCTGGGGATCGGTTTATATGGGGGCTATATATAATTAAGGACCGATATGGACCAATTTTTGCATGGTTGTCAGAGACCATATACCAACATCATGTACCAAATTTCAGCCGGATCGGATGAAATTTTCTTCTCTTTGAGGCTCCGCAAGCCAAATCTGGGGATCGGTTTATATGGGGACTATATATAATTATGGACCGATGTGAACCAATTTTTGCATGGTTGTTAGAGACCATATACCAACACCATGTACCAGATTTCAGCCGGATCGGATGAAATTTTCTTCTCTTTGAGGCTCCGCAAGCCAAATCTGGGGATCGGTTTATATGGGGACTATATATAATTATGGACCGATGTGAACCAATTTTTGCATGGTTGTTAGAGACCATATACCAACACCATGTACCAAATTTCAGCCGGATCGGATGAAATTTGCTTCTCTTTTAGGCTCCGCCAAATCTGGGGATCGGTATATATGGGGTTGTTAGAGACCATATACCAACACCAGATACCAAATTTCAGCCGGATCGGATGAAATATGCTTCTGTTAGAGGCTCCACAAGCCAAATCTGAGGGTCCCTTTATATGGGGGCTATACGTAGAAGTGGACCGATATGGCCCATTTTCAATACCATCCGTCCTACATCGATAACAACTACTTGTGCCAAGCCGATAGCTTGTTTCGTTCGGAAGTTAGCGTGATTTCAACAGACGGACGGACGGACGGACATGCTTAGATCGACTCAGAATTTCACCACGACCCAGAATATACATACTTTATGGGGTCTTAGAGCAATATTTCGATGTGTTACAAACGGAATGACAAAGTTAATATACCCCCATCCTATGATGGAGGGTATAATAAAAACAAATAAATAAAGTTAATTTTGCGTTTTTTTTCAAGTGGCGTCCTTTTTGTCGACGACGAAAAAAGTTTATTCATAAAGATCAAAACATTTTAGGTTGTGATTAGAGGTGTGCGCGTGAGGGAGTTTTCACGCACCCTCACAAATTCAAAATGTCATTCACGCACAATCACGCACGCCTGTTTTAGAATTGCTCACACTCACGCACGCTCACGAATGAATTCGTAACATTCACGCACGATCACGCACGCCCGTTTTTGAATTGCTCACACTCACGCACGCTCACGAATGAATTCGTAACATTCACGCACGATCACGCACGCCCGTTTTGGAATTGCTCACACGCACGCACGCTCACGAATGAATTCGTAACATTCACGCACGAAGGTTTTTATTGATTCACGCTCACTCACGTTCACGAACCAAAATCCTGCAAAGATAAACACTCACGATTGCAGAATAGTGACTACCGCACGCTCACGACGGGATATATCAACTCACGCACGTTCACGAACAACAAACTTATTCACGCACACTCACGATTCGAAAAAAAAACTACTCACGCACGTTCACGAACAATGAAACGTACTTCCACACACTCACGATTCATAAAAAAACTATTCACGCTATTCACGCACGATGTAAAATGCAACTCACGCACGTTCACGACTATTATACTTACAAAACAAACGAAAAAATGTAATTCACGAATGAGTACGAACTTAAAAACTTACTCACTCTCGCTCGTGATACAAATGAGCTACCCACACAAATTCGCCAAAATATTTCTAATTAAAAATCTGAAGTTGAAAACGTACTCAATTAAAAAATTAACAGATACAATTAACATTTTAATCAAATCAAAATATAAATTCAATTAAAATTTGGATTGATTTTGGCCGAAAAACTTAATTAATTTTTAATTGAGGCAATCAATGATTTATAGTGTTATTGTTTACTTATTTTATTTTTTATTATATTATAATTACATATATTATAATTATACTATATAGAATTATTTTTTTTACATCTAAGCCAAAATTTAATGAACCAATGAAACCAATTATTTCCGAAAATTATTAATTTTTTATTTGGAAGTATGTTTTCAATTTAAAAATGTAAAAATGTTCAATCATTATTATACCCTTCACCACTACTGTGGTACAGGGTATAATAAGTTTGTGCATTTGTATGTAACGCCAAGAAGGAAAAGTCTGAGACCCATCGTTTAGTATACCGATCGTCTTAGAATTAAATTCTGAGTCGATTTAGCGATGTCTGTCTGCCCGTCTGTCTGTCTGTTGTTCAGATTTAGATATAGCTGCCATATATATTTTTCACCGATCTGGTCATAATTGGCGTGGTTCAGATTTAGATATAGCTGCCATATATATTTTTCACCGATCTGGTCATAATTGGCGTGTATATCAACCGATTTTCCTCAAATTCCGTACATCCGAATATTTTATGAGTCTCGAAAAACTTGTTCAGATTTAGATATAGCTCCCATATATAGCTTTCGCCCGATATGAACTTATATGGCCCCAGAAGCCAGAGTTTTACCCCACGTTGCTTAACATTTTGCACAAGAAGAACGTGAATTTCATCGTGAGTGTGAATTTTTCGTGAATGTGAGTTTCTTCGTGAGCGTGAATTTTCTCGTGAGCGTGATTTTTTCGTTAACGTGAATGTCATCGTGAGTGTGAAGTTTTCGTGAATGTGAATTTCTTCGTGAACGTGAATTTCTTCGTGAGCGTGAATTTTGTCGTGAGCGTGAATTGTTCGTGAATGTGAATTTTTTCGTGAACGTGAATTTTGTCGTGAGCGTGATTTTGAAAAAAAATTACTCACGCACATTTACGAACAGAATTTGATGTTCACGCACGATCACGCACGACACATTTTTGTTCAGTCCCATTCACGCACATTCACGTGATTTGGTCAAAATTTCATTCACGAATCACGTGACTCACGCGTGAATCACGCGTGTCACGAAAATTTCGTGTCACGCGCACACCTCTAGGATTGATCATGTTCTTTTAACTGGAAGAAAAACATTTTTGACGAATACCATAACATTTTAGATCGTGACCATTGTCTTTTAATGGAAACAAAATTCTTTTTATCAATATAATAACATTTTAGATGAGGACAATTTTATTTTTCTTAGAACCATGTTCACTGAGCCAACATGGTTGCAGGTGAAAATGTTGCATGGTCGCCGCAAATATAGCTCCTATCATATTATTTTGCTCTTCGAATATGATTGTGACAATCATGTTTCTTCTCTTCAATAATTAAATTTAACTAACTATGAGTAAAATGATGAACTACTCAATATTACTGAATTTACGATTTTCAATTTTATGAGTGTAGGCTTGAAATAACGAATTGCCACTATACCCAACCTAACCTAAGACGGAAGTCCCATAGTGACTCCCTGAAAATCATGACCGTTAGCTTTTTTGATGGCCAATACAAAATTACTTAAATGAATATAAAAACAAAATACCGAAATTAAATTAAATTATTACAATTTGTTTGTTTCAAATAGATAACAATTAAAAAAATAAGTAAATTAAAGTATATAATAATAATTTAAATAAAAGTGAAAAATAAAAAAATACATTATTTAAATATAAATAAATACTGATTACAACTTGTTTCACATTTCAATAATGATCAACTAAACGTTTATTTAAATTGCATTGATTTCCATATCGGTTTATATAGTCCCTATATAGGCGAATCCACCGAGGACGCAATTGTTATCCAATTTGCTGGAATTATATTAGACCCATTTATAAATGTGCAAACAGTCAGTTACATACATAACATAGATGTCAATAATGCTTCATTTTGATATAGTCCAATCTAGACTAATCTCCCATGTATATATTTAATTTAGTCGCTATAGACGATAAAATCGGGAAAACGAAATTTGAAAAACTAACCTTTAGTGAAACAATGAAATATATAATGGTGGGAATATATTCAACTTCAACTTCAATTAATTTTTATATTTTTTTCTTATTTGCATAACAAATTTTTTTGGGTTACATTTTCATCATGGATGTTTATGTTTCAACAATTCTTAGAAGAGAAATAAACACTTGAGAATTGTACAAGAAATACATTCATTGATAGACTTTACTGTTAAATGCGCATTTGGGCAACAAAACACTATGCGACAATTGCCCAAAGTATACTGTGCTACAAATCACTCTAGGCTAAAAAAAGAAAATTGTAAGTGGTTGCACAAACATTTCTTTTAAAGCGCGTGCCGGAATCCCCCATCGATTTTCTAACTTCCGAAGCCGTCCTTTTGGACAAGTCCACAAACATTTCTTTTAAAACGCATCCCCGGATCCCCTATCGATTTTTTTCCACTTCCGATGCAGTCCTTTTGGACAAGTATTAGAAAGTACGAAAAATTCACAAAAACAATAAATAGAAAATCAATTAAAAAGTTAAAAAAAATAGTAATTTTAAAATTAAATTTCTTCCCCGCTGGGATATGAACCAGTGCCGTTTGAATTTTTCACTACAATGAAAGTTTTTTTGAGAAGGTTTTGCAAATTATTTTTTTGTTGATTTTTAATGGAAAAAAATATTTATACAAAAATATATGCCGAAACTAATGAAAAAAGCAATGAAAAAAATTTTTTTGAATCCGGAAGCGCAGAAGCGATGAATTTAACATTGACTTGTCATAGAACGGATGTCCACCATATCAACAGCTGTTGCACTGAATTTCGATCATTTCTTAAGGTTGAATTACACACCATACGTCAATCCGTGCGTTGATGGAAGGGTTGATTTTTTCTGTTTGCGGCAGACTATTCGAGCTTTTGATTGCAAAGAGAAATTTCAACTCTTCAATCATCGGACGCATTATACGCATTGAACGCATGGTATGTAATTCTACCTTTAAGGTGTGATCCGAATTCAGTGTTTTAAATGTGAATTAAAAAATATTGTGATATTTTGCTAAATAAATAATTTATTTAATTTTTTATGATTTTGTATCCATTCTAACGCTTGTCTGAAACGTTTGATCTCAAATATTTTCAAAAAATTTCAATTTTTGTAGAATGGTTTTAGATTTTTTTCGACAAAATTTTAATAATTTGTACCATTTGATTAAATCTTACTCTGTTTTTAAAGGAAGTGAGGTTTCTATCACATCACAATATACTTAAGTTAGGTTAGGTGGCAGCCCGATGTATCACTCTCAGACTATTCAGTCCATTGTGATGCCACATTGTTGAACTTCTCTCTTATACGGTGTTCTCACCAAGCATGTTTTGGAGTTTGAAATGTTTTCCCTTTATAAGCACTTCAAAATGAGTCGTTTTCGCCATACTAAAAAACAAGTTTAAAACACAAGTTTTCCTCCAAAACACGTCAATTTTAGAATGTGAACCCACCTAATTTGGAATATACCCCGAATAACATACCCTATTCAAAATATATGTCAAAATATTGAAATAAGATTCATAGAAAAAAAAAAGAATAAACAAAGGCTTTTAAGAACATGCACGGATGAAAAAGACTGTTTTTCATATGTTTGGCTATACACATTATATGTTTGGAACACAAATTTTTAAACACAATATTTTTGAGTGCAAGCATATAATGTTCATAAACTAGCATAACATGTTTGGGACATATATGTTAATATGTTAGAACATATTATGTTTGGGACATAAAATGTTCGAATCCCCGTCCGGCAAAAGGTAAAATTAAAATAAAAAAAATCATAAAATTGAATAATTTCTTCTACAATGTTTGTACTACAGAAAAAGGTGCAGAGAACTAAAAAATCTCGTGGAAGTGAGAAAGATGTCGGGGAATATACAATTGGGCAGAAACAAAATTTTGAGCATTCAGGTCGAAAACCTATGTTGTTAGCACCTATATTACCTGTTTATTTTCATAATTCATTATGATTGTAAATATATAAATAAATAAAATTTTGAGCACAATATTGTTTGCAAAATGCTTCCAAACATATTATATGGTCACATAATAACATATTGTTTTTTGGAAGACAACATTATTGAATTTGGATGCAAAAATACAAAATGTTTGGAACTTAGACTACCCAAACATATATTGTTTAGACCAATATGCTTTCAAACATATTATATATTGGTAGAGATCAAACATGTAAATGTTTGGGCAATACCTAAAAATGTATATGCTTGAAGCAAAATATGTTTGGATATGTTACATGTTACATATGTTACAGAAGCGATTTTTTGTGAGGGTGTGGGCATATGAAAATAACATACAAAATTTTTTCCCTTTGCGCTCGCGGTAATTATTTGAACATAGGTTGTATATATGTGAATTTCGAGTAAATGTGAATTTCTAGTTTCCATGGTAACTGTCAAACTAAAACATCTCAACCCGGTGTGAACAGTGAAATGTTTTGGAAAAACGAATGAGGAAAACGTGGCGGTGGAAACATAGCATTATCACTGAGTGCTGCCCGATTCAATGACAAGGGACCTCCTTTTTATAGCCGAGTCCGAACGGCGTTCCACATTGCAGTGAAACCACTTAGAGAAGCTTTGAAACCCTCAGAAATGTCAAATGAGGTGGGATAATCCACAGCTGAAAAACTTTTTGGTGTTCGGTCGAAGCAGGAATCGATCTCACGACCTTGTGTATGCAAGGCGGGCATGCTAACCATTGCACCACGGTGGCTCCCTATATTTACCTAGGCATGATTCTGACTTCACAACTAAGCTTCAAAACGCATATATATGAACGTATATATACTCTGTTTTTAACTTATTTGAAACAAAAATGTTAAATATACCCATTAAAGATATAAAAAGAGTTATAAAAAATTGAATTAAAAGAACTTCCTCTGTAGTTAAACTAAAGAACTTCTTGGGGAGCACATTTTTGGAAGTGATTTTAAAGTTGTGCCTTTAGAAAAACTTCCAAATGTTTGCTGGGTTATTTATTACAATTCTAAACACTATAATAAACATTAAGCACTAGCTTCAAAGGCCGATAGCTTTGTAAAAATTAAATATGAAAATAAAAGTGCAACAAAAAATATTGATAAAAATAAAAAGTGAAATTGGAGAAAAAATGTTTGTTTTTTAGTATTTTAAATGTCTTCATCCAAATGAACGTCCAAGGCACCACTTCTAAAGCAATGCAAAGGATCCAAAAATGGATTACTTCCGTCCTATGACAAGCCCAAGTAAAATCCATTGGAGATGATCCAAGTTTGCACTACTTCCCGATCACTAATTGGGGATCCAAACTAAATTTTTGGAAGCTCTTTTTTGCTGGGCATCTGCCCACACACGCATTTTTATTCATTTAACTAATGTACGCAAGAAATTATTAGAGTCGAAGATACATTCTCAAAATATAATAATTACATGAACTAAAATAGAATTACATTGGCTCTAGTGCCATTTAGGGTTCACTTTTTTAGTGAATCGTGGAGTGGAATGAGGTATTGACATAAATATAGTTCCATCTATCGACAATCCTGAGTTACTACTTTGTGCATCAAACAGTTCATAGTTTTCTAAAATTAGCGAATTTTGCTTTAATTGTGTATGTTTTGACCTACATACAGTGCTAAACATTTTAGCAAATTTTTAACTCAATTATTTTTTTCAAAATATAAAAATTTCTTAAACAATGGGAAACAATTTTATTTATAAACGGTTTTAACTTATTTGTACCATGTTGCAATTGTTTAGTTTAAATTTTCTAAAATAAATCTACATTTTCTTTCGTTATGGGTTCTCTTTTTTGTGTATTTTATCTTTAATAAGTCGACTTTTTTCAAAAACGAAAACCGACCAATAAACAATATTTGAATTTTTCTTTAAAATTTGTAGTTTAGTGTAAAAAACCAGGGCTCCAAATGAAATCATATATGAGAATGTTATAACTCCTGAGTGTAGGAGAATCTGTTTATTTTATTTTTTTTTTATTTTGTAAACCCCAAAACATTTTTATCGAAGCTGAATGACCATTCCACTTAAAGCAGGAAGTGTTAAATTTCTTTTCTTGAATCAAAAGTGACGAAAATGTTAAGCATGTAAACAATTGAGAAACTTTGGGATAGACTCGTGATTCAGAGGACGGTGGAAAACATTCCAAGAGCATAGAAAAAAAAAACATCAACTTAATTTTATACCCTTCAACGCTATTGTGGTACGGATGGTATTATAAGTTTATGTATATGTATGTAACATTCGGAAGGACAAGTCTAAAAATGAAATGAATGCATGAAAAAAACTGAGATTTAAATTCTAAGTCGATTTAGTAAAGTTGTGGTCAAAGTGCTCTTACTTTGGCACAGAGACATTGATGTTGGAAAAAAATATATATATGTTGTTGGGTAATTTACCCAAATATTATAAATTGGTATATTAATATTGGTTTAAAAAAAGTGTAAACACTCTAAAAAAGTGAACCCACCATGAAAGAAAATTTTAGTTAATTCTGGAAAATTATATAAATTTTAGAAAAGTTTTATCTAAACTGTATTAGAAACGCACAAATGAAAATTGAAATGTATCCAATCACGAAAATGAATAATTGGTCATAAAAAATACTTGAATAAAACATTAATTGATTTCATTAGCAAATTTCAATTAATTTTTTAATTGATCCAATTAAAAAACTTAATTGATATTGATGGCAAAACTCAATCATTGCTTTTAATTAAAAACGTAACAATTTCCATTTACTTTCTTAACCGACTGAAAATGGGGGTATTTCATGAAGCTCCGTTAATGCTACGTTAGTTAACAAACTTTTAAACCGTACCATCGAAATATCTGTCATCTTGCCTATATATTCCATATGTCAGTTAAGAACTTAACTGCTGAAAATTTTTCAGTTAAAGGTAACTGGAGAGAAGATATTTGCAATTTACTTTCTATTAACTGGCAGTTAAAACCTAACAGAGCTACATGAAAATGGCCGTTAGTGTTTTCAGTTTTACTAAAAATTGTTTATTTGAAATAAATTTTTAATTAAAACTTAAATAATTTTTCATCACTTTTTTAACTGTCTTAGGCTATGGTCACACTAGGCAAATATTTGACCAAAATGAGTGTCAAACATTTTTCCAGAACCATTTTCCAACTATCTGGATACGGTTTATTGAAAATAACCGTACCATGTTAGTATATATCCAATATGAGCTTAAAATGTTTGCTGGTTTGGCTATGGCGACGGACTCTTTTTTGACTTCTGTCAAATATTTGCCCAGTGTGACCATAGCATTAGTCTTCCATGTTTGATTAAAAAATTAATTGTATCAATTAATTTTTTAATTAATAATGTAAAAATTTTTATTCATTTACATATTGTTTCTATCTTGATTAGAAGGTTAAATGTATAAATTAGCTTATTAAATTTTTTTTTTTTAAATTTCAATAAACTTTTTAATTGGAATTCTTTTGGTGATATTTTTTCAGTGCAGTTATCACACCGATTTCACAAAAATAATACGATGTTCTCACCAAGCATGTTTTGGGGTTTGAAATGTTTTCCCTTTATAAGCACTTCAAAACGAGTCGTTTTCGCCATATTAAAAAACAAGTTCAAAACACAAGTTTTCCTCCAAAACACGTCAATTTTAGAATGTGAACCCACCTAATTTGGAATATATCCCGAATAGGGTATGTTATTATGTATATGTCAAAATATTGAAATAAGTTTCATAGAAAAAAAAGAATAAACAAAGGCTTTTAAGAACATGGACATGTGAAAATAAAATAAAAACATTTTTCCCTTTGCGCTCGCGGTAATTATTTGGACATAGGTTGCATATGTTTTATGTGAATTTCGAGTAAATGTGAATTTCTAGTTTCCATGGTAACTGTCAAACTAAAACATCTCAACCCGGTGTGAATGGTGAAATGTTTTGGAAAAACGAATGAGGAAAACGAGTCGGTGGGAACATAGCATAAGTAAATAATTATCAACAAATTCAAGACAATTTATTAGACAAAATTTTCACTTAGAAAAGAAAATTTCGTAGTTTGAAGGAAACTATTGGAGTTCAATATTGCAAAAATGTCACAAACACGATGCATCAAAATAATATGACAACACGGCATGACATTCTAACTACTTCCTGAGATGTTCTTTATTATTACGAATGAAAAAATAAAAACCGCGGGTTCAATCTCAGCGGCACTTTATTTACTATTTTTCCAAATTTTTTTGGTTTTCCTTTTGTTTTATTTTTCAGCATGTATTTTTGTATAAAAACATTTTTTCCATTAAAAAATAAAATAAAAATGATCATAAATTGGAAAACCTTCCCAAAAGAACTTCCATGGAAGTGAAAAAGTTGGCAACCCTGTTTATGTAAAAACAGGCGTTAATATTGACAAAACTTTTAATAGGTGGTAACAAGAGTAAAGTAGCGCAATTTTCTTAAAATCAAAAACTGTTTTTTAGATAAATATTTCGTGGAGTAAAACTAAAAATGTTTTGAACTGTCATGGGAAATTTTTTACATATGATTGTTTGTGGAAATCTCCAGTTTTATGTCATTGCAAAACTGTCTGCATTTGACTGCTAATGAATGAATGAGAGATTTTTTTCTCAGAATCACTCAGGTTTAAAAATTTTGAAATCTTTGAGTTTTTGTTGGCAAATAAAAGAAATGATTTGAATTATATTATAGAAATCATATATTGAAGTCTGACGGTTTGAGATATGAATAAGTCGTTTGCATACGTAGTCTTGGCAGCAAAAAAAAAAACTCAAAATTAAGAGAAAAAGTTTTAGGTCTTCATGTCGAAAAGCCGAAATCAAATGGCAGTGGAAACGGTGGTGAAACCATTTCTCGCACGAAAGAGAGAAGAGAATTTTCCGGCAAGGACCTTTTAGCATCTTTTATTGGTATTAGTATTGGTTTTGAAAACATTTACAGCCAATCTTAATTGCTTTCTCCTCGGAATTTGAAAATGGTGGCTCAAAAGCTTCGTCATCATTGTATTAAAAATAGTGAAATATTTTTCACAAAATATGAATGGTCCCCATTGTCTGTTAACACTTGGCCAAAAGACTGCATCAGAAGTGGAAAAAATCGATAAGGAATCCCGTGATGCGCTTTAAAAGAAATTTTTGTGGACTTCCAATTTTGTTTTGCAGGGAAGTTCAAGATGGGTGCGTTATTGGTAAAATTTACAAATTTTAAAAATTCCGAACTATTTTGTTGGAGACCCGAATTTTTTAGCATGGTTCACGAAATTAAATATGAAGTTTTCATAAAAGGAGACTACAGCAGATTTTAAAATTATGCTTGTGTTCTTATACTTCTCGTTTAAACTTGCCATAAAATACGATGAAATATCGCCTTTCATATGAATTGAAATCTAAAATCTGTGCATTTTTGATCCTCATTATTCATATGAGCACGATGAAAGAAAATTTGTTTCTAATTTCAGGAAATTATAAGTGTGCCATCTACTCGCCCAAAAAGTTAATACACATACCAATATAAACCAAAATTTGCGGTGTTTAGAAGCCCAAAAAAATCAATTCGGGAGGTGGTTCGGTTTGGAGGCAATACCAAAATAGTAAATCTTCGAAATTGACCTGCTTGCAGATTATGCAAATACTATGCCCAATTCCAAAATGATAGTTCCCTTATTTAAGGCTGTAGCGTGGTTTCAACAAGACGGTTCGGCATTCCACACAGCATGCATAACACTGGAGTTATTGTCAGGTGAGTCCGGTAAACATTTTATTTCGTGTTCACGACCGGTAAATTGGCCCTAGTATTTTTAGAATATTTTTGGTGAAGCTATGCTCATGTCTATATAGACAAATCTGCTTCAATTGACACATTGAAGCCTACATTCGTGAGATATCGGCCGAAATGTTGCCAAAACGAATACACTCAAAAAAAAGTGAACCCCCTATTTCATTAAAACCAGCTTAACTTTAGTTCATGGAATTATTTTGTTTGGAGAAAGTTTCCTTTACTCTAATAATTTTTTGCGTATGTTAGTTAAATGAACAAAAAACGGGAAAAATTATACACAGATGAAGCATAAAGATTTACTAAAATTCGTACTTCTCACAAAATAGTTTATTATTGCTTTAAATTTCTAAATTTTATTACAAATACGGCCATCTTGAACTTCGTAGACATTCTTGCAATTTTGCACTCCAAGTTTTTCCTTCAAACTACAAAATTTTCTTTAACAAGTGAAAAAAATGAATTATATCGAATAAATTTTCTTGAATTTGTCGAAAAATATTTACTTATTTTTTGATATCGTTTATTTGTGATATGTTTAGTTAAAAATTTCTAAAAATAATCTAAATTTTCTAAAATTAACCAAAATTTCTCTTTCTGGTGGGTTCACTGTTTTTTTCAGTGTATGCCAAAATTTGACTAAGCGGACGGCCAATTTGAGGCCATCAACGGTTAATATTTACATGAAATAGTCTTTATAGGATTAGATTATATGGACCGTATTATCGATTCAAATAATATTTCATCAATTTTTCTGATATATTTTTTTTTCACCTTTTATAATTATGAACCAATTTTTGCATGGTTGTTAGAAGGCAACATACAGATATCGTATACTAAATTACGACCAAATGGAATGTTAATCAAATCCGATGAAAGTTTTGGCCTGAGGAAGCTCAAGAATCAAATCTGCCATGAAAAAAATATTGTCGTGAGGTCAAAGATTCCATGTCTTTAAAATACGAATGCAAATTTTGCTTAGCATTGAAGACGCATTTCTTTCTCCTTATAATTAAGTGATTTGACTTAAAAATGGGTATCACAACATGAAAGAAAACATTTTTGGACTATGGTTAACTTGTGTTTATTAATTCAGAACAATTCTTTAAAATTAATGAAATCGTCATTAAATCACGTGAGTCGTGAACAAAATCCAAAGCAACTCTCGTGAATATGCGTGAATGGGACTAAAATAAATATGTCGTGCGTGAGCGTGCGTGAGAAATAAAATCGGTTCGTGAATGTGCGTGAATAAAATTTCTGCAAAATCACGCTCACAAAAAAAAAATTAAGATTTAATTCATACTCGTACGTTACGTGAAATTAATTTAGCTCTCGAACTATATTCTATTTTTGAATTTTGTTACCTTTGCTGATTTCCGTTTGGAAAATGTCGTGAGTCTCGTGAATTTGCAGTGAATCACGTGAATTGTGCGTGAGCGTGAATCTTTAAAAGTAGTTCGTGTGTGAGTACTGGTTTTCATTTTGTGAATGTGCGTGAATGGGATTAGATACCACACGTATCGTGCGTGAATAAACGTTTTGCTTCCTGAATGTGCGTGGGTGTGAGTGAAATTTCAGTCACGCGCACACCTCTACTACTAAGCAAAAAATTGTTCAAATATACGACATGTTTTTCAACACTTTATTTTAAAGACGTTTTTACTTGAAACATAGCATAATTTCTACTTGAAGTCGAATCAGAATTTGTAAAATAAAGTTGCCGTTAACTCGCTTTTAAAAGACTTTGATAGCATATGAAGAAAACAAGCTGAAAAAGAGACAAATTAGAATTTGCATCCTACACGGACGAAAAAGACTGTTTTTCATATGTTTGGGTGTACAAATTATACGTTTGGAACTCAAATTTTCAAACACAATATTTTTAAGTGCAAGCATATAATGTTCATAAACTAGCATAACATGTTAGGGACATATATGTTAATATGTTAGAACATATTATGTTTGGGGCATAAAATGTTTGTAAATATAATACACTCAAAAAAAAAGTGAGCTCTCTATTTCACTAGAGCCAATTTGACTTTATTTTAGTTCATGGAATTGCATTTACTTTAATAATTTTTTGTTTACGTTAGTTAAATTAACTAAAACCGAGGAAAAAATATATTAAAATGAAGCATAAAGATTAACTAAATTCGTGTATTCCACAAAATAGTTCAGAATTTCTTTAAATTTGTAAATTTTACCAAAAAGGCGTCCATCATGAACTTCGTATGTCACTAAAGACATTCTTGCAATTTTGAACACCAGGTTTTTCCTTCAAACTACAAAACTTTCTTTAACAAGTGAAAAAACTTAAATATGTCTAATAAATTTTCTTGAATTTGTCGAAAAATATTTACTTATTTTTATGACATCGGCGTGATGCCAACGTTTGTAATACTGTTTAGTTAAAATTTTCTACAAATATTCAAAATTTTCTAAAATTAACCGAAAGTTTTCTTCCTGGTGGGTTCACTGTTTTTTCAGTGTATGCTTGGATACAAACATATATTAATTTAGAAATAGACTACAAACATATATGTATCTAGAAAGAGAGACATAAAGTGTACACAAAGAAAATTTCATTAAAGATTTGAAAAATACTATGTGTGGATATAAACAAGTATATATTTACAAATTTGGAGTAAACATATAAATATATGTTGTGACATATAAATATATGTTGTTGTGATATAAACATATAAATATGTTGTGATATAAGACTTCGCCAAAAATTGTATAAGCTTAAGTAAAAATATTAAAATGAGTATTCGGAGAAAAAATTCATTCGGAATCAAGAGAAAAGACATTTGAAAAAAGAGCATGAGTTTTGTTTATCATTTTCGCTTTACGGGCACAATTTTTTTTTGTTTCGTCAAAACAAATCGGAATGTAGGACGAGTAAGTCAAAATATTCAAACAAAGGTAATTAAAGGGATCTTCATAAAAACTAACGAAAGGGCACTATACACTGAAAAAAAAAACATGCCCGGTTCCTAAGATTGTGTTTCTACTTTAACAAATTGGTATTGATTCCGAGCCAATGAAGAGGAGAATGCAAGTAAGGATACTTTTAAGACACAATTCTCTTTTAAATGTGGGTTTTGTGTATTTGACTCTATGAAGCAAATTTTAATTTTTCGCTTTTTTCATATGCTATAAAAAGTCCGTTAAAAACAAGACTTCCAGTAGAAATTATGTTATGTTTCAAGTAAAAACGTCTTTAAAATAAAGTGTTGAAAAACATGTAGCGGCAAAACTCGAAACCAGAATAACATTATAACTTTTTTCGGTAAATTGTATAAAAACATGCACCCTCAAAAAAAATCGCTTCTCTAACATATGTTCCAAACATATTTTGCAGGAAGCACATATATTATTGGATACCGCCGAAACATTAATATGTTTGTTTTATGTGACCATATTATATGTTTGGAAGCATTTTGAGTCCAAGAATAGTATATGCTTGGAAGAATTCCCCAAAGAAGATTATGTTCATTCCCTCACATAATTTTCACTTCCACGAAATTTTTGAGTTCTTCGCATCTTTTTCTGTAATACAAATATGCTGTTTTTTTTTCAAATGTCTATTCTCTTGGTTCCGAATATCTATTCTCTTTATTCCGAATACTCATTCTACTATTCAAATTAAATAATATTTAGACATAAACATACCAAATTTTTGGCCTTATTATAAAACAGTTTTCCGAAACAACATACATTCACAGAAATTGCTCTCATTTCAGTCTCTCGCTGTGTTATGTTGATATTTTTTATTCAACCCTCCTGGTTTCCATATCTATTTCTTTCTCTATACTAACTCTCTCTCTCTGTCGCTCTCTGAATAAAGTATCACAACATATATATGTTTACTCGAAATTTGTAAATTTATATATGTTTACATTTACATTTTATGAAACATTCATGCCCCAAACATAATATATTCTAACATATGTGTCCCAAACATTTTGTGTTAGTTTAGGAACATTACATGTTTGCACTTAAATATATTGTGTTTAAAAATTGTGCCCGAAACACATTTTGTTTATATCGGAACATATGAAAAACATATTTTTCTAACAGTGTGGTGGGAAATGATCCAAAGCAACAATTGAATAATTAAAATAAATTATTAAAGAAAAGTAAAAGGGTAAACATGGCCATTTTAACGCGATAATGCGAACTTTACACCGGCCTTAAGAATTAAATTAAGTACAAAATTATTCGTTAATACAAATTCATATTTATTTGTATTTCTGAATTAATGGTGCTACATGCCAGCAAACAATTGTTCACACCAAAATAAATGTATGTGCTGGTTGTAAAATTACTGTTTAGAATATAAATATAATGTGCTTTTGAATGGTTATCGTTAACCTTAGGATTCGATGGAAAAATATTTATATATATACTCGACTTCACGTTCTTCTTTTGTAAGAGTTTTTGAATTTCTTCGAAAATTTCAAACTTGTATACAAAAACTTGTTTTTGTTCCTAAATTTTTATTTTTGCAATAAAAAAATAATATATGATTTGAACTCAGTCCATTTCGTTTATATCAAACACTGTTCTTTTCTGACTTTAAGTCTTTTATAAGACACACTTTACAGTTCCGTAGTAAAAATTTAATGTAGTAGTATGTAATGTTGAACACCTTTTCGGGATATTCCGAACGTATCTGTAATATATGTAAAAAAATATATGTAAAAAAAATTGGTGTCGGTCGAAGCAGGGATCGAACCCAGGACCCTTGGCATGCAAGGCGGACGTACCAACCACTGATCCACGTCGCCAACAAATGTATGTTTAACAATGTTATGTTGTTAAACAATGTTATGTTTGCATCGGCTCTTGGGTGCTGCAAGCTATTCTATATAAATATAACTTATAACGATAATTGTCTCGTCTAAGCATATAATATTTTTGGGTTCAAAATGTTTTCAAACATATTATATGTTCACATAATAACATATGGTTTTTTTGGAAGACAACATTATTGAATTTGGATGGAAAAATACATAATGTTTGGAACATAGACTACCCAAACATATTATATTGTTTAGACCAATATGCTTCCAAACATATTATATATTGGAAGAAATCAAATATATAAATGTTTGGGCAATACCCAAAAATGTATATGCTTGAAGCAAAATGTGTTTGGGAGTATATGTTACAGAAGCGATTTTTTTGAGGGTGTAGAAGCAAGTACACAAAACCCAAATTTAAGAGAGAATTATGTCTTAAAAGTATCCTTATTTGTATTCTCCGCTTCTTTGGCTCGGAATCAATACCAAAATTTTTAAAGTAAAGACAAATCCGGACATGCCTTTTTTTACTGTGGAGATCGATTTTTTTTCGATTTTTTGTTAAATGTCGATAAAACCCTTTTCGCCCACATAAAATTTCGATTATTCGAATTCTCTCAATTTTCAAAAAGATCAAAAATCAATTAGTCGAATTAAAAGAAGAAAAGAAGAAATCAATTAGTCGAATTAAAAGAAGGCGATTTCTATTTTTGTTTTGGACATTCGGGTGCCCTAATCAGCTAATAGGGTTAATATGAGGATATAATATAATAAGAGGATAAAATAAGAGCTCACAAGGCGAATAACAGGCTTAAGAATATGTCCACATACGGAGGAGAACCCATATAAACTGTTGCCTGGTAATTAGAGAGCCCGAAGTGAAATATGGGGACCGAGTTATATGGGGGCTATATATAATTATGGACCGTTATGAAGCAATTTTTGCATGATTGTTATAGACGATATACTTACACCACGTACCAAATTTAAACCAGATCGGATGAAATTTTCTCCTCCAAGAGGCTCAGGAGGTCAAATCTGGGGATCGGTTTATATGGGGGCTATATATAATTATGGACCAATTTTAGCGTGAATGTTAGAGACCGTATACTAACACCACGTACCAAATTTCAACCGGATCGGATGAAATTTGCTTCTCTAATAGACTCCGCAAGCAGCGGTGCCAACTCTGACGATTTTTCGTCATTTTGACGATTTTTGATGGTAAATTTTTCTTTGACGATTTGACGACGATTTTAAACAACGTAGTTATGAGTTGACGATTTTTTAAAATGCTCGACACAAGTGTTTCTTTTTAACGTTTTTATGTCGATTTGACGATTTTTCAAAGTGATGTAGTTATAAGTTGACGAATTTCATAAGGTGTAATGTAAAAAAGATTTTTTAATCTCAAAATATGACATTTTATATGTAGCTTGCTCCCAACCGTCTCCAATGTAGAAAGAAATTTCAAAGCAATCAATATAAATAAATCTAAAATGCGGAATTCCTTTGAAACTTAAACATTGCAAGGTATTCTTTTGTCTTGGTTTAGTTAAATTCACTTTATTCATTTATTCATTACCGATAATAGAAATACAAAAAATTATACACGAGCCAGTAATAAGGAAATTCGCTTGGAGAATAGGAAATTTTTCTGTCAAGAAAATTTTGTTAAACAATGTAGTACATGTAGTCATAATCAGAAATATTACCTTTAATTAATTAAAAATTTAATTTAAATAATCTTCGTTTAAAAAACTGGAAACTAGATGACTTAATTAGAGGGTTAAACGGAATTATTAATGTTTTTTAATAAAACTTTTAATTCATTCCTTTTTCAGCTGTTTTATGGGCGACGATTTTTTGACGAATTTTTTGGGACAAATTGACGATTTTGACGAAAACTATTTTAAAAACTGACGATTTTTAGTCCAAAACAGTTGGCACCACTGTCCGCAAGCCAAATCTGAGGGTCCATTTATATGGGGCTATACGTAAAAGTGGTCCGATATGTACCATTTGCAATACCATCCGACCTACATCAATAACTACTACTTATGCCAAGTTTCAAGTCGATAGCTTGTTTCGCTCGGAAGTTAGCGTGATTTCCACTAACGGACGGACGACGGACGTACACCCTCAAAAAAAAATCGCCTCTCTAACATATGTTCCAAACATATTTTGCAGGAAGCACATATATTATTGGATACTGCCGAAACATTAATATGTTTGTTTTTGAGCCCAAAAATATTGGAAGAATTTTCCCCATAGAAGATTGTGCTCATTCCCTAACATAATTTTCACTTCCACGAAATTTTTTTTGTCACATGTTGTTGTAGTTGACAGTAGAAACAATAAGCATTGTTCGACTGTTCACCACTTAGGTGAATTCTAACAAATTAGCGTTCTAAAAATAAATTTCGTGTTGTTGCATTACTATGTAACAAAACGAAATAAAATAAGATTAAGGGACTTGTAAGTTATATGAAAAGATGATGTACAGTGTGAGAAAAGATGATTCAATTTGTAAGAGGAACATTCCCAAATGTTTTCTCCATAAAGAGTTAGCATAAAGGGCCCAAAATTGAGTTATCTCTCCCAGCCAGATCTATACTATAGGCTGTGGAAAGGTTCATTCGCCCGAACCGAAACATGTACAGTCCAGGCGTGTACAGATTTGCATCTGGCGTTTTCTTTTCAATGGCTCTATTAACCATGTTCCTTAATCTATATCTGTCCATAAAGCTCGAAAAATAATTGTATATTAGATATATGTTTACTCGAAATTTGTAAATTTATATATGTTTACATTCACACATATTATTTTTACGAAACATCCATTCCCTAAACATAATATATTCTAACATATTAATATATTTGTCACAAACATTTAGTGTTAGTTTAGGAACATTACATGTTTGCACTTAAATATATTGTGTTTAAAAATTGTCTCCGAAACACATTGTGTTTATATCGGAACATATGAAAAACATATTTTTCTAACAGTGTACTAACGGACATAGATAGATCGACTCAGAATATCACTACGACCCAGAATATATGACAAACAAGAATATCATTTGATGAAATATTATAGTAGTCGGTCTTTTCTTTTGTTAGAAAAACTTTTAAAAATTTTAGTGATTTTCCGACTTGGCCTTCTAATTCATGCAGTAGCGATTCTAAGACAGCACCTTTATTTATTATATTTTTCAAAACCATTAAATTATCTACAGACAAACAAGGCAAGTGATTTAATTTATTATGATAACCACCAATAAATTACATCGGACTCCAAAAATCCACAACAAGGGATGACCATAGACATACACTATGCAATTCTAATATGTGTAGTTGCAGGACTAATAGAGCAAAAAGAATTTAACCAAATCAATACCATAGCAAATCCATGAAATATCCATCCCATAACGGAGACTCCAACCCAACATTTATCACCCACCCCTTAGCGGTGGCAAGTCATTCTATGGAATTTGCTAAAGTCAATTTTTTATGATGTGTATTGGTCATTACGGAAATTATGTTAAACGCCAACGAAACTT
This sequence comes from Haematobia irritans, assembly GCF_050003625.1. NCBI lineage: Eukaryota > Metazoa > Arthropoda > Insecta > Diptera > Muscidae > Haematobia > Haematobia irritans. Next base: position 69,475,521 of record NC_134398.1, on the reverse strand, counting down.
TTTTATGGAGCCATTCTGGACGGTTGGTCGCTCGGTCAGTCATAATAAAAAACCAAATCAAGCTTTCAACAAATGACCCATGAGATACATTACAACCGGATGTTCCAAAAGAAATAAGGAAGCAATAGCCTTCGGATCAACAAAGGAATGAATGAATAGATGATCACATCAATGCTTACTGAAAGTCTTGAAAGGGAAGATGAGAAGAAAAAAATTGGAGATGATACCAAAGCCACTAAAATCGTTGTCCTTTCATTCATTGTTGTCCATCAATAAAAAACACACATACACTTGGTCACTTACATTGAGAACTGGCCGTCCCATAAGATACAGGACCAAGATATGATTATGTTCCCCTCATGTCTTGCCGCCCCCTTCCATGATATGTAAAGTTATTGAATGAATGGTTTCGCTTTTGAATAGAAACTCTGTTGTATATTTGAGAAAATACCCCTAGAACTACAAAGGAATCGATAATGTTTTTTAGTTCTAATCTACTTATCACCGGTCAAATGATCCCAAAGTACCATGAACATTTTTATGAACATACGCATATTTTGTGGCTACGGATAGAATTTACGATGAGTTATATGTGGTAACTGGTGTATTCATCCATATTCCGTTCTATTTTCTGATTTGCATGCAATTTATCTGAAAGTTACAATATTTTTACTAGATTTTGTGGCATTGATAGTCGAAAAAAGAGACTTTTTGCATCTTGACTGCAACCGTTCAAAATTAGGCGATGTTTTTCAACACTTTATTTCAACGACGTTTGTTATTTGAACCATAGCATAATTTCAACTTGAAGTCGAGTCTGAATTTGGAAATTTAAGATGTCATTAACACATTTTCAAAGGTCTTTGATAGAACATGAAGGAAAAAGCTGAAAAAACGAAACAATTACAATTTGTTTCCTAGTATCAAGTACGCAAAACTGAAATTTAAAAGATAATTGTATCATTAATGTATACTTATACTTACTTCTCCGCTTGTTTGGCTCGGTTAGGTTAGGTTAGGTTAGGTGGCAGCCCGTTGTATCAGGCTCACTTAGACTATTCAGTCCATTGTGATACCACATTGGTGAACTTCTCTCTTATCACTGCCGATTCCATGTTAAGCTCAATTACAAGGGACCTCCTTTTTATAGCCGAGTCCGAACGGCGTTCCACATTGCAGTGAAACCACTTAGAGAAGCTTTGAAACCCTCAGATATGTCACCAGCATTACTGGGGTGGGATAATCCACCGCTCAAAAATTTTTGGTGTTCGGTCGAAGCAGGAATCGAACCAATGACCTTGTGTATGCAAGGCACGGTGCAATGGTTAGCAGACGAAATCTTTGAAACCGAAAATGCCACTCTCAACATAGTTACGCCGATAATGACTGAACAATAATTGCCAATCAAATGTAAATACAAATGGCCTGATATACCATTGGTTATAAACACAACCAATGCGACTGTCGGTAAGCAAAGACTTGTTTATACGAATGCACCAAAAAAAAAGTATATACGGCCATAAGTTCGTCCAGGCCGAATCTTATGTACCCTCCACCATGGATTGCGTTGTAACTTCTACGAAATACTGTCATCCACAATCGAATTACTTGGTTGTGGTATCTTAAAACTTCTTAACATCGTTTTCTAAATTGTAAGTTATTCCATACGTGGTATATATTAGACAAAAAAGTTATGTATAGGTAAGTCTACAAATAATTACGAATCGGTAAGGACTTTTGCACGGTACGTAGAAAGCCAGAATTAAAATGTGGGGGTCGATTATATCCGGGCTATATAGAATTATTAACTTGATATGGACCAATTTTTGTGTGATTGGGAATCGATTTATCTGAGGGCTACATATAACTATAGACCAATATGGACCTAGTTAGGCATGGTTGTTAACGGCCATATACTAGCACAATGTACCAAATTTCAACTGACTGGGATGAAATTTGCTCCTCCAAGAGGCTCCAAAACCAAATCTCGGGATCGGTTTATATGGGGGCTATATATGATTATGGACTGATATGGACCATTTTAGGCATGGTTGTTAAATATCATATACTACCACCACGTAGGAAATTTCAACCAGATCGGATGAATTTTGCTTCTCCAAAAGGCACCAGAGGTCAAATCTGGGGATCGGTTTATATGGGGGCTATATATAATTAAGGACTGATATGAACCAATTCCTGCATGGTTGTTTGGATACCATATACTAACATCACGTACCAAATTTCAAATCCGGGGATCGGTTTATATGGGACCTATATATAATTATTGACCGATTTCGACCAATTTTTGCATGGGTGTTTGAGGCCATATATTAACACCACGTACCAAATTTCAACTGAATCAGATGAATTTTGGTCTTCCAAGAGGCTCCGGAGGTCAAATCTGGTGATCGGTTTATATGGGGGCTATATATAATTATGGGCCGATGTGGACCAATTTTTGCATGGTTGTTAGAGACCATATACCAATATCATGTACCAAATTTCAGGCGGATCGGATGAAATAGGCTTCTGTTAGAAGCTTTACAAGCCAAATCTGAGGGTCCCTTTATATGGGGGCTATACGTAAAAGTGGACCGATATGGCCCATTTGCAATACCATCCGACCTACATCAATAACAACTACTTGTGCCAAGATTCAATTCGATAGCTTGTTTCGTTCGGAAGTTAGCGTGATTTCAACAGACGGACGGACATGCTCAGATCGACTCAGAATTTCACCACGACCCAGAATATATATACTTTATGGGGTCTTAGAGCAATATTTCGATGTGTTACATACGGAATGACAAAGTTAATATACCCCCATCCTATGGTGGAGGGTATAATAACAGATACTTCAATGAAAAAATTGTTTGTTGTTTTTTTCTTTTTTTATTATAAACAAGTATATACGGCTGAAAGTTTGGCCAGGGCGAAGCTTTGGTAATATCTGCGGATGGCAAGGTATCTTAAAACTTCTTAATACACTGAAAAAATATTGACCTAATATCGAAAGATTATGCAACCTAAATTTTAGGACAAGTAATTTACCCAATATTAAGGACAAATTTCAAATTTTAGCAGGATAGGATGAATTCGTTTCCCCAATAGGCTCCCGAAGTTAAATCTGCAGATCGGTTTATATGGAGGCTATATATAATTATCACGTACTATTTACTTCTTCAAGAAGCTTCTGATGTCAAATCTAGCGAACGGTTTACATGGAGGTTATATATGAAGCTGTTTCGTATGATTGTTAATTTAATAAAAAAAAAGTTTAAAGCAATGATTATTACCTTTTTTTACTAAAATGTTTTTTTTTTTTTTGAGAAATGTATCCCTAATATTGTGTAGTATTCGTGTTCTGAAAATTTAACTAAACTTTATTAAAAACACCGATATCACAAAAATAAATTAATATTTCTTCACAAATTGAAAAAAAAATTATTGGACATAAATTATTTTTTTCATTTGTTAATTTCGTACACTGAAAAAAAAAAAATATTGATTAATATTGAAGATTATGCATCCTAAATATTAGGACTCGAAATTTACGCAATGTTAGAGACAAAATTCTTTAAACTAATGACATTTTAATTATAAGAAAGTTTATAATTCAAAATTTGTTGTCATTTAATTTTGGAAATTTGCGTCCCTCTGTTAAGGTCGTAAGTCTTTGAAGTAAGGCAAATTTTCCTTTTTTAATTTAAAGAAATTGTCTTTAAGTCGAGGAATGTATTGAATTTAAAATAGATTTAAAATAAATACGCTTCAAATATAGACTGGTACCTATTTTAAGTATTTGCATTTTTGGTATAAAGTTTTTGTGGTAATTAAGAAAACTCTGTTTACTTGTAAGTATCTGTTATCATGTGCTTTTAAAGCTGTGCCTTTGGAAGAACTTCCAAATTTTTTTCTGGGTATTAATATATCGCAAAGAGAGAATAAAAATTCGATGAATGAGATATGCATCCCAATTTTAAGTTTATTGATCCTAAATGTAAAGCCAGAGAGGTCCCTAAAGAAGAAAGAAAGAAATGTCTTTATTTTAAAGAAGCCGCATCTTTGGCTCAGAATCAACCAAAATCCTTAAAGTCACAATCTTTGGATCGAAATAAACGTTTTTTTAGTGTAGTTCTAATTAGTTCCCCCTTTTTTTAGTACATTTAACAAATAAATGTGAGAAAGTGTATTTATTGTGTAGTTGTTTTGTAGCTTCTTCTATTTTTTTAAAGAAGGCTCTGACTCAGTATCACAATCTTTATGTAATGTCAAAATCTTTGGATTCATTTTTTTTTTATTTTATTGAGTGAAAATGCCAGATTGCGCATAAACCATAACCTAACCTACTATTGGCAAACTATTAATGAAATGGCCATCATCATGGTAAACTCAAAACTAGACATTCAAGTTTAACTTTTTTAGCTTTCCTTAAATTTAAGAAGAGATTAAAGTGTTCACATGTATTTAACACCTTTGCACGACCAGTCTTTCCGATAACCATCCCCACCCATATTCAGTGTTCCAAAACAAGACGTGTCTGGCATTCAAAGAAATTGTTGCAATTAAATGTGACACTAACATGCGCCTGAGGAGTATGACAATGATGACGAGGAGGAGGAGGACGAGCAAGTTCCAAGTACATTGGCTACTCCACATACTCAAACAATGGTACTGTCACAAAGGCTGGCTATAAAAAAAGAAGCCCAATCAGGACAGAATGGGAACTACACTGATGAGTATTGATTAGACGAATGGACAGACGGACAATCGGATGAAAGTAGAAAAGGAATTCTATGCACTCAGCTGGTATCGATTTGTTTTTGTTACTTCAGTTAGTTTTTTGTGGCAAATATTCCAATCGAATTTGTTACGACTTTAATGAACCGTAGCCAAATGTGATGAGGACAAGTGACCTGGAGTCTAGCACTGGAACTGGTAGTACATACATAAATAAGTCAGAAATAAGAACACAATGAAGATAATTCACTTGAGGCATGACCAAGCTCCGTTTAGTGAATGGGGTTGAATGGTCAAAAAATATTTAATATACGACAGTATTCATAAGACCCATTATGCAAGGGAGAAGCTTAAGTTTCGAACAAGATGTATTGCTTTGAATCATGCGGTAGCAGTCGCCTTTGAAGCTTATATTCTTTGATTCTTGACGCCTCACCAGCTAACTGAAGTTACTGAAATTCACTATAAAACGATGGATATCATGCAATCACAGTTCGCAAAAAGTCGCGAAAGTCGAAATAGTCGGGTATGTGGCCGGGAAACCCCAAGAGTTGTTATTGAGAGGCAGCCATTCTACACACACAAAAATTTTTTTTTTTGATTCAATCACGAAATTAATTGATCCAATTAATTTTTTAATTGAAATGTCTTCAATCACAGAAATGATAGTATCAATTAAAAAATTAATTGAAGGCCAATTAAAAAATTAATTGATCCAATTAAAAAATTAATTGATACTATTAATTTTTGTGATTGATTTTTGTTTCAATTAAAAAATTTGTTGATTCAATTATAGTTTTAATTGAATATTTTTTAAAACTCAATTAAAATTTTAATTGGAAAATTTTTCGTGAAATTTTTTTCTGTGCACATATGAGAATTTGGTGCGGGATGGGGGTCCTTACTTTTTATACCCTCCATCATAGGATGGGGGTATATTAACTTTGTCATTCCGTTTGTAACACATCGAAATATTGCTCTAAGACCCCATAAAGTATATATATATTCTGGGTCGTGGTGAAATTCTGAGTCGATCTAAGCATGTCCGTCCGTCCGTCTGTTGAAATCACGCTAACTTCCGAACGAAACAAGCTATCGACTTGAAACTTGACACAAGTAGTTGTTATCGATGTAGGTCGGATGGTATTAAAAATGGGCCATATCGGTCCACTTTTACGTATAGCCCCCATATAAAGGGACCCTCAGATTTGGCTAGTGGAGCTTCTAACAGAAGCCTATTTCATCCGATCCGCCTGAAATTTGGTACATGATATTGGTATATGGTCTCTAACAACCATGCAAAAATTGGTCCACATCGGTTCATAATTATATATAGCCCCCATATAAACCGATCCCCAGATTTGGCTTGCGAAGTCTCCAAGAGAATCAAATTTCATCCAATCCGGTTGTAATTTGGAATATGGTGTTAGTATATGATCTTTAACAACCGTGCCAGAATTGGTCCATATCGGTCCATAATTATATATAGCTCCCATATAAAACATTCTCCAGATTTGACCTCCGGAGCCTCTTGGAGGAGCAAAATTCATCCGATCCGGTTCAAATTAGGTACGTGGTGTTAGTATATGGTCCAATCACACAAAAATTGGTCCATCGGTTCATAATCATGGTTGCCACTAGAGCAAAATATAATCTACCAAAATTTTATTTCTATAGAAAATTTTATTTCTAGAGAAAATTTTGTTAAAATTTTATTCGGTTATTGTTGTTTTTGATCTCAGCTTAAAGCCATGCATTGACTAAACTACAAGTGTAGCTTAACCAACAGAGGAAAAGTATGCTTGTCAAATTTATTTGGGCAAAGCCCTATAGACTGCAAGATGGTTGGATGTACAGCTGTTTCGGAATTACCACATTCCTCATCAGCATCCTCTACTTGCAGCAAAACTATCAACCAATTATCAGAATAAATTCGGGTAATTCACTCATAATAAAATTTTCGGTTCATAATAAAATTTTCATCATTGTCAAAATTTTATTTCTATAGAAAATTTTGTCAAAATTTTATTTCTATAGAAAATTTTGTTCAAATTTTATTCGGTTCATAATCATGGTTGCCACTCGAGCCAAAAATAATCTACCAAGATTTTATTTCTATAGAAAATTTTGTCAAAAGTTTATTTCTATAGAAAATTTTGTTAAAATTTTATTTCTGTAGAAATTTTTGTCATAATTTTTATTTCTATAGAAAATTTTTTGAAAATTTTATTTCTATAGAAAATTTTGTTAAAATTTTATTTCTGTAGAAAATTTTGTTAAAATTTTATGTCTACTTTGTCAAACTGAATTATATACGTATTGGATCGATCTTTTTTGATTTAATATATACCACTTATGGACTTACATACAATTTAGAAGATGGTGTTAGGAGGTTTTAAGATACCTTAGCCATCGGCAAGCGTTACCGCAACTTAAGTGATTCGATTGTGGATGGCAGTGTTTAGATCAAGTTTCTACGCAATCCATGATGGAGGGTACATAAGCTTCGGCCTGGCCGAACTTACGGCCGTATATACTTGTTCAAAATTGATTTTGGATCAACAGCTGTGTGAATGGATTGTGCTATCAAGAGGTGATTAATGCTTCTGATTTAACACCCTGCTACAGTCCAGTATCAGTTTTAAATCAGAGATGGAATTAGTGAGTCTGCAACCTGGACAGTAATGTTTGTTGTTTGTGTGGCAGCAAATGTTCGTTATTTTATCGTGTGTTTAGAAACTAAAAGAATACTAACAACAGGTGAGGGAGGAGGAATGCCATTTTGCGTGTTGTCACAGTTCGACCGATATTACAAAAAAATCAAAACAAAACAAGGTACTTTCAAAGAAAAATTGATGGACATGACAAGTTTTTTGCTATGTTAGAAATGATTGTCTGCAGGAATTTCAATTTTAAAGCGGTATAGAATACTCAAATACACGCGGTGAGAAATTATCAAGTCATTTTTTTGAACTGTCAAGAATTTTAAACAAAACTATCGAAAACAGTCAAGTCAAGGAAATAGGTCTTAGTTAAGATCAAATATATAACCTACAAAGAACAGAAACTTCAGCTGCTTTAACAAAACTATCATAAGCTGGATTCACTTTTATGCCATGCTTAGAGTATAATTTGTCCCTTCCTATAAATGGCAAGGTTATTTATATAACTCGCGCTTCCTGTAACATATAAGGAAGCGAAAAAATTGGATGTCATCACGACACCCAAAAGAAAAGAAAATCTATACTGACTCTAACTTTTGCCTTAAAACTACACGACAATACTAAAATCGACAGAAGTAACTCATTATCAAAGAACATTCCGATTCTTGTTCATATAAATACTTATTCATATAAAAAATGTTCTTGCGGAATAACTGCGAAATCTGTTTTCAGTTTTTTCGAACACATGTTGGTGCAACTCCGGAATTTTCGCAGAGAAAATAGAGATATTATTTTGCTCAAATAAGTTAACAACTCCTTGTTTGGGTGCACATTCACTCTGATAAATTATAATATTTGTTTTTCGCAGAAACCAACTTAGTACTAAGCATTAGATAGAAAATTATCTGCGTAGTTTTGGCAGTGAGTCTACAGAAAAAAATAGAGTGAATGAGATGAGACAACAATCACAACACAAACATAATTCTTGTCAAAGTTAGCTATACGCATTGAAAAAATATTGTCGTGAGGCCAAAGATTTCATTCCAAAATTTTGTGATATTTTTCCAAATATATAATTTTTATAAGTTTTTTATTATTTTTAATGCATTCTAACGCTTGTTTGAAACGTTTGATCTCAACTATTATCAACAATTCGCGATTATTCTAGAATGGATTTTGGATTTTGTTCGACAAAATTTGAATAATTTGTACGACTTTATTAATTCTTACTTTATTTACAAAAAACTAGTTATAAAACATTTAATTAAAATAACTTCCTTTGTTGTTAAAAAAAAGCGTCGCCAAAAAATAGTGAAAATTTTCTTTTTGGATCCGGAAGTTTTACAAAATTGGTGCAGAAGCGATGAATTTAACATGGGCTTGTCATAGGACGGATGTCCACCATTTCAGCCGTTGCATTGGCTTTGTATCACTTCTTAAGGTTTGATGCGAATTCAGTGTTTTAGATGTGAATTAAGAAATTTGGTGATATTTTGACAAATAAAAAATTTGTAAAGTTTTTTTATGAGTTTTAATGCATTCCTACGCTTGTGTGGTATCAAATATTTTCAAAAATTCGCAATTTTTCCAGAATGGATTTGGCATTTTTTTCATTTCTATTTGAAACAAAAAATTTTAAATGTTCTATTAAAAATATGAAAAAAAGCGAGTTATAAAACATTGAATTAAAAGAACTTCCTGTGCAGTTAAAATAAAGAACTTCTTTGGGAGGACATTTTTGGAAGTGCTTTTAAAGTTGTGCTTTTAGAAGAACTCCCAATTTTTTTTTTGCTGGGAAATTCCAAATTGTTTTGGTGGGATAGAAGACGCATTTTTCTGATATAACGTTTTTTCCTTGTCTAAAAGTCAATAAACTTTTCAATGAAGTCGTTTTGTTTTTACAGTTAAGTGATTTGAATTAAAAATGTGTATCCTAAAATTTTGTTCGTATAATCGAGTACGCAAAACTTACATTTAAAAGATAATTGTGTTTTAAATGTATCCTTAATTCAATCTTCCCCTTCTTTGGCTCGGAATCAATGCCAAACTTATTAGTGTAAAACAAAATCTTTGGAACCGGAAATGGCCTATCCAAATAGTTTTAATTGGTAAAGCATAAGCATTTTGTTCTTTAAGAAGATTTTTTGTATAGGAAAAGTGAATTACGGAGGAAAGTAATTTTTCTTTTTGTGTATGTAGGACTTTGTATTGTACACCGAAAAAAAAGTAAACTGTTTTATATGAAGAATAAACTAACTCGTACGAAAACTGAACTAAATTTTACTCCACATTTTGAGATTTCCACAAAGCGTTGTTAAAACCAAAAAGATTTAATGCCCCGTTGTACTTTTTAACTGCAGTTCTCGAAATTACACCCTCTCATAGAAGAAGAAATTATTAAAATTAAAGAAGACAATCATTGGCGCCAAATCATGACCATTTTAACCATACAGTAGTTCATTCTTACTATTTTTGCGAATCATACGAAAATTTTCATTTGCTTTAGTTCATATTGAACTTATGTGTACAGTCATTGAACTTTATACTCACGTTTAGTTCTTAAAATGTTTGAGACATACTTAAAAATTATTAAATTATTAAATTTGACTACAAACAAATGATTTTTTTGCAATAAGAATAAGTTTAATTTAGCGTTAGTGTTACAACGGAATTTTTTTCTGTGTATGTTCCAATTTTACACTCTATAGGGATTCATATTTTCCCGATTGCTGTGTGTTTACTTGTTGTATACATAAATACCATTTACCCAAGCAACCTCCAAATTTGTAAGGATTATAAGTATAAAATTGTTACAGCCAGTATTCCTTATAATTCAAATGGTTTCAAAAGAAACGATAATAAAGACGCTATATGGTCGCTTCATTACGATTAACAAGGCATACAACAATCTCCGTATATCTCCATCGACATTCACATTCACTATATCTTTCCCAATACCTGCATATCGGCCAAAATCTTCATTGTCTCCCGCAACAAGGACAATATGTGCACCACCAGTAGCGAGATATGTAACAAAAGTATAGCGGAAAGATGGGGGAGGTTTGTTTTTTATCTCTAGCATATTCCTGGGATCATCCTTATTATTGCTGTTGTGTTATTTCCTTCAACAACTACGCCTCTTCCTGCCATTGACAGTCATTGTCAAGATGCCAGCATAAGGATGTGGAAGTGATTCGTGTCTGAGTGTCTTGGATTTTTTTGGCGTAGCCTTTAATTTAATCGCATATAAATACTTTTTATGAGTCGCTCTGAGCTACTTTGTCAATCAATGGCTTTTTTACAATTGTGTGTGTGTCTGTGCGCCAATGTGGAGTGGGTATGTGAGTATGTGAGATTCTACCTCAATGTCTGGTGGGTGTTTTCTATGCCCAAGAGAGGATGGGGTGGTGATCAATACGAGACCAAAAACGTTTTATACACTTCCCTTTTATTCTAAGGACATTTTCCAATTAACGTTTCAATAATAAATTCACGTTGGATGCTTTAATGGGTAAATGATGTTGGTCTCTGCATGAATAGAAAAATCTTTGTAATTGCGTTGCGGTTAGAATCTCCAAAACAAAAAACTGAAGGACCGAAGATGATACAAATGTTTCCTCACAAAGCTTTACATTATGCATGTTCCTAAAAAGAGGTTATCCTTTATTTACAACCTTCTTCAAAAGATTTTTAAAATTCTTGTTCCATGACTTTGGATTTATTTTAGATACTGTGATAGCACTTTCTGGTGACTATCATTCTTCTAAGTATCCTCATTAACTTCCTAGTTCAACCACTCTTCTTCGTAAGTGGATATAAGTAGAGTCATGTTCTCATTCGATTTATCTCTAATATAAAAACGAACAAATCGCTTATTTCGGAATCGGGCTAACATGAAAAGACACCAAAAAACTTTTTTGTCATACTCGTATGAGTTAAAACTCATTAGGCTAATGAGATCATACATCACTATCATGTGTTTAAATACTAATGGAAGTTTCAACTTTTTCCCATGTTTCTAAATATAATACGATATAAATATTAACGACTTGGAAAATTAATAGTAGGACAGGGCCGATTATACAATCCCCCTACACCGAAAGAATTTTTTTCGTAAAAAAATCGTTAACATTTGTCATTGTTTTACAGCCAATTCAATTCAGTTTTTATTCCATATGATCCTTACATCTAAGTTCTTATTATATTGTTTATATTTCCTTAGCATACATTACATATTTTCCAAAAGTATTTTTTTTTTCATATATATTTATGTGTTTGGTAAGCCAGCCACACCCATTCAACTTTCTTATTTATTTATATTTTCCAATTGACCTATTGTTGTCAATCTTTTTCTTCCTTTCACTAGGAACCTAGCATCTAGACTTTGTTTTCTTTTTTTATAATTTCTTATAATCGAAATGTACTAATCTATATAAGGTACATACAAAATCAAATTAAAAATAAATCAAAAGTAAAACTAAAAAATTGCCATCCCTCAAAAGAAGTAGGTTAAGAGTTATAAGAGACAAAATAAAATCGAGTAATTAAGGTGGGATTAAGGGATAATATATTTAAAATGGGGAGGCGATGTCTGTAATTCGACAATCTATTGGGCAGTTCCGTATACTAGGTCATTCAAAGCATACTTCTCAAAACGTCCATGGTAAAACAGTAGTTTAGCGTTGTCATCATATAGTTTGCCAGTGTTGGCCATAGGCAGTAACGAGCCTGGATGCAGATAGCCATTGGCTCCCAATATTGGGTCAATTTCCCGCTGTTCGATACAGCATGCTCTTACCATCTCGTTAGGGTGGGTGGTGCAACCTGATAGATGATGGCTGTTCTTACCATAAATCTATCGATTATGTCGATGGCGCTCAGATCATACATCTGTTGACAGCTAGGTCTTATCCATTGTTCATTTTCATTCTGTCGACAATTCAATTCGAGGCAGTATCTCACCATTTTTCTCTCTAGAATGCGTATTCTGTCCATCTGATTTGCTAATATAGTAAACCATATAACCAGCACATTATGAATTGTCTGGAAAGCAGCTCGTCCCTTTTTGATCGAGTTATCGACTTGTCTCGTGAATATCATGTTCTCCTGAAAGACCACACCAAGATACTTCAGTACTTCAACAGTCTCAATTCTTGCCCAATTCTAATATCAGGTTTAAATTGTCTGGCACTTTTATATATTCTTTTCCTCCTGCCTTTGAATATGATGGCCTGGCATTTGTCTATATTAAGGGTTAGTCCCCAGTTAGCAAAATATGCTTTTAGGATCTTAAGCATATTTTGATAACTGGGGTTCTTGCCCTAGCATGATTGGATGCGATCATAATGTCATCCGCATGTATAAGTATTAGATCCCCAGCCGTCGACTGTGGTATATCGGATAAGTAGATGTTATATAGTACAGGGCCCAAAACTGAGCCCTGTGGACCTCCAGCTAATACCATCTGTGGGTCTGATTTCACATCTCCAAGCGATACTGAAAATGTCCCCTCAAGAAGATAATGCCTCATTAACTTTATCATTTGTGGGCAGAAACCGCAGTTCCTCATTTTTCTAGTTAGACCGATTTGCCAGACCGCATCAAATGCCTTTTTAAAATCCAAGCTAATGGCAATCGTAGCTGACCTATTGTTCAGCCCTTTGGTGATTTTATATGTCAAGACCATCAATGCATGAGAAGTAGAAGTCCTCCCTCTAAATCCAAATTGGCTACTAAGTGTGCCCTCATCTTCCATATACACAGAAAAAAATTTCACGAAAATTTTTCCAATTAAAATGTTAATTGAGTTTTAAAAAATTTTCAATTAAAAATTTAATTGATTCAACAACTTTTTTAATTGAAATAAAAATCAATCACACAAATTAATAGTATCAATTAAATATTTAATTGGATCAATTAATTTTTTAATTGACTGCCAATTAATTTTTTAATTGATACTATCATTTCTGTGATTGAAGACATTTCAATTAAAAAATTAATTGGATCAATTAATTTCGTGATTGAATCAGAAAAAAATTTTTTTGTGTGTAATCATTCATTCTCTCAAGAATTACGATTTCAAATAATTTCCTCAAGCTAGAAAGGAGAGAGACTGGTCTATATCCTCCTGGGTCAGTGGGATCTTTACCTGGTTTTAGAATGGGTATCACTATCGAAATTTTCCAACATTTTGGAAAATATCCAATATTCGGACAATGAGTATAAATGATGGCCAATCTTGTCCAAGTCTTTTCTCCAACCCTTCTAAGGACATAATTTTGAATGCCATCAATTCCACTATTTCTCTTGTTATTAAGTCTTTTCATTATTGATCCAATTTCATTTGGCTTCACAAATCGGATGGGTGTTTGTCCGACTTCTCCAATTGTTGTACCATCTGCCAAGTATCTATTTCCAAAGTCAACCATATTTGGGACGTATTCTTCTTCTTCCCCCCGATTATTAAGTTCTGTATTGTTATTAATTCGTGGCAAGAATCACAGCTTTCTCAATATCTCCAACTATTGCTTGACCTCTCTCATCAATAGGTTCATTGATTGGTTTTCTGTGGAAAGATCCGCTAAGTGCCTTTACTTTTCTATAAATATCCCTGCCCGTTGATATGGCATTCAATTTACGTATAAAATTTTCCTCCTCAAATTTGGATATCTTTTCTGTAATTATTTTATTCATATTTCCGATAATAGCTTTTAACACACCATGTTCATTTATATCTGTGTTTCTATGTAATCTTCTTCTTACAGACTTTTTGTGTTGAATAGGCTGGAGAACATCCTGTGGTAATTCCGGAAGTCTACCATATCTAGATTTAAATTTCTTTATATTGTTGTTCATCGCAGTGCTCATGGCCCCCGTCAGTCTTTCAATTGCATAATCAATCACCCCAGGCATTACATTCCTGTCAGTTGGTAATATGTCCGTTGTCAAATTGTTATATATTTCTCTGTTAAATTCCCTAATGTTCATCTTCGTATAGTCAAATCTCTTCTCAGTTCGTATGGTATCGAGTCCTGTTGTACCAGTTTCTAAAATTACAGCTCTATGGTCAGATTCAAAGTCTATAGTCTATAGTGTATCCCCTCTAACTACCCCCTCAATTGCCCGAATATTCGTGGTACACCGAAAAAAAAGTTTACTATTGTTTACGAAAAATGAACTAACCCATAGTAAGAATGACCATGATTTGGCGCCAAAGATTTTTTTCATCTAGATAAGTTCATGATTTTCTTATAAATAAGTTTACGTATTGCATCGTATTTTAGTTCATTCTTACTACGCTGAGGGAAGAATGTACTTACACTCATTCAAAATATTGCTGCTATCCGGAAAAATGAACAAGCTTTTGGGAATCCTATATTTAGAAATTGGTTTCAAATAAACTATTTATCAGTATAATTTTCAAAGAAGTAAATAAATTGAGGAATTAAAGGTACAACAAGCCTGTATACAACTAAGAAATTTTTCGTACAATATAAGACAATTTTTCATAACTACCAGTATTTTATTTCAAAAAATTATTATTATATTACATAAAACTATGGCTTATGATATACAATAAAAGAAATGTTTTTATTTGTACGCTGTATGTTGTTACTTTTAGGTAGTTAGTAATTGCTTCTTCAAAAGAGTAATATTCTATGTTAGTAGAATGAAACTAATTAATATCAATTTCCATTTTCTATCCATATGAAAGATATATGCCATAAGTTGCTATTTTCGTTTCATTTTTGTCCAATTTCACCGATTTCGCTAGTTTTTGTTGTGTGGATTTGCGTCATAAGCCTCTGAAGTTAAAAAGGTATATGAAATGTAAAAATATTATCAAATTCTATGGTATTTTGATCTTTAACTTACAAGAGAATTTTCTTAGAGCCAATAGGGATATCAGCTTAGTTAGCATTAAACAGTAAGAAGATTCCAAAAAATACCATAAGATTTGCTGTCATCCTGCAAATGAAAATTATTTTTAATAAATAGAAATTTTGGCTTTATTACAAATGGACGAAAAACTTACCACATTGAAAAAAATCATCCAATTACTACATTAGTGGAATCATATCCATGCACAAATGGGACATTTTTGAAATCCTTCTCAGAAT
This sequence comes from Haematobia irritans, assembly GCF_050003625.1. Taxonomy (NCBI): domain Eukaryota; kingdom Metazoa; phylum Arthropoda; class Insecta; order Diptera; family Muscidae; genus Haematobia; species Haematobia irritans. The sequence continues at coordinate 69,459,998 of NC_134398.1, read as the reverse complement.
ATAAATGAAATAAAAGTATTATAAAATTAGATATAATTTCGACTTGTCAATATAGCATTTAGTATTTATGGTGGATATTAAGTTCGAGTTTAGTGGCTAAAATCCCAATTCTTCATGATTAGTTTTCTTTAGAAATACATGGGAACAAAATTGAACCGTTTTTGTGTTCATTTAAAATTTATATCAAATTTTTAGTAATTTGAGGTTGCTGAATCCAAATTTACACTTGTTTTTTTAAGAGCTCGACTTTTTGAGATATACGGTTATGTTCAAAATTAAGGCACTTCCGCTATATATATTGGAATAACTTGAAAACAATTCATCATATTAAATTAAAAAACAGCGTTCTACATAAGCTTAAAAACGATTTTCTGTTCTTAATCGTGTAATCCATTTAAAGAATATAAACTATTTCTGATTTTAGCACCTAAACTCGAACTTAGTACACACCTTAAGGACTCGCTATAACATAAAAATATAGACTCAAAAAATTGTACTGTGATCCAGATGTAGAGTAAATATAGATCATTTTATTACCACTCATTATGAATATTTTTATGTAAACCAATTTAAAACCGCACTAATTTTAAATTATTAATAGAAATATACAGTTTCTTAATATGTGATTTATTTTAGAGTTATTTATTTTTTATCAATATAAAGTGTTTTTGTTTTCTCTAACATCACACCATTCACTTATCAGTTTCTAAAATGTTACGAAATAAATGTATTTTTATTAATAAACACAAATACCGCACGCAAGCGCACCACGTGTGCGCTTCATAAATGCATCAACAGAACTGAATGCACCAATAAAACTCAAAGACACAAATAGTCATAAAGGACACATATGTAAAGAAAAACAACTCCACACACACATGATCCCTTTCTGATCTCGCTATTGCAACAAAACAACTATCACCACAAAAGATACCAACAACACACATTCCATAACATCATCGCAATAAAAAACACAAACAAAAAAAAAAAAAAGATGATGCAATAATTTCATAATTTCTTCTCACTTCAATTTCCAGTATCACGTTTATTGATTAGTTGGTATTCTATCTATAGGATAAGGTAAAATATATTCAAAATTTACGAGGAATCCATAAAAAATTATATACACCCGTCAAGGATTAAATTAACTACTTTTTATTCTACTTTATCTAAAATTTTCAATGTGAGGAAATATACTCCAACTTATAGTAAAAACCGAAATAAGCTGTAGGAAGCCGCCATACGAATCGGTACTGTGGTTAAGTTAATTTTTACTACAAAAATTTTTTTCCATACAAAAATTTTTTTTAGTAAATTGTCCACATTTCGTAGTAAGATTTTTATATTGCCTATGTCTTTTTATAATACAATCAACGATGTATTAACTATTGTATTGGAAATTTATTTAAGGAAAAATCCGTTCCATTTCGTAGTTAGTGAACTAAAAAACATTTACTGAATTTTTATAAGTTTTCCTTTAGCTAAGTTAATTTTCGCAGTGGTTACGAAAAATGAACTATATTACAGTAAATTTTTTGAACTATGTGGAAGTTAAACTGGTCCTAAAATTAACAAGACACCTTTTTTTCTGTGTAGTTACTCGTATGAAAAAATCGATGAAAGATTGAGATGTCGGCGTGCATCTCGTGGGACCATATGTTGGTCTTATCACTATGGTAGGGCTCATATCAAGCCAATCATAAATCATTCTATGTCTCGCATTCAAATCCGCCCCAATTACAGCCTCATCTGTGCCTATAGTCATTTCTATCTTCTCGGTCTGAGATACATCGACATGGTTAACACATATCTCCCCCCACTTGCCTTAATTCTAACTGTGGCCTCAATATTGCCAAAATCCACGGACACCCTCTCGCCTTTCAACTTCTCTATCAAGCAGATCGCCGTACCCCTTCCCGGCTGGCCTACCTTCCTGTCCTGTCTAAAAATATTATATTCTTGCAGTACAAAGATGTGTCTGTCCAATAATGCCGTCTCCGCTATAAGTAGCACATCCGGCCTGTTTTCCCTAACAAATAACTCCAAGTGATGTCTCTTATATCAAGACACCAGGGAGTTCGCATTAAGAAATATGCATTTAAGTCTAGTCATAAAGTCTTAAGCTCAATAGCAGTCCAAATGTACTCTGCAGTCGTTCGTCATCTGTTTTATAATTCTTATACGTATCAACAAACGTATTTATCTTGCGCATGTATGTAACGAAATCCTTCCCTATCAGTCTCTTAAGCTCCCCATTGAACCAACCCATCGCCTTAACTGTTGTCACTGACTGGCCCAGGGGTGGAGCCGGAGCCGTAGGTCGGAAATTATTTCTTGCCATATTCGCAAATGATATATCATTTTGTACAGGTATTGCTGATAGACCATCATCTCTTTGAATGTTTTCACCGAAGCCATTCTTGGCTAATTTCTTTTCTTTTATCTTCTGCATAAGCTCAATTCTTTTCGGACACTATTTTGAGTTTGTCACGTGTCCATCCTCAGCGCAATTAATACAGTGTACTACATGTCCGACTTTGTGAACAATTTCTCCCGTGACTGGGTCCTTTTCTATAGACGCCTCTATATCCTGGTCCAGTTGCCAGCTCCATGAGATTGACCACATTTTACACATCTGTAAGGCATGTGGCAATTCACCTGTCTGGAGGATTTTATGTCACATCTTTTATGTATTTGGACAATCCACCTACCATCTCCCAGGTTCATCGCACTCTTGAGTACCACATTCGGCATATGTTTTCTGACATCTTCCTGCAGGTTTTCTTTCGCATATGTTCTAGATAACCCCTTTACTAATACTGAATATGGTTTCTCAGCCTTCGACGTATACGTAAAATGTGATATCTTTATATCTTCTAAATATTTCATCATAATATCATAGTCACTCATGCTACTTAATTTAAGGTTTAGCAAATTTTTAATATGCTATTTATGGTAAAAAGATTATGCCCTAAACTTTCTCTAATGCATCTTGGAAATTCCTTTCATTCCACAAATTTTACTAGAAGGTGGGCTGGCTTTACTTGGGTTTTTATCAGCTCGTTTTCTTCCTTGATTCTCAGCTATTCCTGATTAAATCTTTCCATCTGCTCCTCTTGGTGAATGTTGGTTCATGTGACCATTGTTGGTTGAGTTTCCTCTTCCTTCATTATTTGGTAAAAATTTTTTTTTTCGAAATCGCTCCTTTGGAAATCACCGGCTGTGTGATATTTACACTATCCGTCTCCATATTGAGATTTCCGGCTAACTCATCACTCCAGTTAACATCTGCCATAGCCCCAGCGTTGCTATTGGCACCAAATATTTTTTCTTTAGAATTGGTATTATTTTCCATCAATTTTCTTAATAGTTCCTCTTTCATTTTCATTAACTCGTTAATTTTCATCAGAGCTAATTGGTGATCCATACGTAGGGAATCTAATTGTTTCGTTAGATTATCTACTATGGCTTCCGTTTCCATTTTCTCATACTCATCCGAAGAATCGCCTGCTTTTTTCTTCCTTTTCTTTTTGTCTCTCTTGCGAAGGACAGGTTGAAAATTTTCAGTGATGCTTCCCTGGTCCGACATTATGTTCTGGTGTCCATCATTATGATATTCTTGATTTGTTATTAATGCATTACCATTAAGTCTTTCCATTGTACTTGAGAAATTTTGTTGTGATATAAGCATATCTCCTTCATTAATTAGATAACATGTATATTGGATACCACCAACTGCGCCTACTATGCAATTCTCATTGTTTGATACTAATGTATCACCTCCACTGCTGTCGGCCATGACTATTATAGATTTAAAAATCTATATTAATCACAATTAATCACTTCTCCCAAAGAGAATCAGCTTTCACTTTAACTTCACTTAAACTTCCAATCTTCCGCTGACTTTACACTTCAAGCACCACACTATGAATTTTATATATGATGATTGCTTTACAGCCAAAGAAACTTTTCATTAAAAGTACCAAATATTTCGTTCTTTTTACGAAGAAAAATTATTCCAAATTTTCGTAAAAAAGTTTCACACTTTTCGTACTTTTTATGAAAATTGTTCATGCTTTTTATGAAGTTGTTATGTATTTTTAATGAAATAATTTCGTACTATTTATGAAAAACTTTTGTACTTTTTGTGAAAAATGATCGAACTTTAAAAAAATATAGTCCAATGAGCATTTAGTTGTAGTAACAAGTTTGAAAAATGTCATCACTACTTTACATCTTAAGTTTTTGACTAACTTTTAGTTTGGTTGCTTCACTTTTATTCATCGCATGCTGTAATCCAAATAAGAAGTAGCACATTCTCAAAGACAATTTTATGTCGCGAATGGAAATTTTACAACTTCAATGAAACGTCTTCGTTATTTCGAAAAAAAAAATGTTTCGTACTTTTTGTGAAGAAATTTTAAAGCAGAATATTTCGTAACATATTCATAAATTCGTAAAAACTTCTTCACAAAAGTAATGAAATTTGAAGAAAGTTTCGTTAAAAGTACGAACTTTCTACGTAGAATATTTCGTAGACGTTTCGTGTATTGGTAAAATGTTCTTCGTAAAATTTACGAAAATTAATGAAAATGTAATTGTTTTAACCCATACACTACCGAAATAAACCTAATGTTAGAGACATTATTTTTTCTTCTGTTTTTTCTTGTACTACACTGAAAAAACAGTGAACCCTTTTCCATTGCAAAATGAACTAAACTGTAGTAATATTGACCATGATTTAGCCCTTAAGATTTTTTTCAACTTGTCTAGTTTATAATTCTCTTAAATTTTAGTTAATCTATAACATTGTATTTTAGTTCATTTTTACAACACCATAAGATTTATATACCCCTACCAAGTTAAAAAGTCTGTATTATTTTGGTTTACCTGCTTATTTTTTTGGGAAACCCGATAATAAAAAGTGGTTAACAGTCTCTTTAAAATGTCGACGACTAAACTATTTTTAAATCAATCATTCCACAGTACAGAGAAATTAAATAATTAAAGGAACAACAACCCGTTTTACTATTATGAAAATTTTCATACATAAAAATTCAACTTTCTTTAAGCAAACGTACTTTATTATAACAACTCATGATGAAAGTTCTTAATACAATGTTTTTGTGAATAAAAATTATGACCACGTGTAACAAGAAAGTAGTTTATTTTAACTCGCTATTTGGACATTTTGACTTTTCCTTAGTTTTTTACTCATCGTTAGTATATTCACATATCTTGCTGAAAAAAATGGAAGGAATAATGAAAATTGTTAAAAACTAACATGTAATAAAATATAATTTTTAATCTCTTTAAATTAGCTTGTAACTTACCATATTTGGGGGCATTTTATTAAATGGTGTAAGGAATTCAACTTTTCTTAGATAAACGTACCTCATAAAGTTTGTACCTGAAACAATTAGAGAAATAATGAATTAAGTAATATATTAACTCATAAAACTATGGAGGACATAAGACAATAAATATTCTTGCCAAATGAAAGCCAAAGTTTTAATATAAAACTTACCAATTCTCTATTAAATTGAACGCTGAGGTTAAAAAGTTACCGAAATTCATTTGGGTATACTCTGAAATTAAATATTTATTTTTTACATTAAATAGAAAACATTAAATTGGTTTCCAAAAAATCTAATTAAAGAAATAATATGCATAAAAAAACTAAATATTCTGGTTAAAAGAATGTTAAAGAAAGCTTACCAATTCATAAAAATGTTTCCAAATTGTTATTCTGAAATTAAATATTTGTTTTTTACAATAAAAATATTATATTGGTTTCCAAAAATATTTGATTAATGTAATACTAAAATAAGGTATTAAAAACATGTAATTTTGATAATAAAAAGGTCATAAAAATGTTAATATTCTAGTGAAAAGAAAGCCAAATTTAAAAAGAAAACTTACCATTTCTCTATTAAATTATACGCTGAGGAGGAATATAAAAATATGCCCGAATCCATCTTGGAGTTGCTCTGAAATGAAATATTTATTTTACAACAAAGAAAAACATTAAGCTAGTTTCAAAAAAAAAAAAAATAATAATAATAATAATAATTAGCCAATAATGATAAAAATAAAAAATATCCTTTTTAAAAGAAAACCACATTTTAAAAAGAATACTTACCAATTTATGATTAAACTATATGCTGAGGTGTAACAAAAATTTTCCAAAAATATTTGATGAAAGTAATACTAAAATAAGGTATTGAAAACCTATAATTTTTGACAATAAAAATGTCATTAAAACGTAAATATTCTAGTGAGAAAGCCAATTTTTAAAAGAAAACTTACCACTTCTCTATTAAATTATACGCTGAGGACAAATATAAAAATTTGCCCGAAACTTGTTACAAGAAAATAATAATAATAAGCAAATAATAATATACATAAAGAATTTTAATTTTTAAAAGAAAACCACATTGAAAAAGAACTCTTACCTATTTATCATTAAACTATACGTTGAGGTGTAACAAACAATTTTCCAAATTCATCTGGAGTTACTCTGAAATTGAATATTTATTTTTTACATTGAATAATAAAAATTAAGTTAGATAAAACAATTTCAATATACTTTCCATTTCAGCATTTTTTCCTAAATATTGAACATTCTTAATAACTTTTTTCTAAGCTACCGATCATCACTTCGCCATCGTACATCTCATCGCTAAAATATTAATAACTTTAATTTCAAAGTTTTAATAAACAAACACCAATATATGTCTAAAAACCCAAAATATTCCATACCTTTATATTCCCTTGTTACATACTTGCTAAAAAGATGCAACAGCCCACGCCAACGCCAACTATACAACTGAAGCATGCCAAACAAAACCAAGCAAAACCAAAACAATCCTACAACAACAAAAACACATGTGCCTTCATTGAAAACAACACCTCATCCAGGCAAATAAACCATTCGCGAACAATAAACACACACACAAACCACTGAAAGAACAAAAACAACCCCACGCTCAGATATACACAACATCCCCATCACTAGCTACCATTTCTCATTATTGGATTGCATGCTCTCACTCTCAAAAAAATTTCAAGTAACATCATCTTTACATTAAACACATTCCACTTTGACGAGAAAGATCTCTGTACTATGCATTAGTCCATCGCATCTGTCTAAAAACAATACTCTTAAATGCATATCACAGTATAAGAACGATTAAACGTTTAACTTAAAATTAGCAAAAACTTCATGAAATGATATCTACCCATTTTTGACGAAAATGTCTATAAATTTAATTACATGTGAACTAAAAATATTTCATTGGGAAATTTTTTACCAACAATTATTAACTATAGGAATTGTCAGTAAGAAATTGCTATCCACTTTCAAGTTCATTTTTCGTAAAAAAATATTTTCTGACACAAAAAAATCTTATGGTAAATTGCACTTATTATTTAGAAAATACTTTACATTTCACAAGTAGTTTTATAGCATGACAAACGAATTTTTAACTACCAGTTAAGAAATTTTTTAAGGAAATTTCCATCGTATTTTGTAGACCACGAACTAAACGATTGCTAGATAGAATTTGTAAAATTTCCTTTCGAGTAGTTAATTTTCGTTGAAGATACGAAAAATGAACTAAAATTCTGGAAAATTCTTGTAATAAATTATTGTAAAAATCTTCTTAAATTTACGAGACACTTTTTTTCTGTGTAGCATCATGTAGAATAAAAATTGTAATTCTGAGGACCTACCTCAATTACTTCAAGAGCTATATGAGTTTGTTCTGAAAACTTGATTCTTGAATTGTGACCAAATAGCTCTATGAAAATAAGCCTTATTTTACCTTTTATATTTATCGAAGTGTGAGAAAAAATACAAAAAATAACCCGAAAAAATATCAGCTATAGTTTTTGTACAAATGTCCAAATGCTAGAGACATACAGTAGAAAAATGGACTCAAAATTTCGTATTTTCGTTTATTGTTAAAGAAGTTTATAAAAATGCATTTTAGTACTCACCAATATGGAAAATATTTATAGCTTATTTCGATTATTTATTTTTATTTAGATTAAAGCCTCTACTTTAAAATAAAATCGAGAAATAAATGGGGAAATAGAGGTCCTTACCCAAAAAAAATTTCCTTCATGTTATGATACCCATTTTTAAGTCAAATCACTTAATTATAAGGACAATACGACTTCATTGAAAAATTTATCGACATTTGGACAAAAAAAAATTTATATTGGAGAAATTCGTATTTTATGCTAAGCAATATTTGCATTCGTATTTTAAGGACATGAAATCTTTGACCTCACGACAATATTTTTTTCTGTGTAAGATTTCTCACTTTTTAAAACCACAAATTTCCAACAATGACCAAATACGTATGTCCTTAATCGTTAATTCACGCTATCCTTTAGCATATAGGAACTTATCCCAATGACAATGCAAATACTTTTATGATTTTTGGCTTTTTGTCGGGAATCACTCTAAATATTTAAGTCTGTGGATGGAGATGATACATATTTGAGGAGAGTGTGATAAAGTCAACATTGTTAAACACATCCCTTGGTAATCACTGATATTTAACTTCCAAACAAAAGCCCAACCGTATCCATGGTATGAGTGAAAAAGGACAACTTTTATTTGAAGTTTAACTGCCACTGAAGATTTTTTGTCATAGATAGGGAACGATTTTCGTTAGTAATAACATCCCTCATAAAACGATGGAATGTTTGTCACATGTCCTTTTGAATGACTGGTAACACCCTTTAAATATTTGTTAACACGTTCCTTCATCCATTCGACCGTAGTTCATTCGTTCGTCCCCATGGCACACGTTCCACATACGTTAGTGCCAATTGTAATATATCGCGTGCTACAAAGCCAAGTACGTGCAGTCTATATAGCTACCTATGTTGAGATGAATCTTTACGGCAAGGATACTTGTGTTGTGTGCATAAGGAAATCTATGTTCAAGCTATTGCCCGAATGTTTGCTTTCACGTTTTTTTTTTCACATTCCAAACTGGCCTGATTGACCTCTAGTTGTGGTTTATTTTTAAAGAAAGAAGTAAATAAAGGAAATTGCAACGAGGATAACATTTCTAAAAGGAAAACTATTGAAGATTTGATTTTTTATTCAAAAATTAAAGTAATTTTTAATATAAGTCCAGATGGGTATACAATCATCAATGTAATGAAGAAGCAGAAGACCAAAGCGTGATGTAGTTCACATGGCAAAGTTCCCAGTGGAGTTATGGACAAGGGTGAAAGGCGTTTTAAGTACTTCTAAATGGGTATTGGTAAAATGTTTAATGTTAATCTTACACTGATTGAAATAATGAATATTCAAGACAAATTTCTTTAAAATAAAAAAAAAAAACAAATTAATTATAATAAATACATCGTTTAAAGTTATTTTAATTAAATTACTACTTCTGTTTGGACCACACGCCAGTCGTATACACTCAAAATAAAGTCAACCCTTCATTAAGATAAAGTTAACTAATTTTGAAGAAAGTCGAACTCCGAATAGCGCCAAAGACATTATTATTATTTTGAAGGCTGTGATCTTCATAGAAATTAGGATGAATGCATACTATATTAGTTAACATTTTCCTATATTTATCGCTGCAAAGAAAAATCAATTAAATGAATGGTCACGATAAATAGGTACATGATTTTCGCGACCATGTAATGGCCTTAAATTCTATATTTGTCGCATTTGAGGATTATTTAAATGCTTATTGCCACCATATGTTTTCGTCTAGAAATGTCTTTTCAAAATGATGAAATGCATGGTTTTTGCGACCATTACATTCTAGATAAACATTAAAAGGCTGCGGTAGACATGTCCAAACATGTTTTTCTGTGCTTGTGTATATTACAAAATACTTTAAGTTCATATTGAGCTATTGCGTTGGTCGGAAAAAGAGCACGGAAACAGTGTTGTGCACACAAAAAAGTGAACCCTCCATTTCCCTAAAGCCAATTTAATATTTTTTTAGTTCATGGACTTATTATGTTTGGAGAAAGTTTCTTTTATTGTAATAATTTTTTGCGTACGTTAGTTATATGAACTAAAATTATACAGAAATGATGCATAAAGATTTACTAAATTCGTACTTCTCACAAAATAGTTCATCATCTTTTTCAATTTTTAAATTTTACTACAAATGCGGCCAACTTGAACTTCATATGGCACTAAAGTCATTCTTACAATTTTAAACTCCAATTTATTCCTTCACACTACAAAAACAACCCAGCAAAAAAAGCGTCGCCAAAAAAGTAATGAAAATATTCTTTTTGGATGTAAATTAAAAAATTTTGTGATATTTTGTCAAATAAATAATTTTTATAATTTTTTATAATTTTTAATGTATTCTAACGCTTGTCTGAAACGTTTGACCTCAAAAATTCACAACTTTTTCCGATTGAATTTAGAATTGTTTACGACAAAATTTAAATAATTTGTACCATTTTATGAATTCTTACTTTGTTTTTAAACTATTTGAAACAAAAGAGTTAACATTAAAAATATTAAAAAAAAGTTATAAAAAATTGAATTAAAAAACTTCCTCTGTAGTTAAAATAAAGAACATTATTGGGAGTACATCTTTTGAAAGTGCTTTTAAAGTTTTGCCTTTGGAAGAACTTCCAAATTTTTTTGCTGGGAAGTGAAAAAAAATACTTATGTCTAATAAATTTTCTTAAATTTGTGGGAAAATATGTACTTATTTTTGTGATATCGGCATAATGCCAGCGTTTGTAATACTCTTTAGTTAAATTTTTCTACAAATAATCTAAATTTTCTAAAATTAAACAAAAGTTTTCTTCCTGGTAGGTTCAGTGTTTTTTCAGTGTGGATAATACTATGGCAAATACCCTTTACGAAAACAATGACTTCCAACAGCGAAGCGTGGAAATAAAGGTTATTTAAATTACTACACACACTGACAAAAATATTGTCGTGAAGTCAAAGATTTCATGTCTTTAAAATACGAATGCAAATTTTGCTTAGTATAGAAGACGCATTTCTCTAATGTAAAGTGTTTTTCCTTATCCAAGTCGATACATTTTTCAATGAAGTCGTATTGTCCTTATAATTAAGTGATTTGACTTAAAAATGGGTATCATAACATGAAAGAAAACATTTTTGGGCTAAGGTCAACTCGACTTTAATAATTCAGAAAAATTCTTTAAAATTATTGAAATTGTCTTTAAATTTGTTGTCTTTTTGCATCTTCACTACAAAGCAAAAAATCGTTCAAATATAGGACACGTTTTTCAACACTTTATTTTAAATACTTATTTAGTTGAAACATAGCATAATTTCTACTGGAAGTCGAGTCTGAATTTGGAAAATAAAGTAAAAATGACTTTGATAGCACATGAAGAAAATAAGCTGAAAAAACGAAAAATTAAAATTAGCTTCCTAGAAGCAAGTACACAAAACCCAAATTTAAACAAGTGAGTAAAGTAGAAAGTCGGGCGGTGCCGACTATATGATACCCTAAACCACCCCTACTGAATTAGTAAATATAAGCATTTGTGGGGTATCATTGGTATAGGTTTTGGAGAACATAAAGGGGGGTACATGTTTATGGGTGTCTTGTCACAATCTGAGCAAAAATGTCTAATATTAGGAGCTATAGTTTATTTTGCACCAAAAGAGTTTGTATGCCACTAATATTGAGTCCATTATTAAACAAGTAAGTAAAGTAGAAAGTCGGGCGGGGCCGACTATATTATACCCTAAACCACCATTACAGAATTAGTAATCATAAGAAAATTAAGGGGTACATGTCTATGGGTGCTTTGTGTCAATCTGACTATAACTCATAGCCAATGTTGCCAGGGAAAATGTTCGGTTTACCCTACAGGACAAAAAAAGTTCCCTATTTTCCCTACTATATTTTTCGTTAAATTTAAAAAAAATTACAAAACAAAAATGGTTCTAAATACTTTATTATCTTAAAACATGAATATGCAACGTATATAACTTAGAATATAAATTTGTATTACCACCACGGTTGCCACAGTTGGTACAATTCTACCCAAATTAGTAATCTTTTTTGTTAAATCTCTATAAAAATAAAATGTTTGAAAAAGTTTCTATAAACAAATTTTTGTGAGAATTTTTTTATAGAAATAAAATTTTGACAATAAATTCTATAGAAAAAAAATTGAGAAAAAATTCCACAGAAATAAAATTTTGAGAAAATTTTTTATAGAAATAATATTTTGAAAAAAATTTCTATAGAAATACAATTTTGACAAAATGTTCTATAGAAATAAAATGTTGACAAAATTTTCTACAGGAATAAAGTTTACCACACATTGTTAAAGATCAAGCCTTGCAGGCTTCTAATTTCCTCCTCTAGAGCCACAAAAATGTAAAAATTGTTACAAATTGTGTTGAGTGAAAATGTCCTACATTGTGGCCCTACGTCCCTACAAGACGCTAAATATTAGAAAAACTCTACATATAGGGAATTGCCCCTACTTCTAGCAACACTGGCTGTGTTGATATTGCACCTACGGAGTTAGTATACCACTAATATTGAGCCCATTATTAAAAAAGAGAAAATCGTTAATTTAGTGTGGTTAATAAATACAAATTTGTAAAAATCGAGCAATATTCTTATGTAAGAGCTACAAGTACGTATAAGTACGATCGGCTAGTACATCAAAAGTTGAAATTTGAGCAACATTGGTTAATAAATAAGAGTACTATGGCCAAATTTGGGAAAATCGAGCGATGCATATATATGGAAGCTATATCTAAATCTGAACCAATTTGCATAATATTTTGCGGGTTTGATTAATACCACAAAAGGTTACCTTGTGCAAGATTTGAGTACGAGCAGTTAAGAATTGAGGCCTGTATGGCCAAACATTGGGCTATTAAGGTCGAATTTTTCAAAATCGGGTGATACATATATGGGAGCTATATCTACATCTGAACCGATTTCGATGAAATTTTGCACATATAGTTAGTACTATAGAGGACTGGATCTAGCCAACTTTTAGTAAGATCGGTTAATAAATAAGGGTTCTATGGCCAAATTTGGGAAAATCGGGCTATACATATATATGGGAGCTATATCTAAATCTGAACCGATTTCGATGATTTTTTGCACATATAGTTAGTGCTATAGAAGACTAGATTTACCCAAATTTGGGTAAGATCGGTTAATAAATAAGGGTTTTATGGCCAAATTTAGAAAAATCGGGCGGTACATATATATGGGAGCTATAGCTAAATCTGAACCGATTTCGATGAAATTTTGCAGACTTGAAGGGCGATGGAAAAGATTACCTTTTGCCAAATTTGGTGACGATCCGTTTGAAAAAAAGCGCAACGTGACCCCATTTGTCGAAATCGGGCGATACATATATATGGGAGCTATATCTAAATTTGATCCGATTTCTTCCAAATTCAATAGTGTTCGTCCTTGTGCCCAAAAAACTCGCTGTACCTAATTTCATCAAAATCAGTTAATAATTGCGACCGGAATCCTGTGAACAACAAATACATGGACAGACGGACGGACGGACACCAAGCGCTAGATCGACTCAGGAGGTGATTCTGAGTCGATCGGTATATATTTTATGGGGTCTAAAATCAATATTTCTGGTAGGCACATTTTTTGGCCGATCAAACTTATTATACCCTGACCACTATGTGGTTTAGGGTATAAAGAGAATTGTGTCTTAAAAGTACCCTTATTTGTATTCTCCGCTTCTTTGGCTTCGAATCAATACCAAATTTTTTCAATTAAAGACAAAATCTTTGGAACCGAGCATGCTTTTTCTCAGTGCAGAAGGTATTAGCATTTGATACTTGGCAATCCTAATAACATGTTTTTGAAAATCGTGGTCGTGAATAAATAGCAGCAATTGAATGGGAAGCTACTGCGAATGTATATAAGATGGGTCAATGTGTTTTGTATGATCATTTATAGATTTATGAAAACATGACAAGCCAAGCCAATGGTCAGATTATACCCTTCAAAAGACTTATCCTAGGTGGTGGTTATGTCCTTCGTCATGGCATCATAAAGTACCATGTACTGATTGACCCCTTTAACATTAAGCACACTCATATACATACATATATATCTCCAGGCATAACAGAAGATGCCATGTGTCATCACACTACTATGGCTTAAAAACCTTGCAGTCGTAATAACCACCCTCACAAGAACTGAACTTAACCATGACCATATTTTAATATAATAAATTTTTATCTTCATAAAAATGTTACCGACAATTTGTTTAACAAAGTGTGGTCAACACTAACGTCCACCATGTTACTTACATATGTGTACACAAACTCTTCATGTTATGTGTTTGATTATGCCGCACTGTGATAGCCCGAAGTATTCGTCATTGGTGTTGTAACATAACATAGACTAGATTCGCATTCATTGTTAATAAGAAAATATAGAAATATTTTCTTCTCACTCTGAACTTAGAAATTGGGACGCAGTTATAACTGGATCCAAATTTTTTAGTCAGCCGGAAGTTTGTTGGGTATCGAGACTATGTCAATATAAAGTACAATGTGAACAACTTTCGGACATCAAGTCCATCAAGTTAAGAGTGTATTAAAACTATCAACCACAAAGAAGAACAAGAACTCGCGAGAGACAAATTCACTACTATGATAGAAAGCCACAAAAACAAACAACAGTTAACGGAGAGAGAGAGAGAAATATTATCTACACTGGTAGAAAAAGGGCGGTACGTGCCATTACCGTTTGGTATTAATATATTTCACGCAGATAAGGAATATGATCACATCAAACATGTTTCAAGAGCAAAATGTTATTTTTGTATGGTGACCATGTAACATGTTTGTCACTAAAATGTTATTTTCTCGTCAAATATAACCTGCTTGCCGAAATCAGATACATGATTTCCGAGAAAATAACATGGTTGCGAAAACCATGTTACATGGTCACCACCCAAAAATAACATTTTTCTCTTAAAACATGTTTGAGGTGATCATATTCCTTCTCTGGGTGTGGATCACGTTACCATTTAATTTTGACACTCCTTTGTATCAAATTGCACACATCCGGTATTATTTTGGTATTAACTAGCACATTGGCGTTTCATTTTGAAGTTCTAAACAAGAAAGTTCATCATAGTGAAAGAAACGACGCGATCACAAATTTCAGCTCCAATATAATTGCAAAATATGCTAATAAATCAATCAAAATAATGATAGAAAAAAGGTAATGTGAATTTACATTCCTGAAATATTCGCTAAATCGTGCAAATCTACAACAATAAAATTATTTGTTGCCGTTGAAAATGATTTGCAATCGTTGATTTGCAGCCGTTGCTAAAATCTAATTGATACGTAAACTACGTAGGCGAAAAAATAAATAAGCGTCTAAACAATATTGCTGTAAAAACATGACTGGAAAAAGTGAAGTGTGCGAATATTACGAATATGGGGAATTTGTAGATATAACCCTAATTGAATTGAAGAAAAATGGAATAGAGGATTCTGACAATGAACAACTTGTTCATATCTTGGAAAAATCGAAATAATATCCAATAATCAAATATCTAAAAAGTTAGTATATTATGTTTTATCATTTATATTGTTTACTAATGCAGATACTTTCTTTTATTAGATACGCAAGTGACATTCAGAAGCCTTCCATATCTCACCACAGAAGACTTGAGGGATGCGGTGCCTGCGGTGGGTCTAAGAGAAATTCAGAGAAAAACATTTTGAATGGAAGAAGAGAGAGGTAAATAGATATATACATATATATTTATAGATTTTTTCCAAATTGCAGTAAAAGTATATGTACAGAAAATAAATTATTACATTAACGCCTCTATAGCTGGATGTACACCGTGATCCGGCACCAGATATTTGTCAAGTATAGGAAGCGATCCAAGCTACGATCCAACGTACGACCACATCGTCAAATTGTACTAGAATCGGATTTGTTTTTATCTATCTTAATATGATACATATTAAGTTTTGGCATATTCATAACAACTTATTGACGATTGTACAAATGTTTAATATACACCCTCAAAAAAAAATTGCTTCTTTAACATATGTTCCAAACATATTTTGCAGGAAGCACATATATTATTGGATACTGCCGAAACATTAATATATTTGTTTTATGTGAACATATTGTATGTTTGGAATCATTTTGAGCACAAAAATATATGCGTAGAAGAATTTTTCCCAAAGACGATTGTGCTCATTCCCTAACATACTCGTAATTTTCACTTCCACGAAATTGTTTAGTTTTTGGCACCTTTTTCTGTACTACAAATAATGTTGAATAAATTATTTAATTTTATAAACATTTTAAATTTTACCTTTCGCCTGGACGGAGAATCGAACCGAGGACCATACCGTTTGTAAGCCAACACACTATCCACTGGGCTACGTAGCTGTTATAGTCACCAGGAGATAATTATCGTTATAAATTACATTTATATAGCATAGTTTGCAGCGCCCACGAGCCCATGCAAACATAACATTATTTAAAAGAAACATACATTTGTTTGCCACATGGAGCAGTGGTTAGCATGTCTGCCTTCCATGCAAAGGGTCGTGGGTTCAATCCCTGCTCCGACCGAACACTTTTATTTTTTTTTTTTAATTTACATATTTATATTTATACTATATTAAATTTTTATAACGAAACTTCCAAATGTGGGTTATTAAAGATTTATAGTCAGTAACAGTGCTTGATATACACGAAATTGACTGATTTTTGGATAAAATATTATTTTTTATTGCAAAAATAACAATTTTGTAACAAAAAACTGTTTTTGGTACAAAACTTTAAAATTTGAAAGGAATTCAAAAACTCTAACAAAAGAAGAACGTGGAGTCGAGTATAAACATACATAAATAATTTTATAATATAAACATAAATAGGCATGAATAGTTTTTTACTAGTTTTTACTCGCTCTAAAATGCCTTTTACTTTTTCTTTAATAATTCATTTAAAAAAAATAAACTTTTTAAATTGTTTTAGCTGCAAAACTTGAACTTAATGCCCGCTTTTATATTTGAAGGTGTCCGTCAACTCCTCGTGGACTACTTATTAATAAAGAGGAACTAAACATGTCCACACATACATAAAATGCTGCTCTCAAGGCGAAAACATATGCTGTTTGTTTTTCAAATGTCTATTCTCTTGGTTCCGAATGTCTATTCTCTTTATTCAAATTAAATAATATTTAGAGTTAAGCATATCAAATTTTTGGCCTTATCATAAAACAGTTTTCCGAAACAACATACAAGCGGTTTCACAGAAATTGTTCTCTTTTGATTCTTTTGCTGTGTTATGTTGATATATTTCGTCAACTCTCCCGGTTTCCATATCTATTTCTTTCTCTATACTCTCTCTGTCGCTTTGAATAAAATATCACAACATATGTATGTTTAGTCGAAATTTGTAAATTTATATATGTTTGCATTCACACATATGATTTTTATGAAACATTCATGCCCCAAACATAATGTATTCTAACATATTAACATAGATGTCCCAAACATTTAATGTTAGTTTAGGAACATTACTTGTTTGCACTGAAATATATTGTGTTTTAAAATTGTGCCCGAAACACATTTTGTTTATATCGGAACATATGAAAAACATATTTTTCTAACAGTGTAGGATTTGACATCTTTGTTGAACGAAAGCGCAAATAGAAAAACTCTGCTAGCACTTGCTAATGGAAATCATAAACAGACTTCTAATAACAGAGATGATGTAATCACCCAGCAAAAAAAAGTGGAAGTTGTTCCACAGATATTTCTTATAAAGCCCATACCAGAATCCCCCATCGAGTTTTTCCAAACTTCCGATGCAGTCCTTTTGGACAAGTCCACAAACATTTCTTCTAAAGAGCATCGTGGGATCCCCCAATGATTTTGTTCCACTTCCAATGTAGTCCTTTTGGACAAGTACACAAACATTTCTTCTAAAGCGCATCTTGGGATCCCCCAATGATTTTTTTCTACTTCCGTTGCAGTCCTTGTGGACAAGTATTAGAAAGAACGCAATCAGGCTATTTTAAGTGCAAATTTTGGACAATAAAATTTTACAAAATAATAGAAAACTAATAAAAAATAGAAAATTAATAAAAAAGTAAAAAAATAATAATAAAAAAAAATTCTATCCCCGCTGGGATTTGAACCTGTGCCGTTTGACTTTTTCGCTTCCATTGAAGTTCTTTTGAGAAGGTTTTGCAAATTACGAGAATTTTTAATTTCTTTTTTTTTTTGATTTTTAATGGAAAAAATATATTTATACGAAAATATATGCCGAAAATAAAAAATAAAAACGATTTTAGAAAAATATTTTATAAAAAAATTGCCGCTTGTGAGATTTGAACCTGCGTTTCTTATTTTTTTCGTTTATACTAATAAAGAACATCTCGAGAAGCAATTAGAATGTTATTCCTTGGTGTCGTATTACGATCATATCACAAACATTTGAATTGACCTTTCGACGCTTTATGTTCAATGGCGTTTGTGGCTGAGTGTGCTAAGGCCTTCTGTTATGGTGCCAGCAAACCGAGGTTCAATCCCTGGTCGGAGCGAAAAAGTTTTTAAAATTGTAAAAATTAGGTAATAGGAAAATAATAGTGTAATAAAACATATGGATAAAAGAAAAAGTGAAGTTGGTTGAAAAAATTTTTTTTTTTTGCTTTTTAAATTTCTTTATTCAAATTAACTTCCAGGGCACAACTTCTAAAGCAATGCAAAGGATCCAAAAAGGGAGTACTTCCGTCCTATGACAAGCCCATGTAAAATTCATTGGAGATGATCCAAGTTTGCACTACTTCCGGATCACAGATTGGGGATCCAAACTACTTTTTTGGAAGCTCTTTTTTTGCTGGGCAATATAATCATAGAAGATATATTAAAAAACAATGTGGTGCTTTCTACTCAAGATTTACGTCGTTTACATGACGAAATATGTTCAGTTTTTCCGACCGAAATCAATGCAAAGGTAGGTACAAAAAACTAGTTTTGTCAAGTTGGCTGATGGTATTGTTGTTCGTACGTTGGCGGTAATGGTAACTTATTTAATACCAATACATTATTTTGTACCTCGCCCTATTCATATATATCCTATGAATAACGGCAAAACTTATTTGAGAATGAAATATATTTAAGACTTCGAACTTTTAAAAATGAATTCTATTTAACTTATATATGTTTCCTGGTACTATTACGAGTATATGCATTGTTATTAACTTTTATTATTTTAATTATAATCCCAAGAATTTGTACTGATAGAATTAATTATTTTATTAAATATTATTTTATTAAATATTTGATAAATATCTTTTCAATAAATAAAAATAAAATAAAATCAATTATGCACAGTGGTTTTTAATTTATAAGATTTTAAATTTAATATTACCAGAATTACATTGATGGATTACCGGGTTGGTATTAAACTCATTACCATTTTGGTAACATATTGACAGCGATAACGCATTGTTAATACAACAATACCTTTATGGTACTACTATTATGCCTTAATGGTACATATTTAATACGAAAATAGTATTAATATCGATACCAAAAAGATTCTTTAATAATACCATTTGGTACCTTTATGTTTTGCGTACCGTTCGGTATTAATATTGTGCCATACGAGGTTGGCTAACTATCAATAACGTACGGTATTGATTTGAGCCCGTATGGTAATAATTCTTATATGGGTGTACTCCAGCCACCCCAGGAGAATTATAGAAAATACTGCTCAACATAGTATTAAAAATAAGCAGCCAAGAATTTCACCAGCCGAACATAAAAAATAAAGGAAGTCCTCCAGAAAAGCAGCTTCCCTCTACCTACAATTGATAAACTGATCAACAAGAGCAAAGTACAACCCGCCAAAGAGAAGCAAACACTTTTTTACAAATCTGTCGTATATATTCCAAAATTACACGAAAGATTCATTCATTTCATTGACAAAAATAACTTCGCAATAGCCCCGAAAACTAATAATGCACTACAAAAATTATTTACTAATTTAAAATTGACAACATGGACAAATCTAATCTAAAGACGTGTGTGACAAGGTTTATATAGGAACTACAAAAAATAAATTTAAAACTCGGTTACCACAAATCAGATCTGAAACATCGTTTGCAGATACCTATGCAAAAAACAGCATTATCAACCCAGTGTGCAGCAGAACATCATCACCCAGATTTGGAGAGAGCGCGCGTCTTACAGTTTGAGAGTAATTACAACAAGAGACTAACTCTGGAGATGTTGCACATTCTCAATACACCAACAGAGAAGCGAATAAAATATAAGACAGACACTGACAATGTGACGCAAAAGCTATTAGAAAAAGCAAAGTGCAGCAGAATGAGAGTTAGTAATGCAACAGACACTAAGTCCTTAGCTATTTACTAGAGGTCTGCATCGCTGTCGAATATAGTACATACACACTCGTTCTCACAGAGCGCAAGTAGTGAAGTGAAGAGAACACTTGCTTATCAAATACCAACGAGTACTTATCCGAAACAATATGCGCCGAAAAAAGGAACAATACAATTGTAAGTACTAGAGGTCTGCATCGAATAACTTTTCAGTACATGTATGCAATTCGCTGTCGAATATAGTACATACACTGTCTTTTTCTCAGAGCGCAAGTAGTGAAGTGAAGAGAACACTTGCTTGTCAAATACCACCAAGTACTTATCCGAAACAATATGTGTTCCGAAAAAAAGGAACAATAAAAATGTAAGTACTTGAGAAAAAGTACAACATGGATTCTCTTCACTTCATGTGGTACCACAGGTATTTCTCAGTTATGTGCGAAGCAAAACTTTCCAATATTATTAATCATAGATATGTGTGTATATCACATATTTCATATATTTATATATGTCACACACTTACCTTAACGTTTGCCGTTCTTTATAACAAACCAAAACATATATTATGGAGAGTAACTGTTTTTTGTATTTCTGAAACTGCACGTGGTACATGGAGTACTCTAAGAAGTTTTGTTCTCGCAACATACTCGACGTGATCACTCTGAGTACACTTCAATAAGAGAGAAAGAGGAATATGTGTTTGTTGGTAGTGAAGACATCAGAGTAACAACAAGAAGTTATTCGTAGCTTTTGGTGTTCATCAAAAGTGTGCCCATTGTTTTGCGACTCTCTCAAATAGACGTACTCATGTAGCAAGTACACGTGTACTGTGCATATACAAATGGAATTGTGCTGACCTCTACTATTTACTCTACAGTTGATGTATTATTTTTGTTCTTTTCGTCCCGTGTAAAAATCTGGGTATCTAATTAGATATGATTTACCTAGATATGATGATACAGAATTAGACACAATCAAAATATCCATACAACCCCATAATTTCCACCAGACTTCAATTGAATCGAGAAGGATATGTTGATTTTAAAAAACGGCAAGACGCAGTGTTGCCAGATTTTTGTGAGAAATCGTAGGGTTAAGTTTGGCATAGTGGCAGCTATATATTTTAGGGTCATTTAGACTATTCAGCCCAATATTATACCACAGGTGGTGAATTTCTCTCTCATCAATTAGTGCTGCCTCCTTCTATGTTCAGCTCAATGTCAAGGACCTCCTTTTGATACCCGAGGCCGAACGATCCTTGACATGGCGACCATAGCGCTTAGAGAAACTTTAAAGTGCTCATACATGTCACCAGCATTACTGAGAGGGAATAGTTCGCCGTTCATAAGCTTTTTGAAGTTTTGGTTGAAACTGGGATTGAACCCAAAGTGTCATATTGTATGCAAAGCATGTATGCTAATCATTGCTCTACGGTGGATCTGTTATAAAAATATATATGAATACACACTATTTCCCAAGAAGCTATTCAATTATTTTGCTCTTCACTGTAAGTTTGGGCATACATATTTCAATAAAATTCTATTTTTGTTACTTTACTCCAAACAGCTTCCTTTCGCTCTTTCAAATGTATGGAAAATGAAAAGAACCAAAAAACCTAACAATGAGGGAGAAAGCATGGGGATGAATTTTTATGAGTAATGATTATTCTTGGGTAGCCAGTTAGCCATTCAGATAGCCCCTTATCTATGCTTGGACAGTATATGTGGTCAGTAAATTACACTGATGTTTGCCCAAAGCATCTAAGATTCCAATCTATGTCAGTTAAAGTGTTAACGCTAAAATTAAAATGAGGTTAACATCACATATCACTGTGCTTAGGTACATAGTCCGGTGGATGTCATAAAAATATTATTAATAATATCCATTATGCGATATGTACGTGATAAATTACGATCATTTGTAGAGTTTTTATCATAGTTTGTATCAGGGGTTGGGACATTTTGGATATAATCTAGAAGCAAAATAGGGGAATAATAATTATTTTTCTAGAGGACATTTGTGAAGATACTTTCCCTTCGCTGTAAAATCTAAACGTGGTTTTGATCCTTATTTTTAAGATGCTGGGTACTTGAATTATGCTATTATTTCTACTTGAAGGACATTGATATTACAGGGTTTTATCTGACGTAGAAAATAATAATTTAAGATTTTGTGTCCTAGTATAAAGTGCGCTAAACTTAAAACAATGGAAGATTATTGAACAATGTCCAGAGTGGGGGGATGCTGAAATTGGACATACATATTTCTTGAAATCAGAAGGCTGAACCTTCCTGGTGTAGTTTTCATTCCTAACTTGGGTGCTAAGGATTTCTGACCAATCAACTTATCCTCATTCCTTCTTTAGACTCTGAAGAGGCTGATAGATATTTATCTTAGAACTATCATCGATTTCCGACTGCTCCAGAAAGCCAGCTTTCTGGAGCAGCTTTATTGAAAGCTCACTATCTGTCAATGAATAAAGAATTGTGGTTTTTCTAGACATGGAAGGGACATTCAATAACGTCCATCCCAGTTCGATATTAAAGGGATTGACAAGTCTAAATGTTGATCCAAGGATACTTAGGCTGTTAGTAGGTCTGAAAAACTACTGATGGCCTTCCATTCGATGTTTTCGGTAGTTAAAAAAAAAAAAAAACTATCGATACTATCGGATATATGACATTAATTTATTATTTCCAATTTTTAATGTTTATCATTAAACAAAAATAATTGCATTTCTATTGTGGGAATAAAACTCATATTTTATTTAGATTAATTTATTTAAAACCAATAAAACAAACAAAAACGCAACTTCAATTGCTAATGACATAATGTTCCATCACGGTATGCTTTCATTTTCCATATACTGCCTAACAGATATGATGGTATCAACATGACTTCCTCTTAACATACATTGTTGACACTTTTATTCTGGACAAATTTCAGTAGCGGTTGCTGTGATTCAGCTGAACTATTTTTTGATGTTGACGGTTCTGAAGTTTCCACACCCTCAAAAAAATCGCTTCTGTAACATATACCCCAAACACATTTTGCTTCAAGCATATATATTTTCAGGATTGGTCCAAACAAAATATTGTTTGTATTCTTCAAACATATTATGTTTCACCTTAGGGCATGCACTGGTAGTAAAAAATTTTAATGAAATTTTCTTTGTGTGGATATATTTTCAAGGCGCCAATTGGTTACTTCCATTATTTTACTTGCAGCATACTCTCTAGGTCTCTTTCTAAACACATATATGTTTATAGGCTATTTCCAAATTAATATATGTTTGCATCTAATCATATTATATTTACAAACATTTAATGTCCCAAATATAATATGTTCTAACATATTAACATATATGTCCCAAACATGTTATGCTAGTTTATGAACATTATATGCTGGCACTTAAAAATATTGTGTTAAAAAATTTGGGTTCCAAAATATAATTTTTACACCTAAACATATGAAAAACAATCTTTTTCGACCGTGCAGCTCATTTTTATTTGTTTTTCTTATTTCATTTTGTAAAAAGTGAGTCCCTTTGTCTGCATTGCTAATACATAGGAAACCTTCTTTTTTAACCAGGGGTCCAATAATGTTTCCAATCTAGTCACTGTGCGTTCGTCGTAGGTCTTTTTCTAAATCATACTATGTTACGATAGTACTATACGATAGTACTACTTTTAAAATATGTCACTATCTTTTTGCATTTTGCTGTCATTATCTGTTATACCTCACACAACTTTGGCTTTAATACTGCGCTTAAAGAGGTTAGATTATTTTCTGCAGTGTGTTTGGTAGTAACTAGCCTGAGAATTGGCGGAAAGAGAATCGTCACGGGGTAAATCCTGCAAAGACAGAACTACTCATGTACTGCAAAGTATTTTTCTTCCTTTTCAATTATATTTTTAAATGTAAATATTTTTTTAATTTAGTTAACTTGTTAATTTGTGTAATTAATATTTTAAATGAAAACGCAAAAAAGTTTCAATAACTTTCACAACTGACTTTTTATTTTGTTTAAAATTAATTTTTAATTGATTAACGTAATCAACTTTCAACTTTTTATTAGGAAATATTTTGGTGATATTTTTTTCCGTGTGTGATAAAATTTTTAGTTAAAGAACATTTTTTACACACGTGTGGATGTGGTAATTTTGATTGGTATGACAATATGACTATCCTAAATTCTTTCATTTTACTCTATGTTGCAAGTAAAAAAGTCTTTAAAATAAAGTACTGAAAAACATCGCCTATTTTTAAACTGTAGGCAAGACACAAAAGGGCTACAAATGTAAAGACAATTTCATTAAATTTGAAGAATTCTTCAGAATTATTATAGTCAAGTTGACTTTAGGTTAGGTTTATTTTAGTCAGCCCGATTATTTTCAGGTTCACTTAGACTATTCAGTCATTTGTGGTACCCAGGGATGAAAAATCAAATTTTTAAATTGTATCAACAAGAATAGGAAAGTGTACCTTTTGGGTTAGAATTGTACTAAAATTCAAAATAATGGTTAGGAATATAGTAACCGAAAAAATAAAATTATTTATCTACCAAGGTGTTATTTGTAAAGGTTTTGTGCGATTAAAAATTCAAAATATGTTTCCTTCCAATGTGTTTTTGTCAAAGACTTCATCATTCGTATGAAAATTCGTATTTCAGTCAAACACGATACAAAATTGGGGATTTGAACATGAGCGATTCTTGAAATACCACAACACTTGCAATTTTGGCTCAAAAATTGGGAATAAAGCATCCAATATTGGAAATAAATAGAGTGAAAATAATTTTTCACGCAAGAGTTGTCCATGGTCTGGCAGAAGATTCGATATGACCTTAGTATCAAGACTAAAGTTCAATGGAGATGCTTCATAAAATCCTAAATATATTTTATATCCATTTCAGGTTATAGCAAAAATTGTCTATGTGGATTCCCTATTTGATGTCTTGAATATTTTAAATATGCAGTTTGCTTTTAATCTTCCAAAATGTTATATTTTATTGTCAAATTCACATCGAACCCCAAATTTTAAATAGACATTTTTTATCCTATTTAGACACTTAATTAATTGGGAATTCCCGAGAATTTTGCATAGGAAGTGACTATTTCAAATTGTACCAAATAGTTCATTGTAGTACCATTGTACTTTTGAGAAGTAGAATGTACCAAATTTAGTACAATTGTACCAAGAATAAGAAAGTGTACTTTTTTGGTTAGAATTGTACTAAAATTCAAAATAATGGTTAGGAATATAGTAACCGAAAAAATAAAATTATTTATCTACCAAGGTGTTATTTGTAAAGGTTTTGTGCGAGTAAAAATTCAAAATATGTTTCCTTCCAATGTGTTTTTGTCAAAGACTTCATCATTCGTATGAAAATTCGTATTTCAGTCAAACACGATACAAAATTGGGGATTTGAACATGAGCGATTCTTGAAATACCACAACACTTGCAATTTTGGCTCAAAAATTGGGAATAAAGCATCCAATATTGGAAATAAATAGAGTGAAAATAATTTTTCACGCAAGAGTTGTCCATGGTCTGGCAGAAGATTCGATATGACCTTAGTATCAAGACTAAAGTTCAATGGAGATGCTTCATAAAATCCTAAATATATTTTATATCCATTTCAGGTTATAGCAAAAATTGTCTATGTGGATTCCCTATTTGATGTCTTGAATATTTTAAATATGCAGTTTGCTTTTAATCTTCCAAAATGTTATATTTTATTGTCAAATTCACATCGAACCCCAAATTTTAAATAGACATTTTTTATCCTATTAATTGGGAATTCCCGAGAATTTTGCATAGGAAGTGACTATTTCAAATTGTACCAAATAGTTCATTGTAGTACCATTGTACTTTTGAGAAGTAGAATGTACCAAATTTAGTACAATTGTACCAAGTTTTACATCCCTGGTGGTACCACATTCACTAAAAGTACCTATTACATTTGGGTACTTCTAGTTTTAACCGCTGAACCTTAGTTGATTTTAGTCGAAAAAAAAATTTTCTTTCATTCACAGATATCTATTTTTAAGTCGAAAAAACTAACTATAAGGATAAAACGACTTCATTGAAAGGTTTATCGACTTATGTGCAAGGAAAAAAACTTTATAAGCATCTTCTATGCTAAGCAAAATTCGGATTGGTATTTTAAGGACATGAACTTTTTGGCCTCATGACAATATTTTATTCAGTGTGGCCAAATATGAATCAATTTTTGCATACTTGTTAGAACACAACTATTTGCTCCTCCAGGACGACCAGAAATTCAATTTGGGGATATATACCTATATATAGACCTACAACAATAACAACTACTTGTACGTGTGCCGACAAATGGAGGGGCAAAAAAATTGTTTCGATTGTCCTTAAACTCAGACAATTTAAATTTATTTCGAAAATAACAAAATAAAACAAATGGTGTTTAATCATACCTCTTGATTCTGTATTGTGCTGTCAAAGTGGAAGGTTGTCTTCAAAGTGTTATCGCAAGCTGAATAGTGAAACAAAAGTGGAAACAAAATTTAATCTCTTCAAATTTCATTGTGAAGCAGGGATGGAAAATACAATTTTTAAGAAAGTACAAAAAAGGTATTTTTTGAGGGGACTTTTTACTAAATTTCAACAAAAATTTCACTGGAAAATTATTGTCAAGAGACTAAATTTTAAAGAAAATAAAATTTTGACAAAAGTTTCTATATAAATAAAATTTTGCAAAAATTTTCTATAAAAATAAAATTTTGCAAAACAGATCTGTAGAAAAAAAATGTTGCAAAATTTTTTTCTATAAAAATAAAATTTTGCAAAAATTTCCTATAGAAATAAAATTTTTACAAAATTTTCAATTGAAATAAAATTTTGACAACATTTTTTATAAAAATAAAATTTTGCAAAAATTCTATATAGAAATAAAATTTTGACAACATTTTCTACCGAAATAAAAAATCGATAATATAGAATCGCATTCTTTTTTCGACTAAAACATTCTTGAAGTTCAATAAAATCCTGTTTTTGACTATGTCTTTTACAAAATCGAGATTTTCTTCCCACATGAACATGTCTGTTTTGCCATATTTGTAAAAGACTATTAGCAAATAAGGTTGATAAAGACTTTCTCAAAATATTTTGTCAAAGCTATTGTACCATAAATCTGATATCGACTCAAAAATGTCTACACAAAAGGTACTAAATCATTCGCGGGGGTACTACGGTACTGACAGGGGTGAAAAAGTACTATAGTACTGCATTTTCCATCCCTGTTGTGAAGTGGTTGCTAAATAGAAAATTTGAGAATTCATAGTAGTCACCAGTGCTGCGCAAGTCTCATCTCTGATGGCCGAATGTAGTGATGGTATCACTAGAAATATTGAGAAGCGAAAAGGAGGCATCGAAAGTAATTTTTCGAGTGAGCTTAAATCTGATGAAAATCCAATGAAGCAAAACCAAATGGCTTCACTCATTACTGAAGAGGGCAATAATAAAGTAATTGCCCAGAATAACAGCGACAGCAATATGTTGTCTGACCAAGACAGCACCAAGGATGGCTTTCAAACCGTGAAAAGTAAAAAACATCGCAAACGAAAGAAGGATATAGAATCTCCTGATGAATATGAGAAAATAAAAGCTGAGGCGACGGTTGCTGTTCTGACTCGTCAACTGGAGAACCTAAGAAATGATCATAAAATAGCTCTTTTGAAAATCGAAGAGCTAATGAAAATAAATAATGAATTGTTATGCAAAATTTCTGATGTGAGAAATTACAACAACACTATCCAACCAACTGATTGGGTGCCTCGAGAAATTGATGAGGCAAACATTTTGATAGACAAATTGGCTACTGGGGCAGCCGAGACCCCCAGTATGGCGATGGAGACCTCAGAATATGTTGCAAAGCCGACAGCAACTGAAAGAAGCAAGGGGGCAATCCCAAAAATCATAAGTAATATCAGGATAAAAACTAATACCAACAAAGAGGACGACCAGAACTGTGGAAATAAAAGCGCAGTAGAAGGAAGAATAAACTCAGACGGCAAATCACCAGATGGAGAAGCAGAAATTGGAAGAAAAGGTAAGGCCAGCCCACCTGTAGTTAAGATATATGACACGAATATAAAAGAGATAGGCAGGATAATTAGTGATCTACTTGGTCATGAACATTATACTGTTAGGATAACTAATAGAAATATGTTTAGACTGAAATTAGTTGATTTGGGTGATTATGATAGGGTTATTGCCATGTTGAATGAAAGAAAGTATAGATATTTCACGTATACACCGAAGAGCCGGAAACCATACACGGTGGAGATAACTGGGTTGTCACACACTTATGATGAGGAGGATTTAAGAGCGTTCCTGATTAAAACGAAGCTGGATGTTCAACTGAATAAGGTGATAAAGTTAGGGGGAGATAAGTGGATCGTCCAATTGACCAGGGAGTCGGATATTAGGGGATTCCGGAGGCTAGAATTTATCTTGCAATGCGGAGTGACGATGACTAGACACAAGAGATCAGGCATATCGCAGTGCCATAATTGCCAGAGGTTTGGCCATACGTCGTCCAATTGTAAATTGGACTATAGGTGCGTAAAGTGTGGGCAATCGCACGGACCGGGTAATTGCATGGTGCCGAATAAGGATGCGAATGTTGAGCAGAATGTCTCGACAGACCCGAATACTGGAGGTATAATAAAGACAGTTGGTAGACCTGTCAGATGCGTAAACTGCGATATGGAGGGGCATGTGGCGAGCGACAGGGACTGCCCAACGAGAATTGGAATACTTCGACGGCTACATGAGGGAAAATTGGCTGATAAGGAGGCACGTGGAAATAGGGTGGCATATTTTGCTAATAATGATATGAGACCTGGTGGAGATACTGGGGTTTCTTACGCTGCAGCGGCACGAGGTAACCGGGGCACGAATGAGTCCAGAGGAGAGAGGGGCCGTGATTTTAATCAGGGCCTTTTGGCGAGAGATGAGATGAGCCGGGCCACAGTGGCACTAGGCGGATTCAATGCTGAATGTAAGAGAATAATGGGTCAGGATTTCATCACCTGTATGAGGAGAATTGAGAACTTCAGACTACAGTATAAACGATTGAACAATGATGACGAGAAAATGCAAGCTATGATGGGCTTGCTATGGAGCTTTAAGGACAATGACAGCTCTTAATTGTATATTCATCAACGTGAATTCGGTAGTTTCTAGGCATCGAAGACACTTTTTACAGCAATTTGTTGACCGGCATAGGCCGGACATATTAATGATCGCCGAACATAAGCTCTCGGGGGTACATAATTTTTTACTAGATGGGTATAAGGTTTTTAGACAGGACCGTGATGGACAGAGGGGAGGGGGGACAGCCATTTGTCTGAAAGGAAATATTAAGGGTGAAAAAATTAATGCAGATTTTGGGGAAATAGAGGGAACTGCTGTAAGGATAAGGAGAAGGGGACGTG
This sequence comes from Haematobia irritans, assembly GCF_050003625.1. Lineage (NCBI taxonomy): Eukaryota > Metazoa > Arthropoda > Insecta > Diptera > Muscidae > Haematobia > Haematobia irritans. The sequence goes on along the minus strand of NC_134398.1, from coordinate 69,430,124 downwards.
GGGATGTATTGATAATGTCACTTTATCTGAGACCGAGCATTAATCTACGACGTTGTGATTTGGACAGGATAGAGGGCCTGATGGGACCGGATGAGTTGATTCTTGGTGCAGACCTGAATGCGAGGCACACACAATGGGGTGGGGACACGATAAATGAGAGTGGCAGGATTCTGAAAGAATGGCTTGATATGAGCCCTTCGTTGGTAATAAGACCAACAAGAGAGGCGACTACTAGGGTATCATATATCGACATTTTTGTCGTGTCGGTGGGTTTAGAGATGGAAGACGGACCGAATGGCACACAGACTGTAAACGGACTAAAGACTTTGGACTACGACTCAGACCATAGGGCTGTGACAATGAGGCTTATGTTTGGTGATTATGAGGAGGCTAGGATGGAGAAATCATACTTGTTTGACAAAATGAGAATTAAACATTTTAATGATATACTGAGCGCTAGGCTCCAGGACTCTCAGCTGCCTAGAGGAGCGAATTGTACTGAAGGTGATATTGATGAATATATAGAATTTCTTACTACGAATATCAGGGAGTCGATGGATGCCAGTATCCCTAGAATCACACCAAGAAACGGCCGATTGCCTAATCTACCAGCTGAAATATTATCTCTCATTGCCCAGAAAAAGACCCTTCGAAGGCGATTATTCAGAACGCATGATTTGAGCGAGTCACATAGAACTAGAGTGGTGGTTAGGCTGCTTGATAATTTAATAAGGGAGAAAATTTCTATGTTTGAGGAAGAAAACCAATTGCGACAATTGGCCCAGATAACCACTGGCAGAGACCTATTTAGAAAGCTGAGGAAGTTCACAGGATCAAAGATTGGAAAAAAGATGGGTGATTTGGTAGATACTAATGGTGTCAGATCATATACGTTGAGGGACAAGGTGGAGATATTGGCCTCTACATTTTCTGGAGTACAGGATCGAGTCGGGGCAGGATTAGAAGAAGGACCTAGTGAGGACCGAACCCCGATTGCGACATTTGGACAAGAGATTTTGGCGAACGGATCCAGGAATGATGGATTCACAGGCAATACGATTGGTTGGATAGGAGCTTCTGAGGTGGGAGCTGCCCTAAAGAGGCTGAACAACAAAAGGAGTGCTGGAGAGGATGGCATACCCAATTTTGTCCTGAGGAAGATAGACCACAGGAACTGGGAACACTTGGGTGTCCTATTCAACCAATGCCTCAACATTGGGTACTATCCGAAAAGCTGGCGGAAGTCGATGATAATTCCGGTCATAAAACAGGGAAAGGACCCAACGGACCCCTCCTCATATAGACCCATCTCGATGCTATCAAATCTGGGAAAACTTTTTGAAATATTTATCTTGACGAGATTAAATTATTGGATTGAAGATGAGGGGATTCTGAAAGATTTCCAGTTTGGCTTCAGGAGGGCTACGTCTACCACCCACGCATTGATGGTGCTCACTAGCAAGATCTCTAAAGGATTCAAAAACAGATGTGCGACGATTGGAGTTAGCCTGGACTTCGCCAAGGCCTTCGACACTGTTTGGCATGAGGGGTTGAGATTGAAAATGGAACGATTTGGTTTTGAGCCTCACTTGATAAGGATTATTGGAAGTTTTCTATCTGATAGGAGTTTTACGGTAAGGATAGAGGACACTAGGTCTGTGAGTAGACAGGTGATGGCGGGGGTCCCGCAGGGCTCCGTATTGGGCCCCGTCCTTTACAACATATACCTCGCTGACATTCCTCAGCCGGAAGGAGATGACTTGATAATGACATATGCGGATGACATCTTCATAGCAGCCACTGATGCAAAGGAGGTTGGAGCGATACCTCACTGTCCTTTCGGGATACTTTGAGGAATGGAAATTGACGCTCAATATGGAGAAATGTAGATCTATAATCTTCAAGGGTAGAAGGAAGAAGATTTACAAAAATGCCAGAAAGTACATACCATTTATTAGAATGGGCGGCAGCATTATGGAGAACACAGAGACCCTCAAGTATTTAGGCGTCATGTTTCAAGAAGATATGGCATTCACGAGGCAAGTGGATGAAGTCATAAAAAAGGGCAGAGCGGCTTATCACATACTGTGCAAGACTCTTGGCAAGAGAGCGGCTCTTACAAAAAGGGTCTTACAAAAAGGGTCTTACAAAGGGTCAACTATCTACAAGCATGTGGTTCGGCCTGTTATGTCATACGCGTTCCCCATTTGGTATACGATCTCCTCCCACCAGATGGAGAGGATAAGGATATTTGAGAGGAAGGTCCTAGTGCGCTGTCTGGGACTGAGAGGCAGGGCGGTGAATGGGGAGTATAGAAACCCCCCCAATAGGAGGGTCTATAGGGACAGTGAGATGATCAAGATTGATGGCTTCATGGTCAGACTGGCGATAAACCACTTAGGGAAGTGCCCCACTCATCCGAACGGGTTGGTGGTGGATTGTGATGTCACAAGGGATGAATACTTAGATATTCGTCGTTCAGATGGACATCCAGCTCCGATGTGCTTGTTGCACTTTCTGGGGGACGGCGATGTCCTGGATAATGATGAAAAGGTGATATTCTATCACAGGAGATACAGGAAGTATGGCGTTGATAACCCAGTTTATAATATGGCCCAATGATCAAAAATTGGCAATGACTCTATAATCATCCCAAAGACGCGAATTTGGACTTTCTCTTTCCTTCTTTCTGTAAATATCTCTAAACCATCTTTCTCCTTTCTTAGTTTTTGTTTTATTCTGTAAATACATTTTACCCATGAAGTAGGGATTTTAGGTTTTTCTGTATCTTAATTTAGAACTTGTAAATATGTAAATACACTAGGTTAAGAGTCTACAAGTCATCCCGTTTTTTAAAGCCGTTTTATCGGGAAATCTCACTCAGGAAATGACATATAGTCAATAGTTACAAGGCAATAAATGGGCTGGCCTTCCATGAAATTTAAAAATAATTCAGAAAATGTATATTCTTAGAAAATTATTATATAAGCTTAAGAAATATGAATTGAATGTAATTACATAAAACCAAATGTAAAATTTATCCAATATGTTGGCAAATAAAAATTAAATTGAAAATTTGAAAAATCATACCTCTTGAAGAGCATTTTTGAATGTACATAAAAATTACACAGATGAAAAAAGATTGTTCATATGTTTCGTTGTAAAATTATATATTTTGAACTGAAATGTTTAGCACTTTATATTCAAGTGCAAGTGCAATATTCACAAACTAGTATAACATGTTTGGGACAAGTATGTTAGAACATATTATGTGTGGATCATAAAATTTTCTTAAATATAATATCTCTGGATGGAAACATAAAATAATTTAGAAAATTTTTAGAAACATATATATGTTTAGAAACGAAAGAATAGATCTAAAACATAAAGATGGCGACGGAGATAATTAACATAATTAAGAGACATACTTTTTGTGGATAAATGTACTTCATTGAGTTTGGTACACGTCTGGTACAGGAACGAGGTTCTCCAAAAATTTTAAATATTTAAGTCTAAACATTATTCAATTTACACATTCAATTGTCTATTCGCAAAAACGAACAGAGAGTGAGAAGGGCTTAGATAATTACAAGAAAATACTTGTTTGTGTTGAGAGATGCCTTTGTATGAGTTGTGTTATTTTATGTACATCGGCATCAGGTTTTTCTTCTTGTGGAGCATTAAAACTTTATGAAGATTTGTTATGAAAGAAAATATAGGTTTATTTTAGAAAATTTTAACTAAAATAGTTTTCTAATTACAACATGTTATTATAAGTTAATACTTTTGAAAAAAATATTAAAACTAATACATTTCTTTCACTTGTTTAAGAAAATGTCATATGTTGAAGAACAAAATTGTTAAATGCGCTATGCGAAGTTCAATACAGGTACACTTTTAGTAAAATTTACTCACTTGACCCTTATGAACAATTTAAGCAAACTTCTCCAATTTTAGAAAAATATGAACTCCCGAGTAAAAATTTAGAGATCTAATTTGCTACTATTAGATATGAGTACACGCTCACAAAAAATCGCTTCTGTAACATATACTCCCAAACATATTTTGCTTCAAGCATATATATTTTTGGGTATTGCCCAAACATTTATATGTTTGATCTCTTCCAATATATAATATGTTTGAAAGCATATTGGTCTAAACAATATATGTTTGGGTAGTCTAAGTTCCAAACATTTTGTATTTTTGCATCCAAATTCAATAATGTTGTCTTCCAAAAAACAATATGTTATTATGTGAACATATAATATGTTTGGAAGCATTTTGCACCCAAAAATATTATATGCTTAAAAAAAATTCTCCCAAACAATATTGTGCTCAAAATTTTATTTATTTATTTATATATTTACAAACATAATGAATTATGAAAATAAACAGGTAATATAGGTGCTAACAACATAGGTTTTCGACCTGAATGCTCAAAATTTTGTTTCTGCCCAATTGTATATTCCCCCACATCTTTCGCACTTCCACGAGATTTTTTAGTTCTTAGCACCTTTTTCTGTAATACAAACATTGTAGAAGAAATTATTCAATTGTATGATTTTTTTATACCCTCCATCATAGGATGGGGGTATATTAACTTTGTCATTCCGTTTGTAACACATCGAAATATTGCTCTAAGACCCCATAAAGTATATATATTCTGGGTCGTGGTGAAATTCTGAGTCGATCTAAGCATGTCCGTCCGTCCGTCCGTCCGTCCGTCCGTCTGTTGAAATCACGCTAACTTCCGAACGAAACAAGCTATCGACTTGAAACTTGGCACAAGCAGTTGTTATCGATGTAGGTCGGATGGTATTGAAAATGGGCCATATCGGTCCACTTTTACGTATAGCCCCCATATAAAGGGACCCTCAGATTTGGCTTGTGGAGCCTCTAACAGAAGCATATTTCATCCGATCCGGCTGAAATTTGGTACATGGTGTTGGTATATGGTCTCTAACAACCATGCAAAAATTGGTCCATATCGGTCCATAATTATATATAGCCCCCATATAAACCGATCCCCAGATTTGGCTTGTGGAGCCTCTAACAGAAGCATATTTAATCCGATCCGGCTGAAATTTGGTACATGATGTTAGTATATGGTCTCTAACAATCATGCAAAAATTGGTCGACATCGGTCTATAATTATATATAGCCCCCATATAAACCGATCCCCAGATTTGGCTTGCGGAGCCTCAAAGAGAAGCAAATTTCATCCGATCCGGCTGAAATTTGGTACATGGTGTTGGTATATGGTCTCTAACAACCATGCAAAAATTGGTCCATATCGGTCCATAATTATATATAGCATCCATATAAACCGATCCCCAGATTTGGCTTGTGGAGCCTCTAAGAGAAGCATATTTCATCCGATCCGGCTGAAATTTGGTACATTGTGTTGGTATATGGTCTCTAGCAACCGTGCACAAATTGGTCCACATCGGTCCATAATTATATATAGCGCACATATAAACCGATCCCCAGATTTGGGTTGCGGAGCCTCTAAGAGAAGCAAATTTCATCCGATCCGGCTGGAATTTGGTACATGGTATTGGTATATGGTCTCTAGCAATCGTGCAAAAATTGGTCCATATCGGTCCATAATTATATATAGCCCCCATATAAAACGTTCTCCAGATTTGACCTCTGGAGCCTCTTGGAGGAGCAGAATTCATCCGATGCGGTTCAAATTAGGAAAGTGGTGTTAGTATATGGTCGCTAACAACCATACCAAAATTGGTCCAATCACACAAAAATTGGTCCATATCGGTTCATAATCATGGTTGCCACTAGAGCCAAAAATAATCTACCAAAATTTTATTTCTATAGAAAATTTTGTGAAAATTTTATTTCTAGAGAAAATTTTGTTAAAATTTTATTCGGTTCATAATAAAATTTTCATCATTGTCAAAATTTTATTTCTATAGAAAATTTTGTTCAAATTTTATTCGGTTCCATGATTATGGTTGCCACTCGAGCCAAAAATAATCTACCAAGATTTTATTTCTATAGAAAATTTTGTCAAAAGTTTATTTCTATAGAAAATTTTGTTAAAATTTTATTTCTGTAGAAAATTTTGTCAAAATTTTATGTCTACTTTGTCAAACTGAATTATATACGTATCGGATCGATCTTTTTTTTTTTTTTTTTGATTTAATATATACCACGTATGGACTTACATACAATTTAGAAGATGGTGTTAGGAGGTTTTAAGATACCTTGCCATCGGCAAGCGTTACCGCAACTTAAGTAATTCGATTGTGGGTGGCAGTGTTTAGAAGAAGTTTCTACGCAATCCATGATGGAGGGTACATAAGCTTCGGCCTGGCCGAACTTACGGCCGTATATACTTGTTTATTTTAATTTTACCTTTTGCCGGACGGGGATTCGAACAGCGGACCACACAGTTTGTAAGGATCAAAGAAGTAGCTGATCAATTGCCCAAGGAAAAATAAAATGTTAATTTTGTAATAACAAGCAACAACCACCAACTTAATTCAAGATCGCTCCCTGTTAAATAGCGCTCCAAGCTACTAAACACATATATGTTTATAGGCTATTTCTAAATTAATATATGTTTGCATCCAAGCATATTATATTTACAAACATTTTATGTCCCAAACATAATATGTTCTAACATATTAACATATATGTCCCAAACATGTTATGCTAGTTTATGAACATTTTATGCTTGCACTCAAAAATATTGTGTTTAAAAATTTGTGTTCCAAACATATAATGTTTATAGCCAAACATATGAAAAACAGTCTTTTTCATCCGTGTAGATTTGAAAAACTTTAAGATCTAATCATATCTATTTTTATGTTTTATTTAGCCTATGCCTAATTCATTGATGTAAAAAAAGTTTTTTACATTTTTATCTCAACGTTTCGTCAATACGTGTTGACATCTTCCAGGGGATTTCGTCTATTTGAAAAATAATAAATTTACCGATTACAATTTTTGAGTTGAACAATTGTTAAACATTTCAATTTTTATTTTCTCAAAACAATTTTTAAATATAAATTTTGAAGGGCGCTTAAATTGTCAGTGTCCTCTTTAACATTCATTGATATGTCAATCTTTTTTGTATTCGTAAACTTTCTAAAGTTAGTCTCTTTCTCTTTTTATTTTCTCTCTCTAATATACATACGTTTCAAAATTAGCTGTGTATCCATGGCGTAATACATGTTGTCTTTTATATGTCCATTCGAAGTTCCTTTTTCTTTTATATGTCCATTCGATGTTCAGTTACTCTTGTGTGTAAATTTCGCTTTGTTCTTCCTATGTAAAGGGTGATTCTTTTGAGGTTAGGATTTTCATGCATTAGTATTTGACAGATCACGTGGGATTTCAGACATGGTGTCAAAGAGAAAGATACTCAGTATGCTTTGACATTTCATCATGAATAGACTTACTAACGAGCAACGCTTGCAAATCATTGAATTTTATTACCAAAATCAGTGGCAGAAAATCCGCTTTTTTATCGACAAATTTTGTTCAGCGATGAGGCTCATTTCTGGTTGAATGGCTACGTAAATAAGCAAAATTGCCGCATTTGGAGTGAAGAGCAACCAGAAGCCGTTCAAGAACTGCCCATGCATCCCGAAAAATGCACTGTTTGGTGTGGTTTGTACGCTGGTGGAATCATTGGACCGTATTTTTTCAAAGATGCTGTTGGACGCAACGTTACGGTGAATGGCGATCGCTATCGTTCGATGCTAACAAACTTTTTGTTGCCAAAAATGGAAGAACTGAACTTGGTTGACATGTGGTTTCAACAAGATGGCGCTACATGCCACACAGCTCGCGATTCTATGGCCATTTTGAGGGAAAACTTCGGAGAACAATTCATCTCAAGAAATGGACCGGTAAGTTGGCCACCAAGATCATGCGATTTGACGCCTTTAGACTATTTTTTGTGGGGCTACGTCAAGTCTAAAGTCTACAGAAATAAGCCAGCAACTATTCCAGCTTTGGAAGACAACATTTCCGAAGAAATTCGGGCTATTCCGGCCGAAATGCTCGAAAAAGTTGCCCAAAATTGGACTTTCCGAATGGACCACCTAAGACGCAGCCGCGGTCAACATTTAAATGAAATTATCTTCAAAAAGTAAATGTCATGGACCAATCTAACGTTTCAAATAAAGAACCGATGAGATTTTGCAAATTTTATGCGTTTTTTTTTTTTTAAAAAGTTATCAAGCTCTTAACAAATCACCCTTTATAAGAGATCGTATGGTTCATTATTGGTGCCTCTGCATGGATTTGATAAACATTACTTTGTTGTTGTTTGTCAATTGAGGTTTTTACTTTTGAGAAGATGCAACTGCTAATTAGATCCTCCAATTTTAGTTTTTAGTAAAATTGTTTACTATATTTGTATATATTTTTTTTCTCATTTTTAGTTCACGTCATTAGAACTTATATTAGTTGGGGTGATTTGGTGACCCAGGGCATATTTATCATGATCGCATTTCTTACTGTTGTAATATAAGTTATTACTACTCAGCATGAATTTATTATATGTCAACAATTCATGCATTGAATAGTAAGAACTTCTAATTATACTCCAACAGTAAGAAATGCGATGATGCCAAATAAGGCTTGGGTCACCAAATGACCCCCAACATAATATAAGGGTTCAAGTACACAAAAAAATTGTATTTTATTTCAATCACGAAAATCGCGGATTCCAATCATTTTTTTAATTGAAATGTCTTCAATCATGAAAATGATAGTATCGATCACCAATTTTGATTGAAAACCAACACGATTTTCAATTAAAAATTTAATTGAATTTTGTCACGGAATCAATTAATTGTGTGATTGAATCAATTAAAAAAGTGATTGGTTTTTGACATAAAATTCAATCACAGTTTTAATTGAATCAATTAAAATTGTAATTAATTTCGCGACAAAAATCAATCAACTATTTGATTGATTCAATTAAATTATTCATTGATATTGGCAATAAATTTCAATCAAAAAATGTATATATTGCGCCCCCAAAATCTTAGTTAGTTTTATTTGAAATAAAAGAAATATGCGTTTCTTATAAAAAATCGTCAATATTTTATTTTCCTGAATTATGCTATAGACTAAAGAATTTCGTTTTTGTTATTTGTGTGTTTTGTTCTAATAGCTCATTCACAATAGGCTCGAAATCGATTAAAAGTGAATTTGAAATCCCCTTTTTATAAGGAAAATGACAGTTGAAACTAGTTAAAGTGGATTTTGGAAGTGTAATGTGAATGATGTATAACATAACTTAGACATACAATTATGTTAAATGAAAATATTCACGATGTCAGCATGTTCCTTCTAATATGTAGATGCGCCTAGATTTCCAATAAATCAGCAGCCTGTAAGCTAATTAGTTTTTCTGAAAGTAAACAGAATAATTCGAATATAATTTTGTTCAATAAAAGCTAATTTTGCTAAACATTACCTGCATATAATATCAAGTTCAATTCTTAGTTCCAGGTTGCATATTTATAATCTTCTTTTGCAGTTGTAGTCTTTTAGCATGAAAAGGCGTATTAAGGAGCTCGGTAATTAAATTTTTATAACAATTCCTTTCCAAGATTTCCTCACATTGAAATCGTCTATTAAAATTTGAACCAATCAAAGACAAAAATAATGGCAAAGCAATGTAATATTCGGTATTATATTGATGATACTTTGCTAATTCTGGAAATAGAAAAATATAAATGGAAAATACATAATTTTATTATTTTTGGATATTTTTTATATTTTTAAATCCAAGAGAAAGAACTTTTTTTACCATTACATAATCCAGCTCATTAGTTTATATATCAGATATACTGCTCTCTACATCAAACTGAAAAAGGCAGGTAAAACAAAAATGCAATTTATTTCCAACGCTACTTCGCAACTTCAAGGTAAATCTTCCAACAAACCCATACCGCTCTTGGTTTTAAGAAAACTAGGAGTGAAAAAATTTTACAATTTTAAAAGATAAATACGGGTACCTTTTGATTGCAAACATATTCTTATATATTTGATAAAATGATGGCGTTGATGGGATTGATTGGCAATTTCACGAAATAAAATTGCTCACTAAAAGAAATAAATAAAAAATAATGAATAAAATGACATGAATAAAAACTATATTATTTTAGTCCGTTTAATGTAAACAGGCTTCAATAGAAAACGGTATTTACATTTCACAATTGCTTACCTTCAATAAACGTAGATTGTTTTCCATTTTTACAATATCACAAAACACAAACACAGGTAATTTCAAATGCGTTCTGCCATATATTTGTTCAAACCTTTACCACGTGGCCATTTGTTGTTGCACACTTTATTTTTTCAACCCTTTGCTATGATTTGTTGTTGCGTTCAGAATATTTATGCACACCAAAGACCATTAATAAAGAAGACGTGAGATAAGCTTGATCTTCCTCTTTTTCTTGAAAAAACAGAGATTAATATCATACATGTTCCATGAGACGTTGCAACTTTTTTTCGGTTTCTCTTTTCATTTTGCATTCGTAACAAAACTTAATTCGCTTATTTTAGCAATTTTTTTAACTCTTAAACGAACAAAAACACTTTGTGAAACATTTTATTAATAATTTAGTGCAACCGACATAGAAATTTGCGTGAAATGTTGGAGAAAATAGCTAAATAAAAATTGTCTGCATCAAACCAGTAAGTTCGGAGCGCTTTTCCAACAAGTATGATATTAATCTCCGTTTTCTATTACTAACACTATCAAAGCCCAATTCACGTCTTCTTTATTAATGGTCTTTGATGCACACATTTCGAACGCAACAGACCAAATGTCGCCAATCATGTTTTTCAATTTACGCGAAAAACAAACACCTAACCGTTCATTACGAGTTACTTGCACAGACTGATCTCTTCATCATACGTTGTTGAATAAATACACATTCTCTTGTTCTCTTTTCTCTTGTCTCTCTTTTCCATCGCTCAAAATTATTCAATCTCAACAGCGATGCCATTTTGGTCCGCTCGGACCAAAATTGGTCCAAAAGATTTCTAATTTTTAAATTTGGTCCGATGGTCGGACCAAACGGAATTTAGCCCATTTTGGTCTATTTTCTTTTGGTCAAATTTATAAATTTTTTGAAGTATTTAAAATTTTCATCACGTAGTCAATAGTATCTATGCACTGAAAAAAATATTGGCGTGAGGATGAAGACTCATTTCGCTGATATAACCCTGCCAGCATTTCAAAGTTTCATTTCATCCTCATCGCTACCACCGACTTGTACGTGACACTTCAACAATCGCAAACTGATAATCCACCGCTGAAAAACTTTTTGGTGTTCGGTCGAAGCAGGAATCGAACCCACGACCTTGTGTGGGCAAGGCGGGCATGCTAACCATTGCACCACGGTGGCTCCCAACGATGACAACCATGATTCCTATGACAAACGCTAAATCATATCATTCCTTTCTGGTTTACTTAACTTTTTTAATAAAAGCTCTATGTACAATAATATAATACCTTTTAAGGTATTTTCTTCGAAATTGGAAGTTTGGTCCGCTGGAGGGAATTTTGGTCCGATTTTGGAAAAAACTTGGTCCAAAATAAATTTTCGTTGTGGCAACGCTGAATCTCAATCATAAAGGTGATTGGATCAATTACATGTCTAATTGGAAAAGGAAAATGTTTCAATCACGTTTGTAATTGAAAATTATTTCCTAATTGATTAACAATTAGGAAATATCAGTGCAATATGTTCTAGGATTAATTTTCTTTTAAGTAAGTTGTTCACCACTGTGGTATCACAATGGACTGAATAGTATAAGTGAGCCTGATACATCGGGCTGCCACATAACCTAACCTAACCTAACCTAAGTAAGATGTACAATGTTGAATTACATATGCCGTTTGTGATTAGGAAGAGAGTAGCTCATTCCCTGTTGATGCCTGTCATTTTGTATTGTTTAGAGGTGTTTTCTGGGACGTTAGGATTTGTCTTCAAGAGAATTCAACTGATTTTTAATAGAATAATTAGATTTGTTTATGCTCTCAATGTTCGTCAGCATGTGACACCATGTGTCATTGACTTTTTGGGTTGTGAATTTTGCAAATTTGTAGATATTCGTGTTTTGTTGCATTTCCATAAGGTATATAGGACACAGACGCCTAGGTACGTTTCGGAATTGTTTACCTTCTGCAGGTCGGTTCGTAACCCACAAATATTTATACCTAGGTTAACGACTTCATTAGAAAAGTCTTATTTTGTCCGCGTTGCTCGCATTTTCAATGCATTACCTATTTCTCTCAAGATATTTAATTGTTCCTCAACTACATTTCGTAAAAGACTACATGTTCATTTTTCTAATTCATGAGTCAAATGTGTGATAAGTACTAAGTCTTATATAATTTATGTCAGATAATAATTTTAATTTTATTTTTATTATTTTTATTATTTTTTTCTTTTTTTTTGTTATGTTAAATGTTAATTTAATTTTTATCCTGCATGTATTGTCTCATCCCTAACGTTGTGTTAGCAGATGTTGACTAGTTACTGAGTAGCTGTAAATTCTTTAATTATTTTTTTAATTTTTATTTATTTTTTTATATATATATTTTTTATTTAGTTTTTAGTTTTTTTTATTTAGTTTGTATTATTATTTTTTTTTTTTTTTTTATTTTTTTATTTATTTATTTCAATAATTCAATATTTACAAAGATATGTTCGTCTCTGCGCCATAAAGGCTTTAGTAGAGACTAGTTGGCAAGTTTCTTATTACAACTCATAAATATTTTAAAATTATTCATTTAAATATAAAGATAAAAAATTATGTTTTGTTTTTTTAAAGTAACGTTTCAATTCTCTCAAAGAGATACTGTTTCAATTGGGTTTTAAATACAGAAATTCTAGCAGTGTCTCTAAGAGTCTGTGGTAGTTCATTAAATTCATGAGGTCCAGCATATTCAATTCTCTGTTTTGTTAGTTCGGTTCTACATCGGGCTGACATCAAGATACCATATTGCCTAGTACGCATATGGCAGACATCATTATTACAGTTGAAATTGAAGCATGGGTTATTGGTTCTCAAATTTTTAAACATAGCAACTAAAATGTGCTGTTTGTATATTCCTCTTATGGGGAGCACAGTTTTTGCATAGTTTTTAAAGAGCAGTGCTGTAGAGTAATCCTTTGGCAAATTGTACACACATTTTAAAGCTTGATTTTGTGCTGACTGTAAGGATTTAATAGCATAACACTTTTTATATCCATAAATAGTAGTGGCGTAGACAAGATGACAATGTATCAAAGCGTAATATACTAGTAGCTTCGTATCTGTTGATAGTTTGCTTTTGAATTTTCGCAAGATCCCTGTTGCCTTGGATACTTTAGATTTTATCATCTCAATATGCTTGTCCCAAGAAAGGTTGTATGACAAATAAGCTCCCAGGTATTTTACTGTTTTCTGTTCCAAAATGAGTTTACCATCGACGTGAATGGACATTTCAGGATCTCCCTTTAGCTCACAAGGACGAAATCGTATAAACTGTGTTTTATCAGCATTTAAAACAAGTTTATTCAACCGAAAATATTATATTATGTTATATCATTTTTTTATTTATTTTATTGAGTCTCTTTACTAGCTTTTTATGTTAGTATTGCTGTCTTACTCACATATTCATGTTTTTTTTACTTTTTTATTTTTTTTATTGTTCTTATTTTTTAATTTTTTAAATTGATAATTTAATTTATTTTTTTAATAGTTTTTTTTTCTTAATTTTGTTAATTTGTTTTAATTATTATGTATTTGTTTGTTTCAAATTCAGTTTAGTCACTTATTGATACTATGTTTGTTATTAATTTCTAGTTTTTAAGCGCATAATTTTTATAATTTGTTATTATTGCTATGTTTGTGTAGTTTTGGAATCCGTATATGGCTTTGCGGCTTGGATTCGCCAAGAGAAAATAAATAAATAAATAAATAAAAATTGATTGAATCAATTAGTATTTTAATTGGAAACATAACAAATATCAATAATTTGTTAATTGGTTTTTATTCAGATTAATATTTTAATTGGAAACGTAACAAATATCAATAATTTTTTAATTGGTTTTTATTCGGATTTGATTACATAATTAATTGAATCAATTAACATATTCATTGAATCCGTTTGCAAATTCAATTAAGTGTTTAATTGAAAAAATTTCGGTGAAAATTTTTTGTGTGTAAACAAAAAATTATTCAAACTCGGGATAGCAAATGTCATACAGAAAAAATAAGATAAAATATCATAAAATTTACAACATTTATTAAATAATGAATTGATCAATTAATTATTTAATGGATTTTGTTTAACCCTTTCACGACCGATGTGCACCAGAGAAGACACGACTTTGATTGTTAATTTACAAGTTATATAAAGGGTGATTCTTTTGAGGTTAGGATTTTCATGCATTAGTATTTGACAGATCACGTGGGATTTCAGACATGGTGTCAAAGAGAAAGATGCTCAGTATGCTTTGACATTTCATCATGAATAGACTTACGATCTGCCACAACGTCGAATTTTCAGTGAATGGGCCCTAGAAAAGTTGGCAGAAAATCCGCTTTTTTATCGACAAATTTTGTTCAGCGATGAGGCTCATTTCTGGTTGAATGGCTACGTAAATAAGCAAAATTGCCGCATTTGGAGTGAAGAGCAACCAGAAGCCGTTCAAGAACTGCCCATGCATCCCGAAAAATGCACTGTTTGGTGTGGTTTGTACGCTGGTGGAATCATTGGACCGTATTTTTTCAAAGATGCTGTTGGACGCAACGTTACGGTGAATGGCGATCGCTATCGTTCGATGCTAACAAACTTTTTGTTGCCAAAAATGAAAGAACTGAACTTGGTTGACATGTGGTTTCAACAAGATGGCGCTACATGCCACACAGCTCGCGATTCTATGGCCATTTTGAGGGAAAACTTCGGAGAACAATTCATCTCAAGAAATGGACCGGTAAGTTGGCCACCAAGATCATGCGATTTGACGCCTTTAGACTATTTTTTGTGGGGCTACGTCAAGTCTAAAGTCTACAGAAATAAGCCAGCAACTATTCCAGCTTTGGAAGACAACATTTCCGAAGAAATTCGGGCTATTATGGCCGAAATGCTCGAAAAAGTTGCCCAAAATTGGACTTTCCGAATGGACCACCTAAGACGCAGCCGCGGTCAACATTTAAATGAAATTATCTTCAAAAAGTAAATGTCATGGACCAATCTAACGTTTCAAATAAAGAACCGATGAGATTTTGCAAATTTTATGCGTTTTTTAAAAAAAAAAAGTTATCAAGCTCTTAACAAATCACCCTTTACAACTAGAGCATGGATTGTGTCAATTATTATGCAAATTTATTTTTATGGAAAATTGAAATTCCCATTTTTGTAATTTCTAATATTGACCTTGAGCAATTAAGGAGACCAATTTATACTATACATACGTTAATTTTTTCTGCATGAGAGAAAGTGTTAACTTCCTTCAGTCTAAGTCGATAAAGTCATGTCCTCTATATTGGACATCGCTAGCTAAAGGTTGCAAATTTATACAACCGTTTAAATAGTATTAGACAAAAAATGTATAGGGAATGGAAAAATTCGAAATTATTGTAAAAATCAGATATACAATCTCTGAAAAACTCATAGGAGTTGGAAAAATATCTTCACGACTTTCAGATTTCAAGGAACTTGACTCAATTTTGGTGAAAAGGGTTGCAGCGCAGAAAAATACCAATTTTCTGGTTAACAGTTTTTCAAAACAAACAAATATTCATTTTACATATATCCTATATATAAAATTCAAAACGCAGGGAGTTTTAATTAAAAATTTAATAGCCCATTTGCGATTATTATAATCACGTTTAAAGAGATGGGGCCCAAGTAAACGCTGAAAAACGTATCATAAAACATAAAATGTCAATTAAAATAAAAATTTGGGAAAACATGGATACATTTTTGAAGCCAGTCGCGGTTCTTATTAGTGTTTAAAAAAAAAAAACTTCCCAAACTATCGTTTTTGCAAATGTTACTTATTTCCCAAACAAAATCTTCATACTATTATTTTCCAAAATACATATCACTACTAAAATGTATGCAAAAACAACAACACTTTTGAACAGAATTAAAAAGTTTCTAAATATATTTAGGTGAATTAACTCCGTTGACTTGGAGTACATCTTGCTACATTCATGTTTACATAAGTATACTTCCAAAAATTTTTGTTCCGTACTCTATGCCCTAGAATAAACTAGTTCACAAAAATAAGTAAATATTTTTCGACAAATTCAAGAAAATTTATTAGACATAGATAATTTTTTCCCCTTTTTAAAGAAAATTTTGTAGTTTGAAGGTAAAAATTGGAGTTCAAAATTGCAAGAATGTCTTTAGTGACATACGAAGTTCATGATGGACGATTTTGTAGTAAAGTTTACAAATTTGAAGAAATAATGAACTATTTTATGACAAATACGAATTTAGTAAATCTCTATACTTAACTTGTGTATAATTTTTTCCCGTCTTTTGAAGAAATAATGAACTATTTTATGACAAATACGAATTTAGTAAATCTCTATCCTTAACTTGTGTATAATTTTTTCCCGTCTTTTAGTTCATTTAACTAACGTACGCAAAAAATTATTAGAGTAAATGAAACTTTCACCAAATATAATAAGTTCATGAACTAAAATATAGTTAAATTGGCTTTAGTGAAATAGTGAGTTCACTTTTATTTGAGTGTAGCTATATCCAAAAGTGATGGGATTTCAATAATATTCGACCTACATTTCCATTACAAGAATTCATGGTAGAAGCAAAGGGACGGAAGAACATAGTTAAATAGAATCGGAAAGTGAAGCCTCTAATGTTTCCTACTTGGAGTTACATATTTTAATTACGTGTATTAAGGAATATGTTTCAAGACCATAATCTTACTGTATGTTGTGTTTGACGAAAAACCAATATATTTGTGACAAAAATGTTCCATGTTTCCAGTGAAAATGTGCCCAATATGCTCTTGAAACATATTCCCTGGGAGTACCCTGTGTCGCCGTAGTTATGTAACATAGGGTACGCAGCACAATTTGAAAATCTATCAAAAATAGTACACACATGTTGACATACCATAATCCCATTTCACCCCAGAAAACAAATTATAAATCCATGCAAAATATAACATGACGATAATGGACATGGATGGATGGGGCTAAGGCAACGAATAACTTTGAACGTTAATTTAACTCTTCATTGTTCATTTCCTGTTGTGGGGAATTACACAATCATTGCAATTAAATTGTCTAATGGTTTGGATTCAAAGCTTCCACAGGCATTTTCCACACCCCATGGTATTCATCAGTTCTTTGTTAATGCCATTAACACCCTTCACCAACATTTAAGCATTTGTACCTGTTGGCGTTTTGGTTTTTCTCTATAATAGGGTTTGTAGATTCATCCCATATAACATCTCATAAGACCCCCATCACATATCCTAACCTCAAGTAAAATATCCGCTTTTCGAACATATTCCTGAGTATATGTTGCCTATGAATGTTAGGTGGAATGAGACAAGTGGTGGATGCGTTTGTTACTTGTGATTCCATTGTTAGCAATAATGAGGGTCATTAAGTCATTTGTTTGTTTGTTAACTTGGTCATATTTGATTCTCCCCAAGTAGAGCTTGATGGTGTTGGCAAGACCAGGCCATGTCATGACATCTCGCATCGTATCGCATTACCCCACATGCCAATGTATCTCAGTGTGTTAATCTCTTAATGCGTTTAGTAGCCATTTGAACAATGTTTTATACTCGTACAGCTCTGCATTCATTGTCCAGTCCAGTCCAGTCCAGGCTGTTGTTGTTAATTTGGCGTTCATCAAATGAATTGTTATGTCCATCGTTTACTCGTAATACCCGTACATTGTCCATGCGAGTAGACCAAAAACTTTCTTCTTACGATACAACCAACAATCATCGATTTTCTTGCCTATTGTTTTTATACAATTGGCAGAAGGGATGAGTGGATGGACTGGTGGCCAGTCTTCTGGTGATTACTTGTGGAAATTAACAATTAATTCATTTGCCACAATAATTGTATTAATTCAATGGATTTGACCACAAACAAGAAAATTTATAAGGGATTTTAGTACCATGTACTACTCTGGTAGAAGACAAGGACTTTGACATTCGTCGCAGTAGTAAAATGTATAAAATTATAATTTCTTAATTTTTATAAAGAAAGCAATGAATATAAACTGTCTGAAAATTATTCTAAATTTACTGTTTAAGTTTAGACATAAAGAAGAGAACGAACACAAAAATAAACTTGCTTTTTCTTTACTTTAACGACTTGGAAATGAATGTTTCAAAGAGGTCCCCAAACAAACGAAAACAAATGACATGAATCTAAAATTTTCAAGAAGCAGCCCAAATTTTAAGTTTAAGCATTTTATTATACCCTGCGACACACTGTGGAATAGGTTATTATAAGTAAGTGCATATTTTAACAACATCCAGAAGGAGAAGAGGTAGACACAGGGTGTCTTTGTTATACCCTCCACCATAGGATGGGGTGTATATTAACTTTGTCATTCCGTTTGTAACACATCGAAATATTGCTCTAAGACCCCATAAAGTATATATATTCTGGGTCGTGGTGAAATTCTGAGTCGATGTGAGCATGTCCGTCTGTTGAAATCACGCTAACTTCCGAACCAAATAAGCTATCGACTTGAAACTTGGCACAAGTAGTTGTTATTGATGTTGGTCGGATGGTATTGCAAATGTGTCATATCGCTCCACTTTTACGTATAGCCCCCATATAAACGGACCCCCAAATTTGGCTTGCGAGGCCTCTAAGAGAAGCAAATTTCATCCGATCCGGCTGAAATTTGGTACATGGTGTTAGTATATGGTCTCTAACAACCACTCCACATCGGTCTATAATTATATATAGCCCCCATATAAACCGATCACCAGATTTGAACTCCGGAGCCTCTTGGAAGACCAAAATTCATCTGATTCAGTTGAAATTTGGTACGTGGTGTTAATATATGGCCTCAAAACAGCCATGCCAAAATTGTCGAAATCGGTCCATAATTATATATTGGCCCTATATAAACCGATCCCCAGATTTGACCTCCAGAGCCTCTTGGAAGAGCAAAATTCATCCGATTCGATTGAAATTTGGTACCTGAAGTTAGTACACCGAAAGAATTTTCTTCGTAAAAAGAACGAAAAATTTCGTTAAAAGTACGAAATATGTCATTGTTTTACAACCAAAGAAACTTTTCATTAAAAGTACGAAATATTTCGTACTTTTTACGAAGAAAAGTTCTTCCAAAATTTTCGTAGTTTGTAAGAAAAAAATTCGTACTTTTTATGAAGAATCTTCGTACTTTTTATGAAACAATTTCGTTCTTGTTATGAAAATGTTTCGTACTTTTTATGAAAAATTTTCGTAGTTTTTATGAAAAATTTTCGTACTTTTCATGAAAAAATTTCGTACTTTTTCTGAAAAATGTTCGAACTTTTAGAAAAAAAAATATAGTCGAAAGTTCATTTGGTTGTAGTTGCAAGTGTGAAAAATGACATCACTACTTTACATCTTAAGTTTTTGAATAATTTTTAGTTTTATTGCTTCACTTTTATTCATAGCGCGCTATCACCCAAATGAGAAGTAGCATAGACTTGCATAAAAAAATAGAATAAAGGAATACACTCAAGCACATTATAAAAGACAATTTAATGCCGCGAACGGAAATTTTACAACTTCAATGAAACTTCTTCGTTAGTTCAAAGAAAATGTTTCGTACTTTTTATGAAGAAATTTTAACGCAGAATGTTTCGTAAAATATTCGTAAAAACTTCTTCACAAAATTCATGAAATGTGAAGAAAGTTTCGTTAAAAGTACGAACTTCTTACGAAGAAAAGTTAATGTAGAATGTTTCGTAGAAGTTTCGTATATTCGTAAAATGTTCTTCGTAAAATGTACGAAAATGAATGAAAATTTCGTTATTTTAATGAAGAATTCAGGAAGAATAATTAATGAAGAATTCTTCGTAAAATTAACGAAGAGAATTCTTTCGGTGTATATGGTATCCAACAACAATGCAGGAATTGGTTCATATCAGTCCATAATTATATATAGCCCCCATATAAACCGATCCACAGATTTGACCTCCGGTGCCTTTTGGAGAAGCAAAATTCATCCGATCTGGTTGAAATTTGGTACGTGGTGGTAGTATATGATGTTTAATAACTATAAAAAATAATATAGTAAAATAATAAATTAACAAATAAAATATATAAAATATTTGTTATTTTAATTTAGAGAGAAAAATTTTCGTTTTCTTTTTTGAATATTATTGAACATAAATAATAATAAGTCTATCAATGTTCGTGATGGTGTATAAACAAAGGAAACACCAACATTTTGGAATCTTCAATTAATATTTATTTAGTGACGCTAACCTTTAGTGAAAAAATTGGTTAATGATTTTTTATATTTGTAGGTATTGAGATTGTAAAAGGAGGACAAAATCGTTACGGAGCAACTTAATAAAAGTGAAAGGTACAAGAAAAAAGAAAATAATTACGTTTCACAGTGGAATAATAAACTAATATTTCAAGGCCAATCGATGCTGTTGATTCTTAATAAATATATATAATATATTAATAAAACATGTATTTTATTAAAGAAAAAATTATATAGGCAATTTATAAACTTGTATTTAAAAACGAAGGTAAGCAGTTCTAATTTTGAAGTAAAAGGTTTACCACAAATATGTAAGATTTGTCCAAATGAAAGAAAAAAGTTCAATAAAATCATTCCATATATGAATTCAATTCAGTTAAATTTTTTCATTCTGTAGTATAGTGGTACGTAAATATAGGAAAATGTTAACTAATATATGGAATACATTCTACCTAATTTCTACGAAAATCACATCGTTCAAACAAATAAAAATGTCTTTGGCGCTATACGAAGTTCAACTTTTTCACAATGAGTTAATTTTAACTTAAAGAAGGGGTCAGATTTTTCTGGGTGTATACTGCTCAAGTGAGAGCTGATGATTCGAAAGACAGTGATTTGATTTGTTTCTTATAGTAATGAGATTGAATGAAATGGTACAAAATCTGACAGACAAATGTACAATGTACATTTAAAAAGTATGAAAATCCAAAACCAAAAATTTGTTGAAAGAAATTAATTTCAAATCGTTTTCTTTTCTAAGGATTGGAATTAAAACATATGCCTTGATTAATTGAAATTCCGGGATTTTTGGCAAATTTTGTGAAAGATTTGGGACACTTCCTGGAGACGAAATTCCGGGACAATCCAGGCGAATCCCGGCCATATGGCAAGCCTAATTATACCCCCGTCATCATTCTATGGTGGTGGGTATAGAAACTTGACAAATAAAAACACTCATACTAGGGTTAAGTAAAACACTAGGGTTAAGTAAAACAAAAATATAACAAGCCAATTTTTTTATATCTAATGTATATATCATACATTGGGAACACAAAAAATCCACTTAAAATATAAAGTTATTTTAGTCAACCTCATTTTGGCCAACTTATTTAGTTACTCCGTATGCTTTTATAAATGATTCTAATAACCAATTCTCCTTTATTCAAAATAATAAACACTCTTTCGCAATACGCAATATATATACTTGTTTTCCCTATCGCGAAAATGTTCCCCATATTTTACAACTTAATTTTTCTAAATTTGCATAAATGCCACAGTAGTCGTTATAAAGTCCATAATTGTGTACAGACTTGGAAATTCCTAAATTCCTTCTGGCAGCGAACTTTTTAATTTTCGAAATATTTTCCAAATATGCAATTGCCGTTTTTAGAAAGTCTGTAGCTTCGCGCTCATAAGCGATTCTTTCTTTTAACGGAAGATTTTGCATTATAGACATAACTTTGCTTATTTCGCAATGTACTACACAAATATATTTCTACCATGATATTTGTGTCATTTTCCATATGCCAATATGATTTTCTGAATATTCTTCAGACTAGTTTTTTAATCGTTGCAAGGATGTAGTGATATCTCTCAATCCTACACCGAAAAAAAAAGTTTACTATTTTTTATGGGGGGGGGGAGGGGGGGCTATAGCCCCCCTAGCTAAAAATTTATAGAATTAACGTATAGGTTCAATTATTGTTTTATTTCATAAAAAAGAATACAAAAATAGACATCAAAAAATATATAATAAAGCAACTAAAAGTAGTTCCACACTTTTCCCAGCAAAAAAAATAGGGATTTGATTTAAAGGCACAACTATAAAAGCACTTCCAAAAATGTCCTCACAAAGAAGTTAATTATATTAACTACACAGGAAGTTTTTTACTTGAGTTTGTTCTTATTTCAATGCGTAATTTTTGTTTTCTTTTTTCAAATAGTTTAAAAAAAGAGTAAGAATAAATAAAATGGTAAAAATTATTCAAATTTTGCCACAAAAATGCTAAATCCATTATAGAAAAATCGATAATTTTTGAAAATATTCAAACAAGCGTTAGAATGCATTAAAAATCATAAAAAAATATAAAAATTATTATAAATTAATGTTTCTTGAAGCTCGAGGTCTTTATAAATATTTATATAATTCTAACAAAAGTTCGACCCAAAATCAAATAAAAAACGAATAAATAAAAATTATTTATTTGGGAAAATATCACACAACGATATGGATCACACCGTAAGAAGTGATGCAAATTTATTGCAACGGCTGTTGAAACGGTGGACATTCGTTCTATGACGAGTTCCTATTACATTCATCGCTTGTCCGCCAATTTTGCACCACTTCCGGACCCAAAAAGAACATTTTCACTTCTTTTTTGGCGACGCTTTTTTGCAGCATTATTAAGATATTAATTTATGAAAGAATAGTTTTAATACCAATTACTATTTTTTGATTAAGATGACTAAACCAGACTAAACAATATAATAAAGGAGCTTTACAGCCTCTTTATGTTGTCGAATAATCTCTGTGAATCGACTAAAATGGAAACAAACAGCTGAATTTATAACCAAAAAACAGCTGTTTCTATGCATTTCAGTCGATCGATTGAACTCGTTCGACATACAGAAACAGGCTGTTAGTTATTCAACTAAACCATAAGTTCAATCACAGCTCTATTTCATAAATATCAGAATTCAAACATTGCCATCGGCTACCACAACCCAAGTAATTCGATTGTGCATGAAAGTCTTTAGCGGAACTTTGTGCGGTTGTATATACTTGTTTAATTTTTATAAAAATGTAAAATCGTAAATAGGTTTTCAAATTCTGGGGGGGGGGGGGGTCTAAGCCCCCTCCCCAGAGGCCTTCCTACGCTTATGCCCAAAGTAAGAATGACCATGATTTGGCGCCAAAGATTTTTTTCATCTATATAAGTTCATGATTTTCTTATAAATTAGTTCATGTATTGCATCGTATTTTAGTTCATTATTACTATGCTGTGAGAAGAATATACTTAAACTCATTCAAACTATTCCTGCTATCCGGAAAAATTAACAATTTTTTGGGAAACCTGTATTAAGAAATTGGTTTGGAATAAACTGTTTGTCAGTATAATTTTCAAAAAGGTAGAGAAATTGAGGAATCAAAGGTACAACAAACCTGTATACAACTAAGAAATTTTTCGTACAAAACAAGTCAATTTTCTATAACCACCAGTATTTTATTTCAAAAAATTATTTTTATATTACACAAAACTATGGCTTATGATATACAATAAAGGAAATATTTTTATTCGTACGTTGGATGCAGTTACTTGTCGGTAGTTTGTAATTGCTTCTTCAAAGAGTAATATTCTATGTTATTAGGACTAAACCAATTAATTTAAATTTCCATGTTTTCTATCCATATGAAAAATATATGTGGCATAAGTTGCTATATTCATTGATTTGTTGTCCAATTTCATCGATTTTGGCTAACTTTTGTTGGGCGGATTTGTCTTATAAGCATCTGAAATTGCTAAGTTAAACAAAATATAAGAAAAATATCAAATTCTATCGTTCATATTGATTTTTAACTTACGGTTTTCAAGAGTATTTCCAAGAGCCAATAAGGATATCAGCTTAGTTAGTATTAAACAGTAAGAACATTAAAAAAATTACCATTACAAGACCTGTCTACCTGCAAGTGAAAATAAGTATTTTTAATAAATTTAAATTTTGGTTTTATTAAAAACGGACAAAATACCGTTTATAGAAAAACTTGCCACATTGAAAAATCCATCCAGTAGGTATATTATTGGAATCATATCCATGGACTAATGGGCCGTTTTTGAAATTATTCTCAGAATATATTTGAAATAAAAAATATTATTAAATTAGACATAATTTCCACTTGTCAGTATAGCATTTAGTATTTAAGGTGGATATTAAGTTCGAGTTTAGAGGCTAAAATCGCAATTTTCATGATAAGCTTTCTTTAATAATCCATTATAAAAAAAATAATCTTTATAAAAAACTTGCTTTGGGCTATTCTCCATCAAGTTATATTTAAATTTGTATCGAAGACGTATAATTTTATACTTTGCTTAGTGATTTATGTTTAATTTTTGCGGCTAAACTCGAACTTAGTACTCACCTGTAATAGCTGTAACATAACATAAAAAATATAGATTCAAAAAAATGGTTGCATCTTCAACCTGTGATCCAGATGTAGAATAAATATAGATCATCCTATTACCACTCATGTTGTATATTTTCTATGTAAATCAATTAAAAATCCGCACTAATTTTAAACTATTAACAGAAATGTACAGTTCCTTAATCTGTTATTTGTTTTTTTATCAATAAAAAGCGTTTTTGATTTCTCTGACATCACATCATTCACTTCTCAGTTTCTAATAATTAATAAACACCAATACCGCACGTACAATTTTGCAAAATTAAAACCACGTGTGCACTTCATAAATGCATCAACAGAACTGAATGCAGCAATAAAACTCGAAGACACAAATAGTCATAAAGGATACATACCTACCGTAAAGAAAAACAACTCCACACACACACGATCCCTTTCTGATCTCGCTATTGCAAAAAATCAACTCTCACCACAAAAGATACCAACAATACATACATCAGCGTAGCTAGACAATTTTCCTAGGGGGGGCTATAGCCTCTCCTAGCTAAAAATTAATGGACTGGACTTATAGGTTCAATTACTGTTTTATTTTATAAAACTAAATAAAAATCTGACTTTATCACAACAAGACAGCTAATTTATAATAAAGCAACTAAAAGTAGTTCCACACTTTTTCCCAGCAAAAAATTGGTAGTTGTTATAAAGGCATAACTTTAAAAGCACTTCCAAAAATGTCCTCACAAAGAAGTTCATTATTTTAACCCAATTTTTATAATTCGTTTTCTATATTCTTAATGGGTATTTTTTGTTTCAAATAGGATAAAAAAGTAAGAATTAATAAAATGACAAAAATTATTTAAATGATGTCGAAAAAAATCGATTTCCATTCTAGAAAAATTGTGAAGTTTTGAAAATATTTTAGGTCAAACGTTCCCATTTCCCATTATTTATTTGGGAAAATATCAATATGAATTTTTTAATTCACATTCAAAACACTGAATTCGGATCACACCTTAAGAAGTGATGCAAATTCAGTGCAACGGTTGTTGAAATGATGGGCATCCGTCCTATGACATGTCCATCTTAAATTCATCGCTTCTGCGCCAATTTTGCATCACTTCCGGACACAAAAAGAACAGTTTCATAACTTTATTGGCGATTCTGTTTTTTTGCACCGTTATTAAGATATTCATTTATAAAAGAATAGTTTTAATATCAATTACAATTTTTTTAATTAAATCGACTAAAACTCTGACTAAACAAATTAACAAAGGTGCTTTAGTTATTAAACTAAACATAAATTTAGGAACTTAATATAAGTTCAACCAAAGTTTTATTTCATAAATATCAGACTTCAAACATTCACTTATAATAAATAATTCACTTATATAAAAATATAGCTTTATATTGCCATCGGTAATTGAAATGAAAATTCTTTAGCGGAACTTTGTGCTAAAGATATAAAATTCTCTATTGGAACTTTGTGCGGTTTTATTTACTTGTTTAATATTATGTAAAAGCAATAACAAATCGTAAATAGGTTTTCAAATTCTGGGGGGGGGGCTAAAATTTTTCTGGGGGGTCTAAGCCCCCTCCCCAGAGGCCTTCCTACGCCTATGAATACACAAGGAACATTCCATTGTCTCTAGAATCAAAACAACCAACAACAGCATAAATGACGCAATAATAAACACAAACAATCATACGAGATATACACAAAATGTCTCTACACACCCCCTCACATGATGCAATAATTTTCCAGTAGCACATTTATTGATTAGTTGGAATTCTATCTAAAAGTTAAGGTAAAATATATACAAAATTTATGAGGAATCTATAAAAAAATGATATACACCCGTCAAGGATTATATTAACTACTTTTTGTTCTACTTTATCTAAAATTTTCAATGTGAGGAAAAACACTCCAACATATAATAAAAAGGGAAATAATCTGTAGGTAGCCATCATACGAATCGGTAATGCCGTTAAGTTAATTTTTACTACAAAAATTTTTTTCCATACAAAATTTTTTCTTAGTAAATTGTCCACAATTTCGTAGTAAGATTTTTATATCGCCCATGTATTTGTATAATAGAATCAACTATGCATTTACTACTGTGTTGGAATTTTTTTTAAGGAAAAATCCTTCCCATTTCGTAGTTAGTGAACTAAAAAACATTTACTGAGTTTTTCTAAGTTTTCCTTTAGCTAAGTTAATTTTCGTTGTGGTTACGAAAAATGAACAATATTACAGTAAATTTGTTGAACTATGTGAAAGTTAAAATGGTCCTTAAATTTACAAGACACTTTTTTTCTGTGTACTCATTGCCAAATTTCACCGTATTCTAGGGTTTCCATATGGATAATTTTCAAAAGAGAACTTTCGCTTTAAAAAAAGAGAACATTTGAACTAAAAAAGAGTTTACAATAAAAAAAATCTTTATTAAATAATTAATAATTTTATTGATGTTAAAATTAAAATAATAATAGTTTGTAATGATAGAAACAACGAAATAAATATATAATAAAACAATAAAAAACAAAAAGAATCACATTTTCTTAAAAAATAAACAAAATAAATTGACGACGACAACGTATTGGCGTATTTACGTCGTACGTTCAATTACATATATTTCTAATTTTTACGCCGTGCGTCGAAACGTCGCAATTGTGTTCCGGCCTTTAATTTGTCAACAGATTTAACCCAGTAAACAATTAGTGGCGAACAATTGTGGCGAATTCCTTCTAAATAAATGAAATTCCATCAATCTACGATTTTTTTGAAATAGAGTACATAAAGAGCACTGTTGGACATAAAAATACGGCACCAAAAAAAGAGAGTGAACAAAAAGATACACAAAAAGAGAACATGTTCTCTTTAAAAGAGATGTAATGGACAGCCTACCGTATTCAGGTCTTCGGGATTCAATGGGGCCGGTCCAAAGTGGAAACGAGCCGATGAAGCATATGACACTCCAGCCGAAATACCAGAAATCCTATTTGAAGTTGTCATAACCCTGTGCCTCGCCTCGTTGACAGTTAAAACACTGGGTGATATGGCGGCCCTTACCCACACGGAACCTTACAGGTCAACATAAGATCGATCCTATAAACCTCCTCTATTTCAATTACCCTGCGCATAGACCACATATTTTCCGAAATATGTTGGACATCCAAAAATATTACCTTAAAACCTAATGAAGCCAAAAAGTCCTCAGCCGCATGTTTGGTAAATTCTGTTGACTACCCAACTATCAAAATCGAATAAAGAAGAATCTGTTTTAGTGTATGAATTTGGTACCCCATTAACTGAACGTATTTTTAGTCCTTCCAAAATTGTCGAGATCTTCAAGGTGGACTTACCTGCCATGCGTATTGTTGTAGTACCGTAACGATCTCTCTCTCACTCCTTCCAGAATTCCATTTCGGCTCCTCATTCTTGGTGTCTCCTTCGTTTTCTCAGTATTATATGGCTTGGCCTTCTCAGTGTTCTTTTTGGAGTATGGTCCCGTAGAATTTCTGTCACTCTTCTTCCGTACAGTAATAGGGGTTTCTGCTATCCCAATATTATTTTCCCTCATATATCATAACATCATCGCTTTTGACATTAGCATTGCCAAATCTTACCGAGCTCAGGATTTGGGCTACTCGTGTAATAGTTGAATTAGAAATTCCCCAAGTAATAGAATTTCTCAACTTCTCAAATTCATCAGTCAGTTCCTGGATAGTAACGGTTAGAGCATTTACCTGCAGCCTTGTTCCTCTATTAGTGCGCGCTACTTGCACTTCTTGGGCGATTTTTTCATTCGCCAGCTTAAATTTTATATTACAGTAGGCACTGTCAGAATCAGATCTACTATCGTCCTTCTTCCTTTCTTATAAACTTCTACGTTTTATATATTTCATACAGATATAGTAAAGGGTGATTCTTTTGAGGTTAGGATTTTCATGCATTAGTATTTGACAGATCACGTGGGATTTCAGACATGGTGTCAAAGAGAAAGATACTCAGTATGCTTTGACATTTCATCATGAATAGACTTACTAACGAGCAACGCTTGCAAATCATTGAATTTTATTACCAAAATCAGTGGCAGAAAATCCGCTTTTTTATCGACAAATTTTGTTCAGCGATGAGGCTCATTTCTAGTTGAATGGCTACGTAAATAAGCAAAATTGCCGCATTTGGAGTGAAGAGCAACCAGAAGCCGTTCAAGAACTGCCCATGCATCCCGAAAAATGCACTGTTTGGTGTGGTTTGTACGCTGGTGGAATCATTGGACCGTATTTTTTCAAAGATGCTGTTGGACGCAACGTTACGGTGAATGGCGATCGCTATCGTTCGATGCTAACAAACTTTTTGTTGCCAAAAATGGAAGAACTGAACTTGGTTGACATGTGGTTTCAACAAGATGGCGCTACATGCCACACAGCTCGCGATTCTATGGCCATTTTGAGGGAAAACTTCGGAGAACAATTCATCTCAAGAAATGGACCGGTAAGTTGGCCACCAAGATCATGCGATTTGACGCCTTGAGACTATTTTTTGTGGGGCTACGTC
Source organism: Haematobia irritans (assembly GCF_050003625.1). NCBI lineage: Eukaryota > Metazoa > Arthropoda > Insecta > Diptera > Muscidae > Haematobia > Haematobia irritans. The sequence goes on along the minus strand of NC_134398.1, from coordinate 69,400,934 downwards.
AAGTCTAAAGTCTACAGAAATAAGCCAGCAACTATTCCAGCTTTGGAAGACAACATTTCCGAAGAAATTCGGGCTATTCCGGCCGAAATGCTCGAAAAAGTTGCCCAAAATTGGACTTTCCGAATGGACCACCTAAGACGCAGCCGCGGTCAACATTTAAATGAAATTATCTTCAAAAAGTAAATGTCATGGACCAATCTAACGTTTCAAATAAAGAACCGATGAGATTTTGCAAATTTAATGCGTTTTTTTTTTAAAAAAGTTATCAAGCTCTTAACAAATCACCCTTTACGTTATCAACGATTACGACGTTATCAAAGAGAGTCGAAGACTGAATGATAACTGTTATCATTCGGACCATCTCCGCTATACACTTCCGTTTTCCAGTTTTGGGCGATAAGGGTAACATAAAATCAAATATAAAAAATTTAACCATAAAAGAAGGTCCATTTTTTCCATGGTAACATACTAACGGGCTTTACCAAGACCTATAACATATTTACTTGCATTTCTACATTTGTTAAGTTTTAAGGTTGTGTAATTTATTTATCTACGAATAAATTGAAGATAAATATAGCTTTAATATTAGTCATTGTGGAGACCCGTTACGGAGCAAACGCAAGGTAACAAAGAGAGCGATGTAGACACAGCTGATCGATTGTCATAGTTAGTTCTTGTATATGTGCAACAGCATAAAGACGGTCTTGAAAATAAAGCGAATATAAAAGAATAAACAAAAGTGTTTCTATTTGTTTGTTGAACAAGGAACAGGTTTGTACATTGGCGACGAGGATAGGATTCCTAACGGTGAGGACTCTATATATGGAGATAATTAAATTTTCGTAGAAAATAAATTGGGTGATGAAATTTACGATTTATTTGTGTGTGTGTGTGTTTTTTTTGTATCCGCGCAGGCGAAGGCGGCAAGAGCGTGCAAGAAGCTAAGTTGTGCTAGTAAATGCGAAGCACGTGAAATTGTGTGATCATTTAATTGATCGAAACATTAAATTGGGCAACTAAACATATTCAAGTGTGCTGTAGAGCACATTTAATTGTGCAAATCAAATCACGAGTTGGGCGGACATTCAATTGTGACTGGCTATCCATTTAATTGGTGCAAATCAATAGCGCGAGTTGTAAGTTATGAAAAGGACATTCAATTGTCATATGGTGTACAATTTTGGTTTTAATTATAGGTCACCAGCTGCTCATTAGATGTGCATCAATATGACAGAGATTAGACCATTTCTCTGTGAGAACATAGAAAAGTCGCTATTGCGAGCAGAATGGGAAAGATGGCTTCGCTCGCTCACCCTATATCTTCAATCGGAAGATATTGTGGATGTAGTGAAGAAAAGGAATAAATTGCTTCATTTGGGTGGTCCTCAGCTGCAAGAAGTTGTGTATAACCTCCCAGGTGCCATTGAGGAGTACGATGCCGAAAAGAAAAACGACGTGTTTATGACACTAGTTGAAAAATTGAACGAGTACTTTTCTCCAAGGAGAAATTCAACATTCGAAAGGCATCTGTTTCGGAACTTAATTCCAATGGAGGGGGAGGATTTTAATCAATTCTTGTTACGCCTTAGGCACCAGAGCTCGAAGTGTGATTTTGGGTCGACAGTCCAGGAGATTAAGGATATTAGCATAAAGGACAAAATAATAGACGCTTGGGCACCAATCGATCTAAAGAAGAAGTTGCTGGAAAAAGAACAGAGTTTGGAAGATGTTATAGCGGCTTGTCAAATTCATGAACAAATAGGCAAACAGTCCCAAACCATGACGTCAAAAGGCGAGTGTGAAACAGTAAATCGAGTTGTTGCTAAACTGGAGTGGCCAAAACGTGTTAATGATGAATGTGGAAGATGCGGCAATAAAGGGCATATTGGGAATGACCTCAACTGTCCCGCCAGGAACTTGAGATGTAACAAATGTGGGTTACTGGGCCATTTTGCCAGGAAATGCAAAACCAAAGGCATCAAACGTAAAGGTGAGATATACAATGAACCATCTTCGAAGCAGCGAAGATACACTACATCAAGAGTGAGATGCATTGAGCAAAATGAATGCAAAGAAGAAGATGGTCGAAAGTATGATTGCTTTAAGATTGATGACAATTCGTCAATGGATGAGGTTATTGAATGTCGGGTAGGCGGATGTAAATTATCAATGATTATTGATTCTGGATCGCGATTTAATCTCCTCAGTCAGGAAGACTGGCAAAGGCTGCAAGATTATGAGGCAGTTTTGTTAAATGTTCGCAGAGAGTCCGTCAACCAATTTAAAGCGTATGCAGCAGATCAGTTGCTGGAAGTCGTCTCGGTTTTTGAGGCACCAACTTCAGTAAAGAATAGTTCGGAAATTATGGCAACATTTTATGTAATAAAGAACGGCAATCAGTCTCTGCTAGGACGTGATACTGCGATTCAGCTGAAGGTGTTAAAATTGGGCTTAGATACAAACAGTACGGGAAATAAAAGTGAAACCCCTTTTCCCAAAATGAAAAATGTGAGTATTAAACTAGCTATAGATCGCAATGTGAGGCCAATACAGCAGCCTTTACGGCGTATACCAGTTGCCTTAGAAGAAAGGGTAGAACACAAATTGGAAGAGGCATTGAAACGAGATATCATCGAAGAGGTGTCAGGCCCGAGCTCATGGATATCACCGATAGTCCCGGTGTTGAAGGGCGATGGTGACATTCGGTTGTGCGTCGACATGCGCAGGGCGAACAAAGCAGTACTTCGAGAAAACTACCCTTTACCTACTTTCGAAGTCTTTATGACAAAGCTAAGAGGTGCAAAATTATTTTCGAGGCTAGATCTAAAGTGGGCATATCATCAGCTGGAGCTTCATGAGTCCAGCCGTGATATAACAACATTCATAACGCACAAGGGCCTGTTTCGCTACAAAAGGCTTATGTTTGGAATTAGCTCGGCCCCGGAAATCTTTCAAAGAATAATGGAAGAACTGCTGTCACCTTGTAAAAAGGCACTAAATTACATTGACGACATTATAATATTTGGGAATAACGAAAAAGAACACGACGAGGCAGTAAAACAGGTGTTGGATATTTTCAAAGCGAATAACTTATGCCTTAATGATGATAAATGTATTTGGCGGGTGAAGAGACTAAAATTCTTGGGTCATGTTCTCTCGGACGCTGGGATAGCTCCGGACCCTGATAAAATCGGAACCATTCTGGATTTTAGAGCACCAAGAACGAGAGACGAGGTACGGAGTTTTCTTGGACTGGTTAGCTACGTCGGAAAGTTCATCCCAGACATGGCCCATCTGACTCTGCCGTTAAGAACTCTATTAAAATCGGACTGTCCATTTGTATGGGGTCAAGAGCAGCAGTCGGCATTTGACAACTTGAAGAAATCGCTGGCAACAATTCCGAATCTTTCTTATTTTGTCCCACAGAATAGAACAAGAGTTATAGCGGATGCCAGTCCCGTTGCCTTGGGAGCTGTGCTTCTGCAATTTGATTCTAGTGGTAACCCACATATTATATCTTTTGCCAGTAAGAGTCTTTCGGACGTCGAGAAAAGATATTCCCAAACGGAAAAAGAAAGTTTGGCATTGGTTTGGGCCGTCGAAAGATTTTATTATTATTTAATTGGATTGGAGTTTGAACTGGTAACAGACCATAAACCTTTAGAGGTCATTTTTAAACCAACCTCAAAACCACCAGCGAGGATTGAAAGATGGTTATTGAGACTTCAGTCTTTTCAGTTTAAGATAATTTATAAGGCTGGAAAAGAAAACATAGCCGATTCTATATCGAGACTGTGCAAGTTGGAGCAATCCAGATCATACGACGAAATAGGGGAGCACAGCGTTCTACAGATAATGGCTAGCTCAGTCCCAAAAGCTATGAGCATATGTGAAGTAAGCGAGGAAAGCTCAAAGGAGAAAGAGATCCAAGATGCTCTATACTATATTAGAAATGATTCTTGGCCATCAGATTCATCAAACTGTTACTACCCTTTCCGCTACGAGCTATCGGGAGTCGGCAATATATTGTTACGAGGTAATCGTCTAATAATACCAAAAGTTCTTCGTAAGAAGCTGTTACAACTGGCTCACGAAGGACACCCCGGCGAATCGGCTATGAAGAGGAGGGTACGATCGAAAGTATGGTGGCCGCTGGTAGATAGAGAAATTGAGGCGTATGTAAAGAACTGTTGGGATTGTTTAGTGGTGTCCCAACCGAATAACCCTACACCAATGAAGCGGCACAGCTTCCCAAATGGGCCTTGGCAATGTGTGGCCACAGACCTCCTTGGTCCGTTACCGAATAATGATTATATTTTCGTTTTAATTGACTATTACTCCCGATATCAAGAGGTGAGATTTATTAGAAAGATTACTTCACTAGCAATTGTAAACATCTTGCGTGAAATGTTTTGTCGGCTGGGTATTCCCAAGTCATTGAGAGCAGATAATGGTAGACAATATGTAAGCGCGGAGTTTAGAGACTTTTGTAAAAGCAATGGGATAACTCTGATAACTACGCCTCCATACTGGCCACAGGCCAATGGAGAGGTGGAAAATATGAATCGCTCGCTCGTGAAACGCCTTAAAATTGCCCATGCTAATAAGAAAAATTATCAGGAGGAGATTCAGAATTTTATCATGATGTATAATGTAACACCTCACGGGACCACTGGTGCACCTCCGACGGAATTGATGTTTAACCGGGTGATCAGAGATAAAATTCCCGGATTTCAAGACATTACTGACGATATGATAGATTCTGGAGCGAGAGACATGGACATGATAAATAAGCAAAAGGGAAAAGAGAGAAGCGATAAGAGGAGGAAGGCTAAGGAATCTGAGATTGTGCCAGGAGACAAAGTATTAGTACGTAATGTAATATTCCCAAATAAACTGACCCCAACATTTGACAAAACTGAATACGAGGTGCAAGAGAGAGATGGGAATGAAGTTATCATTACGGGGGCTGGAAAGACTTTTCGGCGTAACATTAGCCACGTTAAGAAGATCCCTGCAAGTGAATCAAAGGAACAGAGAAATATGACATCGTCTTTTTCAGGAACTTTCTCGGACGCAACGCCACCAGTATCTAACCCTGGACTACGCCTGCGGCTGCAAAACATAGGAGGGGTGTGGAGACCCGTTACGGAGCAAACGCAAGGTAACAAAGAGAGCGATGTAGACACAGCTGATCGATTGTCATAGTTAGTTCTTGTATATGTGCAACAGCATAAAGACGGTCTTGAAAATAAAGCGAATATAAAAGAATAAACAAAAGTGTTTCTATTTGTTTGTTGAACAAGGAACAGGTTTGTACAGTCATTTTCTACAAAATTTTGCCATATTTTCAAAAACCTTAGAGTTGTTTATTTCCGGAAACTTGTTTTACAACAATACGAAATGATATGAATATTAAATTGATACGATGATAAAGGCTGGTATAACTTAGTAAATTATATAAAACATACAATTTTCGAAACATGAATTGAATTGAAACAAAGAACTAGAGAACAAATAATTGACAATTAATTGTACACGCAAAAAAATAATTCTTTCCTCCCAAACGAAATTTTAGACAAACAAAGTTCGTTTCTCATTTGCTTTTCGCTGTAAGGAAGTGTATTTGGAAGAAAAGTATATACTTTTTGTGATAAACGTTTATTCTTTTCCAGGATGTAAAAACAATTTCATAAAGACTAACTCAAAAAAAAATTTTTTTTCTGGCTAATTGCATTTTCCCTCACATCTTTCTCACTTCCACGAAGATTTTTAGTTCTTAGCACCTTTTTCTGTAATACAAACAATGTAGAAGAAATTATACGATTTTATAAATTTTTAAAATTTTTTTACCTTTCGCCTGGACGGAGAATCGAACCGCGGACCATGCACTTTGTAAGCCAACACACCAACCACTGAGCTATGTACCTGTTATGGTCATCAATAGATAAATATCCATATAAGTTATATTTATATAGCATAGCTTGCGGCGCCCACGAACCGAATAAACAAAGTTAACAGAAACAAACATTTAGTTTGGCACCGTGGAGCAGTGGTTGCTACGTCTGACTCTCATGCCAAGGGTCGTGGGTTCGATCCCTGCTTCGACCAAAGTTTTTGTTTTTTTTTTTTACATACATTCTATATATGTTCGGAAGATTCCGAAAAAAATGTTCAACATTACATTGTACTATATTAAATTTTGAACTGTAAAATGTGTTTTATTAAAGACCAAAACTCAGAAAAGAACAGTGTTTGATATAAACGAAATGGACTCTGTTGTTGTTTCAAAAATAACTTTTTTTATTGAAAAAATAAAAACTTTGTAACAAACGAATTTTTTTGGTGATAAAAGTTTAAAATTTTCGAAGCAATTCAAAAAACTCTGACAAAAGAAAAACGTTTTCGGTACACGTTTTCTAAACGTTTTTTTTCTTTGCGTGTAATAAAATGAACATGAAAAAAATGAGGACTTGCAAACGATATTGTCGTTTATTTTTTTATGAAACTCGACGCTGAAATTATTCTGATGGTAAATTCATTGCTTAAACTGAAATTGTTTTCTTGCCTGAGTATCGATTGTTTTTTTTTTTGTTTGTTCCCTCTAAAAATTATCTGATAACGTATATAAGAAACGCCGTGAACTACAAAATTTTTGTTTCTTATATGCGTTTTTATACCCTTCACCACTACTGTGGTACAGGGTATAATAAGTTTGTGCATTTGTATGTAACGCCAAGAAATAGTGGTCATAGACCCATCTTTTAGTATACCGATCGCCTTAGAATTAAATTCTGAGTGGATTTAGGTATGTCCGTCTGTCTGTCTGTCTGTCTGTCTGTCTGTCTGTCTGTCCGTCCGTCTGCCTGTATATGTAAGTTTGTGCACAAAGTGCAGCTCGCAATTTAAGTCCGATCGTCCTCAAATTTGGCAGAGGGCCGTTGCTTGGGACAGAGACAATCGCTATTGGTTTTGGAAAAAATCGGTTCAGATTTAGATATAGCTGCCATATATATTTATCCCCGATGTGGTCATAGTTAGCGTGTTTATCAACCGATTTTCTTGAAATACCGTACATCCAAATATTTTATGAATCTCGAAAATCTTGCAAAATATCAGCCAAATCGGTTCAGATTTAGATATAGCTCCCATATATATCTTTCGCACGATATGGACTTATATGGCCCCAGAAGCCAGATTTTTGGCCGAATTTGGTTGAAATTTTACACTAGGAGTACAATTAGTAGTATAGTCAAGTGTGCAAAATTTGATTGACATCGGTTCAGATTTAGATATAGCTCCCATATATATCTTTCGCCCGATATGGACTAATATGGTCCTAAAAGCCAGTGTTTTGCCCCAATTTGGTTGAAATTTTGAACAGGGAGTAGATTTAGCATTGAAGCTATGCGTGCCAAATTTGATTGAAATCGGTTCAGATTTAGATATAGCTTCCATATATATTTTTCGCCCGACATGGACTTATATGGCCCCAGAAGCCAGAGTTTTGGCCCAATTTGGTTGAAATTTTGCACTAGGAGTACAATTAGTAATATAGTCATGTATGCCAAATTTGATTGAAATCGGTTCAGATTTAGATATAGCTGCCATATATATGTTTTTCTGATTTCGACAAAAATGGTCAAAATACCAACGTTTTCCTTGTTAAATCGCCACTGCTTAGTCGAAAAGTTGTAAAAATGACTCTAATTTTCCTAACTTCTAATACATATATATCGAGCGATAAATCATAAATAAACTTTAGCGAAGTTTCCTTAAAATTGCTTCAGATTTAAATGTTTCCCATTTTTTACTAAAATTGTTTTCCACCCTAGTGCATTAGCCAACTTAAATTTTGAGTCTATAGATTTTGTAAAAGTCTATCAAATTCTGTCCAAATCGAGTGATATTTAAATGTATGTATTTGGGACAAACCTTTATATATAGCACCCAACACATTTGACGGATGTGATATGGTATCGAAATCTTAGATCTACAAAGTGGTGCAGGGTATAATATAGTCGGCCCCGCCCGACTTTAGACTTTCCTTACTTGTTTTAAACTAATTTAGACGCAAATGCTTTTGTTGGTTTGTAAACAATATATTTACCAAACAATGTACAAATATATAACTGTTAATTATATTATATGTTAGGTTAGGTTAAGACAAGGAATTTGTTTCCACTTAAATCATATTGGTCCATTGTGATCCCTCATACATAGTTGGTTTCTCTCCTCTTCATGAATCATATTCGCTTTTCCAAAGGAGCTTCTAGGTCCTCCATCCAGAAGCATTGATGAAGGCAAGTATATCCTTCAGATTACAATCTCTTGCATCGGAAGTATACTGAAAGAAAAAGTAGCCCAGTATCTTGTTGTTTCTAAATAATAATGCTGGACACAGTCACAGAAAATGTAGGAGTCTTTCGTTGCCTCAGGGTCCAGACACCATCTACATATGTACATCATCAATCATTACGTCAATCCTTACCATGTGTTTTCGATGTGTGAAATATAGTGTTATTTTATTAGAAAATCAGAATTCTTACTACTCTTTTCGTTCCATATTAGATTGTTTTTCTCGCAGTCCGCAGACGAAGCTCAACGTCCTTTCCGTAAATCATTTTGTTTAGGGTTGCCAGATGGAGCTGATTGTCAAGTTTTTATACCCTTCACCACTACTGTGGTACAGGGTATAATAAGTTTGTGCATTTATATGTAACGCCAAGAAGGAGTAATCATAGACCAACCTTTTAGTATACGGATCGGCTTAGAATTGAATTCTGAGTCGATTTAGCGATGTCCGTCTGTCTGTCTGTCCGTCTGTCTGTTGATGTATTTTGGTGTGCAAAGTACAGCTCGCAGTTTTAGTCCGATTGTCCTAAAATTTGGTATAGGGTCCTGTTTCGGGTCAAAGACGATCCCTATTGATTTTGGAAAAAATCGGTTCAGATTTAGATATAGCTGCCATATATATTTTTCACCGATCTGGTCATAATTGGCGTGTATATCAACCGATCTTCCTCAAATTCCGTACATCCGAATATTTTATGGGTCTCGAAAAACTTGCAAAATATCAGCCAAATCGGTTCAGATTTAGATATAGCTCCCATATATAGCTTTCGCCCGATTTACACTCATTTGCCCACAGAGGCCAATTTTTTGATCCGATTTAGTTGAAATTTTGCATAGGGAGTAGAATTAGCATTGTAACTATGCGTGCCAAATTTGGTTGAAATCAGTTCAGATTTAGATATATCTCCCATATATAGCTTTCGCTCGATTTACACTCATATGACCACAGAGGCCAATTTTTAACTTCGATGTAGTTGAAATTTTGCACAGGGAGTAGAATTAGCATTGTAGCCATGCGTGCCAAAGTTGGTTGAAATCGGTTCAGATTTGGATATATCTCCCATATATAGCTTTCGCCCGATTTACACTCATATGACCACAGAGGCCAATTTTTAACTTCGATGTAGTTGAAATTTTGCACAGGGAGTAGAATTAGCATTGTAGCCATGCGTGCCAAATTTGGTTGAAATCAGTACAGATTTAGATATATCTCCCATATATAGCTTTCGCCCGATTTACACTCATATGACCACAGAGGCCAATTTTTAACTCCGATTTAGTTGAAATTTTGTACAGGGAGTAGAATTAGCATTGTAACTATGCGTGCCAAATTTGGTTGAAATCGGTTCAGATTTGGATATATCTCCCATATATAGATTTCGCCCGATTTAAACTCATATGACCACAGAGGCCAATTTTTAACTCCGATTTAGTTGAAATTTTGCACAGGGAGTAGAATTAGCATTGTAACTATGCGTGCCAAATTTGGTTGAAATCGGTTCAGATTTGCATATATCTCCCATATATAGCTTTCGCCCGATTTACACTCATATGACCACAGAGGCCAATTTTTAACTCCGATTTAGTTGAAATTTTGCACAGAGAGTAGAATTAGCATTGTTGCTATGCGTGCCAAATTTGGTTGAAATCGGTTCAGATTTAGATATAGCTCCCATATATATGTTTTTCTGATTTCGACAAAAATGGTCAAAATACCAACATTTTCCTTGTAAAATCGCCACTGCTTAGCCAAAAAGTTGTAAAAATGACTCTAATTTTCCTAAACTTCTAATACATATATATCGAGCGATAAATCATAAATAAACTTTTGCGAAGTTTCCCTAAGGTTTCTTCAGATTTAAATGTTTCACATATTTTTTTACTAATATTGTGTTCCACCCTAGTGGAAAGTGATTTGTCAAGTTAATTTTTTCTCAAATTTATTCTAGCCACATTTGTAATAATACTTAAAAAAGTAAGTTTATATTCTAAAAAAACTTTTGTTGTGTATTTTTACAACTAAGGACTAATTAAAAACAAGTATATACAGTAGTCAGTTCGGCCGTGCCGAATCTTAAATACCCACCACCATGAATATTTTCCCAAGCAGATCAATTTAATCAGTACGCTTCCCGAAGATAAATGTAAAGATTTTACCTATGAAGACTAGTTGAGATTCTGGATTAATAAGAACCATTTTTTGTTTTGAGTTTTAGAGGTATCATAAACAAATCTTGTATGTTAAATGTGCAAGAAAATGATGAAATAACGCCTTGATTTGAAATCTAAAATCTGTTGGTTTTTACCAAAATTATTTAAATGATTACGAGAGGTAAAATCTGGACATTTTACATTCAGTTTCAAGCAATTTTCATGATCATTGTACCTTCTGTACCCTCAAGATCTGAAATCGGTCTATATGGAGGCCTCACCAAATGGACCGATAAAAACTAAATCATATACACCTTTTTGTGCGGCTAAAATGCCAGTATATTTTCAATTTGTGGCAAATCGGATAAAAACTACAATTTCTAGAAACCATAGGAGTTAAATCGATAGATCGGTCTAGTGGGGGCTATGCCAAAAACATGGAGGGATACACACATTATTCAGCACTTCTAATTGTAGTTCTAGAATCTAGACCCCAAATCGGAAGAACGGCTTTTAAGGGGGCTATATCAAAAACTGTACCGATACACAATATAGTCGACACACCTTTTTATACTCCTAGAATACCTCTAGATTTCCAATTTCAGGCAAAATGGGTACAAACTACGGATTCTAGAAGCCTAAGAAGTAAAATCGGGAGATCGGTCTGTATGAGGTTTATATCAACACATGAACCGGTACTCACCATTTTCGGCACACGTCCTTATGGTCCCAGAATACCTCTAGATTTCATATTTCAGTCCAATGGGTAAAACCTACGGATTGTAGAAGCCCAAAAAGCAAAATCGTGAGATCGGTCAATATGGAGCATATCAAAACATGGACCGGCACTCATCATTTTCGGCACACCTCTTTATGGTCCTAGAATACCTCTAGATTTCCAATTTCAGGCAAAATGGATAAAAACTACGAATTCTAGAAGTCCAAGAAGTAAAATCTGAATATCAGTCTATATGGGTGCTATACCAAAACATGGACCGATTCGAACCATTTTCGACACACCTCTTTATGATTTTAAGATACCTCTAGATTTCTAATTTCAGGCAACTTGGATAAAAACTATGGATTCTAGAAGCCCAAGAAGTAAAGTCGGGAGATCGGTCTATATGGGGGCTATACCAAAACATAGGCACCATTTTCGGCACACCTTTTTATGGTCCTAAAATACCAATGATTTCCAATTTCAGCCAAATTGGATAAAAACTACGGATACTAGAAGCCCAAGAAATAAAGTCGGGAGATCGATCTATATGGGGGCTATACCTAAACGTGGGCCGATACACCCCATTTGCGAAACACCTATTTCTGATCATAATATACCTCTTGATTTTCAATTTGAAGCAAATCGAATAGAAAATATAGTTTATAGACGCCCAAGAAGTAAAATCGGGAGATCGGTCTATATGGGAGCTATACCAAAACATGGACCGATACGGACCATTTTCGACACACATCTTTATGGTCCCAGAATACCCCTAGATTTCCATTTTCAGCAAATCGGATAGAAAATATAGTTTCTACACTGAAAAAAAAGCATACTCGGTTCCAAAGATTTTGTCTTTACTTTAAAAAATTTGTCATTGATTCCGAGCCAAAGAAGCGGAGAATACAAGTAAGGATACTTTTAAGACACAATTCTCTTTTAAATATAGGTTTTGTGTACTTGCTTCTAGGAAGCAAATTTTAATTTTTCGCTTTCTCAGCTTTTTTTCTTCATATGCTATCAAAGTCCTTTAAAAACGAGTTAACGGCGACTTTATTTTCCAAATTAGGACTCGACTTCCAGTAGAAATTATGCTATGTTTGAAGTAAAAAACTTCTTTAAAATAAAGTTTTGAAAAACATGTCCTATATTTGAACGATTTTTTGCTTTGTAGTCAAGATGCAAAAAGACAACAAATTTAAAGACAATTCCATTAAATTTAAAGAATTTTTCTGAATTATTAAAGTCAAGTTGACCTTAGCCTATAAATTTTTTCTTTCATGTTAAGATACCCATTTTGAAGTCAAATCACTTAATTATAAGGACAATATGACTTCATTGAAAAGTTTATCGACTTTTGGTCAAGGAAAATAACTTTATTTTAGAGAAATGCGTCTTCTATGCTAAGCAAAATTTGTATTCGTATTTTAAAGACATGAAATCTTTGACCTCACGACAATATTTTTTTCAGTGTAGACGCCCAAGAAGTAAAATTGGGAGATCGGTCTATATGGGAGCTATACCAAAATACGGACCATTTACGACACACATATTTATGGTCCCAGAATACTCCTAGATTTCCATTTTCAAGCAAATCGAATAGAAAATATAGTTCCTAGACGACCAAGAAGTAAAATTGGGAGATCGGCTCATGTTTTGGTATAGCCATGGGCCGATACACTCCAATTTCGGCACACCTACACTGAAAAAACAGTGAACCCTTTTCCATTGCAAAATAAACTATAGTAATATTGACCATGATTTAGCCCTTAAGATTTTTTTCAACTTGTCTAGTTTATAATTCTCTTAAATTTTAGTTCATCTATAACATTGAAGTTTAGTTCATTTTTACAACACCATAAGATTTATATACCCCTACCAAGTTAAAAAGTCAGTATTATTTTGGTTTACTTGCTTATTTTGTGGGAAACCCGATAATAAAAATTGGTTAACAGTCTCTTTAAAATGTCGACGACTAAACTATAAATAAATCAATCATTCCACAGTACAGAGAAATTAAATAATTAAAGGAACAACAAACCGTTTTACTATTATGAACATTTTCATACATTAAAATTAAACTTTCTTTAAGCAAAAGAACTTTATTATAAAAACTTATGATGAAAGTTCTTAATACAATGTTTTTGTGAATAAAAATGATGACCTCGTGGAACAGAGAGTAGTTCATTTGAACTCGCTGTTTGGACATTTTGACTTATCCTGTTTTTATTCATCGTAGGCAATTTTTTCACATATCTTTCTGGAAAAAAATGGAAGCAATAATGAAAATTGTTAAAAATTAACACCATGTAATGACATATAGTTTTTTAATTCATCATTCTAGCTTGAAACTTACCATATTTTGGGGCATTTTATCAAATGGCGCAAGGAATTCAACTTTTCTTTGGAAAACGTATCTCATAAAATTTATACCTGAAACAATTAGAGAAATAATAAAGTATTCTATATAAACTCATAAAACTGTTGTTATCGATATGAAGGATATAATAAAAAAAATATTCTAGTTGCAAGAAAGCCAAAGTTTTAATATAAAACTTTCCAATTCTCTATTAAATTGTACGCTGAGGGGAAATATAAAAAGTTGTCCAAATTTATTTGGGTTACTCTGAAATTAAATATTTATTTTTTACATTAAATAAAATTACACCGAAAGAATTCTCTTCGTTAATTTTACGAAGAATTCTTCATTAACTATTCTTCGTGAATTCTTCATTAAAATAACGAAATTTTCATTCATTGTCGTAAATTTTACGAAGAACATTTTACGAATATACGAAACTTCTATGAAATATTCTACATTAACTTTTCTTCGTAAAAAGTTCCTACTTTTAACGAAACTTTCTTCAAATTTCATGAATTTTGTGAAGAAGTTTTTACGAATATTTTACGAAACATTCTGCGTTAAAATTTCTTCATAAAAAGTACGAAACATTTTCTTAGAAATAACGAAGAAGTTTCATTGAAGTTGTAAAATTTCCGTTCGCGGCATTAAATTGCCTTTTACAATGTGCTTGAGTGTATTCCTTTATTCTATTTTTTTATGCACACAGAAAAAAAAGTGTCTTGTAAATTTAAGGACCATTTTGACTTCCACATAGTTCAACAAATTTACTGTAATATATTTCATTTTTCGTAACCACAACGAAAATTAACTTAGCTAAAGGAAAACTTATAAAAATTCAGTAAATGTTTTTTAGTTCACTAACTACGAAATGGGAAGGATTTTTCCTTAAATAAATTTCCAACACAGTAGTTAATGCATCGTTGATTCTATTATAAATATACATGGGCAATATAAAAATCTTACTACGAAATGTGGACAATTTACTAAGAAAAAAATTTGCATGGAAAAAAAATTTTGTAGTAAAAATTAACTTAACGACATTACCGATTCGTACGATGGCTACCTACAGATTATTCCCCTTTTTACTATATGCTGGAGTGTTTTTACTCACATTGAAAATTTTAGATAAAGTAGAATAAAAAGTAGTTAATATAATCCTTGACGGGTGTATATAATTTTATATAGATTCCTCATAGTTTTGGTATATATTTAACCTTAACTTATAGATAGAATTCCAACTAATCAATAAACGTGCTACTGGAAAATGTGAGTGCATCATGTGAGGGAGTTTTTAGAGACATTTTGTGTATATCTCGTATGATTGTTTGTGTTTGTTATTGCGTCATTTATGCTGTTGTTGGTTGTTTTGATTCTAGAGACAATGGAATGTTCCTTGTGTGTTGTTGGTATCTTTTGTGGTGAGAGTTGTTTTCTTGCAATATATTGCGAGATCAGAAAGGGATCGTGTGCGTGTGTGTGGAGTTGTTTTTCTTTACGGCAGCTATGTACCCTTTATGACTATTTGTGTCTTTGAGTTTTATTGTTGCATTCAGTTATGTTGATGCATTTATGAAGTGCACACGTGGATTTAATTTTGCAAAATTGTACGTGCGGTATTGGTGTTTATTAATGAAAATACATTTATTCGAAAAATTTTAGAAACTGAGAAGTGAATGTGATGTTACAGAAATCAAAAACGCTTTTTATTGATAAAAAACAAATAACAGATTAAGGAACTGTATATTTCTGTTAATATGTTAGTTTAAAATTAGTGCGGATTTTAAATTGATTTACATAAAAAATATACAACATGAGTGGTAATAGGATGATTTATATTTATTCTACATCTGGATCACAGGTTGAGAAGCAACCATTTTTTTGAATCTATATTTTTTATGTTACAGCAATTCCTACAGGTGAGTACTAAGTTCGAGCTTAGCCGCTAAAATTAAAAATAAATCACTAAGTAAAGTATAAAATTATACGCCTTCGATACAAATTTAAATATAACTTGATGGAGAATAGCCCAAATCAAGTTTTTTATAAAGATTATTTTTTATAATGGATTATTAAAGAAAACTTATCATGGAAATTGCAATTTTAGCCGCTAAACTCGAACTTAATATCCACCTTAAATACTAAATGCTATACTGACAAGTGGAAATTATGTCTAATTTTATAATATTTTTTATTTCAAATATATTCTGAGAATAATTTCAATAACGTCCCATTTGTCCATGGATATGATTCCAATAATGTACCTACTGGATGGATTTTTCAATGTGGTAAGTTTTTCTATAAACGGTATTTTGTCCGTTTTTAATAAAACCAAAATTTCAATTTATTAAAAATTATTTTTTTCACTTGCAGGTAGACAGGTCTCGTAATGGTAATTTTTTGAATATTCTTACTGTTTAATACTAATTAAGCTGATATCCTTATTGGCTCTAGGAAATACTATTGAAAACCGTAAGTTAAAGATCAATATGAACGATAGAATTAATTAATTAATAATGTTTTTCTTATATTTTGTATAACTTTGCAATTTCAGATGCTTATAAGCCAAATCCGCCCAACAAAAGTTAGCCAAAATCGATGAAATTGGACAATTCAATTGAATATAGCAACTTATGCCACATATATCTTTCATATGGATAGAAAACATGGAAATTTAAATTAATTAGTTTAGTCCTAATAACATAGAATATTACTCTTTTGAAGAAGCAATTACTAACTACCGACAAGTAAATGCGTCCAACGTACTAATAAAAATATTTCCTTTATTGTATATCATAAGCCATAGTTTTGTGTAATATAATAATAATTTTTTGAAATAAAATACTGGTGGTTATAGAAAATTGATTTGTTTTGTACGAAAAATTTCTTAGTTGTATACAGGCTTGTTGTACCTTTGATTCCTCAATTTCTCTACTTTTTTAAAAATTATACCGACAAACAGTTTATTTCAAACCAATTTCTTAATACAGGTTTCCCAAAAAATTGTTAATTTTTCCGGATATCAGGAATATTTTGAATGAGTTTAACTATATTCTTCCCACAGCATAGTAATAATGAACTAAAATACGATGTAATACATGAACTAATTTATAAGAAAATCATGAACTTATCTAGATGAAAAAAATTTTTGGCGCCAAATCATGGTCATTCTTACTATGGGTTAGTTCATTTTTCATAAAAAATAGTAAACTTTTTTTTCGGTGCAAGTGTATGCTACTTCTCATTTGGGTGATAGCGCGTTATGAATTAAAATGAAGCAATAAAACTAAAAATTATTCAAAAACTTAAGATGTAAAGTAGTGATGTCATTTTTCACATTTATAAATACAACCAAATGCACTTTCGACTATAATTTTTTTTTTATAGTTCGAACATGTTTGAAAACAAAGTACGAAAGTTTTTCATAAAAAGTACGAAAATTTTTCATAAAAACTACGAAAATTTTTCATAAAAAGTACGAAACATTTTCGTAAAAATAACGAAATTGTTTCATAAAAAGTACGAAGATTTTTCATAAAAAGTACGAAGATTCTTCATAAAAAGTACGAATTTTTTTCTTACAAACTACGAAAATTTTGGAAGAACTTATCTTCGTAAAAAGTACGAAATATTTCGTACTTTTAATGAAAAGTTTCTTTGGTTGTAAAACAATGACAAATTTCGTACTTTTAACGAAAATTTTTGTTCTTTTTACGAAGAAAATTCTTTCGGTGTATTAAATAGGTTTCTAAAAAATAGGGATAAAACCCCAATTTATTATGGTTAACCCTAGACAGTCATCATTCGTCAAAATGCCGACATTTCATTTTCGATTTAAAATGCATTTTAGTCTATTGGGAAATGGTAAATTGAAGTTATACTAATTCGACCGTTTTATGAATTTTTTATTTTATACTAATTGTACAAAAAATAAGGATGACTGTCCAGGGCGTTAATATACAAAAAATAAGGATGACTGTCCAGGGTTAAAAGAAAGCCAAAGAATCCTTACCAATTCACTATTAAATTACAAGCAAAGGAGTACTACAAAATTTTCCAAGTTTTTAAGGGGTTACTCTGAAATTAAATATTTGTTTTTTACGTTAAAAATATTACATTCGTTTCCAAAAAATTTGCTTAAAGAAATACTAAAAAAAGGTATTAAAAACCTGAAATTTTGATGATAAGAAGGTAAATATTCTAGTTGAAAGAAAGCCAATTTGTAAAAGAAAACTTACCAATTCTCTATTTTTTTAATTTGTTCGAATCCATCTGGAGTTGCTCTGAAAGTAAATATTGCTTTTACAACAAAGAAAAACATTAAACTGGTATCCAAAAAAAATTAATTAACAAATAATAATATACATAAAAATATTATTTTTAAAAGAAAGCCATATTAAAAAAATACTTACCAATTTATGACTAAACTATACGCTGAAATATAACAAAATTTTCCAAATTCATCTGGAATTGAATATTAAATTTTTACATTGAATAATAAAAATTTCAATACACTTTCAATTTCAACATATTTGCCTAAATATTCTTATTAACTTTTTTCTAAACTACCGATAAAATATTAATAACTTTCATTTAAAAGGTTTAATAAACAAACACCGATATATGTCTCAAAAATCCAAAATATTCCATGCCTTTATATTCCCTTGTTGCATACCTACCCAGCAAAAAAATTTGGAAGTTCTTCCAAAGGCAAAACTTTAGAAGCACTTCCAGAAGATGTACTCCCAATGATGTTCTTTATTATAACTACCCAGGAAGTTCTTTTAATTCAATTTTTTATAACTTGGTTTTTCATACTTATAATGGATAATTTTAATTTTTTTTGTTTCAAATAGGTTAAAAACAGAATAAGAATTCATAAAATGGTACAAATCATTTAAATGTTGTCGACAAAAATGCTAAACCCAATCTGAAAAAATTGTGAATTTTTTCAAATATTTGAGGTCAAACGTTTCCGAAAAGCGTTAGAATCAATTAAAAATTATAAAAAATTATAAAAATTATTTAATTGACAAAATATCACAGAATTTTTTAATTTACATCCAAAACTTTGAATCCGGATCACACCTAAAGAAGTGATGCAAATTCAGTGCAACGGCTGTTGAAATGGAGGACTTCCGCCCTATGACATGCCCATGTTAAATTCATCGCTTCTGTGTCAATTTTGCACCACTTCCGGATCCAAAAAGAACATTTTCATTACTTTTTTGGCGACGCTTTTTTTGCTGGGTACTTAAAAGATGCAACAGCCCACGCCAACGCCAACTATACAACTGAAGCATGCCAAACAAAACCAAGCAAAGCCAAAACATTCCTACAACAACAAAAACACATGTGCCTTTATTGAAAACAACACCTCATCCAGCCAAATAAACCATCCGCGAATAACAAACACACACACACACAAACCACTAAATAAACAAAAATAAAAACAACCCCACGCTCATGTATACACAACAAAACTCAAGTAACATCATCTTTACATTAATCACATTCCACTATGCCGACAATTTACTCTAAGAATAATATTCGTAAAGGCACACCAGTTTATGAACGATGAAACGTTTAACTTAAAATTTGCAAAATTTTCATGAAATGTTATCTACCATTTTTGATGAAAATGTCTATAAATTTAATTATATGTGAACTAAAAATATTTCATTGGGTAATTTTTTACCAACAATTATTAACTATAGGAATTGTCAGTAAGAAATTGCTATCCACTTTCAAGTTCATTTTTCGTAAAAAAATATTTTCTCATACAAAAAAATCTTATAGTAAATTGCACTTATTATTTAGAAAATACTTTACATTTCACAAGTAGTTTTATAGCATGACAAACGAATTTTTAACTACCAGTTAAGAATTTTTTTAAGGAAATTTCCATCGTATTTTGTAGGCCATGAACTAAACGATTGCTACTTAGAATTTGTAAAATTTCCTTTCGAGTAGTTAATTTTCGTTGAAGATACGAAAAATGAACTAAAAATCTGGAAAATTCTTGTAATAAATTATTGTAAAAATCTTCTTAAATTTATGAGACACTTTTTCTGTATATTTCCAGTCATACAATACCTCTAGATTTCAAATATCAGCCAAATCGGAAAGAAAATACAGAAGCTATACCAAAACACACATCCTTTTATGGTCCCAAAATACCTCTAGTTGTCTAATTTGATGCAAATCGGATAAAAACTACTTTGTAGGCCCAAGACCCCAAATCGGGAGATCGGTTTATATGGGGAATCTTTTTTTCTATGGCAATAAGCAATGCCTTTCGTGAAAAATCAATTACTGTTCTAAATAATTTATATTCCACAGATAGTAATATGTTACAATGACTGTTGGCGAAACCGCCAACACACCATCATTTTCATTTTTGAATTCCCAAAACTTTTCTAAAATCATAATTATTTTATGATAAATTTATATACATTTTATTTGCATACCCAACATACACTTATTAATATTTATATTTCTATTCATATTAAAGTTTAATTATCTTTTCATTGTGTTAAATACATTTTAACATATTTAATATGATTTAGATATATATTTAAACTCATTTGCATTATGTTGAATATGTACTTATGCTATAGATCAATAGTGTAGTTATCATCAATGAATTTGCATTTAACATTAGTCGCTGCTCGTTTCATTCATATCAATCGTTTCATTGATAAAATATTCTCATTGATAAAATGTACTCATTCTCTTTCTCCCAACATGCTTATGCATTGATTGAGTGACATGCAACAAATAACTGATCTTCAGCTTGTTGTTGTTTTTCACTGATAAATGCATTACAATGAATGAGTTCTTTTTATCAATGATAGCTTTTACATTGAATGAAATTGAAACAGCAGCACTTTTGAATTAAATATATTTGTTGAGAGAAATCACTCAATTCAAATTTCAAATCGAACTATGGTAGCTAAAGTGGATTTTAAAAGTAATTGATTCGATCTCTCTGATTTGGACCACGAAGCAGACAACATCATTAAGTATCTTTACTAAAATCAATAACTTGTAATTTTTTTCTATTTTTCAGCAAATAAATTGAATTTGTTCTTGAACATTTTTTTTTTATTATTATTTAAATTAATACGGTTTTCCTTTCTTAATTGGGTTTATTTTAATTGAAAATTCTTAGACGATCTTTAACGTAACATTTTTGGTGCCGAAACCCGGGAAATTTCGCGTATTTTTCTCGGTTTTTTTTTTTTATGGATTTTATTTTCTGTGAAATCACGTGGTGATTATTTTCGTTTCATATACCATAATTGAAATGTCTGACTTGGATGAAATTATACGACTGCAAAAATATTCTTTGGAATTGCTGAGGAAATATGAACAGAGGTTTGATTCTACGCCAGATTCTGAGAAAACTTCGGGTTTTTTGTCCTCATTGGGTCAGCGGGTTGACGATGTTTTTAAAGTTTTTGAGAGCCGACATCGAGAAATTTTGCTAAGGGTCCACAATGGAGTCTTGAATGTCTCCGATATTCCCTACTTAGTGGACGATTTGTATTTTGATTTCTCCGATTTTTATTTTACGATTAAGGGAAAAGTTCTTGATTCTTTGCCTCAGCAATCGACTCATTTCCCATTTGCCAGCAAATCTGCAGTCTCGAATAATCGTTGTGATACAACGATGAGGTTTAACGCGAAGCTTCCCAAGCATCTCAAGTATTCTTTCCGTGACAATAATTCATTCCACGTTCATAGGAATAAATCACTTACTAAAACCGTTGAGTCTCTAAATGACGATTTTCAATGTGCTGAGAGTACTTGTAATGTAAGAGGTCCATCTTGCCATTCCGGCGAATTGTTGGGGGCAAATACGGATTCGTGCGCACATTGTGATAAATCTCATTCTAGATTGGAATGTTTCAAATTTTTGGCATTGCCCTTGAATGTGAAATATGAGGTTATATCACAGAAAGGACTTTGCCGCGATTGTTTTAGTACTGGACATAATTATGGTGACTGCCCCTCGACTTTTCGCTGTATTTCATGCAAGGGATTGCCTCACTCTATAGTGCATTCGAAAGAAGTGGAGAGCTTGAATCAAGCTTTGACTCAGACTCAATCTTCATCAAGTTATAATAGCTTTGCTCCAAGCCAATTCGCATTTCATGTGCCTAGTGCTTTTCGGGCTGTTTTACTGTACACAATACGTCTTGTTGTCAATGCTAACAGTGGTCGCTTTCACTTGAGAGCATTCTTGGACCCTGGTTCACAGGATGGCCTCATTACTGAATCAGCGGTCCAGTTAACTGACTTGAATAAGTTTAGATCATGCCATCAGGTAATTGACATTGGGAAGGGTTACACAACGTTGACCACGTTTTTTGTAGACGTCGAATTGTTTTCCTTCACTATAATTTTATCTAATCTTATCTCGTATGATACGAATCCATCGTTAGGACACATAATAATGCCCAATATCGACGTGGACAGTTTTTCCGATACTCTTTTCTCTAATAGTGATATGATTTTATATTCGGATGTTGTTTCAGGGATCCATATCCCCACATTTGTCCATGGAAATTTTGTTTTCCAAACTTCTCAGTTTAAGTGGATTTTTATGGATTCTGACGATTTTATGACCGTTAATGGTATTCTCGAGAGTAAATTCCGATCATTTTGGGAGCATGTACCCATGAATCTGCATCTAACGTACAAGTATATTTCTTGTGGAACGCAATTTCGGGCAAACACAAATCAATCGATTATTTTGAAAGTTGCACGGCTTTACGGCCAACCCACCACTTTTGTCACTATGTCCCTTTTTGGGAGCTTATGGGGGCATGCAGTCGACTGGCATTCTGAAATCCCAGATATTATTGAATCGCATTGGTTTTCAAACGGCGGCTCGTTACCCGAACTTTCTTATCTGGGAACTGCAGGATGCCTTGGACTGCTGCCTAGAACAAAAATTAAATTCCATTACGTTTGTAATGTCTCGACAATTGCATATACAGCTTTAGTATATGCTGTGGTAGTGGCAGCCTATAACATTAAAGTCCATATTATTCAAGATAGATCTGGAATTTTACCAATGTGCGCTATGACAATTCGTCGTTTGAAATTGTATGAAGCTTCATTTTTATTTGGACTGACATGGAAAGTTATAGGCTCGGTCAGTGGTACAGAGGTGTCCAGTACTTTTTATTTGGGTAACAGTTCTGCTGTTTTCTATTGGATAAAGAAGGCTATATCGAATTGGAGTGTCTTTGTGTCAAATGGAGTCACTGCTATTCTACGGTTTACAAATCCAGTCGAATATGTGTCACCTACGTTGGATCCACTAGCCATATCCTCTCGAGGTATGATACCAGGGGGCTTTGTTAAGAACGGTACAAGTGTGATTGTTCCATCATTTCTCTATGATCCACCACCTTTCTGGACTGAAAATCTGTCAAATTTGTACACATCTGAGAGTGTACGAAAGGAAACGATTATGGATGACATAACGAGAACAATAAAATGCGCGGAGCTCGTTTTGAAATATTTGAGTCTTCAAAAGTTTTTTCGGGTAACCTTATTTTGTCTACATTATAATTTCAGTCACAAGGAGAATAGAAAATATGATTCTAATTCTCTTTCTGTAATCAAACTTCCATCTTCGAAGCAACAAATGACATGTATTGATATTGGAGGACTTTTACAATTTGGAAGGCGGCTACAAAACCAAATATATCGTTCTATGAAAAACATCTGGTTCTCGTATCTGGTTCTGGGCAAAGGAACATTTGTCGCATTTAAAGTACTTTTCCTGGTTCATACGCACATTCAGGGTAGTATCAATCCTTTATAGAAATACAATTTACAAATGGCCTAGATCTAAAAATTGTTTCTTTACAGAGCTTCCACACTACAAGTCAACACATCAGCGCCAAAAAAGTAAAATCATTCAACTCATATCACAAATCATCATACTATTACACATCATAATCATCATCAGCTCTATACACACATAGTAACATCAAAAAGGATAATGCCAGTTCTACATCGCTGTGAGTCGGAGCATAGCGGAGCCTTAAGGTTCGACTAAAATACTCCCAACGACTGGCAATCATATCCAGCCTCATCACGAAAAACTGTCGTTCTTCAGGGGGGAGAATGTTGGCGAAACCGCCAACACACCATCATTTTCATTTTTGAATTCCCAAAACTTTTCTAAAATCATAATTATTTTATGATAAATTTATATACATTTTATTTGCATACCCAACATACACTTATTAATATTTATATTTCTATTCATATTAAAGTTTAATTATCTTTTCATTGTGTTAAATACATTTTAACATATTTAATATGATTTAGATATATATTTAAACTCATTTGCATTATGTTGAATATGTACTTATGCTATAGATCAATAGTGTAGTTATCATCAATGAATTTGCATTTAACATTAGTCGCTGCTCGTTTCATTCATATCAATCGTTTCATTGATAAAATATTCTCATTGATAAAATGTACTCATTCTCTTTCTCCCAACATGCTTATGCATTGATTGAGTGACATGCAACAAATAACTGATCTTCAGCTTGTTGTTGTTTTTCACTGATAAATGCATTACAATGAATGAGTTCTTTTTATCAATGATAGCTTTTACATTGAATGAAATTGAAACAGCAGCACTTTTGAATTAAATATATTTGTTGAGAGAAATCACTCAATTCAAATTTCAAATCGAACTATGGTAGCTAAAGTGGATTTTAAAAGTAATTGATTCGATCTCTCTGATTTGGACCACGAAGCAGACAACATCATTAAGTATCTTTACTAAAATCAATAACTTGTAATTTTTTTCTATTTTTCAGCAAATAAATTGAATTTGTTCTTGAACATTTTTTTTTATTATTATTTAAATTAATACGGTTTTCCTTTCTTAATTGGGTTTATTTTAATTGAAAATTCTTAGACGATCTTTAACGTAACAATGACCTTTGATCTAATAAAAGCCGAACTATTAATAAGAATAAATTTTAATGAGGATTACCAAATCTTTCAAAATTTTTAACAACATCCGATGGTAGAGAATTAATTAATTCTGCATCTAAGAAAATAGAACCATATTTTATATAGTAAAAAAAATAAATTATTAAAAATCCAAGAGTATAAGTGTTTTTATTTGTTAGTTTTTTTTTTTCAAAATCAAGTTTTCTTGGTCAATGTCAAGATTTTTGGCAAATTGGATCTGGCAAGCCTAATTGTGTTTGACATTGATCCGGTAAGTATTTAAAGATAGCGGGAAAAAACATCTGTAACGATGTCATTCGCACCGTGTGCGCCTTCTTCCATTGCCAGTGCTTTCAACCACTTTCGATCCATTCGTATAAATGTTCAGATCTCTAAAATGTATGTGCTTTCTTCCCAATCCTCTATACTTGGTATAATCGATTTCAACTGGTTCTCGTATACATGCTAAGTCGCCATATATTCTGTCCTCATATTTTGTCCAACTGAAACAATGAGTTCCCTTTTTCTGCAATACGCGTATCCGAGCGAGTCCAGGATCTTCCGTCTTATCGGTACCTCCAGAGCTGCGGTGCCCGTTCTTCTCATTACACCAGTTAATTATTTTAGGAGAAATATGTATATCAGTTTAAGTTTGGCAACACCTTATCTAACCTAAATTTAATTTCCGATATAGATAAAAATTTTCTAATGTTACACATTAGCTGGTAAGGGCATTACATAGTCACTCCACTCCTCATTTGCCACATTTCGCTATTTAAATTTTGCACTGTAAATCATTTAAGATTTGATTCAAATTTATGCAAACTTTGGCAACATAGCATGGCAGTAACTTTACCTCGTAGCAAGATTAGTCTAATAAATCATAAAACAAATCAAACCTCAAGAATTCTTTCCTTGTTAAACCTTTCGATTTGTAACAAATCATGTGTGTAAATCAGTAAGGATAACAACATGAATTCCATACCAGCCATGCACGGCCACACGCTTGGTACATTTTTCCCAAATGATTATAGTTGTTTCATTTTATTTCCTATGAAACGTCCCCCGGCATTTCCGCACGAATTAAAATTTTGTCACTTTTCTACAAAGAAAATTATGATTTTTCACACAATGCCACTCAGGCGAACGCATACCTCAGGCGCCTTACAGGTCCTTTAAACACACATTACTTTATTAGACTTATTGTTAGAGTGTCTGGCACATTTTTTTCCTCGTTACCAAAAGCTTTATAAATAAGAATTTTTCACACTTTTCATATCTGAATTCAATCACTGGCACGTGTCGTTGAGGGCAAGAGAGTTTTGGCCTATATCAAAGGCTGAAGGCCATGCGAGAAAATCACAATAAACAATTTAGCACGCTCAATGTGTCCCTTCAATAGTAACTTTAAAATCTCCCGGAAAATGGAAGAATAATTCGCTTTACAAATTTAAAAAAAGGAAACAATTTGAAATCCCCGAAATATGGGGTCGACAAATTTCATTTTATGGCCGGAAAAAGGGTTGAGCAAATATGATATGGATATACTTCAACAGTTTTGTTTATTGGCAAATTGTTTTCCGGATATGTCTTAAGTAATAGAGAAATCAAATTGATATTCAAAGATAACGATAACATAAATTTAAAGTAAAAACTCTCAGGCGGATTTGGTGACATATTCTTCCTCGAGAAATCGGTTCATATAGTACAGTAGATAACGGATATAAGAAAGTCAGAAAAAACACAAATTGTTTCTTATATGCCTTTTTTCTATAAAACACCTCTTGTGTGAGTGTCCTGCATTTTGTGTAAGGCGTAAGCAAATTTTAGGGGCATATAGCTTCAGATTACTGGCGGACCCGGAAAACGTTAACTTAGGCGGTCTGCTAATGTTTTTGGAACAATCTGGTTGGTTCAACAGAAGAAAATAATCGAGAAGGTTCAACGGTTAAAACTAGAAGTGCCCATATGTAATAGGTACTTTTAGTTAATGTGGTATCACACACAGAAAAAAAGGTGTCTTGTTAATTTTAGGACCAGTTTAACTTCCACATAGATCAAAAAATTTACTGTAATATAGTTCATTTTTCGTAACCACTGCGAAAATTAACTTAGCTAAAGGAAAACTTATAAAACTTCAGTAAATGTTTTTTAGTTCACTAACTACGAAATGGGACGGATTTTTCCTTAAATAAATTTCCAATACAATAGTTAATGCATCGTTGATTGTATTATAAAAAGACATAGGCAATATAAAAATCTTACTACGAAATGTGGACAATTTACTAAGAAAAATTTTTGTATGGAAAAAAATTTTTGTAGTAAAAATTAACTTAACCACAGTACCGATTCGTATGGCGGCTTCCTACAGCTTATTTCGGTTTTTACTATAAGTTGGAGTATATTTCCTCACATTGAAAATTTTAGATAAAGTAGAATAAAAAGTAGTTAATTTAATCCTTGACGGGTGTATATAATTTTTTATGGATTCCTCGCAAATTTTGAATATATTTTACCTTATCCTATAGATAGAATACCAACTAATCAATAAACGTGATACTGGAAATTGAAGTGAGAAGAAATTATGAAATTATTGCATCATCTTTTTTTTGTTTGTGTTTGTTATTGCGATGATGTTATGGAATGTGTGTTGTTGGTATCTTTTGTGGTGATAGTTGTTTTGTTGCAATAGCGAGATCAGAAAGGGATCATGTGTGTGTGTGTGTGGAGTTGTTTTTCTTTACATATGTGTCCTTTATGACTATTTGTGTCTTTGAGTTTTATTGGTGCATTCAGTTCTGTTGATGCATTTATGAAGCGCACACGTGGTGCGCTTGCGTGCGGTATTTGTGTTGTTAATAAAAATACATTTATTTCGTAACATTTTAGAAACTGATAAGTGAATGGTGTGATGTAAGAGAAAACAAAAAACACTTTATATTGATAAAAAAATAAATAACTCTAAAATAAATCACATATTAAGAAACTGTATATTTCTATTAATAATTTAAAATTAGTGCGGTTTTAAATTGGTTTACATAAAAATATTCATAATAAGTGGTAATAAAGGGTGATTCTTTTGAGGTTAGGATTTTCATGCATTAGTATTTGACAGATCACGTGGGATTTCAGACATGGTGTCAAAGAGAAAGATGCTCAGTATGCTTTGACATTTCATCATGAATAGACTTACTAACGAGCAACGCTTGCAAATCATTGAATTTTATTACCAAAATCAGTGGCAGAAAATCCGCTTTTTTATCGACAAATTTTGTTCAGCGATGAGGCTCATTTCTGGTTGAATGGCTACGTAAATAAGCAAAATTGCCGCATTTAGAGTGAAGAGCAACCAGAAGCCGTTCAAGAACTGCCCATGCATCCCGAAAAATGCACTGTTTGGTGTGGTTTGTACGCTGGTGGAATCATTGGACCGTATTTTTTCAAAGATGCTGTTGGACGCAACGTTACGGTGAATGGCGATCGCTATCGTTCGATGCTAACAAACTTTTTGTTGCCAAAAATGGAAGAACTAAACTTGGTTGACATGTGGTTTCAACAAGATGGCGCTACATGCCACACAGCTCGCGATTCTATGGCCATTTTGAGGGAAAACTTCGGAGAACAATTCATCTCAAGAAATGGACCGGTAAGTTGGCCACCAAGATCATGCGATTTGACGCCTTTAGACTATTTTTTGTGGGGCTACGTCAAGTCTAAAGTCTACAGAAATAAGCCAGCAACTATTCCAGCTTTGGAAGACAACATTTCCGAAGAAATTCGGGCTATTCCGGCCGAAATGCTCGAAAAAGTTGCCCAAAATTGGACTTTCCGAATTGACCACCTAAGACGCAGCCGCGGTCAACATGCGTTTTTTTTTTAAAAAAAGTTATCAAGCTCTTAACAAATCACCCTTTAAAATGATCTATATTTACTCTACATCTGGATCACAGTACAATTTTTTGAGTCTATATTTTTATGTTATAGCGAGTCCTTAAGGTGTGTACTAAGTTCGAGTTTAGGTGCTAAAATCAGAAATAAATCAGTAAGAAAAGTATAAAATTATACGCCTTCGATGCAAATTTAAATATAACTTGATGGAGAATAGCTCGAAACAAGTTTTTTATTAAGTTTATATTCTTTAAATGGATTACACGATTAAGAACAGAAAATCGTTTTTAAGCTTATGTAGAACGCTGGTTTTTTAATTTAATATGATGAATCGTTTTCAAGTTATTCCAATATATATAGCTGAAGTGCCTTAATTTTGAACATAACCGTATATCTCAAAAAGTCGAGCTCTTAAAAAAACAAGTGTAAATTTGGATTCAGCAACCTCAAATTACTAAAAATTTGATATAAATTTTAAATGAACACAAAAACGGTTCAATTTTGTTCCCATGTATTTCTAAAGAAAACTAATCATGAAAAATTGAGATTTTAGCCACTAAACTCGAACTTAATATCCACCATAAATACCAAATGCTATATTGACAAGTGGAAATTATATCTAAATTTTTTAATATTTTTATTTCATTTATATTCTGAGAAGGATTTCAAAAATGTCCCATTTGTGCATGGATATGATTCCACTAATGTAGTAATTGGATGATTTTTTTCAATGTGGTAAGTTTTTCGTCCATTTGTAATAAAGTCAAAATTTCTATTTATTAAAAATAATTTTCATTTGCAGGATGACAGCAAATCTAATGGTATTTTTTGGAATCTTCTTACTGTTTAATGCTAACTAAGCTGATATCCCTATTTGCTCTAAGAAAATTCTCTTGTAAGTTAAAGATCAAAATACCATAGAATTTGATAATATTTTTATATTTTATATACCTTTTTAACTTCAGAGGCTTATGACGCAAATCCACACAACAAAAACTAGCGATATCGGTGAAATTGGACAAAAATGAAATAAAAATAGCAACTTATGGCATATATCTTTCATATGGATAAAAAATGGAAATTGATATTAATTAGTTTCATTCTACTAACATAGAATATTACTCTTTAGAAGAAGCAATTACTAACTACCGAAAAGTAACAGCATACAGCGTACGAATAAAAACATTTCTTTTATTGTATATCATAAGCCATAGTTTTATGTAATATAATAATAATTTTTTGAAATAAAATACTGGTAGTTATGAAAAATTGTCTTATATTGTACGAAAAATTTCTTAGTTGTATACAGGCTTGTTGTACCTTTAATTCCTCAATTTATTTACTTCTTTGAAAATTATACTGATAAACAGTTTATTTGAAACCAATTTCTAAATATAGGATTCCCAAAAACTTGTTCATTTTTCCGGATAGCAGGAATATTTTGAATGAGTGTAAGTACATTCTTCCCGCAGCGTAGTAAGAATGAACTAAAATACGATGCAATACATAAACTTATTTATAAGAAAATCATGAACTTATCTAGATGAAAAAAATCTTTGGCGCCAAATCATGGTCATTCTTACTATGGGTTAGTTCATTTTTCGTAAACAATAGTAAACTTTTTTTTCGGTGCAATGGACTGAATAGTCTAAGTGAGCCTGAATCTTAATCGGGCTGCCACTTTAACCTAACCTAACCTAACCATGCCTTTTTTCTATAAAGAATTATTGTTTATAAGAAAGTTTCCTTTAAGCTTACATACGGATATTCTTTCTTATAGAAATATATTTAAAACAAGTAAGGAAAGTCTAAAGTCGGGCGGGGCCGACTATATTATACCCTGCACCACTTTGTAGATCTAAATTTTCTATACCATATCACATCCGTCAAATGTGTTGGGTGCTATATATAAAGGTTTGTCCCAAATACATACATTTAAATATCACTCGATTTGGACAGAATTTGATAGACTTTTACAAAATCTATAGACTGAAAATTTAAGTTGGCTAATGCACTAGGGTGGAAAACAATTTTAGTAAAAAATGGGAAACATTTAAATCTGAAGCAATTTTAAGGAAACTTCGCAAAAGTTTATTTGTGATTTATCGCTCGATATATATGTATTAGAAGTTAGGAAAATTAGAGTCATTTTTACAACTTTTCGACTAAGCAGTGGGGATTTAACAAGGAAAATGTTGATATTTTGACCATTTTTGTCGAAATCAGAAAAACATATATATGGGAGCTATATCTAAATCTGAACCGATTGCAACCAAATTTGGCACGCATAGCTACAATGCTAATTCTACTCCCTGTGCAAAATTTCAACCAAATCGGAGTTAAAAATTGGCCTCTGTGGTCATATGAGTGTAAATCGGGCGAAAGCTATATATGGGAGATATGTCCAAATCTGTACCGATTTCAACCAAATTTGGCACGCATAGTTACAATGCTAATTCTACTCCCTATGCAAAATTTCAACTAAATCGGAGCCAAAATTTGGCCTCTGTGGGCAAATGAGTGTAAATCGGGCGAAAGCTATATATGGGAGCTATATCTAAATCTGAACGATTTGGCTGATATTTTGCAAGTTTTTCGAGACTCATAAAATATTCGGATGTACGGAATTTGAGGAAGATCGGTTGATATACACGCCAAGTACCACAGTAGTGGTGAAGGGTATAAAAAGGTGCTAAGAACTAGAAAAATTCGTGGAAGTGAGAAAGATGTGAGGGAATATACACTTAGGCAGAAAAAAATTTTTTAACACAATCTTCTTCGGGAGAAAATTATTCTAAGCATATAATATTGTTGGGCTCAAAAAACATATTATATGTTCACATAATAACATATAGTTTTTTTGAACACAACATTATTGACTTTGGATGGAAAAATACAAAATATTTGGAACCTAGACTACCCAAACATATTATATTGTTTAGACCAATATGCTTTCAAACATATTATATATTGGAAGAAATCAAATATATAAATGTTTGGGCCATACCCAAAAATGTTCATGCTTGAAGCAAAATGTGTTTTGGAGTATATGTTACAGAAGCGATTTTTTAGAGAGTGCAGGTTCATGAACCTCATCCACTGTGTCTAGTTCTTAGAAGTCCATTGAACGATAGGGTATATGGACTTCTATTCTCAGACATATAGGAGAAAAATCAGTGACCTTGTCACACACCCTCAAAAAAAATCGCTTCTTTAACATATGTTCCAAACATATTTTGCAGGAAGCACATATATTATTGGACACTGCCGAAACATTAATATGTTTGTTTTATGTGAAAAATATTATATGCTTGGAAGAATTTTTCCCAAAGACGATTGTGCTCGTTCCCTAACATACTCGTAATTTTCACTTCCACGAAATATTTCAGTTCTTGGCACCTTTTTTCTGTAATACAAATAATGTTGAAGAAATTATTCACTTTTATAAATTTTTTAAATTTTACCTTTCGCCTGCACGACGAATCGAACCGAGGACCATACAGTTTGTAAGCCAACACACTATCCACTGGGCTACGTAGCTGTTATATTCACCAGCAGATAATTATCGTTATAAGTGACATTTATATAGCATAGTTTGCAACGCCCACGAGCCCATGCAAACATAACATTATTTAACAGAAACATACATTTGTTTGCCACGTGGAGCAGCGGTTAGCATGTCTGCCTTGCATGCAAAGGGTCGTGGGTTCAATCCCTGCTCCGACCGAACACTTTTTTTTTAATTTACACATTTATATTTATACTGTATTAAATTTTTAAATTGTAACTTCGAAATGTGGGTTATTAACGATTTATAGTCAGTAACAGTGCTTGATATAAACGAAATTGACTAATTTTTGGATTAAATATTATTTTTTTATTGTAAAAATAACAATTTTGTAACAAAAAACTGTTTTTGGTACAAAACTTTAAAATTTGGAAGGAATTCACAAACTCTAACAAAAGAAGAACGTGGAGTCGAGTATATACATACATAACTAATTTTATAATATAAACATAAATTTATTTAGGCGGGAACAGTTTTTTACTAGCATTTAACACCATCGCTCTAAAATGGCTTTTATTTTTCTTTAATAATTCATTTAAAAAAAAATAAACTTTTTAAATTGCTTTAGCTGTAAAACTCGAACTTAATATTTGAAGGTGTCCGTCAACTCCTCGTGGACTACTTATTAATAAAGAGGAACTAAACTTTGTTTTCATACATTTTACTGTGTAATTTTTCGCTATTTCCTCCTTAT
The DNA here is from genome assembly GCF_050003625.1 of Haematobia irritans. Lineage (NCBI taxonomy): Eukaryota > Metazoa > Arthropoda > Insecta > Diptera > Muscidae > Haematobia > Haematobia irritans. Next base: position 69,368,197 of record NC_134398.1, on the reverse strand, counting down.
TTCATTTTACTGTCTCAACTCTAAAAAGAGTATAGTGCCCTTTCGTTATTTTTATGAAGACCCCTGATTTCTTTTAACGAACCAAGAAAAAAATTGTGCCCATAATGCCAAAATGATAAACAAAGCATACATTTTACTGTGTCATTTTTCGCTATTTCCTCACAGAAAAAAATTTCACGAAAAATTTTCCAATTAAAATTTTAATTGAGTTTTAAAAAATATTCAATTAAAAATTTAATTGAATCAACAAATTTTTTAATTGAAACAAAAATCAATCACAAAAATTAATAGTATCAATTAATTTTTTAATTTGATCAATTAATTTTTTAATTGCCCTTCAATTAATTTTTTAATTAATATTATCGTTTCTGTGATTGAAGACATTTCAATTAAAAAATTAATTGGATCAATTAATTTCGTGATTGAATCAGAAAAATTTTTTTTTGTGTGCTCCTTATTTAATTTTACTGTCTCAACTCTAAAAAGAGTATAGTGCCCTTTCGTTATTTTTATGAAGACCCCTGATTTCTTTTAACGAGCCAAGAAAAAAATTGTGCCCATAATGCCAAAATGATAAACAAAGCACATGTCCACACATACATAAAATTCTGCTCTCAAGGCGAAAACATATGCTGTTTGTTTTTCACATGTCTATTCTCTTGGTTCCGAATGTCCATTCTCTTTATTCAAATTAAATAATATTTAGACTTAAGCATATCAAATTTTTGGCCTTATCGTAAAACAGTTTTCCGAAACAACATACAAGCGGTTTCACAAAAATTGTTCTCTTTTAACTCTTTCGCTGTGTTATGTTGATATCTTTCGTCAACTCTCCTGGTTTCCATCTCTATTTCTTTCTCTATACTCTCTCTGTCGCTTTGAATAAAATATCACATCATATGTATGTTTAGTCGAAATTTGTAAATTTATATATGTTTGCATTCACACATATGATTTTTATGAAACATTCATGCCCCAAACATAATATATTCTAACATATTAACATAGATGTCCCAAACATTTAGTGTTAGTTTAGGAATATTACATGCACTTAAATATATTGTGTTTTAAAATTGTGCCAAACACATTTTGTTTATATCGGAACATATGAAAAACATATTTTTCTAAGAGTGCAAGAATGCATACATAATATGAATGGAGTTTTTAATATTATAAATGAAGTATACATATTCTTCGTCATTGAAAAACATGACCTTTTACATAATATATACTAAAACCGTCATGCATTACATGTAAATTTTCATTTAGATTTTTCCCCTGATTCTTAATGCCTGCATAATTGGTCAAAATGTATGAACCCATTTACGAAAAACCGCATTAAAGTCTAGCCAGTAAAGAACATAATTGTATAATATTTCATATTATACAATTAATACTGTTTCTGTTTTACAGCAATAAATAATCTTCGAATCGCGACGGCGACTCAAACTGTACTGAAAAACTCAAACACACGTATTGCCTTCAAAACGTAACGTTTCGTTTTTCTTTCTCATATTATATGCTTGTATTGTTACATATGAGAGTAACTGTATGTTGTGGCTCTCTCACGCTAAGAGAAAACCAGTATTTTTGATATATTAAGTAAAGTGTTATTAATTTTATGAAACCGTCCATATATATTATTTAAAAATTCATAACTTTACAACAAGTACTTACGAAAACAATATATTATGTAAGTGTACATATTTTTTATGAAAAAGTTCATAAATTTATAAAAATGTGCAAATTTATGTACAAATTCATATTTTATTTTTTTGTGTGTAGGCCTCAATTTCGGCGACCACCTCTCTATTGCAGCCAAATTTTTCCCTGCGAATATCCTTTTGAGGTCTGAGAACAACAAAAAGTCACTGGGGGCCAGATCTGGAGAATACGGTGGGTGGGGAAGCAATTCGAAGCCCAATTCAAGAATTTTTGCCATCGTTCTCAATGACTTGTGGCACGGTGCGTTATCTTGGTGGAACAACACTTTTTTCCTCTTCATATGGGGCCGTTTTGCCGCGATTTCGACCTTCAAACGCTCCAATAACGCCATATAATAGTCACTGTTGATGGTTTTTCCCTTCTCAAGATAATCGATAAAAAATTATTCCATGCGCATCCCAAAAAACAGAGGCCATTACTTTGCCAGCGGACTTTTGTGTCTTTCCACGCTTCGGAGACGGTTCACCGGTCGCTGTCCACTCAGCCGACTGTCGATTGGACTCAGGAGTGTAGTGGTGGAGCCATGTTTCATCCATTGTCACATATCGACGGAAAAACTCGGGTGTATTACGAGTTAACAGCTGCAAACACCGCTCAGAATCATCAACGCGTTGTTGTTTTTGGTCAAATGTGAGCTCGCGCGGCACCCATTTTGCACAGAGCTTCCTCATATCCAAATATTGATGAATGATGTGACCAACACGTTCCTTTGATAACTTTAAGGCCTCTGCTATCTCGATCAACTTAATTTTACGGTCATTCAAAATCATTTTGTGGATTGTTGATTTCCCGGTGCAGAGTCCGAAAACTCATTATCAAGCCAAGTTTTTGCTTCCACCGTATTTTTCCCCCTTCAGAAAACAGTATTTTATCAAAACACGAAATTCCTCGCTCTATCTCACAAACTAATTGACTTACAGACGTCAAATTTTGATACGAATCATTTGAAGGTTGGTACTATATAAAAATAATATGCATTTAATACTAGCGACGCCATCTATGTGTCAGACTGGGGACTTCTCAGCCAACCTGTTAGACCCTTTAGTGACACTATAACAATCCGCAACTCTGATGGCCACCAGACCACAACACCATATATCATTATAGGTCTAACCACTGTCGTGTATAGCCAATGCACAATTTTCGGTTTTAGTCCCCACTTTTTCTATTTAAAATTTCTATTTATTTAACCTTTAACTGGGTACGTGGTGGTAAAATTTACCACCTCGAACACTCGTTTACATATATTTTAAAAAAGACGTGTGAAATAAAGTATATGTTAATCATTGAAAGAACATATAATATTTCGAAATATTGTTTTATTTTCGTTAAATACAATGTTTACTAATCAACAAATATAATAATGATACAAAAAAACCATTTTTTTACAGAAAAAATATTAATGTAAAAGAGGGGGTAAAATTTACCACACGTCGCAAATTACGCAAAAAATTTCACCTCACCGGTTAAAGGTTAATAAAAAACATTAGTAGAATAGATAATACTAGAACAAAAATAATTCAAAACACAAACTAAGCTTAAATTAATAAGAATTGCAAACTTTTTAAAATTAAGTTTAAAACTAAAATTTGACAAATTTTAAATACTTTTCGAGGCGTTCCGCTCAACACAAATCTTTTTAAAGTGTCGCGTTTTCTGAGTTGGATTGAGAAACATCGGTTACTGGAATGAAATCTGCAAATTAGAATAAGCGTACATAAAAACAAAATTGGTACAAGACTCTTTTATATTTTCCAAGGACTTTAACTCAACCGTCGAACGGAACGGACGTGTTTTTTTTTAATAGCGGATAAAATCATCGTAATAAGTACCTACTACGAATTTCAAGTGTGGTGGGATATTAGGCCACCATGCAGAGAAATTCAAAGACATCCACTGGGTTGCTAACTTCAGGGCCCAGTGGACGGGTATCGACTGAAGTTATAAATTTGGGCAATGACCAAGAGTTAGGCCCAATTAGTCGACCTGTAGACGGGTCGACAGGTGGCGACAATTTGACAAGTCGGACCTTTTCCAAGGTAACGGCATCAAAAGGAGGTAATCCCTCACGAAAGAGATTCAAAGAACGCAGAAATGCTTTGTTTATCCTAAAGAAATTAGGATCAGTCGACCCAAGCACGTTGTCGGCTAAACAAAGCGATTCCTTAAAATGGGCTCAAGGAATTCTTGAGGCTGGAAAAAGGGAACGATCGCCGGATGAGCTGCCATCCTCCAAAAGGGATCAACGATCGTTTGCCTCAGTTGCTAAAGACAGCCTTGTGATGGCTATCATAAATAAAGGAGCATTGGACGGTATGGTTCCAAAGCAAAAATGGGGGGAGATTGAGAATGCTTTGTCTGGCGTCTACTCACAGGTGCTGGAAAAGTTTCCCGGCCCAGATCCTCGACACCAAGAGGCTGGTTGGTATCAAGGACGATTTAAGCTAGTCGCATTTGAGGACCAGAGGTCTATAGAATGTTTTAAAGCTGCTCTGATACTAATTGGTGAAGTTTGGGAAGGAGCTGCTCTAGAGTTAGTCGAGAAGAAAGACATACCGGCTAGACCAAGAGCACATGCGTGGATACCTGCAAACCCTCCTGACCCTGAATCTATTTTAAATAGACTGAAACAATGCAATCCAGATCTTCCAACAGCTGATTGGAAGGTTGGCCGTTTGGATGAAGTGGATGGGCCAAGACGGCATGCAGTGTTTATATTGAACACTCAGTCTTTGCCACATCTAGCTAAGTCCCAGGGCCGTGTATGTTATGGCTTTCATTATATCCAAATGAAGGTGTATAAAAACGATCAGCTAAAGGATTCAGAAATGGACAAGCCTCTGTCTGAATCAGAAGTAAGCGGATCCTCTTGCGAAGTCGAGGGGGATACCAAGACATTTGAAGGCATGGATAGATACCGTATGCGTGAGGAGGCTTCTACTGCATCAGAACTCACCAAAGTTGAACCTATGGTTATTGCGAGAGTCACCGATATCTCTGAAGAGGACATTCTTGATGACTCGATTGAAGCGGCTGATGTGACGGTTGTTGAAAATCTCGATGGTCCTACGGATCCTCCAGATAAATCTTCATCATTGTAAGGCTGCATGTGCTGCCTTAAAAGTTCTCCTGATGAAAGGGGACATAGATATAGTTCTTATTCAAGAACCATATGTTTATAAAAACAAAATATGTGAATTAAGTACTCCGGGGTTCAAACTATTGCAGTATACTGGTAATGATGTAAATCGAGCCTGTATAATTGCTAAAAACGAGCTCAACTTGTTTCTGCTTCCTTCAATGTGCAATACAGACACTGTCGTTGCAAGTTTAGAAATAGCCAAATGCAAATATTGGGTATCTTCGGTCTACATGGGACATGACAGGGAGATGCCTCCATATGCCGTTAAGACCTTAGTGGAGGAGTCACTGAAAACAAAGACGAAACTCATTATGGGATGCGATGCGAATGCACATCATAGTATATGGGGAAGTAGTGATACTAATGCAAGGGGAGAGTCGCTAATAGAGTTTATTTTGCGTACTAATCTGGTAGTTTGCAACAAGGGAGATGTCCCAACCTTTGTCACTAAAAACAGGCAAGAGGTTTTGGACATCACCTTGGCCTCGCAAGAACTGAATGAAATGATATCTGAGTGGCAGGTTTTAAGTGAACACAGCTTCTCAGATCATCGCTACATCAGTTTCAAATTTGATGTTCATATCACCAAGATCATATTTCCGCCAAATGTTAGGAAAGCTGACTGGAATAGGTATAGGGAATCGTTCAATATGATGATACCGGAAATAACAGAAACAAATATGAGAAATGTGCAAGATATCGAACACGCAGTGGAGCGGATTACTAAGGCCTTCAACATCTCACTGAAAGCTGCATGCCCTAGAGGAAAGCCAAGGGGGAAACATCGACCACCATGGTGGTCTACGGAATTAAGTAATATGAGGAAATCCTGCAGGAAGCTCTTTAACAAGGCAAAGTCCACCAGAGCCCCTGAGGACTGGGACGCTTACAAGAAGAATCTGAGAGGATACAAGCGAGAACTGAGAAAGGCTCAGCATAACTCTTGGAATGCTTACTGCAGCAGTATTGAGAATACGTCCGAGGCTTCCAGACTACGGAAGGTTCTAGCATCCACCAACTCCGCTCCAGGTTTCATTAAAACATCGGAGGGCAATTGGACAACGTCCAGTGAGGAGACGCTGGAGGTACTATTGGACACACATTTTCCTGGAAATCAGACGGTTGAACCATGTACTGGCGGTGCCACAGTTGCTCAGCGGTCGTTTCCTGTCGAGGAAATTGTATCGGAAACTAGAATAAGATGGGCGCTAAATAGCTTTGGACCATTCAAATCCCCTGGACCTGATGGAATTACTCCGGCGGAGTTACAAGCTGTAACTGACAAAATTATCCCCTGGTTGTCGGTGATATATAAAGGATGTATCAACTTATCATATATCCCAGGAAAGTGGAGGGAAACAAAAGTCGTTTTCATACCTAAAGCGGGAAAAGCCTCTCACTCGAGGGCGAAGGATTTCCGACCAATCAGCTTATCCTCATTCCTACTTAAGACTCTGGAGAGGATGATAGATATTTATCTTAGAACTAGCATCGATTCAAGTTTGTTCTCGAAACGACAGCATGCATACTCGAAGGGCAGGTCTACTGAGACCGCACTACATGAACTAGTCAGCTTTATTGAAAGCTCACTATCTGTCAAAGAATACACAATCGTGGCGTTTCTAGACATCGAAGGGGCGTTCAATAATGTCCATCCGAGCTCGATATTAAATGGACTGACAACTCTGAATGTTGATCCATGTATACTCAGGCTGTTAGACGAACTGCTAATGAAGAGACGTATTTCAGCCACACTAGGACAAGCAAACATACAAAGGTATGTGAACAGAGGCACTCCCCAAGGAGGAGTCCTATCACCTCTTCTTTGGAATGTTGCTATAAATAGCCTTCTGGTTACTCTAGAAAAAGAAAGGATAAAAGTGGTGGCATACGCAGATGATGTGGCTCTGGCAGTCAGGGGAAAATTCCCATCCACAATCAGAGATATTATTCAGAGGGCCCTCCGGATGACTGAGAAATGGGCGAAAGACAATGGTCTTGGGGTAAATCCTGCAAAGACAGAATTAGTCATGTACTGCAAAGATCGCAAAACTCCCACGGTTAGGCCCATTTCCTTAGGGGGTATTGAAATTCCCTTTAGGGAGTGTGCAAAATACCTTGGCGTTATTTTGGACAGGAAGCTGAACTTTAAGCTTAATATTGAAGAAAGGGCGAGGAAAGCAACGGTAGCTTTATACTCGTGCAAAAAGGCAATAGGGAAAAAGTGGGGACTAAAACCAAAAATTGTACATTGGCTATACACGGCAGTGGTTAGACCTATAATGCTATATGGTGTTGTAGTCTGGTGGCCGGCACTTCACCAGCCGACAAGTTTAGACAAAGTTCAGCGTATGGCGTGCTTGTGTATCTCAGGTGCATTCAGCAAGACAGGAACAAACTCCCTTAATGTCATACTGCATCTATTGCCTTTAGACATTTTGGCCAAACAGTCAGCTGCAACAACGGCTGTGCGGTTGCGCGAGCTATCGCTGTGGTCGGAAAAAAGTTACGGTCACAGTTCGGTACTCAAAATAATGCCAGATGTGCCTAACGTAGTGGATTACACTTTGGCGAGTCCACTTTTCGACAAAAAGTTTGAGACTCTAATTCCCAACAGTGAGGCGTGGAGTACACGGACCCCGGGGAATAAAAGATATATAGATTTCTACACTGATGGCTCCAAATTGGATGGCCAAGTGGGTTTCGGAGTATATTCTAAAGATCTGGAACTTCGAATAGCGAAAAGTTTACCTGATCACTGTAGTGTTTTTCAGGCTGAAATATTAGCAATAAGAGAGGTGGCGAATTGGCTGAGAAGTAATGTTCCAAAAAATGTGGGCATTAATATATACTCAGACAGTCAACCTGCAATAAAATCCTTGGACTCTGTGTTCCTCAACTCGAAAACGGCCATCGATTGCCGCAAATCTCTCAATGAGATGGCTGAGCAGTACAATATTCACCTAATATGGGTGCCTGGCCATAGGAACATACCGGGGAACTGCGAAGCGGATGAGTTGGCAAGGCTAGGGACTACCTTACATATTCCAGGGGAACTAGAATTTGTTGGTATGCCCCTAGCTACCTGCAAGCTCATGCTGCGTGAGAAGGCTGTTATGATGGCAAATGTTCGATGGGAGAATTGCAAGGGTTGTAACGACACTAAGCAAATATGGCCCCATTTCAACTTAAACCGCACACTAGATATGCTAATGTTCTCGAGACGTCAGATATCACTCCTGATATCTGCTATAACGGGTCGCTGCCTGATAGGAGATTTTGCAAAAACTATTGGCGCGAAGTATAATGACTATTGTATGAGCTGTCATGATGGGGAGGAAAAAGAATCAATTAAACACCTCTTGTGTGAGTGTCCTGCATTTTGTGTAAAGCGCAAGCAACTTTTAGGAGCATATAGCTTCAGATTACTGGCGGATCTGGAAAACGTTAACTTAAGCAGTCTGCTAATATTTTTGGAACAATCTGGTTGGTTCAACAAAGAAAAATAATCAAGAAGGTTCAGCGGTTAAAACTAGAAGTGCCCATATGTAATAGGTACTTTTAGTTAATGTGGTATCACAATGGACTGAATAGTCTAAGTGAGCCTGAATCTTAATCGGGCTGCCACTTTAACCTAACCTAACCTAAGGACTTTCCGATTCCTTCACGCGCTGTATTATTTTGCATCACTGTCATCTGTATCTTTTGACGTTTTAATTAGTACTTCTTGCTCAACGAGCATGGTATATTTGATTTGCGCTAGAAACAAAAACAAATTTTTCGAATATGTACGGTGTGAATGTAAGGCATGTTACCCATAAAAGTATTACAGGGGTTTTCCATTTTGTCTGAAACGATTAAAAACAATATTTTTGTTTTTAATCGTTTCATTTTTATATTTAGTGTTATAGTTAAATCGGTTTTATTATTACTAGTCAAAGTCAATTATTATATAAAATCAGATTATATTAAGATCGTTAATTTTCTTATATTAAGATCGTTCATTGCATGTTGATCCCAAAGCACCTGTAAATTATGTTTAAAGAACTAGCATGTGTAGTTTTTTTATGTATTTTATTACGCTACGAGATTTTACGCTTTTCTTACTTTTTTGCATATTTAACATATTCCAAGTTAAGGAATTTTCTTGTTACTCACTCACAGGTCAATTAAGAAGACTAAGCTATGATGGCTTGGGTATTTCTAGGAGGAAAAATCGACATCACTTATTTTAAGGCCTTAGGTTAGGTTAGGTTAAAGTGGCAGCCCGATTAAATTTCAGACTCACTTAGACTATTACTGAATAGTCTAAGTGAGTCTGAAATTTAATTGATCTAATTAATTGTCCAATTAAAAACTTAATTGTTACTATTAATTTTTGTTTCTTTTAAAAAATTTGTTGAATCAATTAAATTTTTAATTGAATAATTTTTAAAACTCAAATAAAATTTAAATTGGAAAAATGTTCGTGAATGTTTTTCTGTGTACTTGTATAAATTTTGTGCAGCCACGGCGTAATGTATGAGATGGCGTACCACTTGTGCGTCATATTTTAACATGTGGAAATATTCCATTTTAATTGAACAGAACTTACCAGTTCTGACAAAAAAAATCCTTAAGCCTTTTCTTCTTCTTTATTTTGTTACAGAAAGACTGGCAAATTTGTCTTATTTTACATACTTCATTCATACAATGCATTGAATAGCGGTACACCCACATTGAAGCAAAACCACTTGGTTAAATATAAGGCAAACCCAGTTGTCGCTGTTGTATGCTGAAAGGAATTAGTATCACGCTAGCCACTTGGCTAAAACACAGTCTTCCAAAAATTCGTAAAAATTCTACCAAAAATCTACTAAATCTTAAAAAATTTAATATTTTTTTTATTATTTTTATTAAATTTTTGTTTTAAATTAAATTTAATTTTTTTTTCTCCCAAAATTATGAATTCTAATTTAATTATGAATTCTAATTTGTACCAAAAAGAAAAGAAAATTACAACTTCCATAAAAAAAGAGCAGTTATTAAGTGCATGTACCTTATGAACAATTATCATTATGCTTTCGCAACATGTTTGTAAGTGATCATATTCCTTCTCTGCGTATGGACTCAAAACAATGTTATTTCATAGTTCAAAACCAACACATGTCGGAAATAATCAGGTCTGTTCTGGGTCTCACCGTATTTCCACCCACACAAAAAGTTCCTAATAAGCACAAACGTTTGAAAAATGCTAAAATTTCAACAATTTTTCAAACATTTTTTCAAAGGATTAGGGTAATATTCATGTTGAGAAATCGCGTTCTCAACAAAAAAACAGACATTACCTTCAACAGTAAAATTCAACACATTAGCAATAATTTATCAAGTGTTATCCTCAAATTGAAATGCATCGCTACTCAATAATTTCTCAAACAATTTTCGATGCGAGTCAAATTAAAAATTAACATTGTTGCTGGGAGCCACCGTGGTGCAATGGTTAGCATGCCCTCCTTGCATACACAAGGTCGTGGGTTCGATTCCTGCTTCGACCGAACACCAAAAAGTTTTTCAGCGGTGGATTATCCCACCTCAGTAATGCTGGTGACATTTCTGAGGGTTTTAAAGCTTCTCTAAGTGGTTTCAGTGCAATTTGGAACGCCGTTCAGACTCGGCTATAAAAAGGAGGTCCCTTATCATTGAGCTTAACATGGAATCGGGCAGCACTCAGTAATAAGAGAGAAGTTCACCAATGTGGTATCACAATGGACTGAATAGTCTAAGTGAGCCTGGTACATCGGGCTGCCACCTAACCTAACATTGTTGCAAGTACTTTTAAACCAAATTTTGTATAAATGATATCCCCACTTCTAATTGAAAGTCAAAGCCAAAATTCTATGAATTTTGTATAATTTATTCATTTTCATCAAAACAAAATATATAATAATACACAACACTACAAAGTACACTACAATACTAATTTAAAAATAACAAGTATATACAGCGCTAAGTTCGGCCGGGCCGAATCTTAAATACCCACCACCATGAACCAAATATTAGGGTTTCCTTTGAAATTTCAGGAGGGCTTGAGGACTTGAGGACACTTCCCGAAGATAAATTTAAAGATTTCACCTATGAGGACTATATCAGATTCTGGATTTATAAGAACCATTTTTGTTTGAGTTTTAGAGGAATCATTAACATCTCTTGTAAGTGTGCAAGAAAATTATAAAATAACGTCTTAATTTGAAATCTTAAATCTGTGGAAGTAAAATCTGAAAATTTTACATTGAGTTTCAAGCAATTTTCATGATCAGTGCGCCTTCTACACCCTCAAGAAGTGAAGTCGGTCTATATGGAGGCATTATCAAATGGACCGATAAAATCTTAATCCGATACACGTTTTTGTGAGCCTAAAATATCAGAATATTTAAAAATTCAGGCAAATCAGATAAAAACTACGGTTTCTAGAAACCCAAGGAGTTAAATCGGGAGATCGTTCTTATGGGGGCTATACTAAAATATGGACCGATACTCACCGTTTTCGGCACACCTCTTTATGACCCGAAAATACCTCTAGATTTCCAATTTCAGGCAAATAGGATAAAAACTTCGGATTCTAGAAGCCCAAGAAGTAAAATCGGGAAATCGGTCTATATGGGGGCTATACCAAAATTTGGACCGATACTCACCATTTTGGGCACACCTCTTTATGGTCCTAAAATACCTCTAGATATCCAATTTCAGACAAATTGGATAGAAACTACGGTTTCTATAAGCCCAAGACCCAAAATCGGGAGGTCGTTTTATATGGGGGCTATACCAAAACATGGACCGATACTCACAATTTTTGGCACACGTATTTGTGGTCCCACAATACCTCTAGATTTCCAATTTCAGGCAAATGGGATAAAAACTTCGGATTCTAGAAGCCCAAGAAGTAAAATCGGGAAATCGGTCTATATGGGGGCTATACCAAAATTTGGACCGATACTCACCATTTTCGGCACACCTCTTTATGGTCCTAAAATACCTCTAGATATCCAATTTCAGACAAATTGGATAGAAACTACGGTTTCTATAAGCCCAAGACCCAAAATCGGGAGGTCGTTTTATATGGGGGCTATACCAAAACATGGACCGATACTCACAATTTTTGGCACACGTATTTGTGGTCCTACAATACCTCTAGATTTCCAATTTCAAGTAAATTGAATAAAAACTGCGGTTTCTATAAGCCCAAGAATTAAAATCGGGAGATCGGTCTATATGGGGGCTATACCAAAACATGGACCGATACTCACCATTTTTGGCACACCTCCTTACGATCATAAAATACCTCTAGATTTCAAATTTCAGGCAAATTGGATAAAAACTACGATTTCTATAAACCCAAGACCCCAAATCGGTAGGTCGGTTTATATGGGGACTATATCAAAACCTGGACCGATACTCACAATTTTTGGCACACGTATTTGTGGTCCTACAATATTTCTAGATTTCCAATTTCAAGTAAATTGAATAAAAACTGCGGTTTCTATAAGCCCAAGAAGTAAAATCGGGAGATCGGTCTATATGGGGACTATACCAAAACATGGACCGATACTCACCATTTTTGGCACACCTCTTTATGGTCATAAAATACCTCTAGATTTCAAATTTCAGGCAAATTGGATAAAAACTACGATTTCTATAAGCCCAAGACCCCAAATCGGGAGGTCGGTTTATATGGGGACTATATCAAAACCTGGACCGATATAGCCCATCTTCGAACTTGACCTGCCTGCAGACAAAAGACGAGTTTGTGCAAAATTTCAGCACGATTGCTTCATTATTGAAGACTGTAGCGTGATTACAACAGACAGACAGACAGACAGACAGACAGACGGACAGACGGACATCGTTATATCGTCTTAGAATTTCTCCCTGATCAAGAATATATATACTTTATATAGTCGGAAATCGATATTTCGATGTGTTACAAACGGAATGACAAACTTATTATACCCCCATCACCATTCTATGGTGGTGGGTATAATAATCTTATCATTATTTGTAAACACTTTTGCACAGATAATTCGATTTCCTTCCTATTGGTGTTATAAAACTGCATTAAAATTAATTTATTAATATGCGGGCAATTTGATATTGGGAACGTGCAGGATCGCGGTTTAGAATAGATTTCCAGCAGAAGGAATTCACAAAGTATCCATTTTAAACTGATAATGCACGTTTTTATAGTTGCCGATATGGAAAAATATCAAGTTATTAACAATTTTAATTGGATGTCGACTCTCTTGTCGATAAGCCACTCATTTTTCATTGGTTAGCTTCTTAATGTTTGCAAGAATGTGGCACCCAAAGATTTTATTTTTCTGCAAAGAGATTTAAATTTAGTGACTTCTCAAAAGGTTTGATTTAATTTGACTTAACAATTATTATAAACTATTTGAAGCAGTTCCAGTTAATTGTCCAAAATTTTTTCATCGGTCAGCTTTTTAATGGTTTCAAGAACGTAGAATCCATAATTTTAGTTTTCGGCAAAGAGATATATATTTAGTGACTTCCTTAAAGTTGTATTTCATTTTTTATTTTCACTTACCTATTATTATAAACTATTTGGAGCAAATTTAGTTATTTGTCTAAAATGTTCCATTTTTTTATTTCTTCCAATTAGTTTTTTCATTGCATTTTAGATTTCGTCAACATTTTGACAAGTTGGAAGTAATTCGCAAACAATTTGAAGATTTATTGAAGATGAGCTGTTTCAAGTCAAGTTGAATTTATGTTGAAAAAGTTTTTCAGCGGTGGATTATCTCACCTCAGTAATGCTGGTGACATTTCTGAGGGTTTTAAAGCTTCTCTAAGTGGTTTCAGTGCAATTTGGAACTCCGTTCAGACTCGGCTATAAAAAGGAGGTCCCTTATCATTGAGCTTAACATGGAATCGGGCAGCACTCAGTAATAAGAGAGAAGTTCACCAATGTGGTATCACAATGGACTGAATAGTCTAAGTGAGCCTGATACATCGGGCTGCCACCTAACCTATGTTGAAAATTATATTTACCCTCAAACTGAACAGTTATTGCATTTGCCGTGTTTATTGGGTTAGTTGTTCTGGCTCGCACGTGAGGGCACTTTTTTCGGACTTCTGATCGAAAATTTTAAACAGCTGACCTTTTGTGCAATACATTCTATTTGCAGACAGAAACTATAAACTAACCATATTTTGCTGATAATCTATACAAAATAATAACACAATCAATCACAATTTTGCTTAAAATTTGTTTTGTTAACTTTTAAAAATTGTGGCAACATTACAGTTCAGAACACACTGAACAGCTGACTAAAACCACACCAGTGAGCAGAAATTCTGCTTCAAATTTTAGATGGATTTTTTAAATTGAGTTTTGTGCCATAAATAAGTGATTTTGCTCAATAAAATTTGCAAAATATATACAAAACACGTGGAAATTTCATAATATGTGATTTATTTTTTATAAAAATCTTCTAAATTTCATACCGTCGCCGTACAATAGGCCTACACAGAACAAATGTTCGTGTACATTTTTCAAGTCTATGACGGTGTAAAGTGTAGTCCAGAACACCTTTTTAGTGTGACACCACACAAAAATTATACATGTGTGTACCAGAACAGGCACGAATATCAAATTTTAGAAATAGTTTAGAGTTGTAAGAATTGGCTACCTTTGGCACAAATTTGACCTTCAAACGGCCGACAAACAAATAACAAGATGGTTTCGCTTCGCCCATTCGAGGCGAGATCGATACTTGAGACCATTGGCAGGGGAAACGTCCAACCTCATATGCACAAGAATAAATAGACTCAAAAGAGCCAAGGAGTTGCTTCGGTTGCACGAAAGTGGTCAGTTGCCAAATTTGGTTTTTCCGATGAGAAGCCATTCCAAATTGAGCATTTTTGAACTAACAAACTGATCGGTTATAACTGTCCAAGGAGTCCGCTAAAAATGTACACCTACGATTGGCCAGCAGAACTCAAGCACCGTCGAAGGTAATGGTTTGGACCGATGATTGCCGCTCGTTAGTATTCACCATTTTGGAAGCGTTGCAAGACTGTAACGAACAATAGTACGAGAAACCACATTTTTCACAATTAAATACTGGATGACACTAGAGAATAGCCACAAGTGCCTTCAAGCCAGTGATGCCATGCGTAGGGAAAAATCCTTTTTTGTAGGGATTTTTTCCTAAAATTACAACTGTAGGGAAAAAAGGACAGATTTTTCAATTTTTATACAATTTAGGGAAATTTTCCAATTTTCAGATTTTACTATATTTTGCAACAAGAAGAGTACTTTTGCTTAATATAACAAATAATATAAGATCCAAAATAAATGGTATATATGGTCAAGGCATCAACTAACTGAATACGTAATTCACCGTCAACGATGATATTGTAATATTATTTAGAAAAGGTCAGCGGTATCGTTCAAGATTTTTTTGCATTGGTATTTAATTACGTGAAATAGATTTACTTTTGCAGGAATGAACGCCTCCATTTAGGTACATAAACAGGTGATGGCTTGGTGTTTCCCAATATTTTCTAATACAAAGATCACTTCAGCAGTGCATTTGCGGTTCGCTTATATAAAAGCAGAATATTTATTCTGGAATATGTTATAACTGTTTTAAGCTGTTTGCCTATGGGCAAATTACATTCATAAGAATTTTCAAAAAAAAAAGTCAAAAACCATTTCAGTAAAATTTAGAAAACAACCTTTTTGTGCAAATTGGCGCACTGTTGAATTAAAGGATTGACTAGAAATTGTAGAAAATCTGACCTGAAGAAACACGCGGATTTTAAAGTTCACAAGAAAAATGTTGGTAGTGTTAAAAATGGGCAATTATGTTGCAAAGTTTGAAATCCGGTTCAGAATGTCGGTATTAATATTATTGCACATTTGGTCCCTTTATTGAAGGATATAGTCCGTGACTATTCAATTTTAAAGAAATATTTGTTATTTTCTTGCCACATTTGTTTGAATTTAGTCAATTTTTTACCGTTGCGAAAAATGTAGGGAAAAAAATTTTGGGCGTAGGGAAAAAAAGGGACTTTTTAGGAGCTGCGTAGGGAATTTTCAAACAATTTCCTGGCATCACTGCTTCAAGCCGCATATAGTTCACTTTTAAATTATAAAATTGTATGTAATATGCATTAAGTTAATTTACTCCTGCCTACAATAAATGAATGGTCACTCTTGAATTATTGGAGCGAAACTATAGATTTCCCATTCCATTTGATGGGAGAGTTCTGCATATGACTCAATGAACGATATTCACTTAATTTAATGTAAATAATGTTGTGGATGATATGGGATGATACATTCAAACACCAAACCATCTGAAATGAATGGAAACGAATTCAATTGGTTACGCATACATTATGAAATGTTTGTGCGCGTTGCATTAATATGCCTGCCAAACAGATAGGTCATAGTATGGAAGCATGTGATATGAAGAAGGATTCTTGGCTAAGGACACTGAAGAAATCGTTCCGCATAGAGAAAGTTCCAAACCAATTTCGATTTTACGGTTCTGATTTTTAACAGCCAACATTTTTATTAGCTCGAGCAATGGCCTATCCTTTTTGAGAGTGGACGCAAGGCAATTGCGAAATAAACACAAGCCGCCATGGCTATGGACGCATGCACCAGCCCCATATCCTTCTACGGCACATTTATGCAAGTACTTCGTGTTGTATCCCTTTCACTGTATGTAAGTTTATGGGATTTTGTATCTACAACTATGAAAATTTGGAGATGCTTGTATTGCGAAATAATTAATAACATTGTCCTCTCCTTGAGGATGTGGTGGTATTTATTTGTTTGTGTATGTTTCTGCTATCCATTGTTGGTAATTTTACAGGTTGCCATCATAAAATACGAAAGCAAATTTAATAAAGGCCAACTGTCGATCACTAACGTCAATTTAAATATTTAATTGGTTCAAATAATTTGTGTGACGATTAGTTCTTATTATTTGCCTCTTTCTATTTCTAGTATATGGAAAAAAATAAAAACGCAGTTAATATTGTTTTGAATTTTCATTAGCTTTTTGCATCGAGTAAAATATTGATTCCAATTATTTGACATACTGCACTGTTAGAAAAATATGTTTTTCATATGTTCAGATTTAAACAAAATGTGTTTAGGGCAGAATTTTTTTAAACACAATATACTTAAGTGCAAAAATGTAATGTAAATGTTTGGGACAGGTGTTTGGGGCATTGATGCTTCATAAAAATAATATGTGTGAATGTAAACATGTATAAATATAAAAATTTCGTGTTTCGCCCGATTTACACTCATATGACCACAGAGGCCAATTTTTAACTCCGATTTAGTTAAAATTTTGCACAGGGAGTAGAATTAGCATTGTAACTATACGTGCCAAATTTGGTTGAAATCGGTTCAGATTTAGATATAGCTTCCATATATATGTTTTTCTGATTTCGACAAAAATGGTCAAAATACCAACATCTTCCTTGTCAAATCGCCACTGCTTCATCGAAAAGTTGTAAAAATGACTCTAATTTTCCTAAACTTCTACTACATATACATTGAGCGATAAATCATAAATAAATTTTGCGAAGTTTCCTTAAAATTGCTTCAGATTTAAATGTTTCCCACACTTTTTTACTAATATTGTGTTCCACCCTAGTGCATTAGCCGGCTTAAATTTTGAGTCTATAGATTTTGTAAAAGTCTATCAAATTCTGTCCAGATCGAGTGATATTTAAATGTATGTATTTGGGACAAACCTTTATATATAGCCTCCAACAAATTTGACGGATGTGATATGGTATCGAAAATTTAGATCTACAAAGTGGTGCAGGGTATAATGTAGTCGGCCCCGCCCGACTTTAGACTTTCCTTACTTGTTTGTTTATCATTTTATCATTATGGGCAGATTTTTTTCTTGATTCGTCAAAAGAAATCGGAATGTACGACGAGAAGTCAAAATATTCAGCAGGGATTCGGAGCGAACCTTTTTTGGCCGGAGCGGTTTTTCTTTTGGAAAAAAATATTAGATTTAATCAAATGCGATGATAGTTTCTTTTTATTTCGTTTGCTTTGGTAAAAATTTTGCACAAATAGTACAATTGATAGTGTGATAATGAGGTCAAATTTGGTTAAAATTTAGATATAGCTCTCATATATACGCAAAAAAAAATAATTCTTTTCTCCCAAACGAAATTTTAGACAAACAAAGTTCGTTTCTCATTTGCTTTTCGCTGTAAGGAAGTGTATTTGGAAGAAAAGTATATACTTTTTATGATAAACGTTTATTCTTTTCCATGATGTAAAAACAATTTCATAAAGTCAAACTCAAAAAAAAAATGTTTTCTTGCTAATTGCATTTTCCCTCACATCTTTCTCACATCCACGAGGTTTTTTAGTTCTTAACACCTTTTGCTGTAATACATAATGTAGAAGAAATTATACGATTTTATAAATTTTTAAAATTTTTTTAACTTTCGCCTGTACGGAGAATCGAACCGCGGACCATGCACTTTGTAAGCCAACACACTAACCACTGAGCTATGTACCTGTTATGGTCATCAATAGATAAATATCCATATAAGTTTATTTATATAGCATAGCTTGCGGCGCCCACGAACCGAATAAACAAAGTTTATTTAACAGAAACAAACATTTAGTTTGGCACCGTGGAGCAGTGGTTGCTACGTCCGACTTGCATGCCGAGGGTCGTGGGTTCGATCCCTGTTTCGACCAAAGTTTTTTTTTACATATATTCCAGATATGTTCGGAAGATTCCGAAAAAATGTTCAAAATTACATTGTAGTATATTAAATTTTGAACTGTAAAATGTGTATTATTAAAGACCTAAAGTCAGAAAAGAACAGTGTTTGATATAAGCGAAATGGACTGTGTTGTTGTTTCAAAAATAACTTTTTTTATTGAAAAAATAAAAATTTTGTAACAAACGATTTTTTTTTTTGGTGATAAAAGTTTAAAATTTTCGAAGCAATTCAAAAAACTCTAACAAAGAAAAACGTTTTCGGTACACGTTTTCCAAACGTTTTTTTTTTCTTTGCGTTTATGTATATCATTGGCCCGATATCCACTTATACGGCCCCAGAAGCCAGAGGCCAAAGTTGTACTTCAATTTACATGATGTTCTGTACAGGGAGTAGAACTAATATTCCTATTATGCATGTCAAATTTCGTTGACATCGGTTCAGAATTATATATAGCTCCCATATATATCTTTCGCGCGATTTTGATTCATATGACCATGGAGACCAAAGTTTCACTCCGAATATTTTGAAATTGTGCGCAGAGAGTACAATTAGCATTTTAGCAAAGTGTGCCAAAGTTGGTCAAAATCGGTTAAGATTGAGGCAAATATGTCTTTCCGTTTTAGGCAAATATGGCAAAAATACACACATTTTCAATTAAAAATCGCAAATATTACATTACAAATTTCCCCATACTTCTAATACGTATCTAACGACCGATAAATCATAATTGCACACATAATTGTTGCTCTGAAAAACCTACAGAATCTAGACCCCATCCTCTAGATTTCCAATTTCATGCAAATTGGAGAAAAACTTTGGTTTCTATAAGCCCAAGAAGTGAAATAGGGAGATCGGTCTATATGGGGACTGTACCAAAATATCGACCAATACTCACAATTTTCAGCACACCTCTCTTTGGTCCTAAAATATCTCTAGATTTCTAATTTCAGACAAATTGGATAAAAACTTCGGTTTCTATAGGCCTAAGACCCAAATCGGGGGATCGGTTTATATGGGAGCTATATAAAAACCTGGACAGATATATCCCATCGTCGAACTTAGCCTGCGTGCAGACAAAAGACGAATCTGTGCCAAATTTCAGGACGATAGCGCTATTATTGAAGGCTGTAGTGTGATTACCACAGACGGACGGACATGCTTATATCGTATATAAGCATGTATATATATACTTTATATAGGCGAAAATCGATACTTCGATATTTTACAAACGAAATGGCAAACTTATTATACCCCAATTACCATTCTATGATGGTGGGTATAAAAAATAATTTTCTCTAAGAAGGAACGGAGCGAAAAATTTTTTTCCCGGAGCGGAGCGATTTTTTTTTCTCTGGAGCGAAAAAAAATGGACCGCTCCGGATCCCTGATATTCAGACAAAGGAAATCACAAAAAAAAACAATGGAAAATATATAAAAATTACAAAGGGATCTTCATAAAAAATAAAGAAAGGACACTCTACTCTTTTTAGAATTGGGACAGTAAAATGAAGAAGGGGGAAAGTGAAAAATTAAACAGTAAGATGTATAAAAACAAAGTTTAGTTCCTCTTTATTAATAAGTAGTCCAAGAAGAGTTGACGTACACTTTCAAAAATAAAAGCGGATATTACGTTCGACTTTTCACGCTAAAATTATTTTTCATTTTAGCAGGAAAGCTGGGATCTGTAAAAGCAGAATTACTTTATAACTTTTTTTGGCAAATTGTATTATAACTTGGTGGGGAATTATCCAAAGCAACAATTGGAAAATTTTGGTTTCTTAGGAAATTTTTATACCAAAAACATTTTTTTGTTAAAAAATTTTTATTTTTGCAATAAAAAAAATTATTTGATCCAAAAACTGAGTCCTTTTCATTTATAGCAAGCACTTTTCTGACTTAAAATCTTTATTAACCCACATTTCGAAGTTTCATTGTAAAACTTTAATAGTCGAACATCTTTTCGAAATTTTTGGAATACATGTATGTAAAAAGAAAAACAAAATTTGTTTTGTGTTCGGTCGGAGCAGGCATTGAACCTACGGTCCTTTGTATGCAGGGCGGACATGCAAACTATTGCTCCACATGGCCAACAAATGTATGTTTCTGTTAAATAATGTTTTGTTTGCATCGGCTTGTGGGCGCCGCAAACTACGCTATATAAAGATAACTGTATGACTGTTTGCGTTGATGACTATAACGATAACTGTTTGTTGCTGACGACAATAACAGCTGCGTAGCCCAGTGGATAGTGTGTTGGTTACAAACTCTTCTCTGAGGAGCGAAATATTGGACAAACGAATTTTTCTTTTCGCTTTAAGAGCAAATAAGAAAGGATTTGAGAAAATCGTCACTACACTTCTAATAAAAGAAAAGACTTTACATAAAAGAGGAATATTTTATGACTAAAATTTCGGGCTAAGACAAGACACACTATTTATCTCTTCAGTTTTATCGAAGAATACGAAATCCTTGTAGAGAGAGTTGTGTAATAAATGACTATTTTGTCTACTTAATGAGAAGTTGCTGTAAATAGTCAGTTGATTCTCATTTTCAGTACCTCTCTACAAAAAGTTCGACTTTCGGAGGAAACATATGACAAAGTAGATACAAATTTCATTGAAATACATACATGATTTTTATAACCGAATCACCGGTTATAAAAATCATGTATGTACTTTTTCCTGCAGACAAGCCTTGGTGGCTTCGCGGGGTTTTGTATATTGTAATGAATGTTATTATATGTTAAATAAGGAAAAAATGGGTCATACCTAGGGTTTTTTCCCGGGAACGGGATCCCGAGAAATTGCTATTCTTTCGCTCCCGCTTTCCCGAGAATGAAGTGCGGGAATTGCCGAGAAATTTTCCTTACAATATTTTATGTATAATAGAGGGTTTTATATGGCAAATGACAGTTGAAATCTAGTTAAAGTGGATTGTGGAAGTGTAATGTGAATAACTATGGTACCAAGTCGTACTAATCCAGAATCCAACGGGCTCCCAATTGTTAAAAAAAAGTTTGCACCTCCTAATTTATGATTGTCATATTTCTGTAAACCGACATTCCGATAGACTGGTAGACTGAGTAAACCTTTAAAAACAACGGGACATTTTACCTTATGTAACCTACGTTGGAAATTGCATAATTTCAAAATTGCATATTTATTGCAAGGATGTTTTTATGAAATAAGAAAATTCCAACCTTTTTTAAGATACACCCAGAGAAATGGTTGGTTGGAATTCGAGCAGGATAACAGAAAGATAGTTCAGATACATTATTTTTAGTTGTGTGGATCATATGTTTGTTATTTCTTTCGTTTGGTGGTTGATATAACCAATAAAATATCAATGCAATCAAATGCTATTACTAACGACCAAATATTGGTTGTTGTAACTCAATTCATTAAAAACAAATTTCATTGTGTTCCGCTCTGTTGTGTTGATTGATTTATTTTCCCAAAGTGTCAGCAAACCCGACAAAAAGTCTGTACAGCAGATAATTTGGTTGTGTCAACAGATTTAAAAACTGATTGTTGCTGCAACCAATATTTGGATATATCAACATCAATACTTCAATAGGAGTAAAATTGTTAAAAAGGTAAGTAGAATATTAAATGTCAATAAATCGATAATATTTTGAAAATTTACATTTCAGTTTAAATATGTATGGTATATACGAATAAAATCTGAATCACCAAAAGGAAATAAAAAGAAGTAAGTTCATTGTTTCGACTGCTCCTTGATCTCAGATGCGTACCAGTGGATCTATGTTTCGTCAGCCTGAGAGACAGTTCTTCAATCTTAAATAATGGATTTGTCTAAATGTATGCGCAATGGTAGCCGTTTCGGGACATCTGAACGTTACCCATCAAAAACCATTGGGGGGAGCAACTCATTCAACAACAAAATCTTGGCGGTAGCTACAGGAGGAAAATAACTTTTCGATTATTTGCCAGCGCAAAATAGATTCGGAAGATAATTCGAAAGATACATTGCGATTTGAAGGGAACAACAAAATCGGATTAGTCCTACAAAAATTGTTATATCTAAATATTATTTAATCTAAATATTAACATATATTATTAAACAATAAATTATTAAAAATTAATAATGATTTTTATACCCACCACCATAGAATGGTGACGGGGGTATAATAAGTTTGTCATTCCGTTTGTAACGCATCGAAATATCGATTTCCGACTATATAAAGTATATATATTCTTGATCAGGGAGAAATTCTAAGACGATATAACGATGTCCGTCTGTCCGTCTGTCTGTCTGTCTGTCTGTTGTAATCACGCTACAGTCTTCAATAATGAAGCAATCGTGCTGAAATTTTGCACAAGCTCGTCTTTTGTCTGCAGGCAGGTCAAGTTCGAAGATGGGCTGTATCGGTCCAGGTTTTGATATAGTCCCCATATAAACCGACCTCCCGATTTGGGGTCTTGGGCTTATAGAAACCGTAGTTTTTATCCAATTTGCCTGAAATTTGAAATCTGAAGGTATTTTGTGACCGCAAAGAGGTGTGCCAAAAATGGTGAGTATCGGTCCACGTTTTGGCATAGCCCCCATATAGACCGATCTCCCGATTTTACTTCTTGGGCTTATAGAAACCGCAGTTTTTATTCAATTTACCTGAAATTGGAAATCTAGAGGTATTGTAGGACCACAAATACGTGTGCCAAAAATTGTGAGTATCGGTCCATATTTTGGTATAGCCCCCATATAAACCGATCTCCCGATTTTACTTCTTGGGCTTATAGAAACCGCAGTTTTTATTCAATTTACCTGAAAATGGAAATCTAGAGGTATTGTAGGACCACAAATACGTGTGCCAAAAATTGTGAGTATCGGTCCATATTTTGGTATAGCCCCCATAAAGACCCATCTCCCGATTTTATTTCTTTGGCTTATAGAAATCGCAGTTTTTATTCAATTTACCGGAAATTGGAAATTTAGAGGTATTGTAGGACCACAAATACGTGTGCCAAAAATTGTGATTATCGGTCCATGTTTTGGTATGGTCCCCATACAAAACGACCTCCCGATTTGGGGTCTTGGGCTTATAGAAACCTTATTTTTTATCCAATTTGTCTGAAATTGGAAATCTAGAGGTATTTTAGGACCATAAAGAAGTGTGCCGAAAATGGTGAGGATCGGTCCATATTTTGGTATAGCCCCCATATAGACCGATTTCCCGATTTTACTTCTTGGGCTTCTAGAATCCGAAGTTTTTATCCTATTTGCCTGAAATTGGAAATCTAGAGGTATTTTCGGGTCATAAAGAGGTGTGCCGAAAACGGTGAGTATCGGTCCATATTTTAGTATAGCCCCCATAAGAACGATCTCCCGATTTAACTCCTTGGGTTTCTAGAAACCGTAGTTTTTATCTGATTTGCCTGAAATTGTAAATATTCTGGTATTTTAGGCTCACAAAAACGTGTATCGGATTAGGTTTTTATAGGTCCATTTGGTAATGCCTCCATATAGACCGACTTCACTTCTTGAGGGTGTAGAAGGCGCACTGATGATGAAAATTGCTTGAAACTCAATGTAAAATTTCCAGATTTTACTTCTACAGATTTAAGATTTCAAATCAAGACGTTATTTTATAATTTTCTTGCACACTTGCAAGAGATGTTAATGATTCCTCTAAAACTCAAACAAAAATGGTTCTTATAAATCCAGAATCTGATATAGTCCTCATGGATGAAATCTGTAAATTTATCTTCGGGAAGTGTCCTCAAGTCCTCAAGCCCTGAAATTTCAAACGAAACCCTAATATTTGGTTCATGGTGGTGGGTATTTAAGATTCGGCCCGGCCGAACTTACTGCTGTATATACTTGTTTTTGCATAATTTTGCATGCTATTCGTGGTTCAAATAGGGTACCGACAGCAATATTATTGGTTGCCCTGATAATTCAAAAGGCAGTTACTTCAGACAATAGTTGGCTGTCATAACAAACAAATACAATTATATTGGTTGTGAATGCCAATTTTACTGTCAATTGGTTGAGGCAACAAATTCTATCGGTTAGATTCCGGTAGTAGATGGAACCACATGAATTAGTTGGCAAAAAAATTGGTTGTCACAACAAATTTGTTTTCTGTGTGTAGTTACTTTAATTTCAAATTTATACCTTCTGCACATTATGCTTGAAATCTATTAAAATTGGGGTTTAAAGCCCTTATTTATAGGGCATACGACAACTGAAATCTAGTTAAAGTGAATTTTTGAAGTGTAATGTGAATGTCGTATTACATGGTATTGTTTCCCTTTTGGGAATATTGAATGAACATTTGTATTTATTGACCCCGTTTAACGATGGTGAAATCGAAATAAGTTTCTTTCATTTCCAAACAGTTTTTTAGTGTTACACTATATTAATAGTGTTCTTCCGAAAACTATACCGAAAGAGACTGCCTTAGCCATTTTCAAAATGTTTTGTATTACAAAATATTTCATATTTTAGTATGATTTATGGCTGATGTAAGCAAACAATATAATACATATATTGTTAGTTGTCTACAGAGCGCCTTATAACCGTAAATTTAGGCGATTTCTAATTTATTCAAATATCTAAATGTATTCCACATCAAAGCAGGTTTCCCTTTGGCCGGGATCGTGAGATCCCGGGAAATTCGAAAAAAAATTCACGCTTTCCCGGGAATGCAAAAAGTAAGGGAAAAAGAAAACCCTGGTCATACCGGACCATTTTTAGGTATAGCCCCTATATAAACCAATCTCCAGATTGGCTTGATACTCTGTGAGGAGCAAATCTCATTCGATCCGGTTGAAATTTGGTTCGCGATGTCTGTATATGAATGCTACTAATGGTGTAAAAATTGGTTGATATCAGTTCATAAAAATATATAGCCATGATATAAATCGATCCCCAAATATTACTTTTGGAATCTCGAATGACCATTATATTCTCTTATCCGATCCGCTTAAAACACGGTGCTTGAAATAGATTTATCTCCCATGTTCAGAATTCCAGAATTTTGTTGTGGCTGTACGCAAATTTTTCAATATTTACAACAATGGATATTATAGTATTATTATTAAGTTTGCTATCGCATTTATCAACGACTTCCTGTCATTTGTATGGGCTAGGATGTTGATAAACTGGCGTGTGCGAATTTTAATGAATATTCAATGAAGAGTATGTAGAACTGAATGCGTTACAATATTCATACACACGCATTTCAATTAAAATGTTTCAATTTACTGAGAAAACACAAGATGTAATTAACAATTCATTATAATACCCATGATATGATAATTTAATTAAGTTAATTGAAATTGTCAACATTACACTAACAGCAGCAACAACAACTATAGATATTTGAAAATGAAATGCAAATAAAAAAACATCATTACAATAATGAATGATTGTTGCAAAATAAATATAAATTTTTACTTCCATCTACATACAAGCTTACTGAAGAGCCAATTGAAAAATAAATACTTGCCGCCAAATGGCATTGTCAGCAAATTTTATTAAAGTACTAAATATATATAGCAACATACATACACATATACATGCAAATATTTTTCATACATAAAAGTGTATTTATTAATTCTACATTATATTTACAAACATAGTTGAACTTAAAAAAAAAAAACAACATGTAAAGTAGAAAGCCAGGCGGGGCCGACTATATAATACTCTAAACTGCCCCTACTCAATTAGTAAGCATAAGCATTTGTGTGGTATTATTGAAATAGATTTGGGAGATAAACCTTATTTCCATACTTATGAAACTTAAGTGATACTTGTTTATGGGAGCTTTATATCAATCTGAGCAGAAGTGATTTTACACCTACAGTAGGGTTTTTTCCCGGGATCCTATTTTCTGGAATTCGCTATTTTTTCGCTCTCGCTTTGCCGGGAATTAAGTGCGTGAATTCCCGGGAAATTTTCTTTGCAGTATTTTATATAAAATGGAGGATAAATACACTGAAAAACAATGAACCCACCAGGAAGAAAACTTTTGATTAATTTTAGAAAATTTTGACTATTTTTAGAAATTAGAAATTTTGATTTTATTCGATCTTTCTTTTTTCCAATAGAAAATAATTAATCAAGCTTGAGATCGTTTTTTGTATGTATTGGTTTCTTTATTTTTCAATATTTCGCAATTACATTGAATTGCTTCATCAGGAGTCGATGTATGCAAAACATTTAAGTGTAACACAACAACAACACATAAAGCTTAAAACTAGAGTAGTATCACTACGTTCGTCTATTACTTTTATTGCACAGTGCAATAAAAGTAATGTGTTACACTTAAATGTTTTGCATACATCGACTCCTGATGAAGCAATTCAATGTAATTGCGAAATATTGAAAAATAAAGAAACCAATACATACAAAAAACGATCTCAAGCTTGATTAATTATTTTCTATTTTTAGAAATTTTTAACTAAACAGTATTACAAGCGCTGTCATCGCGCCGACATCACAAAAATAAGTAAATATTTTTCGACAAATTCACGAAAATTTATTAGACATAAATAATTTTTTTCACTTTTTAAAGAAAATTTTGTAGTTTGAAGGAAAAAATTAGAGTTCAAAATTGCAAGAATGTCTTTAGTGACATACGAAGTTCATAATGGACGCTTTTGTAGTAAAATTTACAAATTTGAAGAAATAATGAACTACTTTATGACAAATACGAATTTAGTAAATCTCTGTCCTTAACTTGTGTATAATTTTTTCCCGTCTTTTAGTTCATTTAACTAACGTACGCAAAAAATTATTAGAGTAAATGAAACTTTCACCAAATATAATAAGTTCATGAACTAAAATATAGTTAAATTGGCTTTAGTGAAATAGTGAGTTCACTTTTTTTTGAGTGTACTACAAAAACATTATTTTTAGTACCAATAGGTAAATCATCATTCTCATTACACTTCCAAACTCTACTTTAACTATTTCCTACTGTCATATTTTTTGTACACGGATGAAAAAGACTGTTTTTCATATGTTTCGGTGTAAAAATTATATCTTTGGAACTCAAATTTTTAACACAGTATTTTTAAGTGCAAGCATCTAATGTTCATAAAGTAGCATGACATTTTTGGGACATATATATTAATATGTTAGAACATATAATGTTTGGGACATAAAATGTTTGTAAATATAATATGCTTAGATGCAAACATATATTGATTTGGTAATAGCCTACAAATATACATCTGTTTAGAAAGAGAGACCTAGAGATATGCTGCAAGTAAAATACTGGAAGAAACCATAGACATTATAATACATACTGTCAAACTATGTTTGACAGTTCCGAAGAATAAGAATAAACGAGAAAAATAAGAGCACGCTTACAATCTCTTTCGTTTTCCTTTTTGTAGTTTGCCAATTTTACACAAAATTAGACCTTTTATGATGCACCAGAGGATTTATAAATAAATAAATATATTAAAAGTTCATATTTGAGCAAGAAATTGTGACCAAAAAAATACGAAATTTAATTTTGAGCAGCATTGCTCTTTACGAACAACACAAAAGAAAATGCACGAAAATTAATATTTGGGACTGGCTCTTTAGCGATTTTTTTTTTTGAGGGTGTAAATAAGGGACTTCAAATCCATTTTGAGTCTCATGTGAAGGGGAAAGATTTAGCCTAAGTAGAGAAGAATATATAATTTAATTGTTTTTGATATTTTTGTTTAGATAAAATAAACTACACTGTTAGAAAAATATGTTTTTCATATGTTCCGATATAAACAAAATGTGTTTCGGGCACGATTTTAAACCACAATATATTTAAGTGCGAACATGTAATGTTCCTAAACTAACACTAAATGTTTGGGACATCTATGTTAATATGTTAGAATATATTATGTTTGGGGCATGAATGTTTCATAAATATAATATGTGTGAATGTAAACATATATAAATTAACAAATTTCGAGTAAACATATATATGTTGTGATATTTTATTCAGAGAGCGACAAAAAGAGAGTATAGAGAAAGAAATAGAGATGGAAACCGGGAGGGTTGACGAAAGATATCAACATAACAAAGCGAGAGAATGAAAACAGAACAATTTCTGTGAAACCGCTTGTATGTTGTTTCGGAAAACTGTTTTATGATAAGGCTAAAAATTTGATATGCTTAAGTCTAAATATTATTTAATTTGAATAAAGAGAATAGACATTCGGAACCAAGAGAATAGACATTTGAAAAACAAACTGCATATGTTTTCGCCTTGAGAGCAGCATTTTATGCATGTGTGAACATGTATTTTGTTTATCATTTTGGCATTATGGGCACAATTTTTCGTTAAAATAAATCAGGGGTCTTCATAAAAATAACGAAAGGGCACTATACTCTTTTTAGAGTTGGGACAGTAAAATGAAATAAGGAGGAAATAGTGAAAAATTACACAGTAAAATGTAAAAAAACAAACTTTAGTTCTTCTTTATTAAAAAGTAGTCCACGAGGAGTTGACGGACACCATCAAATATAAAAGCGGGCATTAAGTTCGAGTTTTACAGCTAAAACAATTTAAAAAGTTTATTTTCTTTAAAATGAATTATTAAAGAAAAATAAAAGGAATTTTAGAGCGATGGTGTTAAATGCTAGTAAAAAACTGTTCACTCCTAAATAAATTTATGTTTATATTATAAAATTATGTATGTATGTTTATACTCGACTCCACGTTCTTCTTTTGTTAGTTTTTGAATTCCTTCCAAATTTTAAAGTTTTGTACAAAAACAGCTTTTTATTAAAAAATTGTTATTTTTGCAATAAAAAATAATATTTTATCCAAAAATCAGTCAATTTCGTTTATATCAAGCACTGTTACTGACTATAAATCTTTAATAACACACATTTCGAAGTTTTCTTTAAAAAAATTTAATATAGTATAAATATAAATGTGTAAATTAAAAAAAAAAAAATGTTCGGTCGGAGCAGGGATTGAACCCACAACCCTTTGTATGTAAGGCAGACATGCTAACCACTGCTCCACGTGGCAAACAAATGTATGTTTCTGTTAAATAATGTTATGTTTGCATGGGCTCGTGGGCGCTGCAAACTATGCTATATAAATGTAACTTAAAACGATAATTATCTACTGGTGACTATAACAGCTACGTAGCCCAGTGGATAGTGTGTTGGCTTACAAACTGTATGGTCCTCGGTTCGATTCTCCGTGCAGGCGAAAGGTAAAATTTAAAAAAATTATAAAAGTGAATAATTTCTTCAACATTATTTGCATTACAGAAAAAGGTGCCAATAACTAAAAAATTTCGTGGAAGTGAAAATTACGAGTATGTTAGGGAATGAGCACAATCGTGTTTGGGAAAAATTCTTCCAAGCATATAATATTTTTGGCTCAAAATGCTTCCAAACATATAATATGTTCACATAAAACAAATATATTAATGTTTCGGCAGTATGCAATAATATATGTGCTTCCTGCAAAATATGTTTGGAACATATGTTAAAGAAGCGATTTTTTTTGAGGGTGTATGAACTGAAATAATTTAAGTAAAACTTTTCAATTAATTTCGAAATTGCATTATCCTATTTGAATATGGTACCAAATAGTAATAGTTGCCTTGTCCGAGAAATATAGTCGTGGATTCTAGCCCAGATTCTAACGGCCTACCAATTGGTTGAAAGAAGGTTGCTCTTCCTACTTTTTATCGTCATATTTCGGTAAACCGACATTCCAATAGACTGGTAGACTAATGGTGATTTCGTTTGGGAAAAAAATTGTTCCATAGAAATGGTACATTTTATGGTGTTACCACAGTGTTACCGAAACCCCTTGCAATGACAACACCGTTTGCGTGCACCCAGAAAAAAGTGCCTTCGAAACTAAAGGAAAAAATTTTCATCAATATAGTTTATCCATTTTATTTCCATTAAGGTAAATTTTTGTGAAAAATAATAAAATTTACTCGTTTCAGTAAAAAAATCCTAAACTGTAAGCAGTTAGGAATAGTTCATTAACTAGAATAAGGCATGGAATTTTACTCATACTATTTTCTTCGCTGGGTATAAGAATTTACTACTGAAAAAGAAAATGTTATTCACCGATAACAAAGCATTCGTAAAAATAAACAAAAACCGAACTAAAACCAAGTTTCCTCAAAATTAGTAAAATTTCTTATAAAATGATAATTGCGACTTCCTTTATAATAGAAAGTTTTTCATACATACGAACAACACTTGGCATAGAAAAATATTTTAGTTCATTCGTACTAAGAAGTATGCAATCCTTTCAAAACTTAAGGAAACACACTTGTTAGAATATAGGAAATTTTCCTAAATTTCTATTGTCTACCTGTAATCGATACCTGTCATCGTAATCGATGTGTTTGCGCGTGGGTGTAATCGATATATTTGCGCGTCGGTTGTTTTTTTAGTTGGAATCGCGTTGTTTTGGTATACGGAGAGATTGTTAAAAAATAATATGGTAAAATAATATGGTAAAATAATATAATAAATAACAAATAAAATATATAAAATATTTGTTATTTTAAATTAGTGAGAAAAATTTTCGTTTTTTAAATAAATCTATCAATGTTCGTGATAGTGTATAAAGAAAGAAAACACCAGCAGAATAACAACCCTTTCATTTGTCTTCATTTTGGAATCTTCAATTATCAGGTAATATTCAGTGACGCTAACCTTTTGCAACAAAAATGTTTTATGATTTTTTTATATTTGTAGGTATTGAAATTGTAAAAGGAGGACAAAATCGTTAGGCAGCAACTTATTAAAAGTGAAAAGTACAAGAAGAAGAAAAAGTGCGTTTTACAGTTGATAATATCACACGGAAATTGGAAATAGTGGAATAATAAACTAATATTTCAAAGAGATTCGATGCTGTTGATTCTTAATAAATATATTCAATATATTAATAAAACATGTCTTTTATTGAAGATAAAATTGCTTATAGAAATAAATAAAATTGTATTTAAAAACGAAGGTAAGCAGTTCTAATTATGAAGTAAAAGTTTTACCACAAATGTGTAAGATTTGTCGAAATGAATGAAAAAATTTCAATAAAATCATTCCATATATGAATTCAAATTAGTTAAATTTTTTTATTCTGTAGTATAGTGGTATATAAATATAGGAAAATGTTAACTAATATATGGAATGCATTATTCCTAATTTCTACGAAAATCACATCGTTCAAACAAATAAAAATGTCTTTGGCGCTATACGAAGTTCAACTTTCTTCACAATGAGTTCATTTTAACTTAAAGAAGGGGTCACTTTTTTCTGGGTGTGTGAAAACGAACAAAAAAGGTGGAACACTAATATAAAAAAAGGAAAGTCTAAAGTCGGGCGGGGCCGACTATATTATACCCTGCACCACTTTGTAGATCTAAATTTTCGATACCATATCACATCCGTCAAATGTGTTGGGGGCTATATATAAAGGTTTGTCCCAAATACATACATTTAAATATCACTCGATTTGTACAGATTTTGATAGACTTTTACAAAATCTATAGACTCAAAATTTAAGTTGGCTAATGCACTAGGGTGGAACATAATTTTAGTAAAAACAAGTAAGGAAAGTCTGAAGTCGGGCGGGGCCGACTATATTATACCCTGCACCACTTTGTGGATCTAAATTTTCATTACCATATCACATAAGTAAAATGTGTTGGGGGCTATATATAAAGGTTTATCCCAAATACATAGATTAAATATCACTCGATCTGGACAGAATTTGATAGACTTCTACAAAATCTATAGACTCAAAATTTAAGTCGGCTAATGCACTAGGGTGGAACACAATGTTAGTAAAAAACCAGTAAGGAAAGTCTAAAGTCGGACGGGGCCGACTATATTATACCCTGCACCACTTTGTAGATCTAACTTTTCGATACCACATCACATCCGTCAAATGTGTTTGGGGCTATATATAAAGGTTTGTCCTAAATACATACATTTAAATATCACTCGATCTGGAAGAATTTGATAGACTTCCACAAAATCTATAGACTCAAAATTTAAGTCGGCTAATGCACTAGGGTGGAACACAATGTTAGTAAAAAAAAATATGGGAAACATTTAAATCTGAAGCAATTTTAAGGAAACTTTGCAAAAGTTTATTTATGATTTATCGCTCGATATATATGTATTAGAAGTTTAGGAAAATTAGAGTCATTTTTACAACTTTGCGACTAAGCAGTGGCGATTTTACAAGAAATTGTTGGTATTTTGACCATTTTTGTCGAAATCAGAAAAACATATATATGGGGGCTATATCTAAATCTGAACCGATTTCAACCAAATTTGGCACGCAACAATGCTAATTCTACTCTCTGTGCAAAATTTCAACTAAATCGGAGTTAAAAATTGGCCTCTGTGGTCATATGAGTGTAAATCGGGCGAAAGCTATATATGGGAGATATATCTAAATCTGAACCGATTTCAACCAAATTTGGCACGCAACAATGCTAATTCTACTCTCTGTGCAAAATTTCAACTAAATCGGAGTTAAAAATTGGCCTCTGTGGTCATATGAGTGTAAATCGGGCGAAAGCTATATATGGGAGATATATCTAAATATGAACCGATTTCAACCAAATTTGGCACGCATAGCTACAATGCTAATTCTACTCCCTGTGCAAAATTTCAACTAAATCGGAGCAAAAAATTGGCCTCTGTGGTCATATGAGTGTAAATCGGGCGAAAGCTATATATGGGACATATATCCAAATCTGAACCGATTTCAACCAAATTTGGCACGCATAGTTTCAATGCTAATTCTACTCCCTGTGCAAAATTTCAACTAAATCGGAGTTAAAAAATTGGCCTCTGTGGTCATATGAGTGTAAATCGGGCGAAAGCTATATATGGGAGATATATCCAAATCTGAACCGATTTCAACCAAATTTGGCACGCATAGTTACAATGCTAATTCTACTCCCTGTGCAAAATTTCAACCAAATCGGAGTTAAAAATTGGCCTCTTTGGGCAAATGAGTGTAAATCGGGCGAAAGCTATATATGAGAGCTATATCTAAATCTGAACCGATTTGGCTGGTATTTTGCAAGTTTTTTGAGACCCATAAAATATTCGGATGTACGGAATTTGAGGAAGATCGGTTGATATACACGCCAATTATGACCAGATCGGCGAAAAATATATATGGCAGCTATATCTAAATCTGAACCGATTTTTTCCAAAATCAATAGGGATCGTCTTTGAGCCGAAACAGGACCCTATACCAAATTTTAGGACAATCGGACTAAAACTGCGAGCTGTACTTTGCACACAAAAATACATCAACAGACAGACAGACAGACAGACAGACAGACGGACAGACAGACGGACAGACAGACAGACGGACATCGCTAAATCGACTCAGAATTTAATTCTAAGCCGATCGGTATACTAAAAGGTTGGTCTATGATTACTCCTTCTTGGCGTTACATACAAATGCACAAACTTATTATACCCTGTACCACAGTAGTGGTGAAGGGTATAAATATGGGAAACATTGAAGCAATTTTAAGGAAACTTTGCAAAAGTTTATTTATGATTTATTGCTCGATATATATGTATTAGAAGTTTAGGAAAATTAGAGTCATTTTTACAACTTTTCGACTAAGCAGTGGCGATTTTACAAGGAAAATGTTGGTATTTTGACCATTTTTGTCGAAATCAGAAAAACATATATATGGGAGCTATATATAAATCTGAACCGATTTCGACCAAATTTGACACGCATAGCTACAATGCTAATTCTACTCCCTGTGCAAAATTTCAACTAAGTCGGAGTTAAATATTGGCCTTTGTGATCATATGAGTGTAAATCGGGCGAAAGCTATATATGGAAGATATATCTAAATCTGAACCGATTTCAACCAATTTTGGCACGCATAGCTACAATGCTAATTCTACTCCCTGTGCAAAATTTCAACTAAGTCGGAGTTAAATATTGGCCTTTGTGATCATATGAGTGTAAATCGGGCGAAAGCTATATATGGAAGATATATCTAAATCTGAACCGATTTCAACCAATTTTGGCACGCATAGCTACAATGCTAATTCTACTCCCTGTGCAAAATTTCAATTAAATTGGAGTAAAAAATTGGCCACTGTGGTCATATGAGTGTAAATAACAAACATTTTCGATTTATAGGGGTAAGGTGTAAAATATGCATCATATTTTTTACCAATCGAAAACACCATAAGTAAACCTTTATAAACAATGGGTCATTTATTGGGATTTTAGTATTCAATTATAGGGATTCGAATTTTGTTTGACATAAACACTTTATATAACCACTTTTTCAATTGCATAATTTCAAAATATTTTTATAATTATTGCAAGGATGTCTTTATGAAATATAAAAATGGCAACTTTTATTATCATAGTTACCTTAATTTTAAATATAAATGGTGTATTCCTTCTGGGAATATTGACCGAACATGTGCATATTGTGACTGTGTTTTAAGATGCTGACATCGAAATAAGTTTCTTTCACTTCCATAAAAGCTTTAATCCGTGGTCACTGTCCATTGTGACCATTGTAAAAGCTTCTTGTATTTTGTTATTACAAAATATTTCTTATTTTAGTATAATATACGTTGTTAGTTGTCTAGACAGCACCATACAACCGTAGCTATAGGCGATTTGTAATATATTTAAATGTTTAAATATATGCCACATCGAAGTAAGTTTCCCTTTGACCGCGATTACGGGAAATTCGAAAAAAATTCCCGATTTCCCGGGAATATTTAGACCATTATTAAATAATTTTGAGTCCATTATTAAGAAACAGTTAAACCTAAATCTGAAACGATTTCGATGAAATGTTGTACATATAGTTTGTTATAGAAAAGCCAACTCAAAGTTGGCTATATCGGTTAATAAATAAGGGTTTTATTGCGAAATTTGGGAAAATACATATTATGAGAGCTATATCTTAATTTGAACCGATGTCGATGAAATTTTGATCCTTGCTTTAAACCTTGAACATTGTGCCAAACAAAAACCTGTACCAAATTAATCGAAATAGGTTAATAAATGCGACCGGAATCCTGTGAACACCAAATGCATGGACAGACGGACAGCAAGGGTTAGATCGACTCAGGAGGTGATTCTGAATCGATCGGTATATACTTTATGGGGTCTAGATTAGGTTTAAATTAAGTGGCAGCCCCATATTTTACTTACACTATTCAATCCATTGTGATACCACAGTTGTTAATTTCCTCTTATCACTGAGTGCTGCCCGATTCTATATTAAGCACAATGATATAGAATATGGGGTCTAAAGTCAATACTTCTGTTAGGCACTATGTGATTTAGGGTATAAAAACGAAAAGTTCGCTTGAGCCGAATTTAATGTACCCTAGACCATAAATCGCATACAAGAAAGTTGTCTAAAGGTGATTAGAATTTTTTCATAATTTTGTATGAATTATCCAATCACCATCACCAATATTTTTCCATTAAAATTTTAATTGAAATTTAAAAAATATTAAATTTAGATTTTTATTTTTTTCTTTAGTCAATTAGGCTTAACATGTTTTGAAATAAAAGTCTTATCTTTAGGGCTTTTTTTTTAGCACTGGATGCAACATCTGTATGGACTATCCAGAACACCGTTGCACTAGTGTTCTATAAAGACCAAGAAAGGTATAGACATCTTAAGTGAATGCACAGCGCTGTAGTTTGTCTGCACGCCGTAGATGGCTCTTTTTCGTCTATAAATGAGTGAATTTTTAATTTGGATTTAATTTGTTTTCTTTCCTTTGTTCTTTTGATGAAACACCTAATATTGTAAAATCATATAAAATTCTATGCATCTACACCTGTTTTGTAATGCAAATTGACTGATTTGTACGCTAATTCTCGTTTTCCAAAAGAGAAATTCAGTCACTTGACTGCTCAATTGAGTGGAATGACTGCTCACTGCAAATAAACAAAATCATTGTGAATATCTTAGCAGTGCAATCAGAGAGAATAAAAACACAAGAGGACGAAAATTGCTCTTCTCAACAAATGTTAACCGTATAGATGTCGCACAATGCTTGCAGCGTTGGTATTACCGACGTTGCGGTCGAAGCGCTGTTTTTATAAATTGTTTATAAAGGCATCGGCATTTATAATTTCAAATTGTCTGTAAAAAAATTTAATAGAATGAAAAGATTTATATAAAAGGACATTTGTTATTACAATGTAGGTTCTAAATCCTATTTTCCTTACGTTTCGTAAAGCCGGCGAAGAACTGAACTGGGTGACGCCGATGCAAACTGTATGATATTTGAGAGAAACGCCGACAAAAACTGCATGATATTAGAGAAATTTTCCTCATGAGTGCCACCTACTGACGCAATTTCGCTGTACAGTTTCGTCCTCTTGTCTTTTTATTCTCTCTGGTGCAAGTCGCGCCGTGATGCTTCTTCAATTCACAATATCAATTTATTGTGACAAATTTATCCAAAAACATGAAATTCAAAATGGTATAGTGTCATAAATAATCGCAGCAGTATATATATATATATTTTACTACTTAAGCATTTCATACATTAACGCCCATTTTCATGAAGCTCCGTTAGCTAATGAACTTTTAACCCATACTATGGACATATCTGTTATATTGCCTATATATTCCACATGTCAGTTAGAAATTTAACTGCTGACAATTTTTCAGTTAAAGTTAACCGGAAAAAAGATATTTGCAATTTACTTTCTGTTAACTGGCAGTTAAAGCCTAACGCAGCTACATGAAAATGACCGTAAAAATTGAAGATTTCACTTTCTATGATTGTTTTTAAACAGCTGATGACCGTGTTGCATATTTTTGGAGATGTCCTGGATAAACGAGTACTCTGTTTTCAGCCCATTTGTTTCAACTATTTTTTAATTAAAACAAAATTTTTAATCGGCTTTGGTAATTGATTCTATCATTCTGTTATTGAAGACTTTTACAATTAAAAATTAATTGGATCAATTACTTTCATGATTTAAGACAATAAATATTTTTTTCAGTGTAGAAATAAAACAATATAATTTTATTCTTGAATATATGGTTAGTTAGTTGATGCAGCCACGTGTAGCGCCTGCATGTATGCAATGTTTTTCTTATAAAACCAAAATTTTTTTTAGTAAGATGTTGAATTATTTTGTTAGTTATAAGGCTGGCGTTATGTCTTGTACACACAGAAAAAAGTAAACTGTTTTATGGGGAAAATGACTACTTCGTGGAAAATTTAACTAAATTGTATTCCATATATGTTTTGAGACGGCATTGTTACTATCATTTTTAATATTTTAGCTATAATTTATGAAATTCTTACTTCTCATAAAAGCAAAAACGGAACTAAAAGTAAGGAAACAATGATTATGGGAGACAAATCATTGACATATTAACCACGCCGTAGTTCATTCTTACTATTTTTGAGAAGTGTGCGGAAATGTTCTTCTGATTTAATTAGCATTGAACTTGTTTGTATGGTCATTGCATTTTATACCCAGCTTCATAACATTTTTGAGACATACTTAGAATAAAGAAAATTTCATTGGGCTGGGGAATATTAAAAATATAAACTATCCAACAGAGGGGTGAACGTCGCAAGATCAGCTCAAGTTGGTCAAGAATGTACAAAGAAAATGACAAAGCTAGTATACCCCCCATCCTATAATGGAGAGTTTAAAACAAAAATAATAACACAATTCTGGATTCAAATACGCTAAAACCAATGAAAAATACAACGTGTGCAAAATTAAACACTAGCCGGTATTAAATTGCATGATAACTTAAATTTTGTTTTATTTTCTTCAGTTTTTATTTTAATGCATCACAAAATGGGTTAATGACCGCAAAAATAAAAAAAAATGCTGCGCTTGCATAGCTTTGTAATCAATATTGCTTTCGCCTCGTTCTTGTTTGGAATACTATTTCTCCGAGCATTTGTTGGTAATTTGTATTATTATTGCCATTAATATTGTAAAAAATCAAAATAAATTTTAATTGGACCAAGTTAACTCATAGATTACAAGGTGTAATGGAATCATAAAAAGAAAAAGTAAATATATATTTTAAAAGTTTATTTGAATTTAAAAACAAAACTTTATTAGGGCTGTTTTCTTTTAGAACTTGATGCAACATGTATGAGCTATCCAGAATATCGTTGCACTGGTGTTCTATCCTGAACATCTCATCATTGCAAATCGCGTCGGTGTTGCCAGATTGCATTTTGATTCACATTGATCATAGTGTCAATTTATTGTGATTAATTTGTCGAATAACATGAAATTAAGTGTTAAAATGTCATAAATAATCACACCAGTAAATTTTTATTACGATTTGAACACTTCACATATTAAAAATGTAAGATTTCACTTGTTTTCTGTGATTGTTTTTAAACAGCTGATGACAATGTTGCAAACTTTTGGAGATGTCCTGTACAAACATGTATATTTTGAAATTTAAAGACGACTTCTTTACATCAGAAATTTTTCTTTACTTTAAGGAAACCTTTCCTAATTTCAAAAATATACGACTTGAAAGGAGAGACACAAATTTCAAAGTTTATTGCCCTTAATTTAAAGAGAGGAGAGTATTTAGAGCAATGATTATAAGCTTTCTTTCAATAAAAATTTCATTATTGTAAAGAAATTTGTTAAATTTGATATTATATAAATTGCGTGTCCTAAAATTTAGGTTTCATAATCTATCAAATTAGATCAATATTTTATTCAGTGTACCTTTCGTACATGCAATGAACAACTTTGTGTTTATTTCTTGTCATCGAAAAATGTAATTGCTTCACATCCTGGATACACTGCTGCTTCCATTTATTGGTAACATAAATACATATTGGTAAAATAAATACCGAGTTTTGAGATAAAACTTCATTTGCAGTCGGCAATAGAATAACTAGACATTTTTATTGCCATACTTACAAAATTATTAGCCGGATTCCTTTACAAAAACAGAACCTGGATAGTGAAAAAATATGCTTTTACGAATGCCGGGTTTTGAGCATCAATAAAAAACCGGAAAAAAGGATTTTCAAAAAACATAAAATTTTCAGATAAACCCAAACCCGTTTTTTCGAAAAAAAAGGTTATTTAGAACTCTACATTTAATCCACGGTGATACATACCACATTATCTAAAACTACCTATTACGTATAGATACACTTTTACTTTTAACAGTTGAAGGCATCCAATTATACGGTTTTTATTAAATAATCTCAGTCTCAACTTCCTCGAGATCCATCAGTTCTGCTACACTATAATAATGTTTTAATATTCATACACTTTTGGGGAATAAAATTATGAGGACACCTGCCTATGGCCTAGTCATACTAAACTATTCCAGAACTTGTAGTTTGGACAGTGTTGCCAGGTGATTTTTGATTCTTCCCCCAAATTTTAAGAAAGAAACCCCTAAATTGGTCTAGACTTTCTTAAAAAAAAGCCCCAAAAAATACAGGAATGTAAATAGTACAAACAAGCGTCCAGAATTTCGTGAAAAATCCAATAGTGATAGACTTAACAAATTAACCCTCTAATGTCCAATCCCGGGCTTCATTAAATCAGGAAGCTTTTAGTAAAACACACCTTAAGACAACAAAAATGGGTAAAATAAAAAGAAAACTTAGTTAAAACTAGGGCTGACATTTGGGATCGATTTTTATAAATCCCGGGATTCGGGATTTCAAAATATGGAATCCCGGGTTTTTGGGATTTTTTATATATATTTAATAAAAAAATATCTACAGCAATAAAAAATTGTTGTACATTAAACCATTTTAGTTTAATTAAATTTTATTAACAAAATAAGAACAAAAGAACATAAGAGTATGTTAGATTACAAAGCAATTTCAAATTGCTATCATACTTAATAAACACTTAGTCCATCTCAACAATATGAAGAAACAAAACACAAAAAATTATGACAAAAATAATTTAAAAAGGAGTTTCATATCGCTATCTTACTCAGCAAAGCATTTTAAGGACTTTGGTTAGATTACGCATATTTTTGTACACTTGTGTCAATCCTTTTGCACTTCATTGTTTTAAGTAACTTCTTAAAAATATCAAGACATCAAAATTCTTATCAGATAAACGACGGTCCTTTTATCATTGCTTTTAATTTTATGTGGAACGAATTCCACTCCACATTCAAGGTGTACCATAAATGTTTATTATCTCAATTTGTAAATAATACTAAAAAGCCACAAATTTAACAAATTGAAATTGTTTTTTTTTTTCGAGACCCCGGGATACAAAATCCAAAATCCCGGGATTCGGGATTAATCGCGTCCCGAAAATTCCGGGATTTCGGGACGGGATTTATCGCGGGTGACAACCTAGTTAAAACTATTCATGAGGCTTTGCAGCATATACTGAATTTTACCATATAATTTTTTCTTGTTTAGCTTTTTTGCTTTTGTATCGTTAACATTGAATATTTAATAAGTTGGCAAAAAATTGGGGCATTAGAGGGTTAAGTTTATATCAGCGTTAACTTTAAGAAGAGTTTTCTTTTCTGAAGAACGATGATGCTAATTTTTTTCTTTTTTTGCGTAAATAAAAATCGTTAGATAAAATCATTACAAAACTTGTCTCAAAGTCGGGTTTATTTGCTCTTTAAAAAAATACTTTATAACAAAAGGGAATTTCGTTTGTCTAAAATTTCGTTCCTGAGGAAAGTATTTTTTCTTTGGGTGTAATAATACAATATGTATATTAATTTAAAAAGCAAGCAAAACAAAATAATGCAATGTATAAATCTTCTAAATCAAATTAATTTAAACAAGTATATACGGCCGTAAGTTCGGCCAGGCCGAAGCTTATGTACCCTCCATCATGGATTGCGTAGAAACTTCTTCTAAACACTGCATTCCACAATCGAATTACTTAAGTTGCGGTAACGCTTGCCGATGGTAAGGTATCTTAAAACCTCCTAACACCATCTTCTAAATTGTATGTAAGTCCATACGTGGTATATATTAAATCAAAAAAGATCGATCCAATACGTATATAATTCAGTTTGACAAAGTAGATATAAAGTTTTGACAAAATTTTCTACAGAAATAAAATTTTAACAAAATTTTCTATACAAATAAAATTTTCACAAAATTTTCTATAGAAATAAAAATTTTGACAAAATTTTCTATAGAAAGGAAATTTTGACAAAAATTTCTACAGAAATAAAATTTTAACAAAATTTTCTACAGAAATAAACTTTTGACAAAATTTTCTATAGAAATAAAATCTTGGTAGATTATTTTTGGCTCGAGTGGCAACCATGATTATGAACCGAATAAAATTTGAACAAAATTTTCTATAGAAATAAAATTTTGACAAAATTTTCTATAGAAATAAAATTTTGGTAGATTATTTTTGGCTCTAGTGGCAACCATGATTATGAACCGATATGGACCAATTTTTGTGTGATTGGACCAATTTTGGTATGGTTGTTAGCGAACATATACTAACACCACGTTCCTAATTTGAACCGGATCGGATGAATTTTGCTCCTCCAAGAGGCTCCGGAGGTCAAATCTGGAGAACGTTTTATATGGAGGCTATATATAATTATGGACCGATATGGACCAATTCTGGCACGGTTGTTAAAGATCATATACTAACACCATGTTCCAAATTACAACCGGATTGGATGAAATTTGCTTCTCTTGGAGACTTCGCAAGCCACATCTGGGGATCGGTTTATACGGGGCTATATATAATTATGAACCGATGTGGACCAATTTTTGCATGGTTGTTAGAGACCATATACCAATATCATGTACCAAATTTCAGGCGGATCGGATGAAATTTGTTTCTCTTTGAGGCTCCGCAACCCAAATCTGGGGATCGGTTTATATGGGCGCTATATATAATTATGGACCGATGTGGACCAATTTTTGCACGGTTGTTAGAGACCATATACCAATACCATGTACCAAATTTCAGCCGGATCGGATGCAATTTGCTTCTCTTTGAGGCTCCGGAGGTCAAATCTGGAGATCGGTTTATATGGGGTCTATATATAATTA
The DNA here is from genome assembly GCF_050003625.1 of Haematobia irritans. Taxonomy (NCBI): domain Eukaryota; kingdom Metazoa; phylum Arthropoda; class Insecta; order Diptera; family Muscidae; genus Haematobia; species Haematobia irritans. The sequence goes on along the minus strand of NC_134398.1, from coordinate 69,325,518 downwards.
TGGACCGATGTGGACCAATTTGTGCATGATTGTTAGAGACCATATACCAATATCATGTACCAAATTTCAGCCGGATCGGATGAAATTTGCTTCTCTTTGAGGCTCCGCAAGCCAAATCTGGTGATCGGTTTATATGGGGGCTATATATAATTATGGATCGATGTGGACCAATTTTTGCATGATTAGTAGAGACCATATACCAACACCATGTACCAAATTTCAGCCGGATCGGATGAAATTTTCTTCTCTTTGAGGCTCCGCAAGCCAAATCTGGGGATCGGTTTATATGGGGGCTATATATAATTATGGACCGATGTGAACCAGTTTTTGCATGGTTGTTAGAGACCATATACCAACACCATATACCAAATTTCAGCCGGATCGGATGAAATTTGCTTCTCTTTTAGGCTCCGCAAGCCTTTATATGGGGGCTATAGGTAAAAGTCGACCGATATGGCCCATTTTCAATACAATCCGACCTACATCGATAACAACTACTTGTGCCAAGTTTCAAGTCGATAGCTTGTTTCGTTCGGAAGTTAGCGTGATTTCAACAGACGGACGGACGGACGGACATGCTTAGATCGACTCAGAATTTCACCACGACCCAGAATATGCATACTTTATGGGGTCTTAGAGCAATATTTCGATGTGTTACAAACGGAATGACAAAGTTAATATACCCCATCCTATGATGGAGGGTAGAAAATAATAAATTTGTATTAGAAAATAAATTTGTATTACCACCACGGTTGCCACACACCCTCAAAAAAATCGCTTCTTTAACATATGTTCCAAACATATTTTGCAGGAAGCACATATATTATTGGATACTGCCGAAACATTAATATGTTTGTTTTATGTGAACATATTATATGTTTGGAAGCATTTTGAGCCCAAAAATATTATATGCTTGGAAGAATTTTTCCCAAAGACGATTCTGCTCATTGCCTAACATACTCGTAATTTTCACATCCACGAAATATTTTAGTTCTTGGTACCTTTTTCTGTAATACAAATAATGTTGAAGAAATTATTCACTTTTATAAATTTTTTAAATTTTACCTTTCGCCTGCACGGAGAATCGAACCGAGCACCATACAGTTTGTAAGCCAACACACTATCCACTGGATTACGTAGCTGTTATAGTCACCAGGAGATAATTATCGTTATAAATTACATTTATATAGCATAGTTTGCAGCGCCCACGAGCCCATGCGAACATAACATTATTTAACAGAAACATACATTTGTTTGCCACGTGGAGCAGTGGTTAGCATGTCTGCCTTGCATGCAAAGGGTCGTGGGTTCAATCCCTGCTCCGACCGAACACTTTTTTTATTTTTAATTTACACATTTATAAAGGGTGATTCTTTTGAGGTTAGGATTTTCATGCATTAGTATTTGACAGATCACGTGGGATTTCAGACATGGTGTCAAAGAGAAAGATGCTCAGTATGCTTTGACATTTCATCATGAATAGACTTACTAACGAGCCACAGCGTCGAATTTTCAGTGAATGGGCCCTAGAAAAGTTGGCAGAAAATCCGCTTTTTTATCGACAAATTTTGTTCAGCGATGAGGCTCATTTCTGGTTGAATGGCTACGTAAATAAGCAAAATTGCCGCATTTGGAGTGAAGAGCAACCAGAAGCCGTTCAAGAACTGCCCATGCATCCCGAAAAATGCACTGTTTGGTGTGGTTTGTACGCTGGTGGAATCATTGGACCGTATTTTTTCAAAGATGCTGTTGGACGCAACGTTACGGTGAATGGCGATCGCTATCGTTCGATGCTAACAAACTTTTTGTTGCCAAAAATGGAAGAACTGAACTTGGTTGACATGTGGTTTCAACAAGATGGCGCTACATGCCACACAGCTCGCGATTCTATGGCCATTTTGAGGGAAAACTTCGGAGAACAATTCATCTCAAGAAATGGACCGGTAAGTTGGCCACCAAGATCATGCGATTTGACGCCTTTAGACTATTTTTTGTGGGGCTGCGTCAAGTCTAAAGTCTACAGAAATAAGCCAGCAACTATTCCAGCTTTGGAAGACAACATTTCCGAAGAAATTCGGGCTATTCCGGCCGAAATGCTCGAAAAAGTTGCCCAAAATTGGACTTTCCGAATGGACCACCTAAGACGCAGCCGCGGTCAACATTTAAATGAAATTATCTTCAAAAAGTAAATGTCATGGACCAATCTAACGTTTCAAATAAAGAACCGATGAGATTTTGCAAATTTTATGCGTTTTTTTAAAAAAAAAAGTTATCAAGCTCTTAACAAATCACCCTTTATTTATACTATATTAAATTTTTATAATGAAACTACGATTTCATTCAAATTTTTGGCCTTATCATAAAACAATTTTCCGAAACAACATACAAGCGGTTTCACAGAAATTGTTCTCGTTTGATTCTTTCGCTGTTATGTTGATATCTTTCGTCAACTCTCCCGGTTTCCATCTCTATTTCTTTCTCTATACTCTCTCTGTCGCTTTCAATAAAATATCACAACATATGTATGTTTAGTCGAAATTTGTAAATTTATATATGTTTGCATTCACACATATGACTTTTATGAAACATTCATGCCACAAACATAATATATTCTAACGTATTAACATAGATGTCCCAAACATTTAGTGTTAGTTTAGGAACATTACATGTTTGCACTTAAAAATATTGTGTTTTAAAATTGTGCCCGAAACACATTTTGTTTATATCGGAACATATGAAAAACATATTTTTCTAACAGTGCAGTTGGTGGAATTCTACCAAAAATAGTACTTTTTTTTTGTTAAATCTCTATAGAAATAAAATTTTTGGAAAAAGTTTCTATAAACAAATTTTTTTGAGAAATTGTTCTATAGAAATAAAATTTGGATAATAAATTCTATAGAAATAAAATTTTGAGAAAAAAATCCATAGAAATAGCATTTTGAGAACATTTTTTATAGAAATAATATTTTGAAAAAAATTTCTACAGAAATACAATTTTGACAAAATTTTCTATAGAAACAAGTACATACGGCCGTAAGTTCGGCCAGGCCGAAGCTTATGTACCCTCCATCATGGATTGCGTAGAAACTTCTTCTAAACATTGCCATCCACAATCGAATTACTTAAGTTGCGGTAACGCTTGCCGATGGCAAGGTATCTTAAAATCTCCTAACACCATCTTCTAAATTGTATGTAAGTCCATACGTGGTATACATTAAATCAAAAAAGATCGATCCAATACATATATAATTCAGTTTGACACAGTAGACATAAAATTTTGACATTTTCTACAGAAATAAAATTTTGACAAAATTTTCTATAGAAATAAAATCTTGGTAGATTATTTTTGGCTCGAGTGGCAACCATGATTATGAACCGAATAAAATTTGAACAAAATTTTCTATAGAAATAAAATTTTGACAATGATGAAGAATTTATTATGAACCGAATAAAATTTTAACAAAATTTTCTCTAGAAATAAAATTTTGACAAAATTTTCTATAGAAATAACATTTTGGTAGACTATTTTTGGCTCTAGTGGCAACCATGATTATGAACCGATATGGACCAATTTTTGTGTGATTGGACCAATTTTGGTATGGTTGTTAGCGACCATATACTAACACCACGTTCCTAATTTGAAACGGATCGGATGAATGTTGCTCCTCCAAGAGGCTCCGGAGGTCAAATCTGGAGAACGTTTTATATGGGGGCTATATATAATTATGGACCGATATGGACCAATTCTGGCACGCTTGTTAAAGATCATATACTAACACCATGTTCCAAATTACAACCGGATTGGATGAAATTTGCTTCTCTTGGAGACTTCGCAAGCCAAATCTGGGGATCGGTTTATATGGGGGCTATATATAATTATGAACCGATGTGGACCAATTTTTGCATGGTTGTTAGAGACCATATACCAACACCATGTACCAAATTTCAGCCGGATCGGATGAAATATGCTTCTCTTAGAGGCTCCACAAGCCAAATCTGGGGATCGGTTTATATGGGGGCTATATATAATTATGGACCGATGTGGACCAATTTCTGCACGGTTGTTGGAGACCATATACCAACACCATGTACCAAATCTCAGCCGGATCGGATGCAATTTGCTTCTCTTTGAGGCTTCGCAAGCCAAATCTGGAGATCGGTTTATATGGGGTCTATATATAATTATGGACCGATGTGGACCAATTTTTGCATGGTTGTTAGAGACCATATACCAACATCATGTACCCAATTTCAGCCGGATCGGATGAAATTTGCTTCTCTTTGAGGCTCCGCAAACCAAATCTGGAGATCGGTTTATGTGGGGTCTATATATAATTATGGACCGATGTGGACCAATTTTTGCATGGTTGTTAGAGACCATATACCAACATCATGTACCCAATTTCAGCCGGATCGGATGAAATTTGCTTCTCTTTGAGGCTCCGCAAACCAAATCTGGGGATCGGTTTATATGGGGGCTATATATAATTATGGACCGATGTGGACCAATTTTTGCATGATTGTTAGAGACCATATACCAACACCATGTACCAAATTTCAGCCGGATCGGATGAAATATGCTTCTCTTAGAGGCTCCACAAGCCAAATCTGGCTCCACAAGCCAAATTGGATGAAATTTGCTTCTCTTGGAGACTTCGCAAGCCAAATCTGGGGATCGGTTTATATGGGGGCTATATATAATTATGAACCGATGTGGACCAATTTTTGCATGGTTGTTAGAGACCATATACCAACACCATGTACCAAATTTCAGCCGGATCGGATGAAATATGCTTCTCTTAGAGGCTCCACAAGCCAAATCTGGGGATCGGTTTATATGGGGGCTATATATAATTATGGACCGATGTGGACCAATTTCTGCACGGTTGTTGGAGACCATATACCAACACCATGTACCAAATCTCAGCCGGATCGGATGCAATTTGCTTCTCTTTGAGGCTTCGCAAGCCAAATCTGGAGATCGGTTTATATGGGGTCTATATATAATTATGGACCGATGTGGACCAATTTTTGCATGGTTGTTAGAGACCATATACCAACATCATGTACCCAATTTCAGCCGGATCGGATGAAATTTGCTTCTCTTTGAGGCTCCGCAAACCAAATCTGGGGATCGGTTTATATGGGGGCTATATATAATTATGGACCGATGTGGACCAATTTTTGCATGATTGTTAGAGACCATATACCAACACCATGTACCAAATTTCAGCCGGATCGGATGAAATATGCTTCTCTTAGAGGCTCCACAAGCCAAATCTGGGGATCGGTTTATATGGGGGCTATATATAATTATGGACCAATGTGGACCAATTTTTGTATGGTTGTTAGAGACCATATACCAACACCATGTACCAAATTTCAGCCGGATCGGATGAAATATGCTTCTGTTAGAGGCTCCACAAGCCAAATCTGAGGGTCCCTTTATATGGGGGCTATACGTAAAAGTGGACCGATATGGCCCATTTTCAATACCATCCGACCTACATCGATAACAACTACTTGTGCCAAGTTTCAAGTCGATAGCTTGTTTCGTTCGGAAGTTAGCGTGATTTCAACAGACGGACGGACGGACGGACGGACATGCTTAGATCGACTCAGAATTTCACCACGACCCAGAATATATATACTTTATGGGGTCTTAGAGCAATATTTCGATGTGTTACAAACGGAATGACAAAGTTAATATACCCCCATCCTATGATGGAGGGTATAATAAAATGTTGACAAAATTTTCTACAGGAATAGAGTTTTGACAAAAATTTCTATAGAAATATTTGTTTGGTAGATTTGTGGTAATCTTCAAATTTTGTTAGATTTTTTTTTTGGCACGAGTGGTAAATGTTGTTAAAGATCAAGATGTTGTTAAAGAGCCGGCTTCTAATTTCCTCCTCTAGAGCCAACAAAATTTAAAATTATTACAAATTGTGTTGAGTGAAAATGTCCCTACATTGTGGTCCAACGTGCCTACAAGACGCTAAATATTAGAAAAACCCTACACTGTTAGAAAAATATGTTTTTCATATGTTCCGATATAAACAAAATGTGTTTCGGGCACAATTTTTAAACACAATATATTTAAGTGCAAACATGTAATGTTCCTAAATTAACTCTAAATGTTTGGGACACATATGTTAGTATGTCAGAATATATTATGTTTGGGGCATGAATGTTTCATAAAAATAATATGTGTTAATGTAAACATATATACATTTACAAATTTCGAGTAAACATATATATGTTGTGATATTTTATTCAGAGAGCGACAGAGAGAGAGAGATAGTATAGAGAAAGAAATAGAGATGGAAACCGGGAGGGTTGACGAAAGATATCAACATAACACAGCGAGAGAATCAAAAGAGAGCAACTTGTGTGAAATTGCTTGTATGTTGTTTCGGAAAACTGTTTTATGACAAGGCCAAAAATTTGATATGCTTAAGTCTAAATATTATTTAATTTGAATATTAGAATGAGTATTCGGAGTAAAGAGAATAGACATTTGAAAAAAAACAGCATGTAAAAAACTGTACACCCCTAAATAAATTTATGTGTATATTATAAAATTATTTATGTATGTTTATACTCGACTCCACGTTCTTCTTTTGTTAGAGTTTTTGAATTCCTTCCAAAATTTCAAACTTTTGTACCAAAAACAGTTTTTTATTACAAAATTGTTATTTTTCCAATAAAAAAAAATAATATTTTATCCAAAAGCTCAGTCCATTTCGTTTATATCAAGCACTGTTTCTGACTGTTAATAACCCACATTTCGAAGTTTCATTATAAAAATTTAATATAGTATAAATATAAATGTGTAAATTAAAAAAAAAAATTGGTGTACGGTCGGAGCAGTGATTGAACCCACGACCCTTTGCATGAAAGGCGGACATGCTAACTATTGCTCCACGTGGCAAACAAATGTATGTTTCTGGAGAATGGTAAAAATTAAAAAATTTATAAAATTGAATAATTTCTTCAACATTATTTGTATTACAGAAAAAGGTGCCAAGAACTAAAAAATTTCGTGGAAATGAAAATTATGTGAGGGAATGAGCACAATCTTCTTTGGGGAGAATTCTTCCAAGCATATAATATTTTTGGGCTCAAAATGACAAACACATTAATGTTTCGGCAGTATCCAATAATATATATGCTTCCTGCAAAATATGTTTGGAACATATGTTAGAGAAGCGATTTTTTTTGAGGGTGTATATATAGGGAATTTCCCCTACTTCTAGCAACACTGGCTGTAGTTGATATTGCACCTACGGAGTTAGTATGCCACTAATATTGAGCCCATTATTAAATAAGAGAAAATCGTTCAATTAGTGTGGGTACTAAATCCAAATTTGTAAAAGTCGAGCAATATGCTTATGTAAGAGCTACAAGTACGTATAAATACGGCCAGTATATCAAAATTTGAAATTTGAGTAACATTGGTTAATAAATAAGAGTACTATGGTCAAATTTGGGAAAATCGGGCTATACATATATATGGGAGCTATATCTAAATCTAAACTAATTTCTATGATTTTTTTGCACATATAGTTAGTGCTATAGAAGACAACATTTAGCCAAATTTGAGTAAGATCGGTTGATAAATAAGGTTTTTATGGCCAAATTTAGAAAAATCGGGCGGTACATATATATGGGAGATATAGCTAAATCAGAACCGATTTCGATGATTTTTTGCACATATAGTTAGTGCTATAGAAGATTACATTTAGCCAACTTTGAGTAAATAATTTAGCCAACGGTTGATAAATAAAGGTATTGTGGCCAAATTTGGGCATCTCGGAGAGAGAGGTTAGGGTTTCGCTTGAAACTACCGGTAACTCTCTTTGTCGTCTCAGCGGCTTCCGGTTTTCGATTTCTCCCCGATCCAGACTTCCTGGCTGTCGACAAACGTTCCCCAAACACTTTAATTACATTTGTAACGGTTGATTTGGCAACTTTTAGCGATTTTGCCAGCTTTGCGTGCGAGTAGCTCGGATTTTCGCGATGCGCGAGCAAAATTTTGATACGCTGCTCTTTTTGCTTGGACGGCATTTTGACAACTGAAGAGTGAATTCCAAAATCAAAATAGGAGCAACATTCTACACACACACACCTTCAAAATGAGGGGTGTTCAGGTTTTATAAATGCAAAATTGAAAGAAATACGTCAAGTTTATATTGACCAAATTTTGACCGTATCACCCTTTAATATGAACTTGTCATAGAACGAATGTCCACCGTTTCAACAACCGTTGCAATGAATTTGCATCACTTCTTAAGGTGTGATCTGAATTCAGTGTTTTGAATGTGAATTAAAAATTTTGTGATATTTTCCTAAATAAATAATTTTTATACTTTTTTATGATTTTTAATGCATTCTAACGCTTGTTTGAAACGTTTTTTCAAATATTATCGATTTTTCTATAATGGATTTAGCAAAATGGATTGTGGCAAAATTTGAATAATTTGTTCCATTTTGTTTATTCTTACTCTTTTTTTAAACTATTTGAAAAAAGAAAACAAAAAATTACGCATTAAAATAGAAAAAATGAAGTAAAAAAACTTCCTGTGTAGGTAAAATAGTTAACTTCTTTGTGAGGACATTTTTGGAAGTGCTTTTAAAGTTGTGCCTTTAGAACAACTCCCAATTTGTTGCTGAGAAAAGTGTGGAACTACCCTACGGGAAATGTATCAACCACAGAACTGGTACAGGACTAGTCCCTGGTGTGTATGGACCAGTCCCAGTTCTGATCAAAACGTATGGAAGGGACCGTCCACTTTAACATGGGTTTTTCATTGACGGAGTAAACTTACATTTTAGGACGCGTCTTGGACTCATCCCAAAGGACACGTCCTGGGACAATTTAGCAGGAGCAACCCATAAACAGGTCCTCAGGAACCAGTCTCGGACAAACTCTTAGAAATCTATTTCAATTTGGCCTCCTAGGTGCAAATCGAACCCGAAATGGAAAAAAAAACTTTTGAAATATGTCGAACAAAAGGTTATCCTGATAATTTTATTTCACTAAATGTGAAAATTGCAACTAACTGGAGCACAGGTACCAGTTCTGTGATAGGTCCGTCAGTGGCAATTTGCACCAATTTCCCGTAGGGTACTTTTAGTTGCTTTATTATAAATTGATTGTCGAGTTATTTTGATGTCTATTTTTTATTCAATTTTATGAAATAAAACATTAGTTGAACCTTAAGTTCAGTCTATACAGTTTTAGCTAGGGGGGCTATAGCCCCCCCTAGGAAAATTGTCTAGCTACGCTAATGGAGGTGGTTCTGAGTCGATCGGTATTTTATGTGGTCTAAAATCAATATTTCTGGTAGGCACATTTTTTGGCAGAACAAACTTATTATACCCTGACCACTATGTGGTTTAGGATATAAAAACAAGTATATACAGACGTAAGTTCGGCCAGGCCGAATCTTATGTACCCTTCACCATGGATTGCGTAGAAACTTCTACGAAAGACTGTCATCCACAATCGATTTACTTGGGTTGTGGTATCTTAAAACTTCTTAACATCGTTTTATACCCACCACCATAGAATGGTGACGGGGGTATAATAAGTTTGTCATTCCGTTTGTAACACATCGAAATATCGATTTCCGACTATATAAAGTATATATATTATTGATCAGGGAGAAATTCTAAGACGATATAACGATGTCCGTCTGTCCGTCTGGCTGTCTGTCTGTATGTCCGTTGTAATCATGCTACAGTCTCCAATAATGAAGCAATCGTGCTGAAATTTTGCACAAGCTCGTCTTTTGTCTGCAGGCAGGTCAAGTTCGAAGCTATATCGGTCCAGGTTTTGATATAGTCCCCATATAAACCGACCTTCCGATTTGGGGTCTTGGGCTTATAGAAATCGTAGTTTTTACCCAATTTGCCTGAAATCTTAAATCTAGAGGTATTTTATGACCATAAAGAGATGTGCCAAAAATGGTGAGTATCGGCCCATGTTTTGGTATAGTCCCATATAGACGGATCTCCCGATTTTATTTCTTGGGCTTATAGAAACCGCAGTTTTTATTCAATTTACCTGAAACTGGAAATCTAGAGGTATTGTAGGACCACAAATACGTGTGGCAAAAATTGTGAGTATCGGTCCATATTTTGGTATAGCCCCCATATAGACTGATCTCCCGATTTTACTTCTTGGGCTTATAGAAACCGCAGTTTTTATTCAATTTACCTGAAATTGGAAATCTAGAGGTATCGTAGGACCACAAATACGTGTGCCAAAATTTGTGAGTATCGGTCCATGTTTTGGTATGGTCCCCATATAAAACGACCTCCCGATTTGGGGTCTTGGGCTTATGGAAACCGTAATTTTTATCCAATTTGTCTGAAATTGGAAATCTAGAGGTATTTTAGGACCATAAAGAGGTGTGCCAAAAATGGTGAGTATCGGTCCATATTTTGGTATAGCCCCCATATAGACCGATTTCCCGATTTTACTTCTTGGGCTTCTAGAATCCGAAGTTTTTCTCCTATTTGCCTGAAATTGGAAATCTAGAGGTATTTTCGGGTCATAAAGAGGTGTGCCGAAAACGGTGAGTATCGGCCCATATTTTAGTATAGCCCCTATAAGAACGATCTCCCGATTTAACTCCTTGAGTTTCTAGAAACCGTAGTTTTTATCTGATTTGCCTGACATTGTAAATATTCTGGTATTTTAGGATCACAAAAACGTGTATCGGATTAAGTTTTTACCGGTCCATTTGGTAATGCCTCCATATAGACCGACTTCACTTCTTGAGGGAGTAGAAGGCGCACTGATCATGAAAATTGCTTGAAACTCAATGAAAAATTTCCAGATTTTACTTCTACAGATGTAAGATTTCAAATCAAGACGTTATTTTATAATTTTCTTGCACACTTACAAGAGATGTTAATGATTCCTCTAAAACTCAAACAAAAATGGTTCTTATAAATCCAGAATCTGATATAGTCCTCATAGGTGAAATCTTTAAATTTATCTTCGGGAAGTGTCCTCAAGTCCTCAAGCCCTCCTGAAATTTCAAAGGAAACCCTAATATTTGGTTCATGGTGGTGGGTATTTAAGATTCGGCCCGGCCGAACTTACTGCTGTATATACTTGTCTAAATTGTGAGTTAGTCCACACGTGGTATATATTAGACAAAAAGTTATGTATAGGTAAGTCTACAAATAATTACGAATCGATATGAACTTTTTCACAGAACATAGAGAGCCAGAATTGAAATATGGGGGTCGCTTATATGGGGGCTATATACAATTATGAACTTGATATGGACCAATTTTTGTGTGATTGGGGATCGATTTATCTGAGGGATATATATATGTTAACTATAGACCGATGTGTACCTACTTAGGCATGGTTATCAACTGCCATATACTAGTACAATGTACCAAATTTCAACTGACTCGGATGAAATTTGCTTCTCCATGAGGCTTCAAAGACTGGAATCATTTATTGTCTCAAAAAATATAATTCCGGACCCTCAATTTGGAGTCCGGAAAAAGCACTCGACTATCGAACAAGTTTTTAGAGTCACCGATAATATTGAAAAAAACTTCGAGAGAAAACAAGTCTGCTCCGCTGTATTCTTGGACATTTCCAAAGCTTTTGATGGAGTATGGCATGATGGTCTGCTTCTAAAGCTCAGCGGATTAATTCCAATGAATTATTTTATAGAGTATGCCAAGATAACGAATTTATTAATCTATATTCAATATCTGTAGGAGTTCCGCAGGGCAGTATACTTGGACCTTTGCTGTATCTACTTTACACTCACGATATGCCTGTTAACGAAGATTGTTTCATTGGAACATTTGCTGATGACACACTTTTAATGTCAAATACGGTTTTAATGTCAAAAAATACAGATGTATCCGTACATAACCTCCAGGCGTTTTTAAACAAGGTTCATCAATGGACAAAAAACTGGGGTCTAAAGCTCAACAGTAGCAAAATCATGTTGACTTTGCGAAAATTGCCTCAAGATACAAACCCCTGAAAATAGTCAATGAGCAAGTGCCTTTTTCAAACTCAGCAAAATATCTTGGCTTTGCACTGGATTCTAAATTAAATTGGAAAATTCATATTGATAAAAAGTGCGAAGAACTAAATATTAAATACCGTAGTCTAAGCTGGTTAATTGGAAAAAAATCAGTCCTCCCCACAGATAATAAACTCTTAATATATAAACAAGCATTAAAACCAATATGGATATATGCCATTCATCTATGGGGATGTGCGGCAAACAGTTCTATCGAAAAACTACAAAGGTTTCAAAACAAAGTGATAAGAAGTGAAGTAAACGCTCCATGGTATGTCCGAAATAGTGACCTCCACCGATACTTAAAAATGACTACGATCAAAGAGGAAATCTCTAGATTTGCAGAAAAACGTCTTATCCGCTACAGAACCATATCAACCTAGAAGATTGTGCCGCTTCACACCACATGATTTATTAACTCGCTTTAATATATGAAAGCCTCAATTCAAAATAAAAATTTTACAAGAATAATTCTCCTACACACAAAAAAATGTTTTTCTGATTCAATCACGAAATTAGTTGATCCATTTAATTTTTAATTGAAATGTCTTCAATCACAGAAGTGATAGTATCAATTAAAAGATTAATTGAAGGTCAATTAAAAAGTAATTGATCCAATTAAAAAATTAATTGATACTATTATTTTTGTGATTGATTTTTGTTTCATTTAAAAAATTTATTGAATCAATTAAATTTTTAATTGAATATTTTTTAAAACTCAATTAAAATTTTAATTGGAAAAATTTTCGTGAAATTTTTTTGTGTGTAGTTTAGTCTAAGGATATTCTAATTCCTATAAGTCTATTGATTGTTTATATATATAATATACTGGTTAGTCACTTCTTCACAATAGAGACTAGTGGTATAGGTTAAGCATCATATATGTATTTGCTTAAATAAATAAAAAAAGACGACAACCAGAGGTCAAAGTCAAATATTCTTTGCATCGTGCCTTGTTGTAACAGCCATCAACAAAATTTGGAAGTTCTACCTAAGTTATGTTTTTAATGCATATCCAAAAATAGAGATGGACATAATTTTATATTCATGAGACGTTCGTTTTGAGATGATCTATAAAAAGCACTTTTTTATATTGTTTTCCCAAAACTACATTTTGAACTGAATTTTAAAATAATAGACATTTATAAAAACATCATTTGAAAATGTACCAATTCATTTCTCGGCAGACGTAGAATTTTGCTATAAAATATTAGCTGGTATGATTAAAAACATCTTTACGTAGATTTATTTAAAATGAAACCCGAAATATTGAAAAAGCATCACTAATGCAAAATAAATGCAACGGATACTTAAAGTCTTGTTCAACTCGATGATCTAATTGTAAATATATTTACCTTTCAAAGTGGAAAATGATGTCCACTTTTCTCATATTGGGAAATTTTAAACTAAAACTTAATAATTTCGATGAACTAAAGCAAGGAAAACTTGGTTTTCCCTTTATAAGGTTTAAGTTAACATTTCCCAGTTATCTCCTATACGTACACTCTCAAACCCACCACATTGCGCACATCAGCTGCTTTCATACATGCTTATATTATTTAAAATTCTTACGAAAAGCGATTGTAATACCAGTCTTTCTTATATATCAATAAATGTTATTATTAACCCTTTTTATTTCCCAAAAGTCTTTTACTCCTTATAATTGCCACTTTTCTGCTTTCACAAAATTTTAAATGTGTCTAATTGATTTCACGCATACCAAAATTGAAATTTATAGACTATTTGCCATTGGAAACAATATCCTCCATTTCACCCTTCACGCATGTAATTATAAAGTACTGCTATTATTTCGCGAGCATGAATTTATGAACTCATCCAGAGATATTGTACAAAGTTTGGTGTTTGCATATTTATATCCTTTTTGGCATATTTTTATCAATGTAGATATACATCATCTCCCACAATATAATTTTGTATGTTTGTCCTTTGAAATATAGTGATATTAAGGAAAATCGGGGAAACGTCGACTTTTAAGTATGCTACACGGAAAAACAAGTGCGTAGTTAAACTAAAGAAAAATTATACTTAGTTTTATTGCAAAAAAATTATTTGTTTTGTAGTTCAATTTTATTATTATTATTAAAAATAATAATAATATTTTACTACTATTATGAAGAGTAATGTAAAGGAACTAGGCTTGCTAGATGGCCGGGATTCGCCTGGATTGTCCCGGAAATTCGTCTCCAGGAAGTGTCCCAAATCTTTGACAAAATTTGCCAAAAATTCCAGAATTTCAATTACTCAAGGGATATGTTTTAATATTTTTTTCCATTTCTTATAAAAGAAAACTATTTGAAATTAAATCGCTTTCAAAAATATTTTGTACCATTACATTCAATCTCATCACTATGACAAACAAATCAAATCACTGTCTTTCGAATCATCAGCTGTCACTTGAGCAGCAAATGTAAAAAAATATACGCAAATATCTAATTTTATTTCAAATTCACGTTTTTCTGCGAAATGCATTTTTATAAATCAAAAGTCAAGTCTATACTCTCTGCCAACATTTCAAAGTTCGATTTTATCCCTATCACTATCATAGACTCTTTAGCGATACTATAAGAATCCCCAACTCTGATGCGCATTATACCCAAACTATGTCAACGGCGATATCCAAGTTTCCAGTATCGAAAGGTTTGTAGTGCCTTTCGACACTGGAAAGCAGCGATTGCCATTTCAGAGCTTAATTTTGTTTGCCAAATCCGAAAGTAAATATGAAAAAACAAAATTTGCCAAAACTGTTGACGTTTGATATAAAATCATCGCAGCATCTTGGGAGAAAGTTTCAGAGGCACCAACATATTTAAAAATTTTAAAGTCTGCAGACAATAACGACTATGCCATGGCGTTTATGCAAATTTACCAAGTGATAAAATATGGACAACTATTTTCGAAAAAATGTGACTGTTTTGGCTTGTCCCGACAAATCCCGAAATGTACGGAGCAATGTCCCGGAACCCCAAAAGGAACTAATATAGCTCTAAAGTAAAAAAAAAAAACTATTTATTTACGCTAACAAACTTCTAGAACAAGAGGTAGCGGTGTAAATATGTTAACAAAACCCGCACAAGAGAGGCCTTTAATATCCAATAAGGATTAAATGTCTAAAATATCATTCTAACTCATCCCTAGCACCAGAGCATTTGATAAAGATACATGACTAAGATTGTGACCTTATAATGAAGACATCAAAGAGAAACTTATTTAACAGAGCATTATAACTAAAACGTTAAGTGATACAAATCACAAACGTGGATTAAAAGAAAATGGAAGGATTGAGAAGGTTTAAATAATTTTTTTTATTTGTGTCGTATACTTCTTTCAGTTTTGTTGTTATTTTAAAAGTTATTCATGTAGTACATTTATCTTGAAATTTCTGTATGCACAACTAGTACAATATTGTTGACAAACTTTGCCTAATTTTAAAATAATAAATTTATTTAGGTAATTTCCTAATGAAATCGCAAGATTCCGGTCGCAATTCTAAACCGATTTCAATGAAATTTGGCACAGTGTACTTTATTGGCACTCGGACAAACGATATTGAATTTAGAACAAATAGGATCAAATTTAAATATAGCTCCCATATACATATATGTATCGTCCGATTTGGACAACTGATGCCATATTGCCCCTATTTACTATCGATAGTCGTCACCTTATAATCCTTTTCAACACACTTCATGTTGGCAAACTATCATTGAAATTGCTTCAGATTTACATTCCATATATCGCCCGATTCTCCCAAATTTGGCCATAGTAGCGTTATTTATTTACAGAGCTTACTCAGAGTTGGCATAATGTTACTTTCTGCGGTAAAAACTGCAACTTCAAAAAAAAAAATCAGTTTAAATTTATATAATGTTTCACTAGATATGTATAGCCCGATTTTCCTAAATTTGTCCATAATACCCTTATTCATGAACCGATCGAACCCAAAGCGGGTATAACGTAAACTTCTATGGTATCAACTAAACCCACAAAACATCATCTAAATCGTTTCAGATTTGGATATAGTTCTCATATGCGTGTATCGCCCGTTTTCCACAATTTGACCATAATATCCTTATTTATCAACCGATAGGAAAACGTTTTCAATACATGTTTTCCAAGCGTTTTTTTTTTCGTTACGTGTAGTAATAAACAATAAAAATATTAAATTTAATTATTAAAGACGGTCATGAATTCTATAAAAACACATACATTTGACTCCTTTTGCATTTTAACTAAAGTCCAACATCGCGAGAAAATGGGGGAGGACTTTTGTCTTTAACACTTGATTTAACACTGGCATATTTTATAAGCATATGTGCGTGTATATGTGCCCCTGTATGCGGCATATTCCACTTATAAATAATAATTTTATATTCTTCGCATAAAACTTTTCTTTGAACCTCAAAGAAATGAGGCAAGTGAAGCAAAAGAGAAGTTTTTGAACGTGGAATATGAATCCTAATAGATTTAGATATACATCTCTAACATATGGACACAAAGAAGAATGAATGAACAGCGACGAACAAAGTAAAAAAAATGACATGGATGGATAAAACTTGGCTTTTTTCGTCGTATTTTCCAAAGGAATAGAAGATGCCAATATCTAAGGCAAATTCTCAAACCAGTCGAAAATTTTGAATGTAGAATATGTCAAGGAAATGAAAACTTCATAAATGACAGATATTTTTTACATTTCAGTAAATTTTACAAGTATTGCTGGTATTGCAAAGCATAAAAACCATTTGGAAATCCTCTTGGCCATCAATAACGAAAACATTGAATATGGGATTTAAAAGTATTTTTGTTTTTTCTAGCTCGTTTCTTTCGTAACTCTTTTGTATTTTTTAAACGATTTAAAATTCCAAAAGGCGCTCATTGTTAAGACGACAGCATAGAAAGTACTTTAAAAGCTATATGTTTTTTTGTGTCCAATTTGTTTTCTAATCCTAATGAGATTTTTAATAACTTCTTTGATGATGTTTTTTTATTGATAAGACTCTATACAAGACTGATTTTTCTCAAAGCAACCCGAAGTCCAATTGAAATGAAAATTTTATAAATATGAGCACTTGACAATTCAAACAATTTTCTTTATGTAGGAAAACACCACCACCAACACCATCAGTCTTATTAAAAAAAACGTTTCTTATTATGGTGGTAGAAGATAGAGATGCTATTCGGTGTCATCGTAACCAATATCCATTTCTTAGAATTACTTATTTGAAATATCTTGTAAATTGGCAAATATTCAGAACAAACAAATAAATAATAATAAAAGTAAAGTAATATAATTTAATTATACGAAGTTTACCTTTGATAATCAATCCACGCAAAACTATATATAATTTACATTCGGCCAAAAATCGATAATCGGCCTTCAGCGACAAGATGCCGATTAACCGAATAGTCCCAGTGTTGAATTTTGCTCAGACAAAACACCCAGTACCAATAAGACGTAAAAAAAACAAGTATATACAGCAGTAAGTTCGGCCAGGCCGAATCTTAAGTACCCACCACCATGAATCAAATATAACAGTTACCTTTGAAAACTCTTCGGCGTAGCGTGTTACTTGATAATACATAGCGGGTTACTTGATAATGTGCTATGCCAAAAGTATGCACCGATACAAAAAAAACTGCACACCTAGATGTGGTTCTGAAAAACCTACAGAATTTAGACCCCAACTCGGAGGGCGGGTTTATAAGGGGGATATATCAAAATCTATACCGATACACAATTTATTCGGAACACCTATTTATGGTCCCCAAAAACCTATAGATTTCAAATTTTAAGCAAATTGAATAAAAACTACGGTTCCTAGAAGTTCAAGAAGTAAAATCGGGAGATCGGGCTATATGGGGGCTATAGCATACCATAGACCGATACACACCATATTCGGCACACCTGTTTGTGGTCCTAACATAGATTTAGATTTATAATTTCAAGAAAATCGGATTGAAAATACGGTTTCTAGTAGCCAAAGAAGTAAAATCAGGAGATCGGGCTATACCAAAACATGGACTGATACACCCCATTTTCGACACACCTATTTTTGGTTCTAAAATACCTCTAGATTTCGAATCTTAGTCAAATCGGATAGAAATTTAGGTTGAAGGCTGTAGCGTGATTATAACAGACAGACAGACGGACATTGTTATATTATAAGACATGGACTTACTTACCTTTTATTGTGGTTTTTATGCCTTTGTTGAAAATAAAGGGTGATTCTTTTGAGGTTAGGATTTTCATGCATTAGTACTTGACAGATCACGTGGGATTTCAGACATGGTGTCAAAGAGAAAGATGCTCAGTATGCTTTGACATTTCATCATGAATAGACTTACTAACGAGCAACGCTTGCAAATCATTGAATTTTATTACCAAAATCAGTGGCAGAAAATCCGCTTTTTTATCGACAAATTTTGTTCAGCGATGAGGCTCATTTCTGGTTGAATGGCTACGTAAATAAGCAAAATTGCCGCATTTGGAGTGAAGAGCAACCAGAAGCCGTTCAAGAACTGCCCATGCATCCCGAAAAATGCACTGTTTGGTGTGGTTTGTACGCTGGTGGAATCATTGGACCGTATTTTTTCAAAGATGCTGTTGGACGCAACGTTACGGTGAATGGCGATCGCTATCGTTCGATGCTAACAAACTTTTTGTTGCCAAAAATGGAAGAACTGAACTTGGTTGACATGTGGTTTCAACAAGATGGCGCTACATGCCACACAGCTCGCGATTCTATGGCCATTTTGAGGGAAAACTTCGGAGAACAATTCATCTCAAGAAATGGACCGGTAAGTTGGCCACCAAGATCATGCGATTTGACGCCTTTAGACTATTTTTTGTGGGGCTACGTCAAGTCTAAAGTCTACAGAAATAAGCCAGCAACTATTCCAGCTTTGGAAGACAACATTTCCGAAGAAATTCGGGCTATTCCGGCCGAAATGCTCGAAAAAGTTGCCCAAAATTGGACTTTCCGAATGGACCACCTAAGACGCAGCCGCGGTCAACATTTAAATGAAATTATCTTCAAAAAGTAAATGTCATGGACCAATCTAACGTTTCAAATAAAGAACCGATGAGATTTTGCAAATTTTATGCGTTTTTTTTTTTAAAAATTATCAAGCTCTTAACAAATCACTCTTTATAAAGGGTGATACGGTCAAAATTTGGTCAAGGGAAAACGCGTGTAATCGGTGAAATCTTTTATTTAAAAAATCGAATTAAATTTCTTTTTCAAGTTCAATTAGTATAAAATTCAGGAAAAATATTCAGTTAGGCTTTCGCTTTAATAAATCCGAATTGGCGGCCTCACGCTTGACACCTGCCATCAAATTTTGTACAGCCACCTTGTCCACCTTATTCGCCGCAGAAAGTCAGTTTGCCTTGAACTGCTGCTCGTCCTTAGCAGTTTTTTTGGTCTTCTATAGGTTCCGCTTGACAATAGCCCAGTATTTCTCAATTTGGCGGAGCTCTGGCGTGTTGGGAGGGTTCTTATCCTTGGGAACCGCCTGCACGTTGTTGGCGGCGTACCACTCCATGGCCTTTTTACCGTAATGACAAGATGCCAAATCCGGCCAAAACAGTACGGAACAACCGTGTTTCTTCAGGAAAGGCAGCAGACGTTTATTTAAACACTCTTTCACGTAAATTTCTGGGTTGACAGTCCCGGAAGCTATGAAAATGCTGATTTTCATGCCACAGGTACAGATGGCTTGCCAAACCAGATATTTCTTTGCGAACTTTGACAGTTTTATGTGCTTGAAAATATCTGCTACCTTTCCCCTTCCTTTTGTCGTATAAAACTCCTGTCCCGGAAGCTGTTTGTAGTCGGCTTTGACGTAGGTTTCGTCGTCCATTACCACGCAGTCAAACTTCGTCAACATCGTCGTGTACAGCCTCCGGGATCGCGCTTTGGCCGTCGTATTTTGTTTATCATCGCGATTTGGAGTCACTACCTTCTTGTAAGTCGATAGTCCGGCTCGTTTTTTGGCTCGATGCACGGTTGTAGACGATACATTTGCGGCATCTCGGAGAGAGATTAGGGTTTAGCTTGAAACTAACGGCAACTCTCGTTGTCGTCTCAGCGGCTTCCGCTTTTCGATTTCCCCCCGATCCAGACTTCCTGGCTGTCGACAAACGTTCACCAGACACTTTAATTACACACCCTCACAAAAAATCGCTTCTGTAACATATACTCCCAAACATATTTTGCTTCAAGCATATACATTTTTGGGTATTGCCCAAACATTTATATGTTTGATCTCTACCAATATATAATATGTTTGAAAGCATATTGGTCTAAACAATATATGTTTGGGTAGTCTAAGTTCCAAACATTTTGTATTTTTGCATCCAAATTCAATAATGTTGTCTTCCAAAAACCAATATGTTATTATGTGACCATATAATATGTTTGGAAGCATTTTGCACCCAAAAATTTTATATGCTTAAAAAAAATTCTCCCAAACAATATTGTGCTCAAAATTTTATTTATTTATTTATATATTTACAATCATAATGAATTATGAAAATAAACAGGTAATATAGGTGCTAACAACATAGGTTTTCGACCTGAATGCTCAAAATTTTGTTTCTGCCCAATTGTATATTCCCCGACATCTTTCTCACTTCCACG
Source organism: Haematobia irritans (assembly GCF_050003625.1). Classification (NCBI taxonomy): domain Eukaryota; kingdom Metazoa; phylum Arthropoda; class Insecta; order Diptera; family Muscidae; genus Haematobia; species Haematobia irritans. The sequence goes on along the minus strand of NC_134398.1, from coordinate 69,304,781 downwards.
AGATTTTTTAGTTCTTAGCACCTTTTTCTGTAATACAAACATTGTAGAAGAAATTATTCAATTTTATGATTTTTATACCCTTCACCACTACTGTGGTACAGGGTATAATAAGTTTGTGCATTTGTATGTAACGCCAAGAAGGAGTAATCATAGACCAACCTTTTAGTATACGGATCGGCTTAGAATTAAATTCTGAGTCGATTTAGCGATGTCCGTCTGTCTGTCTGTCCGTCTGTCTGTCTGTCTGTCTGTTGATGTATTTTTGTGTGCAAAGTACAGCTCGCAGTTTTAGTCCGATTGTCCTAAAATTTGGTATAGGGTCCTGTTTCGGCTCAAAGACGATCCCTATTGATTTTGGAAAAAATCGGTTCAGATTTAGATATAGCTGCCATATATATTTTTCGCCGATCTGGTCATAATTGGCGTGTATATCAACCGATCTTCCTCAAATTCCGTACATCCGAATATTTTTTGGGTCTCGAAAAACTTGCAAAATACCAGCCACATCGGTTCAGATTTAGATATAGCTCTCATATATAGCTTTCGCCCTATTTACACTCATTTGCCCAAAGAGGCCAATTATTAACTCCGATTTGGTTGAAATTTTGCACAGGGAGTAGAATTAGCATTGTAACTGTGCGTGCCAAATTTGGTTGAAATCGGTTCAGATTTGGATATATCTCCCATATATAGCTTTCGCCCGATTTACACTCATATGACCACAGAGGCCAATTTTTAACTCCGATTTAGTTGAAATTTTGCACAGGGAGTAGAATTAGCATTGAAACTATGCGTGCCAAATTTGGTTGAAATCGGTTCAGATTTGGATATATCTCCCATATATATCTTTCGCCCGATTTACACTCATATGACCACAGAGGCAAATTTTTTGCTCCGATTTAGTTGAAATTTTGCACAGGGAGTAGAATTAGCATTGTAGCTATGCGTGCCAAATTTGGTTGAAATCGGTTCAGATTTAGATATATCTCCCATATATAGCTTTCGCCCGATTTACACTCATATGACCACAGAGGCCAATTTTTAACTCCGATTTAGTTGAAATTTTGCACAGGGAGTAGAATTAGCATTGTAGCTATGCGTGCCAAATTTGGTTGAAATCGGTTCAGATTTAGATATAGCTCCCATATATATATGTTTTTCTGATTTCGACAAAAATGGTCAAAATACCAACATTTTCCTTGTAAAATCGCCACTGCTTAGTCGAAAAGTTGTAAAAATGACTCCAATTTTCCTAAACATCTAATACATATATATCGAGCGATAAATCATAAATAAACTTTTTCGAAGTTTCCTTAAAATTGCTTCAGATTTAAACGTTTCCCATATTTTTTTACTAACATTGTGTTCCACCCTAGTGCATTAACCGACTTAAATTTTGAGTCTATAGATTTTGTAGAAGTCTATCAAATTCTTCCAGATCGAGTGATATTTAAATGTATGTAGTTGGGACAAACCTTTATATATAGCCCCCAACACATTTGACGGATGTGATATGGTATCGAAAATTTAGATCTACAAAGTGGTGCAGGGTATAATATAGTCGGCCCCGCCCGACTTTAGACTTTCCTTACTGGTTTTTTATTTTAATTTTACCTTTTGCCGGACGGGGATTCGAACAGCGGACCACACAGTTTGTAAGGATCAAAGAAGTAGCTGATCAATTGCCCAAGGAAAAATAAAATGTTAATTTTGTAATAACAAGCAACAACCACCAACTTAATTCAATATCGCTCCCTGTTAAATAGCGCTCCAAGCTACTAAACACATATATGTTTATAGGCTATTTCTAAATTAATATATGTTTGCATTCAAGCATATTATATTTACAAACATTTTATGTCCCAAACATAATATGTTCTAACATATTAACATATATGTCCCAAACATGTTATGCTAGTTTATAAACATTATATGCTTGCACTCAAAAATATTGTGTTTAAAAATTTGTTTTCCAAACATATAATGTTTATAGCCAAACATATGAAAAACAGTCTTTTTCAACCGTGCATTTGTAACGGTTTATTTGGCAACTTTTAGCGATTTTGCCAGCTTTGCGTGCGTGTAGCTCGGATTTTCGCGATGCGCGAGCAAAATTTTGATACGCTGCTCTTCTTGCTTGGACGGCATTTTGACAACTGAAGAGTGAATTCCAAAATCAAAATAGGAGCAACATTCTACACACACACACCTTCAAAATGAGGAGTGTTCAGGTTTTTTAAATGCAAAATTGAAAGAAATGCGTTAAGTTTATATTGACCAAATTTTGACCGTATCACCCTTTATGCTAATATTGATTATTGATTTCAGGAAAATAATCGACTTCGATCAAAAAAACGCGCTTAGGTAAATCTTTATGCTTATTTTGTGTAAAATTTTTTCCCGCCTTTTTGTTAATTTAACGTGTGTATAATGTATAGTGTAGTGGAGGTTAGATCAGAGTTAAATCAGTTCACTCAAAACCAGTGAACCATCCGGCTCTAAACCAATTTTAAATTCATGCGATATGTCATATTAACTAAAGGAAGAATATCCGGAAAAAATATAAAAATACTAGTGGTCAAACTAATTTAACGCACTTTTTATTCATGGAAATTATTATGTTTTAATAAAAAATTCCCCAATAGCAGGCAGTTATATTGAATTTAATAGTTTTTGTATACTTTTGTTAAATAACCTAAAAAAGTACAAATGAAGTACAAAGATTTACTGATCGTGAATCGTAAATAATTTTTTGGCATTTTGAACTCCAATCTATTGTTATCGTCTGTCTATATAATTATCGAAAAGTATTTACTTATTTTTGTGTTATTGCCGTTTTTAATACGGTTCCATTGGCACTGAAAAATATTGACCTACAATGGAAGATTATGCCAGATACATTTTAAGGCATGCAATTTACACAATATTAAGACAAATTTCCTTAAAATAATTAAATTTTAATTAAAAGACAGTTTATAATCTTTGCTTTTAAAATCGTTCTTCTTTAAATTTAGGACACGAATCTTTTACGAATTTGCCTCACTCCGTAGGTCTGTGTAGTAACAATTTTCCCTTAAATTAACTAAAAATATTTTTAATTTACAGAAAACGCCTTTAAATAAGCTGATACATTGATTTTTTAGGCTTAAGATAAAAACGTTTCAAATATAGGTTAAGACTAATTTTGAGGATGTTGCATCTTTGGTTTAAAGCTTTGTTTTAAGTATCCGTTATAATTTGAATTTTCAAATCGGTATATCTTTGTACGTGAAAAGCTTTATTAACATATCCCAAAAGAGAATAAAAATTCGATAAATAATGTCTGCATCCTAATTTTAATTTTATTTATCGTAGACGCACGCAGAGAAGAAACATGATTGCCACAATCATATTCGAAGAGTAAAATAATATGATAGCAGCTATTTTTGCGGCGACCATGTAATATTTTAACCTGCAACCATGTTGGCTCAGTGAACATGGTTCTAAGAAAAATACAATTGTCCTCATCTAAAATGTTATTATATTGATAAAAAGAATTTTGTTTCCATTAAAAGACAATGGTCACGATCTAAAATGTTATGTTATTCGGCAAAAATGTTTTTCTTCTAGTTAAAAGAACATGGTCACAACCTAAAATGTTTTGATTTTTATGAAAAAACTTTTTTCGTCGTCGAAAAAAGGACGAGAAAAGAAAACACAAAATCAACTTTATTTATTTGTTTTTATTTATTTATAAACTAATTCATTGTTTATTTGTATTTATAATGTCGTGCAAGCAAACTTCACATATTTTTACACACTCTAGTTTGGTTCAATTTCAACAACAAGTAATCATTCCATATTTACTTCGTGACCATCAAATGTACAAACGCAGACATCATGTAACTGCAAATAAAAATAAATTATACCATATATCAAAATGCAGAACAAAAACCAGGTATATTTTTTTCAATTACACTTTCCTTGTTTGTATTCACATAAAACCACGTGCCATTTCTGAATAAATAAATTAACACAAAACACAATAATTCCGTATTCTCCGTCCATTCCAAGAAACAATCAACACACGACTGACGCGCAAAATGAAAATCGTGTGTACCTGCTCAATGTTTTTATAAAATTCTTGTCGCTGCAAAAAAATTAAAAAATTAAATGGTCACGAAAACAATGTACATGGTCTTTATGGCCATGTAATGGTTGTAGACATGTCTATACGTAAACTATAAAAATATTTTTTTCTCTGCAAAAAAGTAAAAAAATTGAATGGTCAGATACATGATTTTCCTGACCATTTAATGGTCTCAAATTCTATCATTTAAATAATAGAACATGTTTGCGGCATTTGAGAACCATTTAAATGCTTATTGCCAACATATATTTTTCTCCGCTCGAAAATTATTTTTACAAAGACAAAATACATGGTTTTCGCGACAATTACATACTCTAAATAAGCATTAAATGGATGCGGCAACCATGTCCAAACATGTTTTTTCTGTGCGTGCGTAAAGCCATATAAATACCTAAAAAACGCCTTTTTTTAAAGAAGCCGCAGCTTTGGCTCGGAGTCATACCAAATTCCTTGAGGGAAGGTCAAAATCTTTAGATACAAGTAAACTTTGTTTTGTGTGAGTCAGAGATTTCTTCTATCGAATATTTAAATTTAGTCACACTCTTGTACACAGAAACATTGTTTTATGTGGAACATAAAAAATTTGGTTCACTGAAAAACGCTTGTCCGATTCCAAAGATTCTGCGTTTTAGTTGTTTTCGTATTGATACTGAGCCAATGAAGTGGAAATTTAAGTAAGGATATCTGTAAGACACAATTCACTCTTAAATTTAAGTTCTGCGTACTTGTTTGTACTGGGAAATAAACTTGAATTCGGTTTTCAGCTTTTGTCTTCAAAGTCCTTAAAAAATGAATTAACGAAAACTTAAATTCAGATTCGACTTCAACTAGAAATTATGCTATGCTTCAAGTGCAAAACGCCTTTGAACAAAATTATTGAAAACAAGTTAGCAAAGTCTAAAGTCGGGCGGTGCCGACTATATTATACCCTTCACCACTGTGTAGACCAAAATTGTTGATACCATCTCAACTCCTGCAAATTTGTTGGGAGGTACATTGTGCCATTTGTGCCTTAATCGGAAGAATGTGCTTTATATAAATCGGGGCCGACTTGGATAAAATTTGACACAGCTAAACAAAATGTTAAATCTTTTTTCTGTGTAAAATAGAATCAATTGCAGTAAAATTCAACGGAATTCGGGTAAAATATGAAATTGTCTACAATATTTCCCCAAATCAGGCGTATATATATGGGAGCTATATCCAAATATATACCAATTTCAACTAAATTTGGTGCACAATGCTAAAATATTATTTCTACTCCCAGGGCAAAATAGTAGTTATATGAATCTAAATATATACATACGGGAGCTATATGTAAATCTGAATCGATTTCAACGAAATTTAGCATACTTGACCATCCATTATATGTACTCTTTGTACAAAATTTGAATGAAATAAAGGCAAAATTCTGGCCTCTAGGGCCAATTAGATACATATTGGGCGAAAGATATATGTTGGAGCTATATCTATATCTTAACCGATTTTAACCACATTTGGCATGGATAGCTATAATATTAATTCTACTCCCTGTGCATAGCCTCACATAAATCGGAGTAAAACTTTGGCCTCTATGGTCATAAGAGTCTAAATCGGGAGAAATATATATATGGGAGCTATATCTACATGTGAACCGATTTCAACCAAATTTAGTAATGATTGGAGAATATCAATTCTACTCTCTATGCAATTCTATACGTGAATCTGTGTTAAAAAAATTTGGCCTCTATGGTCATATGAGTCTAGAACAAACAAAATTTCACGCAAATTGGTAGTAAACTTTGGCCTCTGTGGTCATGTGAGTCTTAATCGGGTGAAAGATATATATTGGAGTTGTATCTAAATCTGAACCGATTTGACTGATATTTTGCAAGTTTCTCGAGACTCATGAAATATACAGACGTACGGAATTTGAAGAAGATCGGTTGATAAACACATCAATTATGACCAGACCGGTGATAATTATATATGGCAGCTATATCTAAATCTGAACCGATTTTTTCCAAAATCAAAAGCGATTGTCTTTGTCCCGAAAAACGACCCTTAACCAAATTTGACGACGATCGGACTTAACCTACAACCTGTACTTTGCACACAAAAATACATGAACAGACAGACAGATGGAAGGACGGGCAGACGGACATAACTAAATCGACTCAGAATTCAATTCTAAGACGATCGGTATACCAAACGATGGGTCTCTGACTCTTCCTTCTTGGCGTTACATACAAATGCACAAACTTATACCCTGTTCCACAGTAGTGGTGAAGGGTATAAAACAAATTGCTTTGTAATTAAGATGCAAATATCAACAAATTTAAAGAGGATTTCATTAATTTTGAGGAATATTTCAGAATTATTAAAGCCAACTTGACCCAATTTTATGAGTACTAACGTCTTAAAAATAATGCTTTGAAAGACGCCTCCTAGAGAAATGTATTTTATATTGTACGCAAAAAGCACATTCGTATTTTAAGGACAGCTAATGTATGTGATTACGAGAATTTTATTTTTAAGTGTGATTACACAGAAAAAATGTTTTGTAACCTAATTATGTTAGGACAAGTTTCATTGATGCGAAGATATTCATTCTTCTATAAAAAAGTTCACTTTTTCTGTATATATACGTCAAAAAGAAACAGGAAAATGGTATAAAATACATTTACATTCAAAGTTTGTGTATATAAAACCGCGGTGATCCTATATTTACGATGCGAGTTTTGAAGGAGATGTGAAAATCTGGAACAACTGTCTTTCCAAAATTTGGACTACATTTTTATTACTCCACAACTCTAAAAACATAGAAGTGATAAGCAAAATTACAAAATTTTTATTTTTGCATTTAAAAAATACGTTTTGATCCAAAAGCACAGTCTATTCCGTTTATATCAAACAATGTTCTTTTCTGACCTTAAATCTTTAATAAGACACCTTTTGAAATTTTATAGTAAAAATGTAATATAATAGTATGTCATGTCGAACTTCTTTTCGGAATCTACCGCACATTTTTGGAATATATGTAAAAAAAATATTTTGTGTTCGGTCGAAGTGGGGATCTAATAAAATTGAATAATTTCTAAATATTTATAAAATTGAATAATTTCTAGAATTCTGGAATAATTTCTAAGAACTAAAAAAACTCATCGAAGTGAGAAAGATGTGAGAGAAAATGCGATTAGCCAGAAAAGAAAAAAAATTCAGTTAGTCTTATGAAATTGTTTTTACATCCTGTAAAAGTATCAACGTCTATCACAAAAAGTATATACATTTCTTCCAAACAAACTTCCTTACAGCGAAAAGCAAATGGGAAACGATATTTGTTTGTCTAAGATTTCGATTGAGGGGAAAGAGTTTTTTTGTTTGCGTGCACCAGGAAGAAAACTTTGGTTAATTTTTGTAAATTTAGATTATTATTAGAAAATTGTAACTAAACAGTATTACAAACGCAGATGCCACGCCGGTAAATAAATATTTTTCGACAAATTCAAGAAAACTTATTAGAAAAGAATTTTCATTTGTTAAAGAAAATTTCGTAGGTTAAAGGAAACAAGTATATACGGCCGTAAGTTCGGCCAGGCCGAATCTTATGTACCCTCCACCATGGATTGCGTAGGAACTTCTACTAAAGGCTGTCATCCACAATCGAATTACTTGGGTTGCGATAACACTTGCCGATGGCAAGGTATCGTAAAACTTTTTAACACTGTCTTCTAAATTGTAAGTTAGCCCATACGGGGTATATATTAAACAAAAAAAGGCCGATTAAATACGTATATAATATAGTTTGACAAAATTTTCTATAGAAATGAAAACTTGACAAAATTTTCTATAGAAATAAAATTTTGACAAAATTTTCTATAGAAATAAAAACTTGACAAAATTTTCTATAGAAATAAAATGTTGACAAAATTTTCTATGGAAGTAAAATGTTGACAAAATTTCGTATAGAAATAAAAAGGTGACAAAATTTTCTACAGAAATAAATTTTTTACAAAATTTTCTATAAAAATAAAATTTTGACAAAACTTTCTATGGAAATAAAATTTTGACAAACATTTCTATAGAAATAAACGTTTGACAGAACTTTCTATAGAAATGAAATTTTGACACAACTTTCTATAGTAATAAAATTTGACAAAATTTTCTATGGAAATAAAGTTTTGGTAGATTATTTTTGGCGATATGGACCAATTTTTGTGTAATAAGTCATCGGCTATATATAACTAAAGACCGATATTGACCAATTTTTACATGGCTGTTAGAGGCCATATATTGACAAAATGTATCAAATTTCAACCGCATCGGATGACTTTTGCTATATATAATTATGGACCGATATGGACCAATTTTTGCATGGTTGTTAGATACCATATACTAACACCATGTACCAAATTTCAACTGGATCGGATGAATTTCGCTCCTCCAAGAGGCTCCTGAGGTCAAATCTGGGGATCGGTTTATATGGGAGCTATATATAATTATGAACCGATATGGACCAATTTTTGCATGGTTGTTAGAGACTATATACTAACACCACGTACTAAATTTCAATTGGATCGGATGAATTTTGCTCCTCCAAGAGGCTCCGGAGTCCAAATCTGGGGATCGGTTTATATGGGAGCTATATATAATTATGAACCGATATGGACCAATTTTTCCATGGTTGTTAGAGGCCGTATACTAACATCAGGTACCAAATTTCAACAGGATCGGATGAATTTTGCCCCTCCAAGAGGCTCCGGAGGTCAAATCTGGGGATCGGTTTATATGGGGGCTATATATAATTATGGACCGATATGGACCAATTTTTGCATGGGTGTTAGAGACCGTATACTAAGACCACGTACTAAATTTCAACCGGATCGGATGAATTTTGCTCCTCCAAGAGGCTCCGGAGGTCAAATCTGGGGATCGGTTTATATGGGAGCTATATATAATTATGGACCGATATGGACCAATTTTTGCATGGTTGTTAGAGGCCGTATACTAACATCAGGTACCAAATTTCAACCGGATCGGATGAATTTTGCTGCTCCGGGAGGCTCCCAAGCCAAATTTGGGGATCGGTTTATATGGGGGCTATACGTAAACGTGGTCCGATATGGCCGATTTTCAATACCATCCGACCTACATCAATAACAACTACTTGTGCCAAGTTTCAAGTCGATAGCTTGTTTCGTTCGGAAGTTAGCGTGATTTCCACAGACGGACGGACAGCCGGACAGACGGACGGACGGACATGCTTAGATCGACTCAGAATTTCACCACAACCCACAATATATATACTTTATGGGGTCTTAGAGCAATATTTCGATGTGTTACAAACGGAATGACAAAGTTAATATACCCCCATCCTATGGTGGAGGGTATAAAAATTGGAGTTCAAAATTGGAAAAATGTCTTTAGTGCCATACGAAGTTCAAGATGGGCGCATTTGTAGTAAAATTTACAAAATTAAAAAAATAATTAACTATTTTATGAGAGTAAGAATTTAGTAAATCTTTGTGCTTCATTTGTGTAAATTGATTTCCCGTTTTTTAGTTCCTTTAACTAACACACGCAAAATATTATTAGAGTAAATTATCCAAACTAATAAGTGCATGAACTAAAATAAAGTTAAATTGGATTTAGTGAAATAGAGGGTTCACTTTTGTTTGGGTGCATAATCAAATGTCCGAGTTGACCACATTCAAAATCTTCATGTTACCAAATATAAACTTTTAATGGACTACAAAGACAAATTATCCATGTCTCCATTTAAACAGAAGAAACTATTCCCTGAAAATTCCATGCATATGGAAACATACACACAAACCCATTGTCCAAGGTCATATTTGGACACATATTGGACTAGAGTATTAATTTTGAAGTGATGTCGAAATCATCCATTTAAAAAGCAACTGATGGATTTCCATATATGTCTGTTAACGAACGAGTAAACAGCACATTCATACATACCATTATGTGTTATAGAAGCTTCTATATCTGAATTCCAGTTCACTCACAAATGACTGGAATATGATTTAAATGAGAATTTGCGCAAGTCTCAATGGAAAATATGATAATACGAGCATATTTGTTTGTAAATGGAAATGAAACCAACTCCAAACAAGTGCTTAGTTTCACAGGTATGAAATTTATTTCAACGAAAATTTTTGAAAATATGTATGTGAAGTTCATCCAACACCAATCGTCAGCTCAACGACTAACCAAAACACCGGTCTATTACGACAACACAAAACCTAGTGGCTCTCATAAATGATTTTTTAATTGTAACAAACATAAAGGTGAGACAGACTGACAACAACGATGTCCCATTCCAATCATTGCCAAGAGACATACAGACAGAGATATGGCAAAATATAAAGGCAACTACAACAACAGAAACACCCTGACATATTGAAGTGAGTGTGAGCACCCTACTCCATTATTCACTCGATAAACTGAGCAACTCTCTTTCTCATATTCACTGAGACCAAAACGTCCATCACATACCCATACACATACATTTGAACATTTATCATTGTTATTGGGGAACAACAAAGTGAAAAGTGATTTGTACATGAAAACACATCATAAAGATAACGCCCCTTCGCTTTTAGCGGAAGTTTTTGCCCCTCCTTATTCAACAGCAAACTCTCGCGCACACAGGTAGAAGGGATACGTGTACCAAGGGTTAGTTTATGTATTGAAAATGTGGACCCATACAGTATGTATGTATATAAAAAAGGTAATTTTTTTTACTCAACATCCGTAGATTATTTGTCAATTGGATGAAGACTTTTGAAATTCTTCATGGTATTGCACACAGTGTCGCATTTTGCAACCTTTTTGGCGCCATGCGACTTTTTTAAATCTCCCCAATATGCCAAAATAAATGCACATTTTTAATCAATTTTGATCTTGTAGAATTTCCGCCTGGTCTCGTCTATAAATGATTTTCGCAACAATTAACGAATAGGTTAAGAATTGAAGCATGCGAATCTCTGTAATCAGTTCAAAATTGCGTAGATATAGGTGTTTACTACACTCCAAAAAAAGAGAACTCTCTATTTCACTAAAGCCAATTTAACTTTATTTTAGTTCATGGAGTTATTATGTTTGGAGAAAGTTTCCTTTACTCTAATAATTTTTTGCGTACGTTAGTTAAGATAACTAAAACCGAGGAAAAAATATATACACAAATGAAGCATAATGATCACGAATTTAGTTGATCCACAAAATAGTTCAGTATTTTTATAAATTTGTAAATTTTACTACAAATGCGTTCATCATGAACTTCGTATGTCACTAAAGACATTCGTGCAATTTTTCTTTTCCTTCAAACTACAAATTTTTCTTTAACAAGTGAAAAAACTTAATTATCTACTATATAAAAATAATTCGGGTTTTCCTTCCTGACGCAATAACTCCACAACGCACGAAACGATTTCTACGGTTTTGCATTCGTTGGAAAGGTCTCGGGCTCCGTGAGGTTTATAGCAAAGAAATTTCAAGAAAAGTGTCAACGGAAAAGCGGAAAATCTTTTTATATACAGCGCACATTACAAAAAAATATATTTTGGATTCATCGCAGTTGCTTTTGTTACAAAATAATTATTTTTTCACATGAAAAATGTTCGGAGAACGTAGAGGGTAATCATGTGGTGAAAATAGGGAACCTATTTGGGTGATATTTCCAAAGAAGGTTTGGGGTGATTTCTAGACAAAGACCCGCTACTTTATTTTTCGATATTTCGTCGCGGAGGTGGACCACCACTTTATACGACTTTTATTTAAAGCACTGTAAAAAAACAAAAGTTCTCTGATTTACTTGAGATTTACAGAGAACACGATGTGTGATTATGAATTTATTATGGGGTACCCGATTTTTTAATATTTGGACAGGAAGGGACCTCCCTTGCTCGACTTTTAGAAAATTTGAACAAACTTGTCTGAATTGCTTGAAATTTTCAGGGAAGTTTGAAGGGGGCGTCTAGGCAAAGAACGTCTACTTTATTTTTCGATATTTGGTCGAGGAGGGGCTTCCCCTTTGTCCCACTTTTTCTTAAAGTACAGTTAAAAAAAATAAAATTTGACGTCTTACTGACATTTTACGGAGAACTTGGGGGAGTTTATGAAATTCATATCAGGTATATTATTTTTTAATATTTGGTCGGGGAAAAATAAAAGAGCACAGAGGATGTGGGTTAAGTAATATTATTATAATGGATATTTGATTTTGTGATATTCGTAATGGAAGAGGGAAGAGGGTAAGGGGTGCCCTGCTGTTTAAAAATTGGGCTTATAATTTGCGTGAGATTTCCTGAGACGTCTACACAATATACGCTATATCATTTTTCGATATTGGGACGGGGAGGGAGACCTCCTCTAAAACTGAAAAAAACTAGGCCTTAGAGGAAGGTTATGAAATCAATATGGTGTACTTGATTTTTGGGTATTTGGACGGGAACCTTCTCCTTACCCTACACTATGAAACTTGAAGGAAAGTTTACAGATTTCTTGGAATTTGCAGAGAAAGTGACGTCCCTTTACAAAAATAGAGCAAAATCTAACCTTCTCCGATTTACTAGAAATTGGGAGAAGATGATTTTATACAGGTACATGACTTTTCGATGTCTGGTTGGGGAAGGGGAATAGTGAAGTTGGGTAATTTGTGAAATGAATATTGGGTACGTGATTTTACGACATCTGGTTGGGGAGGAGCGAATGAGGGGGTTCCCTTTTGCCCGATTTTTTGAAAATAGAAAGTAGAGGATTGTCGATAAATGGGAACTCGGTGCATAATTTTATGATTTTTCCACAAGCTTCTGCCAGACTTTTTTAAGTAAAAAACTTAAATTTACATGAAGCTGATAGGCAAAATTGTCTAACACGCACAGAAAAAAACATGTTTGGACATGGTTGCCGCATCCATTTAATGCTTATCTAGAGTATGTAATTGTCGCGAAAACCATGTATTTTGTCTTTGTAAAAATAATTTTCGAGCGGAGAAAAATATATGTTGGCAATAAGCATTTAAATGGTTATCAAATGACGCAAACATGTTCTATTATTTAAATGATAGAATTTGAGACCATTAAATGGTGGGAAAAATCATGTACCTGACCATTCATTTTTTTTACTTTTTTGCAGAGAAAAAGTATTTTTATAGGTTACGTATAGACATGTGTAGAACCATTACATGGCCATAAAGACCATGCACATTGTTTTCGTGACCATTTAATTTTTTACTTTTTTTGCAGCGAAAACAATTTTATAAAAACATTGAGCAGGTACACACGATTTTCATTTTGCGCGTCAGTCGTGTGTTGATTGTTTCTTGGAATGGACGGAGAATACGGAATTATTGTGTTTTGTATTAATTTATTTATTCAGAAGTGGCACGTGGTTTTATGTGAATACAAAAAAGGAAAGTGTGATTGAAAAAAATATACCTGCTTTTTGTTCTGCATTTTGATATATGGTATAATTTATTTTTATTTGCAGTTACATGATGTCTGCGTTGGTACATTTGAAGGGCGCAAAGTAAATATGGAATGATTACTTATTGTTGAAATTGAACCAAACTAGAGTGTGTAAAAATATGTGATGTTTTCTTGCGCGATATTACAAATACAAAAAAAACAATGAATTATTTTATAAATAAATAAAAACAAATAAATAAAGTTAATATTTTGTTTTCTTTTCTCAAGTGGCGTCCTTTTTCAGACGACGAAAAAAGTTTTTTTCATAACGATCAAAACATTTTAGGTTGTGACCATGTTCTTTTAACTGGAAGAAAAACATTTTGGACGAATACCATAACATTTCAGATCGTGACCATTGTCTTTTAATGGGAACAAAATTCGTTTTATCAATATAATAACATTTTAGATGAGGACAATTTTATTTTTCTTAGAACCATGGTTAGGTTAGGTTATGTGGCAGCCCGATGTATCAGGCTCACTTAGACTATTCAGTCCATTGTGATACCATGTTCACTGAGCCAACATGGTTGCAGGTGAAAATGTTACATGGTCGCCGCAAAAATAGCTCCTACACTGAAAAAACAGTGAACCCACCAGGAAGAGAACTTTCGGTTAATTTTAGAAAATTTTGAATATTTGTAGAAAATTTTAACTAATCAGTATTACAAACGTTGGTATCACGCCGATGTCATAAAAATAAGTACATATTTTTTGACAAATTCAAGAAAATTTTATTTGACATAACTAAGTTTTTTCACTTGTTTAAGAAAATTTTGTAGTTTGAAGGAAAAACTTGGAGTTTAAAATTGCAAAAATGTCTTTAGTGACATACGAAGTTTATGATGGACGCATTTTTGGTAAAATTTACAAATTTAAAGAAATTCTTAACTATTTTGTGGAAGACACTAATTTAGTTCATCGGGTTTAGTTAATTTAACTAACGTACACAAAAATTATTAGAGTAAGTGTGTAAATATAACCATAGCGATAGGCGGTAGGCGAACACTTATTTACGTGTATTTCTTATGGGAAGCCCAAAATCCGCGACGGAATACCGTGACGGCTAGCGGCGTGTCGCTAAATTAAAACTTATTCTAACTCCTTGGCGAAAACTGGTATAGTGTTGCCATCGCTTATCAATTTTTTTTAACTCACCACTAGGAATTGCTGTTGCCTGGACACGTGTAGATTATTTTTTCTTGAAATAACTCAACAAATAACAAGCCATTGTATGTTTTTATTCAACTTCATTGTTTAATATTGTCAAAGCGTGCTGTATTGACAACAAAAGCGCTAGGAAACGTGAAAAAGGGAATTATTCGCCGTCAAGCTTATTGTATTTGCCGTTGCGGCAAAAATGTTTCGCCTACCGCCTATCGCTATGGTTATATTTACACACTAAAGAAAACTTTCTTTAAACATAATAATTCCATGAACTAAAATAAAGTTAAATTGGCTTTAGTGAAATAGAGAGTTCACTTTTTTTGAGTGTATCATATTACATCTCTGCGTGAACGATTTGAATACAGAACAATTACAAAACAAAAAATTGATTGAAGGGAAACATCCCCTACCCGATGTTTGTTAAGCCGGTCCGTTTTACATCTGCATAACCGCCCTATTTCTGTATATAAAGGAAAACGCAAGTAGTCCGATTTTTTTTAAATGAACGCACGGATGAAAAAGACTGTTTTTCATATGTTTGGCTATAAACATTATATGTTTGGAACCCAAATTTTTAAACACAATATTTTTGAGTGCAAGCATATAATGTTCATAAACTAGCATAACATGTTTGGGACATATATGTTAATATGTTAAAACATATTATGTTTGGGACATAAAATGTTTGTAAATATAATATGCTTGGATGCAAACATATATTAATTTAGAAATAGCCTATAAACATATATGTGTTTAGTAGCTTGGAGCGCTATTTAACAGGGAGCGATATTGAATTAAGTTGGTGGTTGTTGCTTGTTATTACAAAATTAACATTTTATTTTCCCTTGGGCAATTGATCAGCTACTTCTTTGATCCTTACAAACTGTGTGGTCCGCTGTTCGAATCCCCGTCCGGCAAAAGGTAAAATTAAAATAAAAAAAAAATCATACAATTGAATAATTTCTTCTACAATGTTTGTATTACAGAAAAAGGTGCTAAGAACTAAAAAATCTCGTGGAAGTGAGAAAGATGTCGGGGAATATACAATTGGGCAGAAACAAAATTTTGAGCATTCAGGTCGAAAACCTATGTTGTTAGCAGCTATATTACCTGTTTATTTTCATAATTCATTATGATTGTAAATATATAAATAAATAAATAAAATTTTGAGCACAATATTGTTTGGGAGAATTTTTTTAAGCATATAATATTTTTGGGTGCAAAATGCTTCCAAACATATTATATGTTCACATAATAACATATTGTTTTTTGGAAGACAACATTATTGAATTTGGATGCAAAAATACAAAATGTTTGGAACTTAGACTACCCAAACATATATTGTTTACACCAATATGCTTTCAAACATATTATATATTGGAAGAGATCAAACATATAAATGTTTGGGCAATACCCAAAAATGTATATGCTTGAAGCAAAATATGTTTGGGAGTATATGTTACAGAAGCGATTTTTTGTGAGCGTGCGGGACACGTGTGTGGAAACCATGGCGTGATTAATCAGTACTTCAATTTTTGTGCCAGACTTCCCCTGACGCTACTCTTTAAAAGAATTCAAATTTGTTTTCAGATCGAAGGAGATGGTTGACTAAGTTAACGAAAATATGCTTCGGGATGCGCTGCAAAGCGCGCCGGGTTACGCTAGTGTCTAATAAATTTTCTTGAATTTGTAGAAAAATATTAACTTATTTTTATGACATCGCAGTGATGCCAGCGTTTGTAATACGGTTTAGTTAAAATTTTCTAAAAATATTAAAAATTTTCTAAAATTAGCAAAAAGTTTTCTTCCTGGTGGGTTCACTGTTTCTTCAGTGTATGTTCGGGTTTTCCATCAAAACACTAAATTAGAAAATCTAACATATTTATATATGACGACGATCATATTTTTATCAAATCTTGTCAAATCATCGATGGAAAAGATCCAGAGCATTGAATGTGAAACATTTCAGCAGAAGAAAATTTTCGTACTATTCGCAAAAAATTACACCGAAAAAAAGTGAACTGTTTTATAGGAAGAATGAACTACCTCGCACGAAAATTGAACTAAATTTTACTCCACATTTTGAGATTTCCACAAAGCGTTGTTAAAACCAGGAAAGTTTAATGCCCTGTTGTATTTTTAACTGCAGTTCACGAAATTACATCATCTCATAGAAGAAAAAATTAACTGAAAGTAAAGAAGAAAATCATTGGCGGCAAATCATGACCATTTTAACCATACAGTAGTTCATTATTACTATTTTTGGGAATCGTACGAAAATCTTCTTTTGCTTTAGTTCATATTGAAGTTATGTGTACGGTCATTGAACTTTATACTCACGTTTAGTTCATAAAATTTTTGAGACATACTAAAAAAAAGTAAGATTTCATTAAGCTGTGGAAAATTTCGATAAAAATAATAAAATTTAACTACAAGCAAATACATTTTTTCCAATAAAAATAAGTTAAATTTAGCGTTAGTTTAACTACGGAAATTTTTTCTTTGTACTTTTACTTCGTATTTTTCTCTTATGAGAAGGTGCAATTGTGTTAATTGTAATTAAAAAGAATATCAGGTCATTCATTACTTTTTCCTTGTTTTAACCAGGGCTGTGGAGTCGAGCCAATTTTGCTCAACTCCGACTCCGACTCCAGCATTTTTCATCAGCTCGACTCCGACTCCGGGTAATATAACTAAATCTCATATTAATACCACTAATTTGTAGTTCTATTGTGGGGTACCGTAAGTGGATCGATATAAAGTATCATATTTATTTATGTGGTCTTAATTTCACATTAGATGCCAATTGATTCAAATTTAGGGCAATGTTTAATAAATAAAATAATAATATAAATACCCATCATAATATGAGAAGATATCAAGAGTATATGTATTTGTGGACCAAAATTATTGATACTATCTCAAATCCTTTAAATTTGTTGCGACCTATATAAAGGTTTATATTCCCATATGCATGAGTTTGAATCTGAATCGATTTAGACAAAATTGTATATACTTCTACAAAATCTATGTACTTAAAATTTAAATCTAACGTTATGGGACGTAACACAATTTTACCAAAAAATAAAAATGCAAGGAAAGTCTAAAGTCGGGTGGGCCGATTATAATATACTATGCACAACTTTGTATTTAGGTCTACATTTTGATAAAATCTCAAATCAGACTTCTACAAAATCTCGGGCAATATTTGGGAAATATTTATAATTGTTTAGACAATTTCGCAAAAATGCATTTATGATTCATTCATTGAAAATTTTTAAAAATTGAGTCATATCTACAAGTTTTCGATTTAGCAGTGAGTATCTGTGAGCATACAATTTTGGAAAAATTTTTGTCTAGTAAATAAAATTTTGCAAAATTTTCTACAGAAACAAAATTTTGAATAATTTTTTTATAGAAATAAAAGTTTGAAAAAATTATCAATAGAAATACAATTAAAAAAAATGTGTAGCAAACAAAATTTTGCAAAATTTTCTATAGAAATAAAATTTTGCAAAATATTCTACAGAAACAAAATTTTGACTAAATTTTAAATATAAAAAAATATTTCTATAGTAATAAAATTTTGAATACATTTTTTATAGCAGTGAGCATCAGTAAGAAAAAAAATTTTGAGAAAATTTGCTATAGAAATAAAATTTGACAATTTTTTCTTATAGAAATAAAATTTTGAAAAAATTATCAATAAAAATACAATTTTAGAAAAAATTTTGTGTGGTATATAAAATTCTGCAAAATATTCTACAGAAACAAAATTTTGACTAAATTTTCTATAGAAATAAAATTTTGACAAAATCCCTTCAATTGAAGGTTAGGTTAGGTTAAAGATGTAGCCCGATTTATTTAGGCTCTCTTAGACTTTTCAGTCCATTATGATTAACTAATAGTTCCTATATTATAGACACTTCTTGTTTTTTTTTTTTTACCGTTGAACCCATCCGATTATTTTCTTTTGTTGAACCCACTTGATTGTTCCAAAAATATTAGTAGACTGCTTAAGTTAACGTTTTCCAGGTCCGCCAGTAATATAAGCTATATGCCCCCAAAAAATTAATGCTTCGAACACCCAAAAACAATTTTACATATATTTTTACAAAAATTCCAAAAATGTTCGGAAGATTCCGAAGAGATGTTCGAAATAACATGCTACTATATTAAATTTTTAGTATGAAACTTCAGAATGTGTTTTATTAAAGACTTAAAGTCAGAAAAGAACAGTGATTTATATAAACGAAATGGACTGCGTTTTAGGCTCAAAAATTATTTTTTATTGCAAAAATACAAATTTTGTAACAAAAACATTTTTTCGAAGAAATTTAAAAAATCTAACAAAAGAAAAACGTTTTCGGTACACGTTTTCTAAGCGTTTTTTCTTTGCGTGTAGTGGGCGCTCATTATTTTAGGCTCACTAAGTCCGTTGTACACCGAAAGAATTCTCTTCGTAAAAGAACGAAATTTTTCTTTAAAAGTACGAAGTTTGTCATTGTTTTACAACCAAAGAACCTTTTCATTAAAAGTACGAAATACTTCGTACTTTTTACGAAGAAAAGTCCTTCCAAATTTTTCGTAGTTTGTAAGAAAAAAATTCGTACTTTTTATGAAAAATTTTCTTACTTTTTATGAAACAATTTCGTTCTTTTTATGAATATATTTTGTACTCTTTATGAAAAACTTTCGTGCTTTTGTTGAAAAACGTTCGAACTTTTACAAAAATTTTAATAGTCCAATGTGCATTCGGATGAAGTAACAAGTTTGAAAAATGTCATCACTACTTTACATCTTAAGTGTTTGAATATTTTTTAGTTTTATTGCTTCACTTTTATTCATAGCATGTGGAAAACCCACTGACCTTTCTGACTTGTCCAGGTTAGATCGTCGGGTTTTTTTAGTAATACTTTTCTAGATAAAAAGTGGTTTATTTATAGAGAAAGAGAAGTCGTGTAACAATGTTGGTTACACACAGAGAATACAGATTGGTTGTGACAAT
This sequence comes from Haematobia irritans, assembly GCF_050003625.1. NCBI lineage: Eukaryota > Metazoa > Arthropoda > Insecta > Diptera > Muscidae > Haematobia > Haematobia irritans. The sequence continues at coordinate 69,285,010 of NC_134398.1, read as the reverse complement.
CGAATTTATTGTCAACCTCCTTTTGGCAGTTGTGCCACCCGACTGATTCGGTCGACACAACCAATATCTCATATGGTGTTGGTTGGGTCTGTCGACGATATCGGTTATTGCTACCTTCATCATTCGATTGTGCTGCCCGACCTTAATAGTGCTCGTTACTAAATTAAAAATCGATTTTGTCCCAGTTAAATATTACATTTTATTTTATTAAAATATTACACTTAGTTTCGACTCATGTACGAGATGTCCATGAGCCGTAAGAGTTGAGACCAAAAAAGTAAAAGAGGTTATATTTCCTTATTTCAAGATATCTTTATTTATCCAATTACGTGGTACCTCTTCAATGGTTGATGTAAAAAGAGAGCGACTGGTTGGTGGTTGAGTTTCCACTTCAGTTCGGTTCGTATGAAATTATAACTAAACAAGTAAGGAAAGTCTAAAGTCGGGCGGGGCCGACTATATTATACCCTGCACCACTTTGTAGATATAAATTTTCGATACCATATCACATCCGTCAAATGTGGTGGGGGCTATATATAAAGGTTTGTCCCAAATACATACATTTAAATATCACTCGATCTGGACAGAATTTGATAGACTTCTACAAAATCTATGGACTTAAAATTAAAAAAAAAATTAAAATTTTAATGCACTAGGGTGGAACACAATTTTAGTAAAAACAAGTAAGGAAAGTCTGAAGTCGGGCGGGGCCGACTATATTATACCCTGCACCACTTTGTGGATCTAAATTTTCATTACCATATCACATAAGTAAAATGTGTTGGGGGCTATATATAAAGGTTTATCCCAAATACATAGATTAAATATCACTCGATCTGGACAGAATTTGATAGACTTCTACAAAATCTATAGACTCAAAATTTAAGTCGGCTAATGCACTAGGGTGGAACACAATGTTAGTAAAAAACCAGTAAGGAAAGTCTAAAGTCGGACGGGGCCGACTATATTATACCCTGCACCACTTTGTAGATCTAACTTTTCGATACCACATCACATCCGTCAAATGTGTTTGGGGCTATATATAAAGGTTTGTCCTAAATACATACATTTAAATATCACTCGATCTGGAAGAATTTGATAGACTTCCACAAAATCTATAGACTCAAAATTTAAGTCGGCTAATGCACTAGGGTGGAACACAATGTTAGTAAAAAAAAATATGGGAAACATTTAAATCTGAAGCAATTTTAAGGAAACTTTGCAAAAGTTTATTTATGATTTATCGCTCGATATATATGTATTAGAAGTTTAGGAAAATTAGAGTCATTTTTACAACTTTGCGACTAAGCAGTGGCGATTTTACAAGAAATTGTTGGTATTTTGACCATTTTTGTCGAAATCAGAAAAACATATATATGGGGGCTATATCTAAATCTGAACCGATTTCAACCAAATTTGGCACGCAACAATGCTAATTCTACTCTCTGTGCAAAATTTCAACTAAATCGGAGTTAAAAATTGGCCTCTGTGGTCATATGAGTGTAAATCGGGCGAAAGCTATATATGGGAGATATATCTAAATCTGAACCGATTTCAACCAAATTTGGCACGCAACAATGCTAATTCTACTCTCTGTGCAAAATTTCAACTAAATCGGAGTTAAAAATTGGCCTCTGTGGTCATATGAGTGTAAATCGGGCGAAAGCTATATATGGGAGATATATCTAAATATGAACCGATTTCAACCAAATTTGGCACGCATAGCTACAATGCTAATTCTACTCCCTGTGCAAAATTTCAACTAAATCGGAGCAAAAAATTGGCCTCTGTGGTCATATGAGTGTAAATCGGGCGAAAGCTATATATGGGACATATATCCAAATCTGAACCGATTTCAACCAAATTTGGCACGCATAGTTTCAATGCTAATTCTACTCCCTGTGCAAAATTTCAACTAAATCGGAGTTAAAAAATTGGCCTCTGTGGTCATATGAGTGTAAATCGGGCGAAAGCTATATATGGGAGATATATCCAAATCTGAACCGATTTCAACCAAATTTGGCACGCATAGTTACAATGCTAATTCTACTCCCTGTGCAAAATTTCAACCAAATCGGAGTTAAAAATTGGCCTCTTTGGGCAAATGAGTGTAAATCGGGCGAAAGCTATATATGAGAGCTATATCTAAATCTGAACCGATTTGGCTGGTATTTTGCAAGTTTTTTGAGACCCATAAAATATTCGGATGTACGGAATTTGAGGAAGATCGGTTGATATACACGCCAATTATGACCAGATCGGCGAAAAATATATATGGCAGCTATATCTAAATCTGAACCGATTTTTTCCAAAATCAATAGGGATCGTCTTTGAGCCGAAACAGGACCCTATACCAAATTTTAGGACAATCGGACTAAAACTGCGAGCTGTACTTTGCACACAAAAATACATCAACAGACAGACAGACAGACAGACAGACAGACGGACAGACAGACGGACAGACAGACAGACGGACATCGCTAAATCGACTCAGAATTTAATTCTAAGCCGATCGGTATACTAAAAGGTTGGTCTATGATTACTCCTTCTTGGCGTTACATACAAATGCACAAACTTATTATACCCTGTACCACAGTAGTGGTGAAGGGTATAAATATTGGAAACATTAAAATCTGAAGCAATTTTAAGGAAACTTCGCAAAAGTTTATTTATGATTTATCGCTCGATATATATGTATTAGAAGTTTAGGAAAATTAGAGTCATTTTTACAACTTTTCGACTAAGCAGTGGCGATTTTACAAGGAAAATGTTGGTATTTTGACCATTTTTGTCGAAATCGGAAAAACATATATATGGGAGCTATATCTAAATCTGAACCGATTTCAACCAAATTTGGCACGCATAGCTACAATGCTAATTCTACTCTCTGTGCAAAATGTCAACTAAATCGGAGCAAAAATTGGCCTCTGTGGTCATATTTGTGTAAATCGGCTTAAAGCTATATATGGGAGCTATATATAAATCTGAACCGATTTCAACCAAATTTGGAACGCATAGCTACAATGCTAATTCTACTCCCTGTGCAAAATTTCAATTCAATCGGAGTAAAAGATTGGCCACTATGGTCATATGAGTGTAAATCGGGCGAACGATATATATGGGAGCTATATCTAAATCTGAACCGATTTCAATAAAATTTGGCACACTTGACTACACTACTAATTGTACTCCTAGTGCAAAATTTCAACCAAATTGGGGTAAAACTCTGGCTTCTGGGACCGTATTAGTACATATCAAGCGAAAGATATATATGGGAGATATATCTAAATCTGAACCGATTTCAATAAAATTTGGCACACTTGACTATAGTACTAATTGTTCTTCTTGTGCACAATCTTAAGCAAATTAGGGTAAATCTCTGGCTTCTGGGGCCATATAAGTCCATATCGGGCGAAATATATATATGGGAGCTATATCTAAATCTGAACCGATTTCTTCCAAAATCAATAGGTATCTATTCTGAGCCAAAACACATACTTGTGCCAAATTTGAAGTCGATTGGACTAAAACTGCGACCTAGACTTTGATTACAAAAATGTGTTCACGGACAGACGGACATGGCTATATCGACTCAGGAGCCCACCCTGAGCATTTTTACCAAAGACACCATGTGTCTATCTCGTCTCCTGCTGGGTGTTGCAAACATATGCACTAACTTATAATACCCTGTTCCACAGTGTGGCGCAGGGTATAAATATACTATGAACTTCAGTGTTGACAATAAATTATAACAAGTATATACGGCCGTAAGTTCGGCCAGGCCGAATCTTATGTACCCTCCACCATGGATTGCGTAGGAACTTCTACTAAAGGCTGTCATCCACAATCGAATTACTTGGGTTGCGATAACACTTGCCGATGGCAAGGTATCGTAAAACTTTTTAACACTAAATTGTAAGTTAGCCCATACGGGGTATATATTAAACAAAAAAAGGCCGATTAAATACGTATATAATATAGTTTGACAAAATTTTCTATAGAAATGAAAACTTGACAAAATTTTCTATAGAAATAAAATTTTGACAAAATTTTCTATAGAAATAAAAACTTGACAAAATTTTCTATAGAAATAAAATGTTGACAAAATTTTCTATGGAAGTAAAATGTTGACAAAATTTTGTATAGAAATAAAATGTTGACAAAATTTTCTACAGAAATAAATTTTTTACAAAATTTTCTATAAAAATAAAATTTTGACAAAACTTTCTATGGAAATAAAATTTTGACAAACATTTCTATAGAAATAAACGTTTGACAAAACTTTCTATAGAAATGAAATTTTGACACAACTTTCTATAGTAATAAAATTTGACAAAATTTTCTATGGAAATAAAGTTTTGGTAGATTATTTTTGGCGATATGGACCAATTTTTGTGTAATAAGTCATCGGCTATATATAACTAAAGACCGATATTGACCAATTTTTACATGGCTGTTAGAGGCCATATATTGCCAAAATGTACCAAATTTCAACCGCATCGGATGACTTTTGCTATATATAATTATGAACCGATATGGACCAATTTTTGCATGGTTGTTAGAGACTATATACTAACACCACGTACTAAATTTCAATTGGATCGCATGAATTTTGCTCCTCCAAGAGGCTCCGGAGTTCAAATCTGGGGATCGGTTTATATGGGAGCTATATATAATTATGAACCGATATGGACCAATTTTTGCATGGTTGTTAGAAGCCGTATACTAACATCAGGTACCAAATTTCAACAGGATCGGATGAATTTTGCCCCTCCAAGAGGCTCCGGAGGTCAAATCTGGGGATCGATTTATATGGGGGCTATATATAATTATGGACCGATATGGACCAATTTTTGCATGGTTGTTAGAGACCGTATACTAACATCAGGTACCACATTTCAACCGGATCGGATGAATTTTTCCCCTCCAAGAGGCTCCGGAGGTCAAATCTGGGGATCGGTTTATATGGGGGCTATATATAATTATGGACCGACATGGACCAATTTTTGCATGGGTGTTAGAGACCGTATACTAAGACCACGTACTAAATTTCAACCGGATCGGATGAATTTTGCTCCTCCAAGAGGCTCCGGAGGTCAAATCTGGGGATCGGTTTATATGGGAGCTATATATAATTATGGACCGATATGGACCAATTTTTGCATGGTTGTTAGAGGCCGTATACTAACATCAGGTACCAAATTTCAACCGGATCGGATGAATTTTGCTGCTCCGGGAGGCTCCCAAGCCAAATTTGCGGATCGGTTTATATGGGGGCTATACGTAAACGTGGTCCGATATGGCCGATTTTCAATACCATCCGACCTACATCAATAACAACTACTTGTGCCAAGTTTCAAGTCGATAGCTTGTTTCGTTCGGAAGTTAGCGTGATTTCCACAGACGGACGGACAGCCGGACAGACGGACGGACATGCTTAGATCGACTCAGAATTTCACCACGACCCAGAATATATATACTTTATGGGGTCTTAGAGCAATATTTCGATGTGTTACAAACGGAATGACAAAGTTAATATACCCCCATCCTATGATGGAGGGTTTAAAAAAGGGAAATTTACTAGTGGCAACTACAATACTTTTCAAACTTAATTACTAACTAGATGGAATATAATTCAAATTTATTTATATTTTGTAGAAGTTAGAATTTTGGTTCAACTATGTTGAACAGCATGCTATCACCCAAATGAGAAGTAGCACAGATATGCATAGCAGGTTGGCTGATAAGTCCCCGGTCTAACAAAGAAAAACACATTTTTATACCCTTCACCACTACTGTGGTACAGGGTATAATAAGTTTGTGCATTTGTATGCAACACCAAGATGGAAAAGTCTGAGACCCATCGTTTAGTATACCGATCGTCTTAGAATTAAATTCTGAGTCGATTTAGCGAAGTCCGTCTGTCTGTCTGTTGGTGTATTTTTGTGTGCAAAGTACAGCTCGCAGTTTCAGTCCGATTGTCCTAAAATTTGGTATAGGGTCCTGCTTCGGCTCAAAGACGATCCCTATTGATTTTGGTTCAGATTTAGATATAGCTGCCATATATATTTTTCACCGATCTCGTCATAATTGGCGTGTATATCAACCGATCTTCCTCAAATTCCGTACATCCAAATATTTTATGATTCTCGAAAAACTTGCAAAATATCAGCCAAATCGGTTCAGATTTAGATATAGCTCCCATATATAGCTTTCGCTCGATTTACACTCATTTGCAACAGAGGCCAATTTTTTGCTCCGATTTAGTTGAAATTTTGCATAGGGAGTAGAATTAGCATTGTAACTAAGCATTAGCCAACTTAAATTTTGAGTCTATAGATTTTGTAAAAGTCTATCAAATTCTGTCCAAATCGAGTGATATTTAAATGTATGTATTTGGGACAAACCTTTACATATATCACCCAACACATTTGACGGATGTGATATGGTATCGAAAATTTAGATCTACAAAGTGGTGCAGGGTATAATATAGTTTTTATTATTCAACATAGTTCCCTTCAAGAGCGATACATCGATTATAACGACATACCAATTTTTTGATACCATTTTGGTAGTACTCGTTCGGTTTTGCCTCAAAATAGGCCTCAGTTTCGGCGATCACCTCTTCATTGCAGCCAAATGTTTTCCCTGCGAGCATCCTTTTGAGGTCTGAGAACAAGAAAAAGTCGCTAGGGGCCAGATCTGAGAATACGGTGGGTGGGGAAGCAATTCGAAGCCCAATTCATGAATTTTTGCCATAGTTCTCAATGACTTGTAGCACGGTGCAACACTTTTTTGCCGCGATTTCGACCTTCAAACGCTCCAATAACGCCATATAATAGTCACTGTTGATGGTTTTTCCCTTCTCAAGATAATCGGTAAAAATTATTCCATGCGCATCCCAAAAAACAGAGGCCATTACTTTGCCAGCGGACTTTTGAGTCTTTCCACGCTTCGGAGACGGTTCACCGGTCGCTGTCCACTCAGCCGACTGTCGATTGGACTCAGGAGTATAGTGATGGAGCCATGTTTCATCCATTGTCACATATCGACGGAAAAACTCGGGTGTATTACGAGTTAACAGCTGCAAACACCGCTCAGAATCATCAACACGCTGTTGTTTTTGGCCAAATGTGAGCTCGCGCGGCACCCATTTTGCACTGAGCTTCCGCATATCCAAATATTGATGAATGATATGACCAACACGTTCCTTTGATATCTTTAAGGCCTCTGCTATATCGATCAACTTCATTTTACGGTCATTCAAAATCATTTTGTGGATTTTTTGATGTTTTCGTCGGTAACCACCTCTTTCGGGCGTCCACTGCGTTCACCGTCCTCCGTGCTCATTTCACCACGCTTGAATTCTGCATACACTGTTAGAAAAATATGTTTTACATATGTTCCGATATAAACAAAATGTGTTTCGGGCACAATTTTTAAACACAATATATTTAAGTGCAAACATGTAATGTTCCTAAACTAACACAAAATGTTTGGGACACATATGTTAATATGTTAGAATATATTATGTTTGGGGCATGCATGTTTCATAAAAATAATATGTGTGAATGTAAACATATATAAATTTACAAATTTCGAGTACACATATATATGTTGTGATACTTTATTCAGAGAGCGACAGAGAGAGAGAGAGAGTTAGTATAGAGAAAGAAATAGAGATGGAAACCGGGAGGGTTGAATAAAAAGATATCAACATAAAACAGCGAGAGAATGAAATGAGAGCAATTTCTGTGAAACCGCTTGTATGTTGTTTCGGAAAACTGTTTCATGATAAGGCCAAAAATTTAAAATAAGTCTAAATATTATTTAATTTGAATATTAGAATGAGTATTCGGAACCAAGAGAATAGACATTTGAAAAAAACAGCATATTTGTATTACAGAAAAAGATGCGAAGAACTCAAAAATTTCGTGGAAGTGAAAATTATGTGAGAGAATGAGCACAATCTTCTTTGAGGAATTCTTCCAAGCATATACTATTTTTGGACTCAAAATGCTTCCAAACATATAATATGCTCACATAAAACAAACATATTAATATTTCGGCAGTATCCAATAATATATTTGCTTCCTGCAAAATATGTTTGGAACATATGTTAGAGAAGCGATTTTTTTTGAGGGTGTACCAATCAATTATTATTGATTTCCCTGGGGCAGAGTCCGGAAACTCATTATCAAGTCAATTTTTTGCTTCCACCGTATTTTTCCCTTCAGAAAACAGTATTTTATCAAAACACGAAATTCCTTTATTTCCATTTTTTCACAATAACAAAATTTGCTTCACAAAAGACGCTCTATCTCACAAACTAATTGACTTACAGACGTCAAATTTAGACACGAATCATTTGAAGGTTGGTACTATATAAAAATAATATGCATTTAATACTGGCGACGCCATCTATGTGTCAGACCGGGGAATTATCAGCCAACCTGTTAAAAAATAGAATAAAGGAATACACTGAAGCACATTATCAAAGACAATTTGATGTCGCGAACGAAAATTTTACAACTTTAATGAAACTTCTTCGTTATTTTAAATAAAATATTTCGTACTTTTTATGAATAAATTTTAACGCAGAAAGTTTCGTAATATATTCATAAATTCGTAAAAACTTCTTCACAAAAATCATGGCATTTGAAGAAAGTTTCGTTAAAAGTACGAACTTTTTACGTAGAAAAATTAATGTAGAACATTTCGTATATTCGTAAAATGTTCTTCGTGAAATTTACGAAAATGAATGAAAATTTAGTTATTTTAATGAAGAATTCACGAAGAATAGTTGATGAAATATTCTTCGTAAAATTAACGAAGAGAATTATCCCTTATCAAGGAATGACGCTTTTCGTATATATCACGTTAAAGTACATATTTATCAGTTTCAAAAGGAAAGTATACATAATTGATAATATAAAGCTACAGAAATTTTTACTATTTAGAAAGAATTCCCGTATACTTTTCATATGCAAATGTAAGTGGTATTACTGAAATAAACAGAAATCTCGACTGTGCGTACTATGGAAAGCTGATAACGATATCTAAATCATATTGCATGACTGTCGTCTTAAATTAAATCGTTTAGACATCTCCCATTTCATATTAATAGCTTCCTTATTTTCTCACAAATTGTCTTCATCTCTAAGTTTTCCATCTCTTTTCCAAAGAATCGCATGATATTATGAGCAAATTTATGTTTTGTAACTGACAACAATTCTGCGATTTCAAAATAAGATATGATGTTGACCCTCCATGACATCGTTGTAATATTCTAATCATAATTTTCCATCCAACCAACTCCAACCGACTTCAATAAATAACACCAAATTAGGAAATTAAAAATACGACACTAAGAATCTTCCTGTTCAAAGAAAGATGAATTACTTAAAATATAATTTGCTGTTGGTAACAAGAAAAGCCTCTTATGATGCCAACAACAACAAAAAAACAGGAAGTTCCATCAACCACCAAAAATAAGCATTTAACAGGATATAAAGTCAAAGCATTGCAGCCCACCAATTACCATTTCGTAATGCGGTTAGTCTTTGTACCAGCAAGAACGATGTAAAGGTGCGAACGTAGGCATGATGATATACTGTGCTGGAGAGTAGGTGTAGTGAAAACGGCAAAACATCCCAAATATAGTGGTAGGGGATGTGGCACATCATACCCAAGCTGTGGAAAGTGGACAGATTTAAAACTACAATGGGTGTTATTTACGAGTGTGATCATAGGACATTATTATAAACAATTTAATTTCAATTCTAAGATGTACACCGTTTCCAAAAATGAATGTATATTACAACGTCACGATTCAACTTAAACAAATCAAGTGAGGAAAGAGTATGGGCTAAGCAGACTTCAATGCACGAAGGCTTACAGGCAAAACAAAAGTGTTTTGAAAGCGTGTATCGAAAACGTTGTTCATTTGTTAGAGATTTTTTGGATTTCTTCGAAAATTTCAAACCTTTATCAACGAAAAAGGGTTTTTGTTAGAAAGTTTTGTAATTTTTACTAAGAACTAAAAAATCTCGAAGAAGTGAAAAATATATGACGGAAGAAGCAATTAATTAGCCAGAAAAGAAACATTTTTTGAGTTAGTCTTTATGAAATTGTTTTTACACGGATGAAAAAGACTGTTTTTCATATGTTTGGCTATAAACATTATATGTTTGGAACACAAATTTTTAAACACAATATTTTTGAGTGCAAACATATAATGTTCATAAACTAGCATAACATGTTTGGGACATATATGTTAATATGTTAGAACATATTATGTTTGGGACATAAAATTTTTTTAAATATAATATGCTTGGATGCAAACATATATTAATTTAGAAATAGCCTATAAACATATATGTGTTTAGTAGCTTGGAGCGCTATTTAACAGGGAGCGATATTGAATTAAGTTGGTGGTTGTTGCTTGTTATTACAAAATTAACATTTTATTTTTCCTTGGGCAATTGATCAGCTACTTCTTTGATCCTTACAAACTGTGTGGTCCGCTGTTCGAATCCCCGTCCGGCAAAAGGTAAAATTAAAATAAAAAAAAAATCATACAATTTAATAATTTCTTCTACAATGTTTGTATTACAGAAAAAGGTGCTAAGAACTAAAAAATCTCGTGGAAGTGAGAAAGATGTGGGGGAATATACAATTGGGCAGAAACAAAATTTTGAGCATTCAGGTCGAAAACCTATGTTGTTAGCACCTATATTACCTGTTTATTCATTCATAATTCATTATGATTGTATATATATAAATAAATAAATAAAATTTTGAGCACAATATTGTTTGGGAGAATTTTTTTTAAGCATATAATATTTTTGGGTGCAAAATGCTTCCAAACCTATTATATGGTCACATAATAACATATTGTTTTTTGGAAGACATCATTATTGAATTTGGATGCAAAAATACAAAATGTTTGGAACTTAGACTACCCAAACATATATTGTTTAGACCAATATGCTTTCAAACATATTATATATTGGAAGAGATCAAAGATATAAATGTTTGGGCAATAGCCAAAAATGTATATGCTTGAAGCAAAATATGTTTGGGAGTACACCCTCAAAAAAAATCGCTTCTTTAACATATGTTCCAAACATATTTTGCAGGAAGCACATATATTATTGCATACTGCCGAAACATTAATATGTTTGTTTTATGTGAACATATTATATGTTTGGAAGCATTTTGAGCCAAAAATATTATATGCTTGGAAGAATTTTTCCCAAACACGATTGTGCTCATTCCCTAACATACTCGTAATTTTCACTTCCACGAAATTTTTTAGTTATTGGAACCTTTCTCTGTAATACAAATAATGTTGAAGAAATTATTCACTTTTATAAATTTTTTAAATTTTACCTTTCGCCTGCACGGAGAATCGAACCGAGGACCATACAGTTTGTAAGCCAACACACTATCCACTGGGCTACGTAGCTGTTATGGTCACCAGCAGATAATTATCGTTATAAGTTACATTTATATAGCATAGTTTGCAGCGCCCACGAGCCCATGCAAACATAACATTATTTAACAGAAACATACATTTGTTTGCCACGTGGAGCAGTGGTTAGCATGTCTGCCTTGCATGCAAAGGGTCGTGGGTTCAATTCCTGCTCCGACCGAACACTTTTTTTATTTACACATGTATATTTATACTATATTAAATGTTTATAATGAAACTTCGAAACTTAAAGATTTATACTCGCAAGAAATTTAGTGTAAATTTTTAATCTTTAGCGAAAATGCCACGGGGAAGTGAACTTTCAGATGAAGAAGGCGGAACAATTACCGTAATGAACCTTGGTTGCAAAAATAAATTGGATAAATGGACACGGCGATACGATTATCATTTTTTGGTCTTAGAAATTAGAGGCTTGTTTTCTTAAGTGAAAGTCATACTATATGATTATTAAATTACTTAATTTATCAATAAATATTATTTCCTACTGTACGAGTGTATACACACAAAGAAAATTTCATTAAAACTCAGCCAACGAAAATTTTTCATTGATATTACGAAACGTTTTCATTAATACAATGAAAATATTCGTTAATAGTACGAAACGTTACGTTAATTAATAGAAAATTCGTTATAATAACGAAATATTTCGTTGTATTAACGAATTTGTTTCGTTGGCTGACTTTTAACGACACATTTCGTTAATATAACGAAACTTTTTCTATTAGTGTAAATCCTATTTCAAAGATCTTAACAAAAAATAATACACTACATTCAAATGCAATAATTGGTTGGGTTTCATTAATATAACGTTTGTGTTCACTTATACAACGTTCGCCTTTCATTCATACAATGAAAAAACTGGGTTCATACAATGAATGATTTTCGTTCATACAACGTATAAGCTGCATCCATACAATGAATAAATTTCATTCATACAACGAATAATATTCGTTAATACAACGAAAAGGCTACGTAATAGCAACGTAATTATTCGTTAATACTACGAAATGTACTCCATAAAGGGTTTCGTAAATATAACGTAAAATTACGTTGTTATAACGAAATGTTACGTTGGCTGACTTTTAATGAAGAATTTCGTTAATACAACGTAGAAATTCATCATATTAACGAAACTTTTTCTACCAGTGTATGATTATGGATTGATATGGACCACTTTTGGCACGATTGTTAAATATCATATGCGATCACCACGTACCAAATTTCAAGCAGATCGGATGAATTTTGCTTCTCCTAAAGGCACCGGAGGTCACATCTGGGGATCGGTTTATATGGGAGCTATATATAATTATGGGCTGATAGGAACCAATTCCTGCATGGTTGTTGGATACCATATACTAACATCACGTACCAAATTTCAACCGAATGGGAAGAATTTTGCTCTTCCAAGGGGCTCTGGAGGTCAAATCTGGGGATCGGTTTATATGGGGGCTATATATAATTATGGACCGATGTGGACCAATTTTTGCGTGGTTGTTAGAGACCATATTCTAACACCATGTACCAAATTTCAGCCGGATCGGATGAAATTTGCTTCTCTTAGAGGCCTTGCAAGCCAAATCGGGGGATCGGTTTATATGGGGGCTATATATAATTATGGACCGATGTCAACTAATTTCTGCATGGTTGTTAAATACCATATACTAACACCATGTACCAAATTTCAGCCGGATCGGATGAAATTTGCTTCTCTTAGAGGCCTGGCAAGCCAAATCGGGGGATCGGTTTATATGGGGGCTATATATAATTATGGACCGATGTGGACCAATTTTTGCATGGTTGTTAGAGACCGTATACTGACACCATGTACCAAATTTCAGCCGGATCGGATGAAATTTGCTTCTCTTAGAGGCCTCGCAAGCCAAATTTGGGGGTCCGTTTATATGGGGGCTATACGTAAAAGTGGACCGATATGGCCCATTTGCAATACCATCCGACCTACATCAATAACAACTACTTGTGCCAAGTTTCAAGTCGATAGCTTGTTTCGTTCGGAAGTTAGCGTGATTTCAACAGACGGACGGACGGACATGCTCAGATCGACTCAGAATTTCACCACGACCCAGAATATATATACTTTATGGGGTCTTAGAGCAATATTTCGATGTGTTACAAACGGAATGACAAAGTTAATATACCTGTGGTGGAGGGTATAAAAACTTAAAAAATAAATACTGCTATGCGGTCAAGTTAAACTATATTTTGAGAATTCATACAAATTGGAAAACAAATCCTCTTTGAACTTATTTTTTAAGCGTTTATAAAATAATCAGGCCTTTCAATTATATCTTTCTTCCAATTATTCCTTGCGGTCACAATCAAACCTTAAACATTTTCATAATTATCATAGAAATGATATTTAATGCCACAATAAATTTGACATATTCAAATTACGCTTTACCAAACTAAATTAATTTATAACAGTTCACGTATAATAATAGGGCTGTTTTCTTTTTGCACTGGATAGAACTTTTGTATGGCAATCGTTGCACTGGTGTTCTATCCAGTGCAACTATCAGTGCAAGTCGCACCAGAGTCACCATTATATGCGAATTTTGTAGTTGTCAAAATATGAATTGGCAACTAACTAAAATACTGGGGAGGAACACATCTCAAGTGAATGTCACATACTGAAAAGAAGAAGAAACAAAAGCAAATGTAAATAAACAAAACAGAAGTATTTGTTTAAGTTTTGTTTCACTGCAACAAAAACAGGAATATGTATCGAATTATGTAGAAATATCTAGTGGACCAACTTTAAATGTAGCGTCTCTAACAACTTCCAATAAAGGAACTCTCACGGAAGTGACGATTTCATTTGGACATTTCGTCAAAGGCCTTCTCTGTATTTCGTGAGACTCACAATAATTATGGAGTTCGAAAAAATTTAACCGCGACTTAAATTTTTACAAAAACACCTTAAATGGCATGAGAATCAGTGAAATGTGTTTTATTTTCCTACAAATCAAAGTTTAAATTGCATGGCTCGGGTGGTGGAAGTTTAGTACGAAGGTCCAAAGAAAAGTCTTAATCCAAGAAATAAAAACAGTTCCTTCAATAATGGTGGGGGTAATATTATGGTCTGGGGGTCGTTTTTTGGACATGTTATGGCTCCGATTTATAGAGTATAGAGGGCACTATGCTTTTGGAAATCTTCAAAAACAGTTTGTCCCATGTAATATTACCATAACAATCACGGGAAATACATGGATTATTCAGTGCGATCATGATCTCCAGCACTCGTATAGTGTGCTAAAACAACTTATTTCTAATGAAAAAGTGTGTGTACTTGTACTCTATGTTTCGAATTCAGGCCAATGTCGTTCCTATGTTTAATAAAAAAATAATGTATTATACCCTTCATTGTGGACCAAATTCATTGATACCATCTCAAGTTTGTTGCGAGCTATATAAAGGTTGATATTCCCATATGCATGAATTTGAATCTGCACCGATTTAGACAAAATTGTATACACTTCAACAAAATCTATGTACTTAATATTTGAATCTAACTTTATGGGACGAAACATAATTTTAGTCAAAAAAAATAATAATAATAATAAGAAAATCTGAAGTCTGGCGGGGCAGACTATAATATACACAACTTTGTATTTAGATCCACATTTTGATAAAATCTCAATCCTTCAATTTTGTTGAGTGCTTTGTATAAAGGTTTATGTTGCTATTTACCTCACTCGATTTGGACAATGTATATTGTAATACTTCTATAAAGAGTGCGACGCAGGGTATACATTTTTAGGCAATTTCGCAAAATTGAATTTATAATCGGTCGAAAGATTTATATTAGAGGTTTTTTAAGAATCAGTGACCATCAGCACGAAATAACATTATATGAAAATTTACTATAGAAATACATTTTCAATAAATATGCTAAATTTTGAGAAAATTTTCTATAGAAATAAAATTTTGACAAATTTTTCTACAGAAAAACAAGTAAGGAAAGTCTATAGTCGGACAGGGCGGACTATATTATACCCTGCACCACTTTGTGATCTACATTTTCGACACCATCTGAATTCCTTCAAATTTTTTGAGTGGTATATATAAAGATTTATGTTTCCATATACATGCATTTAAATCTGAACCGACAATATATTTAAGACCAAAATTCTATTGACTTAAAATTTATGTCGGCTAATGCCCTGAGGTGGAACACAATGTTAGTAAAAAACATGTAAGTAAAGTCTAAAGTCGGGCTGGGCCGACTATATTATACCCTTCACCACTATGTATACCAACATTTGTGTTACCACCTTAACTACTTCAAATTTGCTGGGAGCTATGCAAAGGTTTGCATTTCCAGATACAAATACTTATAATGAAGAGAATATTTGTACAAAAACACTAGAATTAAAATCGGCTATCACCATGGGATGAAACACAATGTTAGTAAAAAATATGGGAAATATGAAGCGAGAGAAATTTTAATGCAAGTGTACAAAAGGACATTTATGATTTATCAGGCGATACATATGTATACCAAATATAGGAAAATTTTAGTAATATTTGCAATTTTTGCTACTCACCAGTGGCGATTTTAAAAGGATATTGGTAGATCTCGCCAAGATATGTGGTCAAGTGTGGGTTGTAACATATTATTTGGTCAAGTCGAGCGACTTGGAGCCTTATTTAAAAATCAACTGTTCTGTGGAAATTCTGGCACTACAGGATATGACTAAGATATGAAGAAATCATCACAGAGTTTTGTCTAAAGTGTGGGAATTTTGGTCATATTTGTAATAACTGGAAACACGAATATATGGGGGTTTTATCTAAATCTGAACCAAATCAGATCAAACTTAACACACTTAAATATCTAAAATATTAAAGATTTTAACCAAATTTAACACACATAACGACACCTAAATCTGAATCGATTTCAATCAAATTTACCAAGCATTGCTAGAATGTTAATTCTACTCTCTGTGCAAAACTTCACGAAAATCGGTAGCAAACTTTGGCCTCTGTTGTCATATGAGTCTAAATCGGACGAAAGATATATATGGGTGCTATATCTAAATTTGAACCGATTTCAATCAAATTTTGCACTCGTGACTATATGGCCAAGCGTTATGTTTGAGCAAAATTTCAACCAAATCAGGGTAAAACTCAGGCTGAATCCATATAAGTGCATATCGGACGAAAGATATATATGGAAGCTATATCTAAATCTGAACCGATTTCAATAAAATTTGGCACATTTGACTATACTACCAATTGTACTCCTAGTGCAAAATTTCTACCAAATTTGGGTTAAAATCTGGCTTCTAGGGCCGTATAAGTGGACGAAAGATATATATGGGAGCTATATCTAAATCTGAACCGATTTCTTCCAAAATCAATAGGGTTCTATTCTGACCCAAAACACATACTTGTGCCAAAATTGAAGTCGATTGGGCTTAAATTGCGACCTAGACTTTGATTACAAAAATGTGTTCACGGACAGACGGACATGGCTATATCGACTCAGGAGCCCACCCTAAGCATTTTTGCCAAAGACACCATGTGTCTATCTCGTCTCCTTCTGGGTGTTGCAAACATATGCACTAACTTATAATACCCTGTTCAACAGTGTGGCGCAGGGTATACAAATTTTATAAATTATTGTTCATTAGGCCGTGAAGTACAAAAATATAACAGCAGACATCTACTGCTGTTTTTAGCAGACTTTTTCTATGAGTATACTGGAAGTCGAGTCTGAATTTGGAAAATAAAGTTTTAAATTTGGAAAATAAAGTTTAAATCGTTTTAAAGGATTTTAATAGCATATGGAGAACAAAAGCTGAAAAAATGAAAACTTAAAATTCGCTTCCTAGAAAGAAGTACACAAAACCGAAATTAAAAAAAAAATGTGTCTTAAAAATATCCTTACTAGTATTCTGCCTTTTTTTGAGTGTATACTGCATAATTTTCATAAATAAGGAAATTCGGTTCATCTCCCAAACCTATACCAATGATACCCTTGCTTATGTTTACTAATTCGCATGGGGTGGTTTAGGGTATGATATAGTCGGCCCCGCCCAATACCGATATGGACCAATTTTTGTATGGTTGTTAGAAACCACATACTAACACCACGTACCAAATTTCAACCGGATCGGATGAATTTTGCCCCTCCAAGAGTCTCCGAAGGTCAAATCTGGGGATCGGTTTATATGGGGGCTATACGTAAAGTAATGCGATATGGCCCTTTTCCAATAAGATACGACCTATATCAATAACAACTTCTTGTGCCAAGTTTCAAGTCGATAGCTTGTTTCGAACGGAAGTTGGCGTGATTTCAACAGACGGACCGACCATCATCGGGTCGTATTTTTTCCAAAATGAGGCCGGTCAGGCAGTTACTGTGAATGGTGTTCGCTATCGTAAGATGATAACGAACTTTGTATGGCCCGAATTTGCCACACAGCTAACGAAACAATGGCTCTTTTGCGCAACAAATTTAATGTCCGTGTTATCTCACGTAATGGCAATGTCAATTGACCGCCAAGATCATGTGATTTGACACCGTTGGACTTTTTTCTTTGTGGTTATTTGAAAGAAAAGGTGTACGTCGATAAGCCAGCAACAATTCAATAGCTAAAGGACGAGATAATTCGGCACATTAACGGCATAGAACCTCAATTATGCCCCAGCGTCATCGAAAATTTGGACCATCGAGGTCGCGGCGTCTATTTGGCCTATAGTTTGTTCCATACATAATTGAGTAATACGAATATATCATAATAAAATAAAATTACAATAATGTCCTAAATAGTTTGTGTTTTATTCAAAATCAACATCGGCCCTTGAAAATTTAACCACCCTATTCTTTATGGGGTCTTAGAGCAATTTTTCGATCTGTTACAAACGGAATGACAAACTTAAAAAACCACCATTTTATGGTGGAGGGTATAAAAATAGCATTTGGAATAGTATATAATAATAAAATTGCCTTCTTCATCATTATTTAGAAAATATTCACCAAGACAGTATGATTTTGGTTTGGATTTTGCGGTAAAATTTAAAATTTTCATGAATTTTTTAGATATTTACGCTTCATTTGTGTATAATTTTTCTATTCTTTAGTTAACCCTCTAATGCCCAATCCCGCCTTTAGGCGGGCTTCAATAAATAAGGAAGCTTTTAGTAAAACACACCTTAACACAATAAAAATGGGTAATTATTTTATTTATTAAAGAAAACAGTTGGAACTGTTCAAGAGGCTTTGCAGCATATACTGAATTTTACCTATAAAATTTTCTTGTTTAGTTTTCTTGCTTTTGTGTCGTTAACATTAAATATTTATTCAGATGGCCAAAAAATTGGGGCATGAATAAAGTTAAGTTAATTTGCTGAAGAAATAATAATTCCGATAACTAAAATAAACCTAATTTTTTTAATGGTTACATTTTCTTAATAAATTTTAAAATAATGTTAGTATTTTATTTTTATGTTAGTATTGCTGTCTTACTCACATATTCATGTTTTTTTTTTACTTTTTTATTTTTTTTTTATTGTTCTTATTGTTTAATTTTTTAAATTGATAATTTAATTTATTTTTTTTAATAGTTTTTTTCTTAATTTTGTTAATTGTTTTAATTATTGTGTATTTGTTTGTTTCAAATTCAGTTTAGTCACTTATTGATACTATTTTTGTTATTAATTTCTAGTTTTTAAGCGCATAATTTTTATAATTTGTTATTATTGCTATGTTTGTGTAGTTTTGGAATCCGTATATGGCTTTGCGGCTTGGATTCGCCAAGAGAAAATAAAAAAAAAAAATAAATAAATAAATAATAAAAACTTTTGTCTTACACTTTTCGACATTTTTTATTTTCACGGCGAAAGCTTAGGGAAACTTGAAAATAAAAAATGTAAAAACAAGTGTAATGAAACTTAGTTTTTATTGATGGAACCATGAACGCCTAAATGTTTTTTAACATATTTAAAAATTTTGAAAGAAAATCTTCACTCCAGCGCCTCTAAAATGGGATTTCGTGATAAAGACTCCTTGTTCCAACAAGCAAACACCTCAAACACACGGCCTGGGATGTGAAAATATGGCTCCTTCACAACACTAAATATCTCAAAACGCAACCACAAAGCCCACGCAGCAACCCCATTGAAAACTAGGATCTCATTTGGAACCGTGGATCGGACAAAACCAAATTTCATCTTGGACAGCCCTTAAAAAAAGTGTTACAAGAAGAATGGGGCAAAATCTCTCAAGAAACGTGTCGATGCCAAGACGACTGGAAGCCATTTGCGCTAACAAAGGGTACTATTCCAAATACTAAGTGGACCAAAATAATGTCTCATACAATGTGATTACTGATACGACGAATACTTTTGTGAGCTTTTTTGTAGTTTTTTGATTTAATGATTAAAAATAATACAATAAAATTAATTTCACGATTTTTGTTTACGTTTTGCTGTTATGTATACCCATGGAAACATTTTAATAAAACTTTTTCATATAAATGTTAAGCGGTTTGCGATTTCAAGATATAAAAAAGAATATTTTTGTGAGTCACTGTATATATTTGTCTAAAACAGCAAGAAATCCCTTTCTCAACTAAATATACAAATAAACTTGCGATATTTGTTTGTGGCTGGTGGTGGTGATGTTTTTCTCTGCCTACAATTATTGGTATTTCGTTCCAAAGAAAAACTTATAAACCAAGGTGGCTATTAAACCCAAGACAAAAGGCATCAGCCATGACTTCATTACGATTCCTCGTTCTTTTGCTCAGTATTCCATGTGGGTTCGGATTTTTCTGGAACATTTGTACGCTCTTCAGCAACTAGTTAACCGATTTTGTATTGTTGCATCATTTCACGGGCATATGAACTGTGACCAACTTCTTCGAAATTTTCTGTAGCATCTTTACCAGCTTGTTCGATCAAGACTTCTTCACCACCAGGATGCTCATTGAGAAAAGGGGTCACGTCATACACGTTGTTGTGGATTATGAACCAATTCTTTTCTTTTGTAATATTTTTGGCAACTTCGGCGTGGGTAAATTATTTTACATTTTGCGATGACATGGTGTTTAATTAAATAATTTGTGGTATTAAGTTGAATTATATTTCCTATATATTCTCTCCCTCTTGTGATGGCTGGCCGAAGTCTGTAATTCTACGTTAACTAGGCTTTTGTGATTTTGATGCAATTGACATATCCATTTCTATACCACACATGCTTGTGGTATTAGCCACTTGTAAATCCACCACTTGAGCAAATTCCCATATTTCCACGCGTTTGGTTGATAAACATGACGCACTGAATCTGTTTTCACGCACGTAGCTGTTGCCGGCAGTCATTTGTTTTTGAAAGGCAAGCAGCAAATCCTCTAAAATTAATAATCACTCTTTCGTTTTTGGTACACTTATTTCTATAAATTGATTATTAAATGTATACCCCCTATTTTTATTTGTAAACAATAACTTTGATTTTGACATTTGACGACCAAGTGTTGCCAATCAAAATCGAAAATTGAACTGGTTAGACGTTTTGCGTTTTCTTTTTGCACTGGTTATCAGTGCAATAAGAAAACAGACCTAATAATTAATGGACGATAGCTATTTATCGTTGGAGCACAATATTAAATTTTCTAAATAATACATCTTATGGTGATAACTTTTGAGAAAGTTTTCTATACTTTAATAATTTTTTGTGTACTTGTGTTAGATCAACTAAAATAGGGGAAAATATACACAAATGAAGTACAAATATTTTCTTAATTCGTGTCTTCAACAAAATAGTTCAGAATATCTTAAAATTTGTAATGCGCTCATCATGAACGTCATATAGTACTAAAGGAATTTTTGCAATTTTGAACTCATTTTTTTCCTTCAAACTTAGAAAAATTTTTATCAAGTGATAATATGGGGTAGCTTTTATTTTTTTGTAGAATGAAATTTATATACATAAAATAATTATATGCATTTTCCTGTGGGTATTTTTCATGCACTGAAACAATATCGTCGTGAAGTCAAAGATTTCATGTCTTTAAAATACGAATGCAAATTTTGCTTAGCATAGAAGACGCATTTCTCTAATATACAGTTTTTTTTTCCTGTCCAAAAGTCGATGAACTTTTCAATGATGTCGTATTTATACCCTTCACCACTACTGTGGTACAGGGTATAATAAGTTTGTGCATTTGTATGTAACGCCAAGAAGGAGTAATCATAGACCAACCTTTTAGTATACCGATCGGCTTAGAATTAAATTCTGAGTCGATTTAGCGATGTCCGTCTGTCTGTCTGTCCGTCTGTCTGTCCGTCTGTCTGTCTGTCTGTCTGTCTGTTGATGTATTTTTGTGTGCAAAGTACAGCTCGCAGTTTTAGTCCGATTGTCCTAAAATTTGGTATAGGGTCCTGTTTCGGCTCAAAGACGATCCCTATTGATTTTGGAAAAAATCGGTTCAGATTTAGATATAGCTGCCATATATATTTTTCGCCGATCTGGTCATAATTGGCGTGTATATCAACCGATCTTCCTCAAATTCCGTACATCCGAATATTTTATGGGTCTCAAAAAACTTGCAAAATACCAGCCAAATCGGTTCAGATTTAGATATAGCTCTCATATATAGCTTTCGCCCGATTTACACTCATTTGCCCAAAGAGGCCAATTTTTAACTCCGATTTGGTTGAAATTTTGCACAGGGAGTAGAATTAGCATTGTAACTATGCGTGCCAAATTTGGTTGAAATCGGTTCAGATTTGGATATATCTCCCATATATAGCTTTCGCCCGATTTACACTCATATGACCACAGAGGCCAATTTTTTAACTCCGATTTAGTTGAAATTTTGCACAGGGAGTAGAATTAGCATTGAAACTATGCGTGCCAAATTTGGTTGAAATCGGTTCAGATTTGGATATATGTCCCATATATAGCTTTCGCCCGATTTACACTCATATGACCACAGAGGCCAATTTTTTGCTCCGATTTAGTTGAAATTTTCCACAGGGAGTAGAATTAGCATTGTAGCTATGCGTGCCAAATTTGGTTGAAATCGGTTCATATTTAGATATATCTCCCATATATAGCTTTCGCCCGATTTACACTCATATGACCACAGAGGCCAATTTTTAACTCCGATTTAGTTGAAATTTTGCACAGAGAGTAGAATTAGCATTGTTGCGTGCCAAATTTGGTTGAAATCGGTTCAGATTTAGATATATCTCCCATATATAGCTTTCGCCCGATTTACACTCATATGACCACAGAGGCCAATTTTTAACTCCGATTTAGTTGAAATTTTGCACAAGGAGTAGATTTAGCATTGTAGCTATGTATGCCAAATTTGGTTGAAACGATTGAGATTTAGATATAGCCCCCATATATATGTTTTTCTGATTTCGACAAAAATGGTCAAAATACCAACAATTTCTTGTAAAATCGCCACTGCTTAGTCGCAAAGTTGTAAAAATGACTCTAATTTTCCTAAACTTCTAATACATATATATCGAGCGATAAATCATAAATAAACTTTTGCAAAGTTTCCTTAAAATTGCTTCAGATTTAAATGTTTCCCATATTTTTTTTTACTAACATTGTGTTCCACCCTAGTGCATTAGCCGACTTAAATTTTGAGTCTATAGATTTTGTGGAAGTCTATCAAATTCTTCCAGATCGAGTGATATTTAAATGTATGTATTTAGGACAAACCTTTATATATAGCCCCAAACACATTTGACGGATGTGATGTGGTATCGAAAAGTTAGATCTACAAAGTGGTGCAGGGTATAATATAGTCGGCCCCGTCCGACTTTAGACTTTCCTTACTGGTTTCCTTATAATTAAGTGATTTCACTTAAAAATGGGTATAATAACATGAAAGAAAAAATGTTTGGGCTAAGGTCAACTTGACTTTAATAATTCAGAAAAATTCTTTAAATTTGTTGTCTTTTTGCATCTTGACTACAAAGCAAAAAATCGTTCAAATATAGGACATGTTTTTCAAAACTTTATTTTGAAGAAGTCTTTTACTTGAAACTTAGCATATTCTCTACTGGAAGTCTTAATTTGGAAAATAATGTTGTCGTTAAGAAAAAAAGCTGAAAAATCGAAAAATTAAAATTTGCTTCCTAGAAGCAAGTACACAAAACGCAAATTTAAAAGAGAATTGTGTCTTAAAAGTATCCTAACTTGTATTCTCCGCTTCTTTGGCTCGGAAAAATATTTTGGATGGGTAGTTTTTGGGGTATACATTCTTCGCGAATTGTGACTCCATGAGCAAAAATAGACTTAACGTGGCATTCAATAGTATAGTTCGTTATGTGTATGGGTTACGCAGGACCGATCATGTTTCGCATGTTACAAACTCCCTCTTTGGCTTTAGTTTTAATACCCTGCTTAATGTCAAATCGTTAGTATTTCTACATAAATTGATTTACAATCGGAAACCAAGCTATCTCTATGATAAAATTCGGTTTACCAGATAGAAATAGGAATATAATACCCTTTATAAGGACAAGTCTTGTATCCGAATGGCAGTTCTTTATTGGCACAATACGTCTCTGGAACTCTCTACAACCCGATATACAATGTATCCGCAACGCATCATCTTTTAAGAAGAGTATTCAAAATTTATTTCAAAATCATGAAAAATTTGCTTGTATTTATAATATAGTATCACAATTTCAATTTCAATCATCAATAATACAATGCAATTGAATATTAAAAGTAATTTCTATATATATATATACATATATATATATATATATATATATATATATATATATATATATATATATATATATATATATATATATATATATATATATATATATATATATATATATATATATATATATATATATATATATATATATATTCTATTATTATTAATACAATTTTTATTTATTCTAATTTGAATTTATTTTCTTTTTATCTTTAAATTCAATTATTGTACTTATTATTAATCGGAGATGTTTTAACATTTATAATCCTGCACTGTAATTATGAGATTTTAATCTTGTGGTGTAGGTACTCAATAAAATGAAATGAATCTCTCTCGAAAAAATTCGGCAACCGTGGTGGATAGTAAGTTTGTTGACAAACGCTATAGTATGCGGTTCAATTCTCCGTTTGGTTAAAATTTTAAAACTTGTTAAAATTGAATATTTGCTTCTACATTGTTTGTATTACAGCAAAAAATAATAATAATTAAATAAATCAGGTGGAAGTGAGAGAGGTTTGTCAGAATATTAAAAAAGAGATAGGTTAGGTTAGGTTATGTGGCAGCCCGATGTATCAGGCTCACTTAGACTATTCAGTCCATTGTGATACCACAGTGGTGAACTTCTCTCTTATCACTGAGTGCTGCCCGATTCCATGTTAAGCTCAATGACAAGGGACCTCCTTTTTATAGCCGAGTCCGAACGGCGTTCCACATTCCAGTGAAACCACTTAGAGAAGCTTTGAAACCCTCAGAAATGTCACCAGCATTACTGAGGTGGGATAATCCACCGCTGAAAAACTTGTTGGTGTTCGGTCGTAGCAGGAATCGAACCCACGACCTTGTGTATGCAAGGCGGGCATGCTAACCATTGCACCACGGTGGCTCCCTAAAAAAAAAAAGAGATAGTCTTTATTAATTTATTTTGACATCCTGCAAAACGTAAACGTTTGCCACAAAAAGTTTAGTTTACTTTTCTTCAAAACAAAAAATAAAATGTCCTTTGTGAATGAAGAATATTTTTTGGGGTACGATTTAAGAAAAAAACTAATTGACATTTGTAACATTAAATTAATTGAAAAAAAACATCATAATATCTGTTAGTAAATATTTTCTCGGTTGGAGGAAGCTTCAATATATTTCTATAATCACATCGAGTTACACCCTCAAAAAAAAATCGCTTCTGTAACATATACTCCCAAACATATTTTGCTTCAAGCATATACATTTTTGGGTATTGCCCACACATTTATATGTTTTATTTCTTCCAGTATATAATATGTTTGAAAGCATATTGGTCTAAACATTATAATATGTTTGGGTAGTCTAAGTTCCAAACATTTTGTATTTTTCCATCCAAATTCAATAATGTTGTCTCCCAAAAAACTATATGTTATTATGTGAACATATAATATGTTTGGAGGCATTTTGGACCCAAAAATATTATATGCTGAGAAGAATTTTCTCCCAAAGAATATTGTGCTCAAAAATTTTTTTTTCTGCCTAATTGTATATTGCCTCACATTTTTTTCCACTTCCATAAGTTTTTTTAGTTCTTAGCACCTTTTTCTGTAATACAAACATTGTAGAAGAAATTATTAAATTTTATATTTTTTTTTTCAATTTTACCTTTTGCCGGACAGGGATTCGAACCGCGGACCACACAGTTTGTAAGCCAGCACACTAACCACTGGGCTACGTAGCTGCTATGGTCATCAAGAGATAATTATCGTTATAAGTTATATTTATATAGCATAGCTTGCGGCGCCCACGAGCCGATGCAAACATAACATTGTTTAACAACATAATATTGTTAAACATACATTTGTTGGCAGCGTGAAGCAGTGGTTGGTCGTCCGCCTTGCGTGACAGGGTCCTGGGTTCGATTCCTGCTTCGACCAACACCATTTTTTTATACCCTCCACCATAGGACGGGGGGTATATTAACTTTGTCATTCCGTTTGTAACACATCGAAATATTGCTCTAAGACCCCATAAAGTATATATATTCTGGGTCGTGGTGAAATTCTGAGTCGATCTGAGCATGTCCGTCCGTCCGTCTGTTGAAATCACGCTAACTTCCGAACGAAACAAGCTATCGACTTGAAACTTGGCACAAGTAGTTGTTATTGATGTAGGTCGGATGGAATTGCAAATGGGCCATATTGGTCCGGCTGAAATTTGGTACATGGTGTTAGTATATGGCCTCTAACAACCATGCAAAAATTGGTCCAAATCGGTCCATAATTATATATAGCCCCCATATAAACCGATCCTCCGATTTGGCTTGCGAGGCCTCTAAGAGAAGCAAATTTCATCCGATCCGGCTGAAATTTGGTACATGGTGTCAGTATACGGTCTCTAACAACCATGCAAAAATTGGTCCACATCGGTCCTTAATTATATATAGCCCCCATATAAACCGATCACCCGATTTGGCTTTCGAGGCCTCTAAGAGAAGCAAATTTCATCCGATCCGGCTGAAATTTGGTACATGGTGTTATAATATGGTCTCTAACAACCACGCAAAAATTGGTCCACATCGGTCCATAATTATATATAGCCCCCATATAAACCGATCCCCAGATTTGACCATGCAGGAATTGGTTCCTATCAGTCCATAATTATATATAGCTCCCATATAAACCGATCCCCAGATTTGACCTCCGGTGCCTTTAGGAGAAGCAAAATTCATCCGATCTGCTTGAAATTTGGTACGTGGTGATAGTATATGATATTTAACAACCATGCCAAAAGTGGTCCATATCAATCCATAATCATATATTGCCCCATCTAAACCGATCCCGAGATTTGGTTTTGGAGCCTCTTGGGGAGCAAATTTCATCCGAGTCAGTTGAAATTTGGTACATTGTGCTAGTATATGGTCGTTAACAACCATGCCATATCGGTCTATAGTTACATATATCCCTCAGATAAAGCGATTTCCAATCACACAAAAATTGGTCCATATCAAGTTCATAATTGTATATAGTCCCCATATAAGCGACCCCCATATTTCAATTCTGGCTCTCTACGTACCGTGCAAAAAGTCCATATCGACTCGTAATTATTTGTAGACAACTATACATACACTCTTAGAAAAATATGTTTTTCATATGTTCCGATATAAACAAAATGTGTTTCGGGCACAATTTTAAAACACAATATATTTAAGTGCAAACATGTAATGTTCCTAAACTAACACTAAATGTTTGGGACATCTGTGATAATATGTTAGAATATATTATGTTTGGGACATGAATGTTTCATAAAAATCATATGTGTGAATGCAAATATATATAAATTTACAAATTTCGACTAAACATACATATGTTGTGATATTTTATTCAAAGCGACAGAGAGAGTATAGAGAAAGAAATGGAGGTGGAAACCCGGAGAGTTGACAAAAGATATCAACATAACACAGCGAAAGAATCAAAAGAGAACAATTTCTGTGAAACCGCCTTTATGTTGTTTCGGAAAACTGTTTTATGATAAGGCCAAAAATTTGATATGCTTAAGTCTAAATATTATTTAATTTGAATAAAGAGAATGCACATTCGCAACCAAGAGAATAGACATTTGAAAAACAAACAGCATATGTTTTCGCCTTGAGAGCAGCATTTTATGTATGTGTGGACATGTGTTTTGTTTATCATTTTGGCATTACGGGCACAATTTTTTTCTTGGTTCGTTAAAAGAAATCAGGGGTCTTCATAAAAATAACGAAAGGGTACTATACTCTTTTTAGAGTTGGGACAGTAAAATGAAATAAGGAGAAAATATTGAAAAATTACACAGTAAAATGTATAAAAACAAAGTTTAGTTCCTCTTTATTAATAAGTAGTCCACGAGGAGTTGACGGACACCTTCAAATATAAAAGCGGGCATTAAGTTCGAGTTTTCCAGCTAAAATAATTTAAAAAGTTTATTTTCTTTAAAATGAATTATTAAAGAAAAATAAAAGACATTTCAGAGCGATGGTGTTAAATGCTAGTAAAAAACTGTTCACGCCTAAATAAATTTATGTTTATATTATAAAATTATTTATGTATGTTTATACTCGACTCCACGTTCTTCTTTTGTTAGAGTTTTTTAATTTCCTTCCAAATTTTAAATTTTGAATTCCTTCCAAAAACAGTTTTTTGTTACAAAATTGTTATTTTTGCAATAAAAAAAATAATATTTTATCAAAAAATCAGTCAATTTCGTTTATATCAAGCACTGTTACTGGCTATAAATCTTTAATAACCCACATTTCGAAGTTTCATTATAAAAATTTAATATAGTATAAATATAAATGTGTAAATTTAAAAAAAAAAAAGTGTTCGGTCGGAGCAGGGATTGAACCCACGACCCTTTGCATGCAAGGCAGACATGCTAACCACTGCTCCACGTGGCAAACAAATGTATGTTTCTGTTAAATAATGTTATGTTTGCATGGGCTCGTGGGCGCTGCAAACTATGCTATATAAATGTAACTTATAACGATAATTATCTGCTGGTGACCATAACAGCTACGTAGCCCAGTGGATAGTGTGTTGGCTTACAAACTGTATGGTCCTTGGTTCGATTCTCCGTGCAGGCGAAAGGTAAAATTTAAAAAATTTATAAAAATGAATAATTTCTTCAACATTATTTGTATTACAGAAAAAGGTGTCAAGAACCAAAATATTTCGTGGAAGTGAAAATTACGACTATGTTAGGCAATGAGCATAATCGTCTTTGGGAAAAATTCTTCCAAGCATATAATATTTTTGGGCTCAAAATGCTTCCAAATATATAATATGTTCACATAAAATAAACATATTAATGTTTCGGCAGTATCCAATAATATATGTGCTTCCTGCAAAATATGTTTGGAACATATGTTAAAGAAGCGATTTTTTTTGAGGGTGTAACTTTTTTGTCTAAGATATACTAGAGGTGTACACGTGAGTAATATTTTACTCACGCTCACGCACACTCACGACGGAAAAATCTTACTCACGCACACTCACGCACGATATTGTTTGGTAGGACTCACGCTCACGCACACTCACGAAAAGAAAATTTGTATTCACGCACACTTACGCAC
Source organism: Haematobia irritans (assembly GCF_050003625.1). Classification (NCBI taxonomy): domain Eukaryota; kingdom Metazoa; phylum Arthropoda; class Insecta; order Diptera; family Muscidae; genus Haematobia; species Haematobia irritans. Next base: position 69,255,720 of record NC_134398.1, on the reverse strand, counting down.
GAAAATGTCGTAACTCACGAAAAATACCGTGACTCACGAAAAATACAGTGACTCACGAAAAATATCGTGACTCACGAAAAATGTCGTGACTCACGAACAATTTTTTGAATAATTTACCTTAGCGACGCGTCTGAAAACATGAGCATTATTAAAATCGAGAGCGTTATTACACTCTTAACATCCCATGTGTCACTAAAATTGTAAATTAATTTAACTCTTAAGCGTTTTATGTTGGTGAGCAGGATTATTTTCGTGAGCGTAAATCTTTACTCACGCACACTCACGAAGATAATATTTTCGTGACCCACGCTGACGCACGACATTTTGGTTTGTTAATCACGCTCACGCACACTCACGCCGTTGCCATGAGCGTGACTCACGACTCACGCGTGAGTCACGACTATTTCGTGTCACGTGCACACCTCTAATATATACCACGTATGGACTAACTCACAATTTAGAAAACGATGTTAAGAAGTTTTAAGATACCACACCCAGAAAAAAGTGACCCCTTCTTTAAGTTAAAATGAACTCATTGTGAAGAAAGTTGAACTTCGTATAGCGCCAAAGACATTTTTATTTGTTTGAACGATGTGATTTTCGTAGAAATTAGGAATAATGCATTCCATATATTAGTTAACATTTTCCTATATTTATATACCACTATACTACAGAATGAAAAAATTTAACTAATTTGAATTCATATATGGAATGATTTTATTGAAATTTTTTCATTCATTTCGACAAATCTTACACATTTGTGGTAAAACTTTTACTTCATAATTAGAACTGCTTACCTTCGTTTTTAAATACAATTTTATTTATTTCTATAAGCAATTTTATCTTCAATAAAAGACATGTTTTATTAATATATTGAATATATTTATTAAGAATCAACAGCATCGAATCTCTTTGAAATATTAGTTTATTATTCCACTATTTCCAATTTCCGTGTGATATTATCAACTGTAAAACGCACTTTTTCTTCTTCTTGTACTTTTCACTTTTAATAAGTTGCTGCCTAACGATTTTGTCCTCCTTTTACAATTTCAATACCTACAAATATAAAAAATCATAAAACATTTTTGTTGCAAAAGGTTAGCGTCACTGAATATTACCTGATAATTGAAGATTCCAAAATGAAGACAAATGAAAGGGTTGTTATTCTGCTGGTGTTTTCTTTCTTTATACACTATCACGAACATTGATAGATTTATTTAAAAAAACGAAAATTTTTCTCACTAATTTAAAATAACAAATATTTTATATATTTTATTTGTTATTTATTATATTATTTTACCATATTATTTTTTAACAATCTCTCCGTATACCAAAACAACGCGATTCCAACTAAAAAAACAACCGACGCGCAAATATATCGATTACACCCACGCGCAAACACATCGATTACGATGACAGGTATCGATTACAGGTAGACAATATAAATTTAGGAAAAATTCCTATATTCTAACAAGTGTGTTTCCTTAAGTTTTGAAAGGATTGCATACTTCTTAGTACGAATGAACTAAAATATTTTTCTATGTCAAGTGTTGTTCGTATGTATGAAAAACTTTCTATTATAAAGGAAGTCGCAATTATCATTTTATAAGAAATTTTACTAATTTTGAAGAAACTTGGTTTTAGTTCGGTTTTTGTTTATTTTTACGAATGCTTTGTTATCAGTGAATAAAATTTTCTTGCTCAGTAGTAAATTCTTATACCCAGCGAAGAAAACAGTATTAGTAAAATTCCATGCCCTATTCTAGTTTATGAACTATTCCTAACTGCTTCCAGTTTAGGATTTTTTTACTGAAACGAGTAAATTTTATTATTTTTCACAAAAATTTACCTTAATGGATAAACTATATTGATGAAAATTTTTCCCTTTAGTTTCGAAGGCACTTTTTTCTGGGTGCACAACCCAAGTATTTCGATTGTGGATGACAGTCTTTCGTAGAAGTTTCTACGCAATCCACTTGTTTTTTTAAATATATACACTTGTTTTTTTTTAAATATATTTTTTAACATATATTCCAGATTCGTTCGGAAGTTCCCGAAAAGGTGTTCAGCATTACATACTATTATATTAAATTTTTATTACGAAATTGTAAAGTGTGTTTTATAAAAGACTTAAAGTCAGAAAAGAAAAATGCTTGATATAAACGAAATGGACTGAGTTCAAATCAAATATTATTTTTTTATTGCAAAAATAAAAATTGTGTAACAAATAAAGGTTTTTGTACACAAGTTTAAAATTTTCGAAGAAATTCAAAAACTCTTACAAAAGAAGAACGTGAATTCGAGTATATACAAATATTTTTCAATCGAATCCTAAGGTTAACGATAACCATTTAAAAGTACATTATATTTAAATTCTAAACACACGCAAAAAAATAATTCTTTCCTCCCAAACGAAATTTTAGACAAACAAAGTTCGTTTCTCATTTGCTTTTCGCTGTAAGGAAGTGTATTTGGGAGAAAAGTATATACTTTTTGTGATAAACGTTTATTCTTTTCCAGGATGTAAAAACAATTTCATAAGGACAAACTCAAAAAAAAAAACATTGTTTTCTTGCTAATTGCATTTTCCCTCACATCTTTCTCACATCCACGATGCTTTTCCTGTAATACCAACAATGTAGAAAAAATTATACGATTTTATAAATTTTTAAAATTTTTTTTTACCTTTCGCCTGGACGGAGAATCGAACCGCGGACCATGCACTTTGTAAGCCAACATACTAACCACTGGCCTATGTACCTGTTATGGTCATCAATAGATAAATATCCATATAAGTTATATTTATATAGCATAGCTTGCGGCGCCCACGAACCGAATAAACAAAGTTTATTTAACAGAAACAAACATTTAGTTTGTCACCGTGGTGCAGTGGTTGCTACGTCCGACTTGCATGCCAAGGGTCGTGGGTTCGATCCCTGCTTCGACCAAAGTTTTTTTTTTGTTTTTTTTTTACATATATTCCAGATATGTTCGGAAGATTCCGAAAAAATGTTCAACATTCCATTGTAGTATATTAAATTTTGAACTGTAAAATGTGTCTTATTAAAGACCTAAAGTGAGAAAAGAACAGTGTTTGATATAAACGAAATGGACTGTGTTGTTGTTTCAAAAATAACTTTTTTTATTGAAAAAATAAAAATTTTGTAACAAACGAATTTTTTTGGTGATAAACGTTTAAAATTTTGGAAGCAATTCAAAAAACTCTAACAAAAGAAAAACGTTTTCGGTACACGTTTTCCAAACGTTTTTTTCTTTGCGTGCAGTAATTTTACAACAGCACATAAATTTATTTTGGTGTGAACAATTGTTTGCTAGCATGTAACACCATTAATTTACTAACACAATTAAATATGAATATTTATTATCGAAAAATTTTGTACTTAATTTAATTCTTAAGGCCGGTATAAATTGGTATTATCGCGTTAAAATGACCATGTTTACCCTTTTACTTTTCTTTAATTATTTCTTTTAAAGAAAATAAACTTATTCAATTGTTGCTTTGGATATTTCCCCACCATGTTATAATACAATTTACCGGAAAAAGTTGTAATGTTATTCTGGTTTTGCCGCTAAAAATGAGAAATAATTTTAGCGGCAAAACTCGAACTCAATGTCCGCTTTTATTTTCGAAAAAATCCGTCAAATCCTCTTGGATTTGATGGATTAATAAAGAGGAACTAATCTTTGTTTTTATAGATTTTACTGTTTAATTTTTCACTGTTTCGCCCTGTTTTCATTTTACTTTCACAACTCTAAAAAGAGTGCACTGAAAAATATTGTCGTGAGGCCAAAGAGTTCATGTCCTTAAAATAAGAATACAACTTTTGCTTAGCTTAGAAGACGCATTTCTCTAATATAAAGTTTTTTCCATGTTCAAAGGTCGATACTTTCAATGAAGTCGTGTTGTCGTTATAATTAAGTGATTTGACTTAAAAATGGGTATCATAACATGAAAGAACAAATTTTTGGACTAAGGTCAACTTGACTTTAATAATTCAGAAAACTTCATTAAAATTAATGAAACTGTCTTTAAATTTGTTGCATTTTTGCATCTTGACTACAAAAAATCATTAAAAAATAGGATATGTTTTGCAATACTTTATTTTAAATACATTTTTTACTTGAAACATAGCATAATTTCTACTGGAAGTCTCGTTTTTAACGGACATTTTATAGCATATGAAAAAAAGCTGAAAAAGCGAAAAATTGAAATGTGCTTCGTAGAGTCAAGTACACAAAACCCCATTTAAAAGAGAATTGTGTCTTAAAAGCATCCTTACTTGTATTCTCCGCTCCTTTGGTTCGGAATCAATATCAAAATTGTTAAAGTGGAGACACAATCTTTGGAACCGGACATGCTTTTTGTTCAGTGTATAGTGCCCTTGCGTTAGTTTTTATGAAGATCCCTTTAATTACCTTTGTTTGAATATTTTGACTTACTCGTCCTACGTTCCGATTTGTTTTGACGAAACAAAAAAATTGTGCCCGTAATGCGAAAATGATAAACAAAACTCATTTTTTCAAATATCTTTTATCTTGGTTCCGAATGAATTTTCTCTCCGAATACTCATTTTAATATTTTACTTAAACATATACAATTTTTGGCGAAGTCTTATATCACAACATATATATTTTTACTCATAATATGTAAATTTATAGTTGTTTATATTCACACATAGTATTTTTCCTATATTTAATGAAATTTTCTTTGTGTATATATATTTGTAATGCGCCAATTGGTTACTTTCATTATTATACTTCCAGCATACACTTTGTCTCTCTATGTAAACACATATATGTTTATGGACTATTTCTAAATTAATATATGTTTGCATCCAAGCATATTATATTTACAAACATTTTATGTCCCAAACAATATGTTCTACATATTAATATATATGTCTCAAACATATTATGCTAGTTTATGAACATTATATGTTTGCACTCAAAAATATTGTGTTTAAAAATTTGAGTTCCAAACATATAATGTTTATACCCAAACATATGAAAAAAAGTCTTTTTCGTCTGTGTACCATTTTCGTTTGTAAAACATTTTGAACAAAATTTAGTTAATAATTTCCGAAATTATAAATACATTGAATCGTACTTAGAAATATATTAATATTTGCGAGCCATATTTTTTCTGTGTATTCCCTAACTTGTGGTGAAATATTTATCCACGTTTTTATCATTTATTGCAAAAACCCCCGGTTTGTGGCAAACACAAATCGATAAACCTATGGAAACCAGATTTTTATAAATTCCAAACTCAATGAGCAATAGCCAGTATTCTAACGAGAGCTATTGACAAAGGCGTATGGGTACGCAATTAAGATGATCGAAGTGAGTGTGCATTTAAGATTACTCATTGCGCTGAGCGTGTTATCAGCCGCTCTAATCCAATGCTATGAAGTGCCAACCGCAAAAATAGAAATTTTCTATCCCAAGGGGTTTCAAGTTTCAATACCACATGAGGAGGGTATAACACTTTTTGCTTTTCATGGCAAACTAAATGAGGAAATGGATGGACTAGAAGCAGGAGCATGGGCTCGTGATATAGTCAAACCGAAAAATGGACGTTGGACATTTCGAGATCGTGTCACAAAACTTAAACTAGGGGATACTCTTTACTACTGGACCTATGTCATCTATAATGGTCTGGGCTACAGGGAAGATGACGGTATCTTTGTTGTGGAAGAATATGCCAATACAACTTCCCCATCAGGTGATGAAGGCGATAGTCACCACGTAAGGAACAACTCGCCACCTAACTCATGCTCTAGCTCATCAACGATAGTAAACGGAGCTCCCGTGCGTTGTACAGGACAATTAGTCTTCGAAGAAAACTTCAATGGAAATTACCTAGAAAATTCGAAATGGACTGTGGAAAGACGCATCCCGCAATCACCTAACTATGAATTTTGTGTATACCTAAACGATGTTGACGATGTCTTGAATGTGAGTCAAGGAATGGTGACCATTAAACCCAAACGGTTTGATAAACATTTTGCGAAAAAGACTACAAAACAACCCTTCTCATTGGGACCCACTTGTACTGGTAGTCAAGACAACGATGAATGTTCCATAACTCCCCAGGGATTTAATATAGTCCCTCCAGTGATTTCGGCACAGTTTTCAACAAAAGGAAAATTCTCATTCAAATATGGATTAGTTGAGGTGCGAGCTAAAATGCCTCGAGGTATGTGGATTTTTCCCCAAATTTGGTTGGAGCCCTCGAATCCCACCTATGGTGAGATGGAATATCGTTCTGGACAAATCCGTATTGCCCAGACAAGAGATAATGGTCACGAACAGGATGTTCTATCAGGCCTTTTACTAAATTCATATGAACCTTGGCATTCGTTCCATTTATGTGTAAATAGAACAACCAATGATCGTTTGTCGGAAGAATTTCATATGTATCAAATGCTTTGGATGCCGGACCTCATTACATTTTCGATCAACAACAAGGAATACTGTCGTTTCCAAATACCCAGTGAAGAGCAAGCTTTCCGTAATCTTCAATTGAATGAACACTATCTTCCAAATCGAGACCTTCTGCAATTAGGTTCTAAATGGGCTCCTTTCGATAAGGAATTCTCATTAACTGTTGGACTCGGTGTGGGAGGTTTTAACGATTTCCCTGATATTATGTGGTCCGACGAAAAACCATGGCGCAACAAAGATCCTCGAGCGAAGCTTAAATTTCGCAATTCCTATCGGGACAATGAAAATTGGTTAAATACCTGTGCTTTCCAAATAGATTATATTAAAATATTTTCTGTGTAATAAACTGAAACTCGTTTGACATACACATCGAGTATGCTTATATTTAACGGATGAGAATTGTTTTACTTATACACAAAAACATAACATTTTTGTTCTCCAAAACTTTATCACAAAATATCCATATTGTGAATACGATATTTTTGTCCAAATTTGGACCAGTTCGAAAGTGGAACTTTTTGGAGGAATTTATAGGTGAGTTAATATACCAAGTCAGGTGGCTAGTAAGAAATTTTAAATTCTAGGTCGGGGGCAATGTGGATGTTATATACATCACACTCAAAAAAAAAGTTTACTTGGATCCAAAGATTTTGACCTTCCCTTAAGGATTTTGGTATTGATTCCGAACCAAATATACGGCTTCTTTAAAATAAATAATTTTTTTAGCGACCTATCTAGCTTTACATCTAGGACCAATAAAATTAAAATTAGGACACAGATCTCATTTACCAATTTTTCATTCTCTTTTCGCGGTTTATTAATAAAGGTACTCACACGCAAAAAAATAATTCTTTCCTCCCAAACGAAATTTTAGACAAACAAAGTTCGTTTCTCATTTGCTTTTCGCTGTAAGGAAGTGTATTTGGAAGAAAAGTATATACTTTTTGTGATAAACGTTTATTCTTTTCCAGGATGTAAAAACCATTTCATAAAGACTAACTCAAAAAATTTTTTTTCTGGCTAATTGCATTTTCCCTCACATCTTTCTCACTTCCACGAAGATTGTTAGTTCTTAGCACCTTTTTCTGTAATACAAACAATGTAGAAGAAATTATACGATTTTATAAATTTTTAAAATTTTTTTACCTTTCGCCTGGACGGAGAATCGAACCGCGGACCATGCACTTTGTAAGCCAACACACTAACCACTGAGCTATGTACCTGTTATGGTCATCAATAGATAAATATCCATATAAGTTATATTTATATAGCATAGCTTGCGGCGCCCACGAACCGAATAAACAAAGTTTGTTTAACAGAAACAAACATTTAGTTTGGCACCGTGGAGCAGTGGTTGCTACGTCTGACTCTCATGCCAAGGGTCGTGGGTTCGATCCCTGCTTCGACCAAAGTTTTTTTGTTTTTTTTTTTTTTTTTTTACATACATTCTACATATGTTCGGAAGATTCCGAAAAAAATGTTCAACATTACATTGTACTATATTAAATTTTGAACTGTAAAATGTGTTTTATTAAAGACCAAAAGTCAGAAAAGAACAGTGTTTGATATAAACGAAATGGACTCTGTTGTTGTTTCAAAAATAACTTTTTTTATTGAAAAAATAAAAACTTTGTAACAAACGAATTTTTTTGGTGATAAAAGTTTAAAATTTTCGAAGCAATTCAAAAAACTCTAACAAAAGAAAAACGTTTTCGGTACACGTTTTCCAAACGTTTTTTTTCTTTGCGTGCACGTACAAACAAATGCCAATCTAAAAAATCAATATTATAACGGATACTTCAAAGTAAAAAATGTTTTCTTAATTTCAAAAAAAACTTTAAACCAAGGACGCTAAATCTTCAACCTAAATCTTAGCCTATATTTAAAGCGTTTCTATTTAAATCTAAAGTTTCAATATTTCAGTTAATTTAAGAACAATTTCTTTAAATCAAAAATGTGTTTCTTTATTTTAAGGAAAATTAGCTTTAGTTCCAAGACATGCCCTTTTAACGTTTTTTATTTTACAAAATGTTCGTCCTAAATTTTATGAAAACATTTTTTGAAGCAGAGATTATAAACATTGTTTTAATTAAAATTTCATTATTTTAAAGAAATTTGTCCTTGATATTTTGTAAATTTTGCATCCTAAAATTTAGGTTGCGTAATCTTTAATATCACGTAAATATAAGTCTAAATTTTCGATACCATATCACATCCGCTATATGTGTTGGGGGCTATATATAAAGGTTTGTTCCAAATACATACACTTAAATATCACTCGATCTGGACAGAATTTGATAGACTTCTACAAAATCTATAGACTCAAAATTTAAGTCGGCTAATGCACTAGGGTGAAACACAATGTTAGTAAAAAACAAGGAAAATGTTGGTATTTTGTCGAAATCAGAAAAACATATATATGGGAGCTATATCTAAATCTGAAGCGATGTCAACCAAACTTGGCACGCATAACTACAATGCTAATTCTACTCCCTTTGCAAAATTTCAACTAAATCGGAGTTAAAAATCGGCCTCTGTGGTCATATGAGTGTAAATCGGGCGAAAGCAATATATGGGAGATATATCTAAATCTGAACCGATTTCAACCAAATTTGGCACGCATAGCTACAATGCTAATTCTACTCCCTGTGCAAAATGTCAACTAAATCGGAGCAACAAATTGGCCTCTGTGGTCATATGAGTGTAAATCGGGCGAAAGCTATATATGGGAGCTATATCTAAATCTGAACCGATTTCAATAAAATTTAGCACACATAGCTAAAATGCTAATTCTACTCCCTGCGCAAAATTTCAACTAAATCGGAGTTAAAAATTGGCCTCTGTGGTCATATGAGTATAAATCGGACGAAAGATATAAAGGGTGATTCTTTTGAGGTTAGGATTTTCATGCATTAGTATTTGACAGATCACGTGGGATTTCAGACATGGTGTCAAAGAGAAAGATGCTCAGTATGCTTTGACATTTCATCATGAATAGACTTACTAACGAGCCACAACGTCGAATTTTCAGTGAATGGGCCCTAGAAAAGTTGGCAGAAAATCCGCTTTTTTATCGACAAATTTTGTTCAGCGATGAGGCTCATTTCTGGTTGAATGGCTACGTAAATAAGCAAAATTGCCGCATTTGGAGTGAAGAGCAACCAGAAGCCGTTCAAGAACTGCCCATGCATCCCGAAAAATGCACTGTTTGGTGTGGTTTGTACGCTGGTGGAATCATTGGACCGTATTTTTTCAAAGATGCTGTTGGACGCAACGTTACGGTGAATGGCGATCGCTATCGTTCGATGCTAACAAACTTTTTGTTGCCAAAAATGGAAGAACTGAACTTGGTTGACATGTGGTTTCAACAAGATGGCGCTACATGCCACACAGCTCGCGATTCTATGGCCATTTTGAGGGAAAACTTCGGAGAACAATTCATCTCAAGAAATGGACCGGTAAGTTGGCCACCAAGATCATGCGATTTGACGCCTTTAGACTATTTTTTGTGGGGCTACGTCAAGTCTAAAGTCTACAGAAATAAGCCAGCAACTATTCCAGCTTTGGAAGACAACATTTCCGAAGAAATTCGGGCTATTCCGGCCGAAATGCTCGAAAAAGTTGCCCAAAATTGGACTTTCCGAATGGACCACCTAAGACGCAGCCGCGGTCAACATTTAAATGAAATTATCTTCAAAAAGTAAATGTCATGGACCAATCTAACGTTTCAAATAAAAAACCGATGAGATTTTGCAAATTTTATGCGTTTTTTTTTTAAAAAAAGTTATCAAGCTCTTAACAAATCACCCTTTATATGGTTAGGTTAGGTTAGGTTAGGTTAGGTATAGTGGCAGCCCGATGCATCAGGCTCACTTAGACTATTCAGTCCATTGTGATACCACAGGGGTGAACTTCTCTCTTATCACCGAGTGCTGCCCGATTCTATGTTAAGCTCAATGACAAGGAACCTCCTTTTTATAGCCGAGTCCGAACGGCGTTCCACATTGCAGTAAAACCACTTAGAGAAGCTTTGAAAAACTCGGAAATGTCACCAGCATTACTGAGGTGGGATAGGCGACCGGACATATCCCCCAACGGACATTTCGCCCAAAATGATTTTTGGGCGTTATGACCTCCAATGGGGCGGTCACATCGCCCCATTGGACTTTATGTCATCCCTCATCGCGGTCATAAGCCCCATAAAAAAATGTGGGTGTTATGACCGTTTGAATATAATTGAATATAAACAATAGTTAAAAATAACAAAATATTTTTTTTTTTAAATCATTCAAAAGCTATATATGATTACTTCATCTACACGGATGAAAAAGACTGTTTTTCATATATTTGGCTATAAACATTATATGTTTGGAACACAAATTTTTAAACACAATATTTTTGAGTGCAAACATATAATGTTCATAAACTAACATAACATGTTTGGGACATATATGTTAATATGTTAGAACATATTATGTTTGGGACATAAAATGTTTGTAAATATAATATGCTTGGATGCAAACATATATTAATTTAGAAATAGCCTATAAACATATATGTGTTTAGTAGCTTGGAGCTCTATTTAACAGGGAGCGATATTGAATTAAGTTGGTGGTTGTTGCTTGTTATTACAAAATTAACATTTTATTTTTCCTTGGGCAATTGATCAGCTACTTCTTTGATCCTTACAAACTGTGTGGTCCGCTGTTCGAATCCCCGTCCGGCAAAAGGTAAAATTAAAATAAAAAAATCATACAATTGAATAATTTCTTCTACAATGTTTGTATTACAGAAAAAGGTGCTAAGAACTAAAAAATCTCGTGGAAGTGAGAAAGATGTCGGGGAATATACAATTGGGCAGAAACAAAATTTTGAGCATTCAGGTCGAAAACCTATGTTGTTAGCACCTATATTACCTGTTTATTTTCATAATTCATTATGATTGTAAATATATAAATAAATAAATAAAATTTTGAGCACAATATTGTTTGGGAAAATTTATTTTTAAGCATATAATATTTTTGGGTGCAAAATGCTTCCAAACATATTATATGGTCACATAATAACATATTGTTTTTTGGAAGACAACATTATTGAATTTGGATGCAAAAATACAAAATGTTTGGAACTTAGACTACCCAAACATATATTGTTTAGACCAATATGCTTTCAAACATATTATATATTGGTAGAGATCAAACATATAAATGTTTGGGCAATACCCAAAAATGTATATGCTTGAAGCAAAATATGTTTGGGAGTATATGTTACAGAAGCGATTTTTTGTGAGCGTGTATCCATTAATTTTTTTTTTTAATATCTAATAGATAGATATGCCTCTTATTGACAAATATCGAATCCTGCTTTTATTGTATATGCTGGAAGAAGATGTAAAACTAGCATATCTTGGCTTCATCGTTTGTTTTAATTGTTTTTGACTGGAACATAATTTTTGACCATTTTTCTTCTCAGCGTACGATTGAAATGGTAAAGCGGCTAAAGTGGCACTACGAAGACCTATTTCGCTCGTGAAATAGGTCGGTTTAAGCTCCAAGACATTTGAATTTATATATTGAAACATGAAAATTCGGAAATTGATAATTTTTTTCTTTTGAACAAACCACACAAATGCTGAATTGAAAATTATGTATATTAAACTGAAAATTGGAAAGTGATGAGATGATCGATGTGCTGCTGATGGGTACGTGAAAAAAATCGCGCGTGCGATTTATTTCAAGTACCCATCAGCAGCACATCGATCATCTCATCTCTTTCCAATTTTAATGTTTAGAACAAGATAATAAAACGAAAGTTGCAAGAATGTGAGGATGAACTGAATGTGATGAATTTAAAAAAGGATTCGCGCGCGCGATTTGGAGGCAGATGAGATGATCGCGCGCGCGATTTTTTTCAAGTACCCATCAGCAGCACGTCGATCATCTCATCTCTTTCCAATTTTAATGTTGAGAACAAGATAATAAACTGAAAGTCGCTAGGATTTGAGGACGAACTGAATGTGATGAATTTAACAACGACCGAAAAAGGGACATCAATAAAACAATAGCATCTCCATCATCCATATTTCATTCTTTCATTATTTCAGTTACTGGGTTGGAACACAAAGAGACTGTATGCCAAATCGGCTTCCATAATAGTGGTTTGCTAAAATATCTTTTCCGGCACACTTTCGCACATTTAGTATTCACTCATATGTTCTGATTTGACAAGTTCTTGGGGACTTTGTGGAGCGTTTTGCACCATTTTCTCCTTAATTTTCTTATAGACCACGAGATCTGCACTGTCTTTCTAGTTACGGCATTTTGAATTAAATACCGTACGTATTTAGTTAACCAAAATTGGGGATCAAAACTACTTCATTTAGGACAGTTTTTGATTTGTATTCCGACATTATTTTCCCCATAAAATATTGGGCGTTTTGACCGCCTATTTTTTGGGACATATGACCGCGATGAGGGAGGACATAAAGCCCAAACTAAAATTGGGCGATGTGACCGCCCCATTGGAGGTCATAACGCCCAAAAATCATTTTGGGCGAAATGTCCGTTGGGCGATATGTCCGGTCGGCCGTAGGATAATCCACCGCTGAAAAACTTTTTGGTGTTTGGTCGAAGCTGGGTTCGAACCCACGACCTTGTGTATGCAAGGCGGGCATGCACCACGATAGCAATGTTAATTCTAACATATTAACATATGTGTCGCAAACATTTTATGCTAATTTATGAACATTCTATTTTTGTACTTAAACATATTGTGTTTAAAAAATTATGCCCGAGCACACATTTTGTTTACATCGGAACATATGAAAAATATATTTTTCTAACAGTATAGACAACTCAAGTATTATCCGATTTTTCTGAAAGTTTAAAATCTAAAGGTATTTTGGATTCATAAACAAGTATGCTGAAGATGGTCGGTATTTCCTTCATATAGATCGATCTCCTAATTTGATTTATTGGGATTTTGGAAACGGCAATTTGTATCCGATTTGCCTGAAATTTTAAATCTAGATGTATGGGGCCATCCTCATATTTGTATATACCCCAATATAGGCCGATCTCCGGATTTCATTTCAATCAATTTTTATCCGATTTCTCTGAAATTCAAAATTTAGAGGCATTTTAAGTCCGTAAATAGGTGTAGCGAATATGGTGTGGATTGGTTCATGGTTTGGTATAGTCCCATGTGTTAAGCCTTCCGATTTCCATGTGTTGGTATATATGTTTGCTTGACAGAGTATCTGTCATCAAAACTACCTGAATTTTTAACATATTTTCTACATTTGTTACCCGATGAAGAGTTTTCAAAGGAAACAATTATATTATTTGGTGTTGGGTATTTAAGATTGGACCCGCAACATCTTAGTCCAACGAATTAATCCTTTGCGGATATAAGAAATTCGCTGCTATTCTCTATATTTGCCTATGATAGCGGATAACAATGTTAAGTTTGATCACCAAGGATTACAAAAAATCTACTCATTTTTATCGAGTCATCCATGGTAATATATTTTGTAGTTAAATTCTTCTTTAAGTCATCCATGGTAATATATTTTGTAGTTAAATTCTTCTTTAAGGTGGGTATTAAGTTCGAGTTTAGCCGCTAAAATCGTCATTTTTTCACGATTACTTTTCTTTAATAATCCATTTTGAGGAATAAAACCTTTGTAAAAATTTGCTTTGGACTGTTCCCCCATCAAGTTATAATAAAATTTGGAACAAATGTGTACAATTTTTTGCCTTTTCTTACTGATTTAGTTTTCACTTTAGCGGCTAAACTCGAACTTAATACTCACCTTTAAATGTTAAAAAACAAACCTAAATTTTCTCATAGTAGGTTAAATTTTTGTGGTTTAATTGGTATCAAATGCATAATTATTTTTGAAATCATATTTTATAATTAACATGGGAAACTGTGTAAATTGTGCTTCCTTCCAACCATGATGGAAATGATTTAATGCTACTTTCAGGTAGCTATCTAAAGATTGCCAGCAATAAATTAAAATGAATATTAATTTTGGATGATGATAATTATGTATGTGGCTTAAATACAATGTGACAACATAATGAATTTTTCTTCAATCCATCCCCCTCCTTTTAAAAATGTCTACCACCATAACGGAAGAGATAAGTATATAGAGGTTTGCTGTGGCAATTCATCTCCCTTGTAAGAAAGGCAACCACCTTCATGGTTAGAACAGTGTATTCCAGTCACGTACCAACAACAACCGGAATGAAAATGGATGGAACAGACAGAGAAGACGACGATGACAACCAATTATAGTGATTATGGTCACAGACAGATCGAATGCTGGAAGGACAAAATAGAGACTTGTATTAGCACTTGAACTTCTTTTATGTATGGACATTGTCCAGAATCACAATGTCAGGACATCGAGCTTGGTTGTAAGTGACACGCATAATAAAAAAACACCATACTGCTTTTACATGCATACCTTGATGAAGTGTTCAGATCACAATAATGTTATAACATAAACCTTCAATTTGTTATTATTGTCACCCACTTCATCCAATAATAAATTCAGATGGGAATGAATACAATTGCTTGAATTTACTACCTAAAAAAAAACAAAAGGACAAACCCCTGGATATCTGTCAATAAATTCTTTGTGCAGATATGATTAGGAAGTTCAGCGCAGTTGTTACTTAAATCTAATTGGTGGTATATCCCTTTTTATCACAAGAGTGAGTAAGAGTGTCATATATGTAATGAAAACAAACCTGGCCCAATATATCTCAAGAGAATCATTTAGATATAAAGTGGCCAAGATATATCATATGCACAACAACCATTATTGTAGATTATTGACGTATCTAGCGTTGCTTTTTACTCTCAAAAATAGGTCACTAAAGCCAATTAAACTTTATTTGACTTCATATATTATTATGTTTATGTACAAATTTCTCCAATATGAGAAAGCTTTCTTGATTTTAATAATTTTTTATACGTTAGTTAAATGAAATAAATAATGAAGAAAAGTTATACATAAATGAAGCATAAAAACTTACCAAATTTGTGATCACCACAAAATTGTTATGAATTTCTTAAAATTAGGTAAATTATACCACAAATGCAACCATCTTCAACATGGTAGCTAAATACATTTATGCTATTTCGAACTGCATCTTTTTCCTCAAAAGTACAATTTTTGAATAAATGTAAAAATTAATTTTGTCTGATAAATGTTCTTGAATATTTATTTACTAATTTTTATACCCTCCCTCATAGGATGGGGGGTATATTAAATTTGTCATTCCGTTTGCAACACATAGAAATATTGCTCTAAGACCCCATAAAGTATATATATTCTGGGTCGTGGTGAAATTCTGAGTCTATCTGAGCAGGTCCGTCCGTCTGTTGAAATCACGCTAACTTCCAAACGAAACAAGCTATCGACTTGTAACTTGGCACAAGTAGTTGTTATTGATGTAGGTCGGATGGTATTGCAAATGTCCACTTCGGTCCATATCGGTCCACTTTTACGTATAGCCCCCATATAAACGGACCCCCAAATTTGGCTTGCGAGGCCTCTAAGAGAAGCAAATTTCATCCAAACCGGCTGAAATTTAGTACATGGTGTTAGCATATGGTCTCTAACAACCATGCAAAAATTGGTTCACATCGGTTCATAATTATATATAGCCCCCATATAAACCGATCCCCCGATTTGGCTTGCGAGGCCTCTAAGAGAAGCAAATTTCATCCGATCCGGCTGAAATTTGGTACATGGTCTCTAACAACCATGCAAAAATTGGTCCACATCGGTCCATAATTATATATAGCTCCCATATAAACCGATCCCCCGATTTGGCTTGCGAGGCCTCTAAGAGAAGAAAATTTCATCCGATCCGGCTGAAATTTGGTACATGGTGTTAGTATATGGTCTCTAACAACCATGCAAAAATTGGTCCACATCGGTCCATAATTATATATAGCCCCCATATAAACCGATCACCAGATTTGACCTCCCAAGCCTCTTGGAAGACCAAAATTCATTGATTCAGTTGAAATTTGGTACGTAAAAATTGGTCGAAATCGGTCAATAATTATATATAGCCCCCATATAAACCGATCCCCAGATTTGACCTCCGGAGCCCCTTGGAAGAGCAAAATTCATCCGATTCGGTTGAAATTTGGTACTTGATGTTAGTATATGGTATCCAACAACCATGCAGGAATTGGTTCCTATCAGCCCATAATTATATATAGCTCCCATATAAACCGATCCCCAGATTTGACCTCCGGTGCCTTTTGGAGAAGCAAAATTCATCCGATCTGCTTGAAATTTGGTACGTGGTGATCGTATATGATATTTAACAACCATGCCAAAAGTGGTCCATATCACTCCATAATCATATAAACCGATCCCGAGATTTGGTTTTGGAGCTCTTGGAGGACCAAGTTTCATCCGAGTGAGTTGAAATTTGGTAATACGTATATGGTCGTTAACAACCATGCCTAACTAGGTCCATATCGGTCTATAGTTATATATATCCCTCAGATAAATCGATTTCCAATACCACAAAAATTGGTCCATATCAAGTTCATAATTGTATATAGCCCCCAAATAAGCGACCCCCATATTGCAATTCTGGCTCTCTACGTACCGTGCAAAAAGTCCATATCGATTCGTAATTATTTGTAGACTTAACTATATATAACTTTTTTGTCTAATATATATCACGTATGGACTAACTCACAATTTAGAAAACGATGTTAAGAAGTTTTAAGATACCACAACCCAAGTATTTCGATTGTGGATGACAGTCTTTCGTAGAAGTTTCTACGCAATCCATGGTGGAGGGTACATAAGATTCGGCCTGGCCGAACTTACGGCCGTATATACTTGTTATTTAATAAAAAAAATTTTTTTGATATCTCAACTTTCTCATTATAGTCCCATTAGTTTATTTTGACTGTGAAAGGCCGATTAGTTGAATTAACTCGATTTTCAAAAAAATTTTGTCAAATGTGTGAAGTCAAAGTCAACTTTCAATTTTTTTCAGTTATATTACTCGTAAATTCATATTACAATATTATTTAGATTATACACCCAGGGAAGAAATATGATCACATCAACCATGTTTCGAGAGCAAAATGTTATTTTTGGACGGAGAACATATAACATGTTTGCGCCAACCATGTTATTTTCTCAAAAACCATATGTCTGATTTCGGCAACCATTTATATGTTTGCCGACATAAATGTTCCATGGTCATCGTCCAAAAATAACATTTTGCTCTTAAAACATGTTTGGGGTGATCATATTCCTTCTCTGGGTGTATAAAGATGTTTTTTTTTTTTACTTAAAGATAAAATCCAGTATCCGATATCCCCAAAACAAAATTTGACCAAAACATAAAGCATTCATTAACAATACCTCCGATAATTTAAAGATTAGGTACTAAGTTCTGATTTTCTAGCAAAAAGAAATTGTTCGTAATTTATAACAAACCAGAAAAAAGAGCTTCCAAAACAGTAGTTTGGTAAGATGCGGCTTCTTTAAAATAAAAACATTTTTAGCGACATATCTGGCCTTAATTCTAGGATTAATAAAATTAAAATTATGATACAGATCTCATTTATCAAATTGCCATCCTCTTTTCGCGGTATTTTTTATCTAAGTTAAATCTAAAGATTCAATATTTCAGTAAATTTACTCTAACGATAAGTTGCCTTAGATCAAAGACATATGATTTTAACATTTCCAAAATTTGTGTCCTAAACTTTATTTTGATTAAAATTTCATTATTTTAAAGAAATGATGCGCATTTTAAAATGTAGGTTGCGTAATCACAAATATCACGTAAATATTTTTTTCAGTGATTCCATGTTTATCTCAATTACCTGCTATAATGACCTGTTATAAAATTCCTCAAAAGAACACAACTACACCGAAAACATCTGTAGTTAAAGTAACACTAAATTTAACTTAGTTTTATTGCAAAACAATTATTTGTTTGCAGTTAAATTTTATTATTTTTCCGAAACTTTCCACAGCCCAATGAAATTTTCCTTTTGTTAGTATGTCTCAAACATTTTATGAACTAAACTGAGTATAAAGTTCAATAACCGTACACATAAGTTCAATATGAACTAACGCAAAAAAAATTCGTACGATTCACAAAAATAGTAAGAATGAACTACTGTATTAATAAAATGACCATGATTAGGCGTCAATGATTTTCTTCACTATTATTTGCTAATTCTTTCATCTATGAAAGGATGCAAATAAAAAGTACATCAAGGCATTCAACTTTCCTGGTTTTAACAACGCTTTATGAAAATCTCAAAATGTGGAGTGTAATGTAGTTCAACTTTAGCATGCACTGAAAAAACAGTGCACCCTTTTCCATTGCAAAATGAACTAAACTGTAGTAATATTGACCATGATTTAGCCCTTAAGATTTTTTTCAACTTGTCTAGTTTATAATTCTCTTAAATTAGTTAATCTATAACATTGTATTTTAGTTCATTTTTACAACACCATAAGATTTATATACCCCTACCAAGTTAAAAAGTCAGTATTATTTTGGGTTCACTTGCTTATTTTTGAGAAACCCGATAATAAAAAGTGGTTAACAGTCTCTTTAAAATGTCGACGACTAAACTATTTTTAAATCAATCATTCCACAGTACAGAGAAATTAAATAATTAAAGGAACAACAAACCGTTTTACTATTATGAAAATTTTCATACATTAAAATTAAACTTTCTTTAAGCAAAAGTACTTTATTATAAAAACTTATGATGAAAGTTCTTAATACAATGGTTTTTGTGAATAAAAATTATGACCACGTGGAACAGAGAGTAGTTCATTTGAACTCGCTGTTTGGACATTTTGACTTATCCTTTTTTATTCATCGTAGGTAATTTTTCACATATCTTGCTGGAAAAAATGGAAGCAATAATGAAAATTGTTAAAAATTAACACCATGTAATGAAATATATTTTTTTAATTCTTTATTTAAGCTTGTAATTTACCATATTTGGGGGCATTTTATCAAATGGTGTATGGAATTCAACTTTTCTTTGGAAAAGGTATCTCATAAATTTTGTACCTGAAACAATTAGAGAAATAATGAAATATTCTATATAAACTAATAAAAGTGTGTTGTTATCGATTTGAACACCCAAAAAAAGTGACCCATTGGTTAAGTTAAAATGAACTATTTTTGAAGAAAATTGAACTTCGTATAGTGCCAAAGATATTTTTATTTTTTTATGTCATATTTTTCTTCCAATTTGTAACTTTATTTTTCTTTTATTTTAGTTCATTGCGTAGTTTAATTTAGAATTTTTTTATTACCATTGTGGATGAGTAACTAAATGTCGTGTACATTTTTTTCCATTGCACTGAATAAAATATTGTCGTGAGGTCAAAGATTTCATGTCTTTAAAATACGAATACAAATTTTGCTTAGCATAGAAGACGCATTTCTCTAACATAAACATTTTTTCCTTGTCCAAAAGTCGATAAACTTTTCAATGAAGTCGTATTGTCCTTATAATTAAGTGATTTGACTTAAAAATGGGTATCTTAACATGAAAGAAAAAATTTATAGGCTAAGGTCAACTTGACTTTAATAATTCAGAAAAATTCTTTAAATTTAATGAAATTGTCTTTAAATTTGTTGTCTTTTTGCATCTTGACTACAAAGCAAAAAATCGTTCAAATATAGAACATGTTTTTCAAAACTTTATTTTAAAGAAGTTTTTTACTTCAAACATAGCATAATTTCTACTTGAAGTCGAGTCCTAATTTGGAAAATAAAGTTGCCGTTAACTCGTTTTTAAAGGACTTTGATAGCATATGAAGAAAAAAAGCTGAGAAAACGAAAAATTAAAATTTGCTTCCTAGAAGCAAGTACACAAAACCTAAATTTAAAAGAGAATTGTGTCTTAAAAGTATCCTTACTTGTATTCTCCGCTTCTTTGGCTCGGAATCAATACCAAATTTTTTAAAGTAAAGCCAAAATCTTTGGAACCGAGTATGCTTTTTTTTTCAGTGTGATAGTATATTTTGTTTATTAATTAATGAAAAATTTTGCATAAATACAGTTATTGTGTATACATTTTATGCAAAAACAAATCTGTTTTTGGGAAAATGTATTATTAGAAACAAAGCAACGTGTAATTATTTTTAGTTTAGTCGATAACGAAAACTACCAATATATTTTCAGTATTTTAGGAAATGATGTACATTATTGGTAAGTAATTAGTATAGGTAATATGCATGCATTTTGATTGTATTTAAGTGAACCTATATTACATTTAACGAAAATATTACTGTCTTCAAATAATTTCATGTTATACTTCTCAATAGGATTTTATTTCCTTTTAGTGTGATTCGAATCATTTCTTGATAAGTTTTATTACTAATCACCAAAAAAATTTTACTTTCAAATACGTCCACTAAAAATATATATTCCTTTTAACTCCATTGCTAAAGGGCTTTTACTAATACTTACTTTCACGTTCTCATACTTTAGATTGACTGCAACGTAATTGGTGTGTGACATGTATTATTAAAAGAGTTTTTGTGGTAAATATTGATATATATATTTTTTATTGGGCCTTATACTAAATTCAATATAAATGTCAATGACGATTGTGTATATTACAGTTTATTTTACTTTTCTTTAGGTACTACGATGGCCTTCAAGGCCGATATGTAACATAAAATACATACATACATAAAATAAATCAATTACTTATAGTTATTGAAAAGTTTTAAGCGAACAATGTAATTTTTATAAAAATGTGTATACTATTTATATACAGTATGATGTATAGTTATTTTAAATTAAATATTTTTGTTGTTCATACATTTGTAGTTTTATTAAAATGTGGCATGTTCAATAGCAATGAATAATAAATACTAATGTTCAAGTTTGCAAAAATTAAGCAACTCAAAATTTGGCAATTATTAAAAATTGTAATCTTCCTATAAAATGATTAAACGAATATTGTTTTTAGAAATCGTTTGGGTTTACAATTTGTATTCAATAAATTGTGTTTTTTCCAAAACTATATCAAGCAATTTTTCAACGATTTTAACATTATCCATCGAAACTTTCAGAATATTGTTACGGATGTTACAAAAATATATAGCATGAAACCAAATGAATCCTTTTTTAACTCAAACGAAACCTTTTTCAAATTAAATGAATTATTTTTCATATCAAATGAATCTTTGTATGTTTTTAATGAATTTTCCACCCCTATTTTTATTCGAATTCATACTTTAAGGCGTGGCAAAATATTTTATACTAATTTAATATCCCTTTCCGACCTATAGCCGATCCACGTGATAGATTTTCCTAAATTTTTGAATTCTGTTATTTATGTGTACATAGAACAATTTAAATTATTAAGTTTGTTCAGTTTGATCCTGTATCCTGTTTTTTCAGGATGCGTACAATTGTTGTAGTCCGGTAAATTCCGGTAAAAGTCCGGACGTAAAAATATCAAAAAACACAAAATAATCACGTAGTTACTGTTTGCATACAATATTTAAAATGTTTTCTTATTGAAAACACTTGTTTGATGAAATATTCCACAATTTAAATAATTTTAATATATTTGCAAACTTACATCTTCCACTCATTTTTACAAATGCGCAAAGTACGTTGCTGAAACTACAAAATTAATATGAAAAGCAAATATTTATAACGGTTCTTCACATTCTTAGACAAAGAGAGAGCATACACAATTATTTTTTTGCCGCTCTTATCGCAGTACGTCATATATTAAAGAAATTATAGAGACTTAAAGTTACCCGCACAATTGTGCGTACACGGTCGGAAAGGGATATATGAAAAACTTACTTGACATAGGTTCCGTAAAATTATTTTTATGATATGTGAAAACGAAATGGGTACAATTATTTTACATTTTTATACCCTAAACCACATAGTGGTCAGGGTATAATAAGTTTGATCGGCCAAAAAATGTGCCTACCAGAAATATTGATTTTAGACCCCATAGAATCACCTCCTGAGTCGATCTAGCGCTTGGTGTCCGTCCGTCCGTCTGTCCATGTATTTGTTGTTCACAGGATTTCGGTCGCAATTATCAACCGATTTTGATGAAATTTGGTACAGGGAGTTTTTTGGGCACAGGACAGGACGAACGCTACTGAATTTGGAAGAAATCGGATCAAATTTAGATATAGCTCCCATATATATGTATCGCCCGATTTCGACAAATGGGGTCACGTTGCGCTTTTTTTCTAACGGATCGTCACCAAATTTGGCAAAAGGTAATCTTTTTCATCTGCAAAATTTCATCCAAATCGGTTCAGATTTAGATATAGCTCTCATATATATGTACCGCCCGATTTTTCTAAATTTGGCCATAAAACTTATTTATCAACCGATCTTACTCAAATTTGTCTAAATGTAGTCTTCTATAGCACTAAATATATGTGCAAAATATCATCGAAATAGGTTCAGATTTAGATATAGCTCCCATATATATTTGAAAAATTCGCCCATAATAACCTTATGTTTGACCATACAGGCCTCATTTCTTAACTGATCTTACTCAAATCTTGCACAAGGTAACCTTTTGTGGTATTAATCAAACCCGCAAATTATTATGCAAATTGGTTCAGATTTAAATATAGCTTCCATATATATGCATCGCTCGATTTTCCCAAATTTGGCCATAGTACTCTTATTTATTAACGAATGTTACTCAAATTTCAAATTTTGATGTACTAGCCGATCGTATTTATACGTACTTGTAGCTCTTACATAAGAATATTGCTCGATTTTTACAAACTTGGATTTATTACCCACACTAAGTGAACGATTTTCTCTTTTTCTTTTTTCTCTCCCATACCTATATCAATGTTACCCCACAAATGCTTATGTTTACTAATTCAGCAAGTGTGGTTTAGGGCATGATATAGTCGGCCCCGCCCGACTTTCTACTTTACTTACTTGTTGTTTTTAAATTTCTGGCGAAAAAAATTCCAAATGCTACAATAACTCATTGCGAATTTTCGATTGGATGAAATTCACTATCATAATATTAGATAAAGACTTGTAATAGTAATTTTAGTTTTATTAAAAGCCCAACAAAAATGTTGAATAAACTAAACCTTCAACGAAGTTTTTGACAATATAGCGATTTATTCGATAAATTAGAATTCATTCGTTTAAATTTAGAGACTCGTTTGATTTGGAAAAAGTTTCATTTGATTTGGAAAATGTTTCATTTGATTTGAAAATGGTTTCATTCGATTTGAAAAAGGATTCATTTGAAGTGGAAATACTATTCGTTGGTTTATCGATTGTTGGTTTATTTGCAATGGAAATGCTTATCAGTCGAAAGTCCTGTAGTTAACCTCTGATATTAAAAAAGATTGCAAAAACTGTTCCTTCATTCATTTGTGATGATTTTACCCATACAATATTCATTTTCTTGGTTGGCACATTTTTCATTAATTTGTGTTTCATAGTGAAAATCAAATTTTTTCTCGCCATGTTTTCTTTGATTTCATATAAAATTTATGCCTAATGTAATTGAGTTGCCCAATAGCACATATACTGCTTGTAATTCTCTTTATTACAATGATTTATGTAACCGACTTTCTTTTGAAGAATTAAATTCATCCGTTCTATTTTCAAGTTTAAAGAGGTATGACACTACATATAAAATACGAAATCTGAAAAAAAACAATACCAAATTTAATGGCGAGTGATATCAAAATATTCTTTCTGGACATTATATTTTTTGCATACGATTTTAGTTCGCGATGTTTAGATTCGAAGTTAAAAGTCCACAAATATTTTAATGGTCCCGAGTTTTGAATAATCCTTATATAATGGGTTAAAAAATGATGTTTTGGCTTTAAGGCGTCAAGAAACAGCGCAACATAAGTTCGATTATGAAATTCAATATGAGATTGTAAATTCGCCAAGTCTAAAGTAGAAAATGTCGGCATTAGCAAAATATCAAGCATTTCCACTAAATTTACAACGAACTGCCATAGCTTAGAATTCGAGTCGACCAAGTCTCCAACCATTAGCGGGAAAAAATGCACGAAAATTAAGATTTCCCTTCCTGACATTTTAAGACTCATATGACGCAAGTTACGTTCATTGATAGCTGGTGATATATTTCCAATCTCTGTCTCTCCATATTGAAACGAGTTTTTTCTTATATTTAAAATCTCCAAATCAATAACTTTGTCTTTGATTAGAGACTTTATGATATGGCACATATCATATTGAAAAACTCCTTCCAACATAACCTAACCTAACCTAACATATCATGTAGGAGGTCTGCATAAAAATTGTCAACTACATGATAATTGGATATGAATATAGAATTTTCTCTTATCTCTGTTGTTTCAACATTCATTGACTTAATATCTTGTTCATAGTTCGAAATATTTCTGAGTTGATTAAAATCTTCGTCGCACATGGTCTGTGGGGATGCTTTAGAGAGTTTACAATACCTACAAAAAAGTTTAGCCGAAAATGAGCGAGAAAATCCTAAAATGGAATTCAGTGCTAGATTGTCGCCTACACACAGAAAACAAATTGTTTGGAAATCAGTTGTACTAACGAAAATTGTACACTCAGCATTAAATATCAGTTGTGCTGATAAATTTCCTTCAATCTCAAGCATTTGTCTGTCTTTAATATCATTTGATTATAATTTCAATAGATTTTCGTTTGTAATTGCAAACAAATGGTTGTAGCAACTAATTGCCTCTCTTTTGAAAAAAAATATTTGAATTCGATAGATATGACCTACCTTAAATAAATTTCCTAACTGTCATTTAGTAGTTCTAACTGATATTTGGTATTCTCAGCCGAATGCCGGTTGATGAATTCTCAAATGTCATTTTTATTTTAACAAATTATTTATTATCAAAGGAAGGCTTCAACTTGTTTTGAAAAAGAAACGCATATATATTGTATGTAGGATAGGAATGACAATATTAGCTGTGGTTTTTAACTTTTCATTGAACCTGCCGTTTTATATCTGGTAATAGCTGTGGACCATTTTTGATGTGATATGATATTGTGGGTAAGTTTTGGAATTAGTTTTATAAACTCTAGCAGTAATACTTATACCCCGTAACTTTCTAATTTTATTTCTTAATTTCCCTACGATAGTGACCCATTTTTAAGCAATGCAACACTATGTACTCTGGACGCCATCTTGGGCAGAAAAATCAACTCTGGTTAACCAGCGATATAGTCCTGGATTTTAAGAAGCTACATTTCAGGTACGAAAGCATTTGGATGTGGAAAATCTTACTAAATCTGCACAATTTTATCAATTTTTTCACACCACGAATATTCAATCCATAAAAAAGGACAATATATTTATCCATAAAAAAGGACAATATATTTTGGATGCTCTCGAAGTCAGGTACATAATGTCCGAGAAAATAAGAAGGTTGCGGAAACCATACTACATGTTCACCGTCAAAAAAATTTTTTTTTGCTCTAAGAATCTGGGTGTGGATACATTTTGAGGCAATAAGTAGAGATTCTAGACTAAAATTTGTATCTACATATGTTACATTTAGCGTATTTAGATTTATTTGTACCACTATACCTATATGTAAATAAAATATAATATTTCACTGTGAAGTAATTGATTTTAAATATATTTTTAATTCGGTTATGAGTATTATTTAGGTTGGGCAACACAACCGAATGATGAAGGTAGTCACAACCAATATTGTCGGCAGACCCAACCAACACCATATGTGGTATTGGTTGTGTCGACCGAATCAGTCGGGTGACACAACTACCACCAGGTAGTTGCTACAACTGCCAAAAGGAGGTTGGCAATAAATTCGATTGTCACAACCAATCTGTATTCTCTGTGTACGACTAAGCCCAAAGAAAAAAAGATTTTCCTTTTTCCTGATTTAATTTCTAAATCAATACCATTGTTGTCTAAATCATTAAGAATATCTATTAATTTGTAAAAGGATTTACTGCAATAAAAATATTATTCAGTTTATATTTCAGAAAGTTTGGAGCTGAAGGGAATGAATAGTAGACTCGATGTGTGCGAGCTCAGTGGATTGTTAACCTCAAAGTCATCGAAATATAAGAAATACGGTATTATTAATTTGTCGCCAAAAGTAAGTAAAATAATGATACATTTGTTATAGATCCCATTAACAAGCTGCGGTATCGATTATGTATTCGGAAGTAACTTATAGTGTGTCCAATATGTGGGATATGTTCGACACAAGGACTGTCGTCCGGATAAACTTATAGTCTGGACGGCGCATTAATCTTGATTAATCTAATAATAAAGAGCATAATTTCTGCAAATTTCTAATATTTCATACATTTTGTTTTTAATTTCTTTTTACTTTTTCTTAAATACAGTGACTCACATAAGTATTCGTTTTTTTTTTTGATTTCTTGAAATCAAATGCTTTTTTTGCAAACCGCTTAACATTTTTAAGAAATAGTTTTAATAAAATGTTTCCATGGATACACATAAAAGCAAAACGTAAACAAAAATCGTGAAATGTGTCGAAAATTGATAGAGTCGATGCCAAGACGACTGGAAGCCATTTGCGCTAACAAAGGACACTATATCAAATACTAAGTGGACCAAAATAATTTCTCATATAATGTGATTACTGCACAGAGAATACAGATTGGTTGTGATAACCGAATTTATTGCCAAGCTCATTTTGGAGGTTGTAGCAGTTGTGTCACCTGACTAACTCGGTCGACTCAATCGAATTATGGGAAATGCAACTAATACTCAATATGGTATTGATTGTGTTAACCTATGGAATTGGTCGTTACTACTTTCTTCATTCGGTTGCATTACCCAACCTAAATAGCACCCACAACCGTATTGCAAATTAATGTTTTCCGAAAAATATTCTATTTTATTTAGATATATTTAGTTGAAATTGATAGAGTATAAATGAAAATGTTATATATCTATATATTAATATAAATGAAAATAAATGATTCCTTTAAACATTTAAGTATCCGCGACGGTTTTAGATGAAGCTCATGTAGCCTACAGCAGGATTGTCGAATGAACGGGCAACGCAGATTGAACCGCTGGTAACTTGGAATCCATCAGTATTTTTTACCTGACTCGCGGAATTGGGTATCCAAAAACCATTGTAGGTGCAATACATTACTGTATTACAGTCGTCAACACACAGAAATATATGTTACTCACGACCAAGGACCTACATACATTAATTAAATTATCGCTTTAAAACATTTTTTGATATCTATAAAAAGAGACCCATACCGACCATGTTCAGCGCACCAGATTTCAAACTGCAACTTTCATGATAAAGGCTTTTGTGCAATTAAATGTCCAGTCTGGAGAGTAAATTAATATTATCAGTGACAATTGCAGCAATTTGATCATAAAAATTTACCTTTAAGATGTTACCAAATTATGCCCCTTTTATAGCCAAATCTTGATCATTGCCTCGTTTTAGTAAAAAATCTCTTTAGTAATTCCCCTAAAATATTTAAATAATGTAGTAAACAAAACAATTTTGGTTTGAATTTTAGAGGAAGAGGTTTTTGTTTTTTCCTCGACAACAAATATAAATAATTTGTCGTTGACAAATATTAAAATGACAAGCAAAAATATTTCCAATAACATTCGGTTTGTGCAACCATATGGTTATGATGAGTACTGAATGAAAGTTGTAAAATGTTTTCTTGGTAGGTTGTATCAACCAATTTCCAATAAAATTATTCATAGTTGAAGCATTTGGTTAACCCAATCATTTGTCTATTATCATAAATAACATTTTCTTGATACCGCTCCCAGATGGTCTTAGCAATAGAACCCATGTTGTAAATACAGAATATTTGTTGATACAGTTGATATTACGTTCAATAATTAGAGTGTTCATTATTACAACCGATTGCAAGCCAATCTCTTTTCTGTGTGTGATACGACGAATACTTTTGGGAATTTTTTTGTAGATTTTTGATTTAATGATTAAGATTAATACTATGAAATTAATTTCACGATTTTTGTTTACGTTTTGCTTTTATGTGTATCCATGGAAACATTTTATTAAAACTATTTCTTAAAAATGTTAAGCGTTTGCAAAAAAAAAATGCAGTTGATTTCAAGAAATCAAAAAAAAACGAATACTTGTGTGAGTCACTGTATAAACGAAATTTCCGTACTGAGATAGGTCATATAGCATCGTACTCTGTTACAAATAGATCAATTCGTAGCGGATGCTTTATTTTATTACAATTGCCACCATGTCAAGCTTCTCCAACTATGGTGTTGGGTACTATGCCTTTTCGGGGATATTCTCAAACACTTAACTTTAAAACAGATGTTTTATTTTCATAAAAAATTTAATGAAAGACTTTACAAGCTATCTAAGGACTCACAATTGCTTTTAAAATCGATTAAATACAATGGTTTATTCCGAACACGTGAAAATTGTGCTCCTGCTATTCAACTTAACAAAACAGGATTCATAGCTATTTTATAGATAATGAATTCATGTTTTTTTTCAAGTTCCAGGTCTTTTTTAATTTTTATTTATTGTTCCCAATAATTCGGGATAACGATATTGAATCGCTTCTTCAGGGATCTTTAGTAGATTTATAGAAATTAAATTTCATAAATATCACAGTATTAAATATGTTACAATTTAAAAATTCTACAACATAATTTATTGGATAAAAAACTGACAGAAATATCGTAATCTCATTTTACAAATACCAGGCGAAAGGAAATTTCAAACAACATATGCATGCAAGTCATTGGTGGCGTTACTGTTTGAATTTTCTTTTCGCCTGATACTTGTAAAATGAGATTAAGATATTTCTGTCAGTTTTTTATCCAATAAATTATTTTATAATACTATTTTAAATTATTAACTAAAAATAATTAATATTTAGATTTATTTAAATTATAAAGTGTTTACTACTGTATGACTATTGTTTTTTTAAATTGAATAACAGGAGCACAATTTTTACGTGGTCGGAATAAACCACTGTTTTTAATCGATTTTAAAACCAATTGTGAATCCTTAGTCTTCCATTAAATTTTAACTTTAACTTAAATTTCGTTTATATTTAAGAAAAAGTAAAGAGATTACTGAAACGCATAATCTTTGTCCTCAGAATTATTTTATACAAAAGAAATTTACTTTGTAACAAAAGGAATTTTGTTTCAAATTTCGTTAGGAGTACTACGTCATTTTTGTTCAAATATCGACTTATTTACTCAATATTTGGTAAATTTTTCTATTTTTTGTCATACTGAATTGATGAGTTAGATACTTCAATATCATAAAATATAAACGACAGCAATCTTTTCATTAACCAGAAATTTTACTCATTGACAAACAAATTAAACTTCCAAATGGTTTCACTGGAGTAACGAAAACAACGATATAGAAAAAAGATGTTTGTAAAATTGATATTGATATTGCAGAACTAAAGCTACAAATTTTTTGTTAGAAGAACCAAATGTTTTCATAGGATTTGCATAAATATTTTTATAACAATTTTGAAATCGTTTGTTTTTGTGCTATTATTTAAGCTGCACTTCTTAAAATGTTTCTTAAGAATACAAACATCTATTGGGCAATACATTTATAAACTTTTAAATATTTACCGAAATTTGTGTTGGGATCATCAAGCTGCTGCAATAGCAATACACTTTCTTCGTCTTTCAGTGTTTTGTACATTGATTCCCATTTCTCGAAAAGTTTATTTTTTTTATGGGTACAATTTAGAAGTCATGTGAGATCTAGGTCAAATATACATAAAATAAGTATTTAAATAGGTTACTTACTCACTCACCAATATATATCCAAATGCTTGTTTTAAGATAGGTCATTCTTCAATTATGCTTGTGAGAGTATTTCGCTCCTTTAGGAAATTATGGCGCATATTGAATGATCTCTTCCAACTGTCTAGAACTTTGTCAAAGGGCTCAATGTTGAATTTAAGCCAATCTTTGTATATTTGACAATCGTCATCTGTAATAATAAGTTAGATAGAAAATATACTAAGGAAATTTCGAAATATTTCAGTCTAACTAAACTTCAGAATATTTTAATGGAAGCAAATAATTGCTCCATTTTATGGAAACTACAAAATAAAGACAATATATCTTTTCAAATCGTTAGGCGAAAATTTGGGTTCCACTTTTACATTTTTCCCTTAAACAAACCATCAATAATTTTTTTATCACGTAAATCCGTGACCCATTGGAGTATTTGATTTCGCCTCCGTTATATTTTTTAACACGACAGAAAAAATAGCTTAGTTACTTCTTAGATTGCTTCTTTTTTCTGGGATATTAAATGTATGTGGTTTTGTGTTAAGGCCGGTATGCACCTCTAGCGAAATTTTCGGTAGCAAACATTTATTTAAGTCTACAACAAAAAAACAGGGCTGTGTACACACATTTCAAACCAGCTAATCGCTTTTAAAAATTGTTAATATATGTTCCAAATATTCCTCAAATAAATTGTTTATTATTTACAGACCTTTTAAAACTTTTACGCACACAATGATTGTAATAAATTAAATGTTTGCTGCCAAAATATGCTTTTGACAACCCTGTTAATTTCATTAGAGGTGCGTACCAGCTTACGAAATTGAACGCTACCGAAAATTTCGTTAGCATAAATAGCAATGCATTTCTTATGGGAATGAAATTTTTCGCTAGAGTTACCGGCCTTTACTCAAAAATATAGTTTCTTCAATTTATGACAAACATAAACCTAAATGTTTGCGCAACGTATTGGGCAGCTTCATAACGCTTGGCGCTAAACTAAATTGTTCATCATATATATACATAGTACAAAATAATAACTATACCTCGAGAATACAATTCATCGACGATCTCATTTTCTTCTTAGTATTCGTTTCTATTTGGTTTTTGAGGATTCTTGTAAGACCACAACCCTGCTTTTCTTAATTTCCCCAATGAGTTTTGGTACTTGCGGTAAAGTTTTATTCCTGGCTTTCCTTACTTTTTTTATGAATGAAATAAATAGTAGATAAGATTGTATACATATATATATATAATATATAAGAATTTGAACTTCTAGAAACACAATATTGGTTTTGTTCAAAAATATTGGATTTGTCCAAATATAAAACGCCGTGAATTGAAACAATTTTGAAAAGCATTTAAACTGCACAGAAATAAAATACTTCTGTAACAAACAAAATAAATAGAAATTTAAAACATACTTGGTGAGACAATTAATTGGCATTATTACATACCTTGCTTTCCGAAGGAAATTCTTTTGATACTGAATAGGCAAGCCTCTCGAAAAGCCTAAGCGAAGTAATAGCCTTTGTTTCCAATAGGTACTCCACGATGCAATTTGTTAACTGATATCTAAATGTTAAATCCAGAACATTGTTGTTTTTATAAAATGTAAGCACGTGCTTCCCTTTCATTGATTTATTTAGAATTTCCCCAACAATATTCTAAAAAAAAAAACAGAAAAATTAATTGAAATAAGTAAATATGAAGATTTTATATGTACTGAAATCTCGCTTTTATATCAAATCTCGAAAAGCGAGCTTTCCAACTAATGTTTTACAAATAAACATTCTGAGAAAAAATTTTATACAAAAGTTGGAAAGAACTTTCTATACAAAAACACAAAATTTGCAGAAACTTGCAACTGTATATAAAATATTGTAAATTTTGCAAAAACAGGAAACAACAAAAATTAATTTCCTCTACAAATAAACTTTACAAACAAACAAATTTAACTTACGTCATTTCCAATAAAATTCATCAAGTCAATGGAATTTCCTTTTGGTTCCTTTGGAAGCTCAATATTGTTTTCTTGGTGTACCTTAAAAAAAGAAATATACACAGAAAAAAAAGTGTCTCGTAAATTTAAGAAGATTTTTACAATAATTTATTACAAGAATTTTCCAGAATATATAAGATTTTTTTGTATGAGAAAATATTTTTTTACGAAATATGAACTTGAAAGTGGATAGCAATTTCTTACTGACAATTCCTATAGTTAATATTTGTTGGTAAAATATTACCCAATGAAATATTTTTAGTTCACATGTAATTAAATTTATAGACATTTTCGTCAAAAATGGTAGATAACATTTCTTGAAAATTTTAAGTTAAACGTTTCATTGTTCATAAACTGGTGTGCCTTTACGAATATTATTCTTAGAGTAAATTGTCAGCTGATGCGATGAACTAATGCATAGTACAGAGATCTTTATCGGCATAGTGGAATGTGATTAATGTAAAGATGATGTTACTTGAGTTTTGTTGTGTATACATGAGCGTGGGGTTGTTTTTATTTTTGTTCATTTAGTGGTTTGTGTGTGTGTTATTCGCGGATGGTTTATTTGGCTGGATGAGGTGTTGTTTTCAATAAAGGCACATGTGTTTTTGTTGTTGTAGGAATGTTTTGGCTTTGCTTGGTTTTGTTTGGCATGCTTCAGTTGTATAGTTGGCGTTGGCGTGGGCTGTTGCATCTTTTAAGTAGGTATGCAACAAGGGAGTATAAAGGCATGGAATATTTTGGATTTTTGAGACATATATTGGTGTTTGTTTATTAAACCTTTTAAATGAAAGTTATTAATATTTTATCGGTAGTTTAGAAAAAAGTTATTACGAATATTGAGGAAAATATGTTGAAATTGAAAGTGTATTGAAATTTTTATTATTCTATGTAAAAAATTACTATTCAATTCCAGATGAATTTGGAAAATTTTTGTTATGTCTCAGCGTATAGTTTATTCATAAATTGGTAAGTATTTTTTTAATATGACTTTCTTTTAAAAAGAATATTTTTTATGTATATTATTATTTGTTAATTAATTTTTTTGGAAACCAGTTTAATGTTTTTCTTTGTTGTAAAAACAATATTTAATTTCAGAGCAACTCCACATGGATTCGAACAAATAAAAAATAGAGAATTGGTAAGTTTTCTTTTAAAAATTGGCTTTATTTCAACTAGAATATTTACGTTTTTGTGACCTTTTTATCATCAAAATTACAGGTTTTTAATACCTTATTTTAGTATTTCTTTAATCAAATTTTTTGGAAACCATTGTAATATTTTTAATGTAAAAACAAAGATTTAATTTCAGAATAACCCCTTAAAAATTTGGACAAATTTTTAGTACTCCTTTGCCTGTAATTTAATAGTGAATTGGTAAGGATTCTTTAACTTTCTTTTAACCCTTATTTTTTGTTCATTAACGTCAGCCTTCGTCATTTTGACTACGGCTCATTTCAAGTCGCTATAATTTTCATCGTGAGCGAAAAAGTGAACCAAACTTGAGTTTATTTTCTTATTCAATTTGGTTTTAAGTAGTATAAAACAAAAATTCATAAAACGGTCGAATTAGTATAACTTAAATTTACCATTTCCCAATAGACTAAAATGCATTTTAAATCGAAAATGAATTTACATGTCGTCATTTTGACGAATGATGACTGTCTAGGGTTATCAAGAATATTTGGTTTTTTATGCATATTATTATTTTTTTCATTAGATTTTTTGAAACCCTATTTAATAATTTTATTTAATATTTAGTTTCAGAGTAACCGAAATAAATTTGGACAACTTTTTATATTTCCCCTCAGCGTACAATTTAATAGAGAATTGGTAAGTTTTATATTAAAACTTTGGCTTTCATTCAACTAGAATATTTATTTTATTATATCCTTCACATCGACACACAACACAGTTTTATGAGTTTATTTAGAATACTTCATTATTTCTCTAATTGTTTCAGGTACAAATTTTATGAGATTTGATAAAATGCCCCAAATATGGTAAGTTACAAGCTAAAATGAAGAATTAAAAATTATATTTCATTACATGGTGTTAATTTTTAACAATTTTCATTTTTGTTTCCATTTTTTCCAGCAAGATATGTGAAAAAACTACCTACGATGAATAAAAAAAGGATAAGTCAAAATGTCCAAACAGCGGGTTCAAATGAACTACTCTCTGTTCCAGGTGGTCAAATTTTTTTTGGCAAAAACATTGTATTAAGAACTTTCATCATAAGTTTTTATAATAAAGTACTTTTGCTTAAAGAAAGTTTAATTTTAATGTATGAAAATTTTCATAATAGTAAAACGGTTTGTTGTTCCTTTAATTATTTAATTTCTCTGTACTGTGGAATGATTGATTTAAAAACAGTTTAGTCGTCGACATTTTAAAGAGACTGATAACCACTTTTTATTATCAGGTTTCCCTAAAAATAAGCAAGTAAACCAAAATAATACTGACTTCTTAACTTGGTAGGGGTATATAAATCTTATGGTGTTGTAAAAATGAACTAAAATACAATGTTATAGATGAACTACAATTTAAGAGAATTATAAACTAGACAAGTTGAAAAAAATCTTAAGGGCTAAATCATGGTCAATATTACTACAGTTTAGTTCATTTTGCAATGGAAAAGGGTTCACTGTTTTTTCAGTGTATGTTATAATAGAATATTAAGAAGAGTATACGTAACTTCTTACCATCTGTTGCTGCCACTTTGACAAACAATTTTCAAAAACAAGTCTTTGGCCAAACTCTCCTTTTGGCATAATCTGGTCTAAATGACTTTTTGAAACAAACTGCAAGTTGTACTCATCAATTCCGTGATCTAAAGAGAAGAATACAATGTAACGGTAAAACAATACTTTTCAAAACTAATGCATTCTACATGGGGATCACAATATGAACACCTATACATAAATGATTTTCTTGCACGATGTATATATATATATATATATATATATATATATATATATATATATATATATATATATATATATATATATATATATATATATATATATATATATATATATATATATATATATATATATATATATATATATATATATATATATATATATATATATATATATATATATATATATATATATATATATATATATATATATATATATATATATATATATATATATATATATATTCCAAAATGCTTAAATTTACACAAATATATGTTTCTATTTTAAGGTGTGTATTAAGTTCGAGTTTAGCCGCTAAAATTGTCATTTTTTCACTAAAGTGAAAACTAATTCAGTAAAAAAGCCATACATATTTGTTGCATATTTCATTATAATTTGATGGGGAATATCCCAAAACAAATTTTCACAATTTTGTATTCCTTAAAGAAAAGTAATCGTGAAAAAATGACGATTACTTTTGTTTAATAATCCATTTTAAAGAATACAAAATTTTTGAAAATGTGCTTTGGAATATTACCCATAAAGTTATAATGAAATCTGCAACAAGTATGTATAATCTTACGGCCTTTTTACTGATTTAGTTTTAACTTTAGTGAAAAATTGACTATTTTATCGGCTAAACTGGAACTTAATACACACCTTTGTATTGTTTGAAACCAATTATTTCAAATATACAATTCCTCATTTCTGTGGCAAAAGGCCGATTTCTAATAAAGGTTTCCATTTCAAGCTCCTCTCTCAAAAATCATTTTACTTACCTCTAAATAAAGAATAAAACATTTCTCCTTTCAATTGTTTTAACTTTTTAAAAAGCGAATCTTCTTTCACTTCTCCTTCTACTATAATTAAATCTTCTATGTCGATATCTTCTTGGTACTCCATTTTATTAGCACCGATCACAATTATTGGCACGGATCACAATTATTATCAAAAACACAAAAAGGCACCCGGCACCTCCAAACACAGATTGCAAAATAAGCTTGAACCCTAGGGAAGTGTTACCAACTACTATCAAATATATTCTATGTAGAGTGTTGCCATTTTGACAGTTTGTTCTAGTGAACATAATTATGGCGTCTGGCGATCGCGAAGTAATATACATTCTAAAGTTCACAATCGTTTACAGAAAATGTTGGTGCTAGAGATCTGTATAATAAATGTATACATAAGAATGTACACAATTTTATAGGGGAAATACCTACACCCTCACAAAAAATCGCTTCTTTAACATATGTTCCAAACATATTTTGCAGGAAGCACATATATTATTGGATACTGCCGAAACATTAATATGTTTGTTTTATGTGAGCATATTATATGTTTGGAAGCATTTTGAGCCAAAAATATTATATGCCTGGAAGATTTTTTCCCAAACACGATTGTGCTCATTCCCTAACATACTCGTAATTTTCACTTCCACGAAATTTTTTAGTTCTTGGCACCTTTTTCTGTAATACAAATAATGTTGAAGAAATTATTCACTTTTATAAATTTTTTAAATTTTACCTTTTGCCTGCACGGAGAATCGAACCGAGGACCATACAGTTTGTAAGCCAACACACTATCCACTGGGCTACGTAGCTGTTATAGTTACCATTAGATAATTATCGTTATAAGTTACATTTATATAGCATAGATTGCAGCGCCCACGAGCCCATGCAAACATAACATTATTTAATAGAAACATACATTTGTTTGCCACGTGGAGCAGTGGTTAGCATGTCTGCCTTGCATGCAAAGGGTCGTAGGTTCAATTCCTGCTCCGACCGAACACTTTTTTTATTTACACATGTATATTTATACTATATTAAATTTTTATAATGAAACTTCGAAACTTAAAGATTTATACTCAGTAACAGTGCTTGATATAAACGAAATTGACTGATTTTTGGATAAAATATTATTTTTTATTGCAAAAATAACAACAAAAACTGCTTTTGGTACAAAACTTTAAAATTTGGAAGGAATTCAAAAACTCTAACAAAAGAAGAACGTGGAGTCGAGTATAAACATACATAAATAATTTTATAATATAAACATAAATTTATTTAGGCGTGAACAGTTTTTTACTAGCATTTAACACCATCGGTCTAAAATGCCTTTTATTTTTCTTTAATAATTCATTTTAAAGAAAATAAACTTTTTAAATTGTTTTAGCTGTAAACTCGAACTTAATGCCCGCTTTTATATTTGAAGATGTCCGTCAACTCCTCGTGGACTACTTATTAATAAAGAGGAACTAAACTTTGTTTTTATACATTTTACTGTGTAATTTTTCACTATTTCCTCCTTATTTCATTTTACTGTCCCAACTCTAAAAAGAGTATAGTGCCCTTTCGTTATTTTTATGAAGACCCCTGATTTCTTTTAGCGAACCAAAAAAAAATGTGCCCATAATGCCAAAATGATAAACAAAACACATGTCCACACATACATAAAATGCTCCTCTCAAGGCGAAAACATATGCTGTTTGTTTTTCAAATGTCTATTCTCTTGGTTACGAATGTCTATTCTCTTTATTCAAATTAAATAATATTTAGACTTAAGCATATCAAATTTTTGGCCTTATCATAAAACAGTTTTCCGAAACAACATACAAGCGGTTTCACAGAAATTGTTCTCTTTTGATTCTTTTGCTGTGTTATGTTGATATCTTTCGTCAACGCTCCCGGTTTCCATCTCTATTTCTTTCTCTATACTCTCTCTCTCGGTCGCTTTGAATAAAATATCACAACATATGTATGTTTAGTCGAAATTTGTAAATTTATATATGTTTGCATTCACACATATGATTTTTAGGAAACATTCATGCCCCAAACATAATATATTCTAACATATTAACATAGATGTCCCAAACATTTAGTGTTAGTTTAGGAACATTACATGTTCGCACTTAAATATATTGTGTTTTAAAATTGTGCCCGAAACACATTTTGTTTATATCGGAACATATGAAAAACATATTTTTCTAACAGTGTACGTTATTTTAATCTTTACCTCGCGACATAGGTGTTAATTTTACGCGGGCTTTTTAATTTATCAGTATATTACCATTATCGCGCTAAAATAGCCATGTTTTCACGGTTACTTCTCTCTAGTAATTCATTTTAAAGAAAATAAACATGTTCAATTGTTGCTTTGAATCATTCCCCACCAAGTTGTAATAAAATTTACCAAAAAAGTTCAAATGTTATTCTGATTTTACAGATTTGTTTTTGATTTCAGTGACAAAACTCGAACTTAATATCGAAATCGAAAATAGATCTGTACAAACAGAATAAAATTATGAATTTTTCAGATATGCTAATACTATTTCAAAGGGTGATATTATGTTAAATTTTCGCGCCGGAAAGCATGAAATTGTAAACAATCAAAACTTGCAAAGATGTTCATACAACTTTTGAAAAAAATTAATTCAAATATACTCGCCATTGTGCTATCTTCGATTTTTTCAACAAAACAATAAATTGGTTCGAAAATTTTGCAGCATGGATTGATAACATTTTGTAAATATTTTCGACAAATTCTAAGTAAATATTTTTCGACAAATTCAAGAAAATTTATTAGACATAATTAATTTTTTTCACTTGTTAAAGAAAATTTTATAGTTTGAAGGAAAAAATTGGTGTTCAAAATTGCAAGAATGTCTTTAGAGCCATACGAAGTTCAAGATGAGCGAATTGTTGGTAAAATTTACAATATTTAAGAAATTCTTAACTATTTTGCGGGAGACACGATTTTAGTTAATCGTTATGTTTCATTTGTGTATAATTTTTTCCTCTTTTTTTTAATTAATGTATTAACGTATGCAAAAAAATATTAAAGTCATGGAAACTTTCTTTAAATGTAATA
Source organism: Haematobia irritans (assembly GCF_050003625.1). Lineage (NCBI taxonomy): Eukaryota > Metazoa > Arthropoda > Insecta > Diptera > Muscidae > Haematobia > Haematobia irritans. Next base: position 69,216,612 of record NC_134398.1, on the reverse strand, counting down.
ATTCCATGAACTAAATGAGAGGTAAATCGGCTTTAGTGAAATATAGGGTTCACTTTTTTTGAGTGTATTAAATTACAAGCAAAGGAGTACTAAAAATTTTTCCAAATTTTCATGATAAAACGGTCATAAAAACGTAAATATTCTAGTTGAAAGAAAGCTTACCAATTCTCTTTTGTTTAATTTTGTTCGAATCCATCTGGAGTTGCTCTGAAATTAAATATTGCTTTTACAACAAAGAAAAGCATTAAACTGGTTTCCAAAAAAAAATTTATTAACAAATAATAATATACTACAAAATATTATTTTTAAAAGAAAGCTATGTTAAAAAAATTCTTAGCAATTTATGACTAAACTATACGTTGAGATATAACAAAAATTTTCCAAATTCATCTGGAATTGAATATTAATTTACAATACACTTTCAATATATTTTCCTAAATATTCTTAATAACTTTTTTCTAAACTACCGATAAAATAAAGGGTGATTTGTTAAGAGCTTGATAACTTTTTTAAAAAAAAAAACGCCTAAAATTTGCAAAATCTCATCGGTTCTTTATTTGAAACGTTAGATTGGTCCATGACATTTACTTTTTGAAGATAATTTCATTTAAATGTTGACCGCGGCTGCGTCTTAGGTGGTCCATTCGGAAAGTCCAATTTTGGGCAACTTTTTCGAGCATTTCGGCCGGAATAGCCCGAATTTCTTCGGAAATGTTGTCTTCCAAAGCTGGAATAGTTGCTGGCTTATTTCTGTAGACTTTAGACTTGACGTAGCCCCACAAAAAATAGTCTAAAGGCGTCAAATCGCATGATCTTGGTGGCCAACTTACCGGTCCATTTCTTGAGATGAATTGTTCTCCGAAGTTTTCCCTCAAAATGGCCATAGAATCGCGAGCTGTGTGGCATGTAGCGCCATCTTGTTGAAACCACATGTCAACCAAGTTCAGTTCTTCCATTTTTGGCAACAAAAAGTTTGTTAGCATCGAACGATAGCGATCGCCATTCACCGTAACGTTGCGTCCAACAGCATCTTTGAAAAAATACGGTCCAATGATTCCACCAGCGTACAAACCACACCAAACAGTGCATTTTTCGAGATGCATGGGCAGTTCTTGAACGGCTTCTGGTTGCTCTTCACTCCAAATGCGGCAATTTTGCTTATTTACGTAGCCATTCAACCAGAAATGAGCCTCATCGCTGAACAAAATTTGTCGATAAAAAAGCGGATTTTCTGCCAACTTTTCTAGGGCCCATTCACTGAAAATTCGACGTTGTGGCAAATCGTTCGGCTTCAGTTCTTGCACGAGCTGTATTTTATACGGTTTTACACCAAGATCTTTGCGTAAAATCTTCCATGTGGTCGAATAACACAAACCCAATTGCTGCGAACGGCGACGAATCGACATTTCACGGTCTTCAGCAACACTCTCAGAAACAGACGCAATATTCTCTTCTGTACGCACTGTACGCATTCGTGTGGTTGGTTTAATGTCCAATAAAGTAAACTGAGTGCGAAACTTGGTCACAATCGCATTAATTGTTTGCTCACTTGGTCGATTATGTAGACCATAAATCGGACGTAAAGCGCGAAACACATTTCGAACCGAACACTGATTTTGGTAATAAAATTCAATGATTTGCAAGCGTTGCTCGTTAGTAAGTCTATTCATGATGAAATGTCAAAGCATACTGAGCATCTTTCTCTTTGACACCATGTCTGAAATCCCACGTGATCTGTCAAATACTAATGCATGAAAATCCTAACCTCAAAAGAATCACCCTTTATTAATAACTTTCATTTAAAAGGTAAATTAAACAAACATCAATATATGTCTCAAAAATCCAAAATAAATATGTTCAGTTTTCAAGCTGAAAAACAGCTTGTTTTCACGGTTACTTTTTTAAATTAGTTAAATTATAAATATAAAATGGTTCACAATCAATTCCTTATATCTTTTCCATTCATTATTTCACAAGACTTCATAAAAATATAATCTTCTTCATATAGATTTTTGTACTTTTAATTTAGTGTTTTGGTGAAAAATACGACCATAGTACTCACCTTAAAAGAGGAAACAGCCCACACCAACTATACAACTGAAGCATGCCAAACAAAACCAAGCAAAACCAAAACATTCCTACAACAACAAAAACACATGTGCCTTCATTGAAAACAACGCCTCATCCAGACAAATAAACCATTCGCGAATAACAAACACACACACAAACCAAAAAAAAAAAACAAACCACTGAAAGAACAAAAATAAAAACAACTCCACGCTCAGATATAGACAACATCCCCATCACCCGCTACCATTTCTCATTATTGCATTGCATGCTCTCACTCTAAAAAAAAGTAAGTTCGACCAGGCCGAAGCTTATGTACCCTCCACCATGGATTGCGTAGAAACTTATACTGAAGACTGTCATCCACAATCGAATTACTTGGGTTGCGGTAACACTTGCCGATGGCAAGGTATCTTAAAACTTCCTAACACCGCAATATATACCACATAGTCCATACGTGGTATATATTAAACTAAAAAAGGCCGATTAAATACGTATATAATTAAGTATAAAGTTTCTATAGAAATAAAATTTTGACAAAATAAAATTTTGACAAGTAAAATTTGGAAAAAAAATTTCCGTAGAAATAAAATTTGAAAAAGATTTTCTATAGAAATATTTTGACAAAATTTTCTATAGAAATAACATTTTGACAAAATTTTCTATAGAAATAACATTTTGACAATGTTTTATATAAAAATAAAATTTTGGTAGATTATTTTTGGCTCGAGTGGCAACCATGATTATGAACCGATATGGACCAATTTTTGTGTGATTGGGGATCGGCTGTACATAACTATAGACCGATATGGACCAATTTTGGCATTATTATTATCGGCCTAATACTAACACCACGTTGCAAATTTCAACCGGATCGGATAAATTTTGCTCCTCCAAGAGGTTCCGGAGATCAAATCTGGGGAACGGTTTATATGGGGGCTATATATAATTATGGACCGATATGGACCAATTCTTGCGTGTTTGTTAGAGACCACATTCTAACACCACGTTCCAAATTTCAACCGGATTAGATGAATTTTGCTCCTCCAAGAGGCTCCGGAGGACAAATCTGGGGATCGATTTATATGGGGGCTATATATAATTATGGACCGATATGGACCAATTCTTCCATGGTTGTTAGAGACCATATACTAACACTACGTACCAAGTTTCAACCGGATCGGATGAATTTTGCTCCTCTAAGAGGCTCTGGAGGTCAAATCTGGGGATCGACTTATATGGGGGCTATATATAATTATGGACCGATATAGACCAATTTTGGCATGGTTGTTGGAGACAATATACTAACACCACGTACCAAATTTCAATTGGATCGGATGAAATTTGCTTCTCTTTGAGGCTTCGCAAGCCAAATATGAGGATCGGTTTATATGGGGCTATATATAATTATGGACCGATGTGGACCAATTTTTGTAAGGATGTTAAGGACCATATACCAACAACATGTCCCAAATTTCAGCCGGATCGGATGGAATTTGCTTCCCTTTGAGGCTCAACAAGCCAAATCGGGGGATCGGTTTATATGGGGGCTATATATAATTATTGACCGATATGGACCAATTTTTGCATGAGTGTTAGAGACCATATACCAACACCATGTACCAAATTTCAGCCAGATCGGATGAAATATGCTTCTCTTATAGGCTCTGCAAGCCAAATTTGGTGGTCCGTTCATATGGGGGCTATACGTAAAAGTGGACCGATATGGCCCATTTGCAATACCATCCGACCTACATCAATAACCAAGTTTCAAGTCGATAGCTTATTTCGTTCGGAAGTTAGCGTGATTTCAACAGACGGACGGACATGATCAGATCGACTCAGAATTTCACCACGACCCAGAATATATATACTTTATGGGGTCTTAGAGCAATATTTCGATGTGTTACAAACGGAATAACATAGTTAATATACCCCCATCCTATGGTGGAGGGTATAAAAAAAATCAAGTAGCATCCATGAAATGATATCTACCCATTTTTGACGAAAATGTGTATAAATTTAATTACATGTGAACTAAAAATATTTCATTGAGAAATGTACCAACTATTATTAACTATAGGAATTGCCCGTAAGAAATTGCTATCCGCTTTCAAGTTCAATTTGCGTAAAAAAAATATTTTGTCATACAAAACCTGTTTATAGTAAATTACACTTATTATTTCGAACGTATTTTACATTTCATAAGTAGTTTTATAGTATGACGAAAGAATTTGGAACTACCAGTTAAGAAAATTTGTAAGGAAATTTCCATCATATTTTGTAGGCCATGAAGTAAACCATTGCTACTTAAAATTGGTAAAAATATTATTATATATGTATGTATATATATATCTATATATCTATATATATATATATATATATATATATATATATATATATATATATATATATATATATATATATATATATATATATATATATATATATATATATATATATATATATATATATATATATATATATATATATATATATACCAAATTTCCTTGCCAACAAGAAATACATGGACAGACTGACGGCCATCAAGGGCTAGATCGACTCAGGAGATGATTCTGAGTCGATCGGTATATATTTTAGGGGGTCTAAAATCAATATCTCTAGTAGGCACATTTTTTTGCAGATCAAAACCACTATGTGGTTTAGGGTATAAAAATCAGTAGCCTTTAAAAACATTAACAACGATACATGTACAGTTTTGATAAGAAATTATTTTTCCAAAAGTGATTGTCCTGACTGCAAACTAAATGGAAATACCAGCCAAAATAGGATACATAATTAAAATTTAATCCAAAAAAATTTTAAGAAATAAGTAGCTTATTACTCGTTTGTCAAAATTTTAAGAAATAATTATTATAATATTACTGCAATGTTCTCAAGTTGACTTAAAAAGGATACGAAAAGATGTCCTCATATAATTAAGTATAGCCATATACTAAAGATTGGGTGTGGGTTTATCTAATAGAGTGATTTTCTCAACCACACTTTTCAACCCACAAAGAAGACAATTTTTCCCCTATCTACAAAATGCTAACAAATACTCTCCTCTGTACCATTTGTATTCCCCACAACTCTCAAGGGGAATGCTAAATTCTCTGGTAAGTGATAACCGAGGGTGACTTTAATAGACTTCATTCAACAAGGCAAAGTTTAAAATAGAAGGCAACACAAAATGCCCTCCATGCTAAGCGTTTAATATATCACCAAGAACCAAACTGAACTGAAAAGAGCAAATACAAACCAGGTGATGGTAATGTCATGGCCCATCCTTTGGTTCTCTTTATACTCAATTTTAAATGCCTCACAGCATGGTGTTTTTTTCTGTCCCTTTAACAAATTTAACGTCATGGTGTGGCGAAATGACACAAAAAGCGATTTAAATGCGTCCTTAATGGGATAAAATCAGTGTCTACTTTGTGGCTTTTCATTGTTGTTTGTTAACCATCGTATAATTTTTTTGTTTATAATATCAATGGAATAGCACGGAATTTCAGTAGGTGGTGAGTTTTGAGCATTGACACTTGAACATGGCTCCTTTCACTTAAGAGTGATTAATATTAGGCATGAGAGGAAATCAGTGCTTCATTTACAATTGAATGACAACTGAGAACGGAGTACCTTATTATTTATCTTGACACAAAAACCTCCTCTTTGTACGAGTTTTTTTTTTTTTTTTTTTGAAAATTAACTTCACTATGTCATTTCTTTTACTTAAAATTTGTACTAGAAAATGTTTAGTTTAATTTTACGCTCAATGTTTGTTATTCAAACAGCAAGTTTGTTAAAACGGCAGGTTTTTTCTTTAGTTTTATATGTTTTTAAATTAATTATATATAAATTAAATATGTAAAATAAATCGATTTCCGTCAAAGTCAATTGAAGAGTCTAACAACGGAGAATCGAACCGAGGACCATACAGTTTGTAAGCCAACACACTATCCACTGGGCTACGTAGCTGTTATAGTCACCAGTAGACAATTATCGTTATAAGGTACATTTATATAGCATAGTTTGCAGCGCCCACGAGCCCATGCAAACATAACATTATTTAACAGAAACATACATTTGTTGGCCACGTGGAGCAGTGGTTAGCATGTCTGCCTTGCATGCAAAGGGTCGTGGGTTCAATCCCTGCTCCGACCGAACCAATTTTTTTTATTTTACAAATTTATATTTATACTACTCGTATATTAAATTTTTATAATGAATCTTCTAAATGTGGGTTATTAAAGATTTACAGTCAGAATCAGTGCTTGATATAAACGAAATGGACTGAGCTTTTGAATAAAATATAATTTTTTTATTGCAAAAATAACAATTTTGTAACAAAAAACTGTTTTTAGTATAAAAATTTGAAATTTGGAAGGTATTCAAAAATTCTAACAAAATAAGAATGCGGAGTCGAGTATAAACATACATAAATAATTTTATAATATACACATAAATTTATTTAGGCGTGAACAGTTTTTTACTAGCATTTAACATAATTTAAATGCATTTAAAACTTATGTTTTGTACTTAATTTCATTTTTACCTTTAAGGCCAGTATTAAGTTGGCATTATCGCTCTAAAATGAGCCTGTTCTGCCTTTTAATTTTCTTTAATAATTTATTTTAAAGAAAATAAACTTTTTCAATTGTTTTAGCTGCAAAACTCGAACTTAATGCCCGCTTTTATATTTTCCTTTCCTTTTTCATTTTACTGTCCCAACTCTAAAAAGAGTATAGTGCCCTTTCGTTCTTTTTATGTAGATCCCTTTGTAATTAATGTATATTTTCCACCGTTTTTTTAATTTCCTTTGCCTTAATATTTTGACTTACTCCTCGTACGTTCCGATTTCTTTTAACGAACCAAAAAAAAAAAATTGTGCCCACAATGCCAAAATGATAAACAAAACACATGTCCACATACATATACATAAAATGGTACTCTCAAGGCGAAAACACATGCTTGGTTCCAAATGTCTATTCTCTTTACTCCGAATATTCATTCTAATATTCAAATTAAATAATATTTAGACTTAAGCATATCCAATGTTTGGCAATGGTTTCACAGAAATTGCTCTCTTTTGATTATCTCGCTGTGTTATGTTGATATCTTTTGTCAACCCTCCCAGTTTCCATCACTATTTCTTTCTCTATTCTGTCTCTCTGTCGCTCTCTGAATGAAATATCACAACATATATATGTTTTCTCGAAATTTGTAAATTTATATATGTTTACATTCACACATATTATTTTTATGAAACATTCATGCCCCAAACATAATATATTCTAACATATTAACATATGTGTCCCAAACATTTAGTGTTAGTTTAGGAACATTACATGTTTGCTCTTAAATATATTGTGTTTAAAAATTGTGCCCGAAACACATTTTGTTTATATCGGAACATATGAAAAACATATTTTTCTAACAGTGCATATTTAAGAACATTAACGGGTACGTGTTTATGGGAGTTTTATCTCAATCTAAACAGAAACGCCTGATATTGATTTTGCATCTACGGAATTAGTATGCCACATTGAGTCCATTATTTAAAAAAAGAGGAAATCGCTCAATTAGTGTGGTTAAGGAATACAAATTTGTAAAAATCGGGCATGTAAAAGCTACATGTAAGTCTAAATAATATCGGTTAATATGTTACATCAAAATTTGATATGTTATTTGAGTAACATTGGTTAATAAATCAGAGACCAAATTTTGGAAAATCGGGCATACATACACCCTCAAAAAAATCGCTTCTCTAACATATGTTCCAAACATATTTTGCAGGAAGCACATATATTATTGGATATTGCCGAAACATTATTTTTTGTTTTATGTGAACATATTACATGTTTGGAAGCATTTTGAGCCCAAAAATATTATATGCTTGGAAGAATGTTCTCCCCAAGAAGATTGTGCTCATTCCCTCACATAATTTTCACTTCCACGAAATTTTTAGTTCTTGGTACCTTTTTCTGTAATACAAATAATGTTGAAGAAATTATTCAATTTCATAATTTTTTTTTAAATTTTACCTTTCGACTAAACGGAGAATCGAACCAGGAACCATGCAATTTGTAAGCCAACACACTACCACTGGGCTACGTAGCTGTTATAGTCACCTATAGACAATTATCGTTATAAGTTTCATTTATATTGCATAGTTTGCAGCGCCCACGAGCCAGTGGAAACAAAACATTTTTCAACAGAAACATATATTTTTTAGCCACGTGGAGCAGTGGTTAGCATGTCCGCCTTGTATGCAAAGGGTCCTGGGTTCAATCCCTTCTCCGACCAATTTTTTTTATTTTTGTATTTATATTTATATATTATTAAATTAAATTTTTACAATGAAACTTCGAAATGTGTGTTATTAAAGATTTACAGTCAGAAAAGAACAGTGCTTGATATAAACGAAATGGACTGAGCTTTCGGATAAAATATTATTTTTATTGACAAAAATAACAATTTTGTAACAAAAAAGAATGGTTTGGTATAAAAGTTTGAAATTTTCGAAGAAATTCAAAAACTCTACCAAAGGAAGAACGTGAAATCGAGTATAAACATACATAATTTTACAATATACACATAAATTTATTTAGGCGTGAACTACTTTTTACTAGCATTTAACACCATTTGAAATGCATTTAAAATTTCTCGTATTTTGAAATACAAATAAATATGAATAGTTATAATCGAATAATTTTGTACTTAATTTCATTTTTACCTTAAGGGCCGGAATTAAGTTGGCATTATCGCTCTAAAATGAACATGTTTTCACGTTTTCTTTTCTTTAATATTTCATTTTAAAGCAAGTAACATTTTTCAATTGTTGCTTTGGATCGAGTTTTGCCCCTAAAATGAACAATAATTGTAGCGGCAAAACTCGAACATAATGGCCGCTTTTATTTTTGAAAGTATACGTCAACTCATCTTGGACTACTTATTAATAAAGAGGAACTAAACTTATTTTTTTTTTTTTCTGAAGATCCCTTTGTAATTTTTATATATTTTCCACTGTTTTTTTTTTTTAATTTCCTTTTTTGCTAAATATTTTGACTTACTCGTCGTACGTTCCGATTTCTTTTGACGAACCAACAACAAAAATTGCCCATAATGCCAAAATGATAAACAAAACACATGTCCACACATACTTAAATTGCTGCTCTCAAGGCAAAAACACATGCTGTTTTTTTTTTAATGTCTATTCTCCTGGTTCCGAATGTCTATTCTCTTTACTCCGAATACGCAATTTAATGTTCAAATTAAGTAATATTTAGACTTAAGCATATCCAATTTTTGGCGAAGCCTTATTAACATGCCAAGCGCATAGCTAAAGGGTGATTCTTTTGAGGTTAGGATTTTCATGCATTAGTATTTGACAGATCACGTGGGATTTCAGACATGGTGTCAAAGAGAAAGATGCTCAGTATGCTTTGACATTTCATCATGAATAGACTTACGATCTGCCACAACGTCGAATTTTCAGTGAATGGGCCCTAGAAAAGTTGGCAGAAAATCCGCTTTTTTATCGACAAATTTTGTTCAGCGATGAGGCTCATTTCTGGTTGAATGGCTACGTAAATAAGCAAAATTGCCGCATTTGGAGTGAAGAGCAACCAGAAGCCGTTCAAGAACTGCCCATGCATCCCGAAAAATGCACTGTTTGGTGTGGTTTGTACGCTGGTGGAATCATTGGACCGTATTTTTTCAAAGATGCTGTTGGACGCAACGTTACGGTGAATGGCGATCGCTATCGTTCGATGCTAACAAACTTTTTGTTGCCAAAAATGGAAGAACTGAACTTGGTTGACATGTGGTTTCAACAAGATGGCGCTACATGCCACACAGCTCGCGATTCTATGGCCATTTTGAGGGAAAACTTCGGAGAACAATTCATCTCAAGAAATGGACCGGTAAGTTGGCCACCAAGATCATGCGATTTGACGCCTTTAGACTATTTTTTGTGGGGCTACGTCAAGTCTAAAGTCTACAGAAATAAGCCAGCAACTATTCCAGCTTTGGAAGACAACATTTCCGAAGAAATTCGGGCTATTCCGACCGAAATGCTCGAAAAAGTTGCCCAAAATTGGACTTTCCGAATGGACCACCTAAGACGCAGCCGCGGTCAACATTTAAATGAAATTATCTTCAAAAAGTAAATGTCATGGACCAATCTAACGTTTCAAATAAAGAACCGATGAGATTTTGCAAATTTTATGCGTTTTTTTTTAAAAAAAAGTTATCAAGCTCTTAACAAATCACCCTTTAAAACAAATGAACACGTAAAACAGTTTTCCGAAACAACATACAAGCAGTTTCACATAAATTGCTCTCTTTTGATTCTCTCGCTGTGTTATGTTGATATCTTTCGTCAACCCTCCGGGGTTCTTTCTCTATACTCTCTCTGTCGCTCCCTGAATAAAATATCACAACATATATATGTTTACTCGAAATTTGTGAATTTATATATGTTTACCTTCACACATATTATTTTTATGAAACCTTCTTGTCCTAAACATAATATATTCTAACATATTAACATATGTGTCCCAAACATTTAATGCTAGTTTGGGAACATTACATTTTTGCACATTTTTCAAATATATTGTGTTTAAAAATTGTGCCCGAAACACATTTTGTGTCGGGGCACATAATGTGTTTCGGGCACAATTCGGAACATATGAAAAACATATTTTTCTAACAGTGTATATATGGGAACTATATCTAAATCTGAATTGATTTGGATGATGTTTTTCAAGTTTGGTTGATACCATAGAAGGTTTGAGTAACATAAGGCTATTATGGCCAAATTTTGGAAAATCGGACAATGCATATACAGTCGAAGCTCTGTTTAACGAAATCCAATTTAACGAACATCCAAATTCTTAACATTGAGTATAAACAAAATTTACGTTCGATTTTTTCGAAAATTAAAATAAACAACAAATACGACTTCACTGAGTTTAGTTGTAATTAAGCGGCCGTCTGTACATTAAAAACAATAAGTGGAAATAAACTTCCTTTAGATAAAAATCAATCCGTTCTATAAATTACGGTATGCCTAAAATTTCAATATGCATTTCAAACACAATAAAGAAACGAAGAGGAAGAATGACAGGCACCAAGAGATGGGAGATTCTATCAAATCACTGGGAAAACGTATTCAATGGCGGTGCACCTAGAAATACATTTTTGAAAAAATTTTCTATCGAAATAAAATTTTGTCAAAATTTCTATAGAAACAAAATTTTGACAAAATTTTCTATAGAAGTAAAATTTTGACAAAATTTTTATGCAAATAAAATTTTGACAAAATTTTGTATGAAAAAAATATTGACAAAATTTTCTATAGAAATAACGGTCCTATAGCCGAATAGGTGTAGTGGATGACGGAATTTATAAGGCGTATAAAAATACTGTGGAACGCCGCCTAGTTTAGGTTAGGATAGGTGGCAGCCCGATGTATCAGGATCACTTATACTATTCAGTCCATTGTGATACCACAGTGTTGAACTTCTCTCTTATCACTGAGTGCTGCCCGATTCCATGTTAAGCTCAATGACAAGGGACCTCCTTTTTTATAGCCGAGTCCGAACGGCGTTCCATATTGCAGTGAAACCACTTAGAGTAAAGCTTCTCTAAGTGGTTTCACTGCAATGTCATCCCAGAAATGTCACCAGCATTACTGAGGTGGGATAATCCACCACTGAAAAACTTGGTGGTGTTCGGTCGAAGCAGGAATCGAATCCACGACCTTGTGTATGCAAGGCGGGCATGCTAACCATTGCACCACGTTGGCTACACACATGTCACTTCACACCTTTAAAAAGATATAACGCCAAACATATAGGCGAAGAAATAGCTCGGAACCTGTCCAGCTTGAAAATGGCAAAAAGAAACAAATTAGAGAATTCGTGGAATAAAATGTCTACGATTGAAAAAAGAAGTTAGGGCACACAATAAAACGAATATTGACGGCTGTCATGACTGGGAAACTTGAATACCCATTTCAACCGGACTTGTATTCAATATAGTCAATAAAATAATAATAATAAGAAACAAGTATATATGGCCGTAAGTTCGGCCAGGCCGAATCTTATGTACCCTCCACCATGGATAGCGTAGAAACTTCTACGAAAGACTGTCATCCACAATCGAATTACTTGGGTTTTGGTATCTTAAAACTTCTTAACATCGTTTTCTAAATTGTGAGTTAGTCCATACGTGGTATATATTAGACAAAAAGGTATGTATAGGTAAATCTACAAATAAATTCGAATCGATATGGACTTTTGCACGGTACGTAGGGAGCCAGCATTGAAATATGGGTGTCGCTTATATGGGGGCTATATACAATCACCAATTTTTGTGCGATTGGGGATCGATTTATCTGAGGGCTATATATAACTATAGACCGATATGGACCTAGTTAGGCATGGTTGTTAACGGCCATATACTAGCACAATGTACCAAGAGGCTCCAAAATCAAATCTCGGGATCGGTTTATATGGGGGCTATATATAATTATGGACTGATATGGACCACTTTGGGCATGGTTGTTAAATATCATATACTACCACCACGTACCAAATTTCAACTAGATCGGATGAATTTTGCTTCTCCAAAAGGAACCGGAGGTCAAATCTGGGGATCGCTTTATATGGGGGTTATATATAATTATGGACTGATATGAACCAATTCCTGCATGGTTGTTGGATACCATATACTAACATCACGTACCAAATATCAACTGAATCAGATGAATTTTGGTCTTCCAAGAGGCTCCGGAGGTCAAATCTGGTGATCGGTTTATATGGGGGCTATATAATTATGGACCGATGTGGACCAATTGCATGGTTGTTAAAGACCATATACTAACACCATGTACCAAATTTCAGCCGGATCGGATTAAATTTGCTTCTTTTAGAAGCTCCGCAAGCCAAATCGGGGGATCGGTTTATATGGGGGCTATATATAATTATGGACCGATATGGACCAATTTTTGCATGGTTGTTAGAGTCCATAACTAACACCATGTACCAAATTTCAGCCAGATCGGATGAAATTTGCTTCTCTTAGAGGCCTCGCAAGCCAAATTTGGGGGTCCGTTTATATGGGGGCTATATATAATTATGGACCGATATGGACCAATTTTTGCATGGTTGTTAGAGTCCATATACTAACACCATGTACCAAATTTCAGCCGGATCGGATGAAATTTGCTTCTCTTAGAGGCCTCGCAAGCCAAATTTGGGGGTCCGTTTATATGGGGGCTATACGTAAAAGTGGACCGATATGGCCCATTTGCAATACCATCTGACCTACATCAATAACAACTACTTGTGCCAAGTTTCAAGTCGATAGCTTGTTTCGTTCGGAAGTTAGCGTGATTTCAACAGACGGACGGACGGACGGACATGCTCAGATCGACTCAGAATTTCACCACGACCCAAAATATATATACTTTATGGGGTCTTAGAGCAATATTTCGATGTGTTACAAACGGAATGACAAAGTTAATATACCCCTCATCCTATGGTGGAGGGTATAAAAACATTTTACATTAATTACAATTTTAAATGCGAGCTAGTTGGACATGAAGATTAAGAAATTGGTATTATTATGCTATTGAAAAAAAAAATGCCAGAGACCCATCATACAAGTCTGACTATACATATGTCAGTGTTGGCTAATCCACATTTCCGTAGGCTCTAGGAAGATCTGGCTGAGTGAGATGATTCAATTTGGGTCTTATATGCTAATTTCTTATGGAAATTACACACGAGAATCATTTCTCCCAAGTTGAATCATTTTTTCACCACCACTGTGCATCATCTTCTCATATAGCTACAATCCCTTAATCTTATTTTTTCGATTTCAATTTGTTATTACATTACTGCAACAACAGATTGAAATCTATTTTTAGAGGCATTGCTGAATTCACCTGATTGGTGAACGATCACACAATGTCTTGTTTCTAGCCAACAACAACTACTGTGATAACTATTTGAAACTGGTTTCAAGGACACAACAACAATTCTAACGACAACATTAGTAGTGTTTTGTTTACCTTTTACGACGGGCTCATCGTAGCTTACTATTTTTATGGCATTTTCTTTTCAATAGCATAATAATACCAATTCCAATTAATGTAAAGTAATTGATTTGGACGAAAAACCAGCCTGCGTTAATATCGGGCTAACATAAAAATAGTAAAAAACATTTATTTAAATAAAATTTACCAAATACTCATGAATTTCTTCTCATATATCAAAAACTACGATTTTCAATAAAAATTAACCTTTAAAATTTCCGTTCGATTTAACGAATTTTTCTTATTATCGAAAGGGTCTGACAATATATCGTTCGTAAAACCGAGCTTCGACTGTATCTATATATATGCATATATGAGCTACAGTGAGTCACAGTGAAAATGGCCCACCAGAGTAAATGTAAATATTTTGAAATTTTATCTCATATTTGGCCAATCAGAGATCCAAATGTTAGTTTTCTCTTAGGTAAATCTAATTAATAACAATATTTGGTGAGTATAAAGTTCAGGTTTCAGCTATAAATTATTGGAATCAGACATTTAAGAGAAATGTCAGAAATATCATGCCACAGTAAAAATGACCCACCAAAAGAAATGGCAAAAATATAACGGTTTTCTTCCAGCATTTCATCACATTTGCTTTTACCTGTTACATTACAATGTTCTTAGAATATTAAAAGTGCAAACACGCAACAAAGTGGTCGATTACAATTTTCTTAAAAAAAGATAAAACAATCACACTTCGTTTGAGATGCGAAATTTAATAATAAATCATTTTAAAAACGTAATTCAAAGGCGAATTGCAGAAATGGTTCAAGTTCCTCGTGGAACCATTAAAAATATAATTAAAAGGTATACCGATGAAAATCGGATCATTGATAAGCCGAGATCCAGTTCAAAAAAACGGGTTTCTGACAGAGATGAACGATGGATAGTAAATAAATGTCGATCTAACCCCAAACTAAGTGCTCCAAATATTCGAGATTTGGTGGCCAAACATCTCCAAGTGAATTGCCATGCAGAAACCATCAGAATAGTTCTCCACAGATCAGGATTACATGGACGAACTGCAAGAAAGAAACCGTTCGTAAGTCTAAGAATAAGAGAGACCGATTACTATTTGCCCATGCGTATACAGCAAAGGAATTTTCGTTTTGGAAAGATGTTCTATGAGTCGAAATTCAACCTTTTTGGGTCAGATGGTAGAAGAAATGTGTGGAGAAAAGCAAACGAAGAACTGCACCCAAAGCATTTACGGCCAACTGTTAAACACGGCGGAGGGCATGTGATGGTTTTGGGTTCTTGCTCTGTTGCGGGTGTAGGAAATCTCATTTATATTGAAGGCAACATGGACAAGATGCAATATCTGTCTATTTTGAAAGATAATTTGATTCAAAGTGCGGAAAAGCTGGGCATTGGTAGTTGATTTCATTTTTACCAAAACAACGACCCAAAACATACAGCTCATGTTGCAAAAGAGTGGCTGCTTTATAATTGTCCGCGTGTCATAAAAACCCCAGCCCAGTCTCCGGACTTACATATAATAGAAAATTTGTGGTATAAACTTGAAGTGGAAATTCGAAAATATCATATATCCTGCAAGGAAGACTTGAAGAGAGCATTAGTGGAAGAATGGCAAAAAGTAAGCCCTTCTTACACAACAAAATTGGTAGAATCCATGCCATGACGCTTAAAATCAGTCATTAAACAATAAGGATTTTCCACTAAATATTAGATATAATTTATTGAATTAAAATATTTAGTTAAACATTTCGGGTCATTTTCACTGTGGCGTGAGTTTTTTTGTTTTCCTTAAAAACATTTTTGTTTTATGAATTGATAGAATTTTAAGGTCTTTCTAATATTATATTTAGTTTGTATTTATCTATATTTTAAGAAAATAAAAGAAATTGAAATATATATTTGCAAGAAAATGAGGTTTTCATTCTAACAACTAAATTTGTGTGGGTGTGCCATTTTCACTGTGACTCACTGTATATCTAAATCTGAACCGATTTCGATGATGTTTTTTCACATATAGTTAGCACTATAGAAGATTAGAGGAAGTCAACTTTGATTGAGATCGGTTGATAAATAAGGGTTTTATGACCAAAATTTTGAAAATCGGGCCATACATGCAGTATAAGTGAGCTATTCCTAAATCTGAGCCGATTTCCATTAAATTTTCCAGGATTGGTTGATCCCACAGAAGGTTACCTTGTGCTAAATTTGAGTAAGATTAGGGGCAAATTTTTGAAAATCGGACGAAACATATATATTGGAGTTATATCTACTATAAATCTGAAAAGAATTGGATGATATTTTGCAGAATTAGGTAATACCACAGAAGGTTACCTTGTGCTAAATTTGAGTAAGATCGATTAATAAATAAAGCTATGTTATTATGAACAAATTTTGCAATATCGGGCGATGTCTATACATAAATGGGGGATATATCTAAATGTGAACCGCTTTCCATTAAATTTTGCAGGATTGGTTGACACCACAGAAGGTTACCTTGTGCTGAATTTAAATAAATATTTATTTATTCATTATTGAGATACGATTAAAATTGATAAAATTGGCTATGACAACTACACTAAAAAAAATGAACCCTATATTTCACTAAAGCCGATTTAATTTTCTTTTAGTCCATGAAATTATTGTGTTTTAAGAAAGTTTCCATGACGTTTTTAATTTTTTTGGGGTATGTTAGTTAAATTAACTAAAACAGAAGAAAAAATATGCACAAATTAAGCATAAAGATTAAGAATTTCTCAAAATTTGTAAAATTTCCCAAACATGTGCCCATCTTGAACTTCGTATGGCACTGAAGACATTTTTGCAATTTTGAACTCTAATTATACCCTCCACTATAGGATGGGGGAATATTAACTTTGTCATTCCGTTTGTAACACATCGATATATTGCTCTAAGACCCCATAAAGTAGATATATTCTGTGTAGTGGTGAAATTCGGAGTCGATCTAAGCATGTCCGTCCGTCTGTTGAAATCACGCTAACTTCCGAACGAAACAAGCTATCGACTTGAAGCTTGGCATGAGTAGTTGTTATTGATGTATGTCAGATGGTATTGCAAATGGTCAATATCGGACCACTTTTACCCCTAGATTTGGTTTGCGGAGCCTCTTGGAGGAGGAAAATTCATCCGATCCGATTGAAATTAGGTACGTGGTGTTACTATGTGGTTTCTAACAACCAGCGGTGCCAACTTTGACGATTTTTCGTCATTTTGATTGTAAATTTGACATGTGAAGATTTGATGACGATTTTAACCAACGTAGTTATGAGTTGACGGTTTTTGAAAATGTTCAACTCAAGTGTTTAATTTTTAAATTGTTTATGACAATTTGACGATTTTTCATAAGTTGTACTGTAAACAAACATTTTTTAATCTCAATACTATGACAATTTGTATCTAGCTTGCTGTCAGTCACATTCGTCTCCAATGTAGAAATAAAGGGTGATACGGTCAAAATTTGGTAAAGGCAAAACGCGTGTAAATCGGTGAAATCGTTTATTTAAAAAATCAAATTAAATTTCTTTTTCAAGTTCAATTAGTATAAAATTCAGGAAAAATATTCAGTTAGGCTTTCGCTTTTCCAAATCCGAATTGCCGGGCCTCACGCTTGACACCTGCCATCAGATTTTGTACAGCCACCTTGTCCACCTTCTTCGCCGCAGAAAGCCAGTTTGCCTTTAACTGCTGCTCGTCCTTAGCAGTTTTTTTGGTCTTCTTTAGGTTCCAACCGTGTTTCTTCAGGAAAGGCAGCAGACGTTTATTCAAACACTCTTTCACGTAAATTTCTTTGTTGACAGTCCCGGAAGCTATGAAAATTCTGCTTTTCATGCCACAGGTACTGATGGCTTGCCAAACCAGATATTTCTTTGCGAACTTTGACAGTTTTATGTGCTTGAAAATATCTGCTACCTTTCCCCTTCCTTTTGTCCCGGAAGCTGCTTGTAGTCGGCTTTGACGTAGGTTTCGTCGTCCATTACCACGCAGTCAAACTTCGTCAGCATCGTCGTGTACAGCCTCCGGGATCGCGCTTTGGCCGTCGTATTTTGTTTATCATCGCGATTTGGAGTCACTTGGACGGCATTTTGACAACTGAAGAGTGAATTCCAAAATCAAAATAGGAGCAACATTCTATACACACACACCTTCAAAAAGAGGGATGTTCAGGTTTTTAAATGCAAAATTGAAAGAAATACGTCAAGTTTATATTGACCAAATTTTGACCGTATCACCCTTTAATTTTCAAAGCAATCAATATAAATAAAACCAAAATACGGAATTCCTTTGAAACTTCGAATTTACAACATATTCTTGTGTCCAAAATCTACTTAAAGCTAAATAACTCTGAATGTAATTAACTCAATTTAGTTAAATTAACTTTATTCATAACCGATAAGCCAAGTTATGCTAAATAAATTGTAATAATAAATTATAAATAAATTGATTTATATTCCTTTGAAGAATATGACTGAATTAGATATTTAACTGTACACTTCATGTAATAAAAGTGAAGTAAAATGGCTTTTGTAATGTTTTTTTTTTTTTTTTTTGAATAAAACGTTTATTTTCCTCCCAAATCTTTGTGTTAGACTATTTCAAGGGTGACGATTTTTCGACGAATTTTATGTGACGACTTGCCAATTTTGACGAAAAATATGTTAAAAATTGACGATTTTAGGCCCAAAACAGTTGGCACCACTGCTAACAACCATGCTCATATTGGTCCATATCGGTCCATATAAACCGATCTTCAGATTTGACCTCCGGGCCCTCTTGGAGGAGTAAACTTCATCCCATTCGGTTGAAATTTGGTACATGGTGTTAGTAGGTCGCCGCTAACAACCATGCCGGTCTATAGGTATAGTATATAGCACTCAGATAAACCTACCCTGAATCACACAAAAATTAGTCCATATCTGTTCATTATTGTATATAGCCCCCATTTAAAGCGACCCCCATATTTTAATTCTGGCTCCCTAATTACCACGAAAAAGTTCATATCGATTCGTAATTATTTGTAAACTTCCCTATATATATATATATATATATATATATATATATATATATATATATATATATATATATATATATATATATATATATATATATATATATATATATATATATATATATATATATATATATATATATATATATATATATATATATATATATATATATATATATATATATATATATATATATATATATATATATATATATATATATATATATATATATACCAAAACATGGACCGATAGGCACCATTTTCGGTACACTTTTTGATGGTCCTAAAATACCTTTAGATTTCCAATTTCAGGCAAATTGGATAAAAACTTCAGTTGTTATAAGCTCAAGACCCCAAATCGGGAGGTCGGTTTATATGGGGACTATATCAAAACTTGGACCATTATAGCCCATCTTCGAACTTGACCTGCCTGCAAACAAAAGACGAACCTGTGCCAAATTTCAGGACGATAGCGCCATTATTGAAGCGTGATTACAACAGGCAGACAGACGGACATGCTTATAACGTCTTAGAATTTTTCCCTGATGAAGAATATGTATACTTTATATAGTCGGCAATCGATATTTCGATGTGTTACAAACGGAATGACAAACTTATTATACCATAGAATGGTGACGGGGATTGTGGATTTTTTTGTCGATATTAAACTTACGAATCTAATACAACTTGTTGAATAGTGTTAAAATGTCTACGATTTTTTTTGTTGAATAGTGGATTTTTTATCAGGTAAAATTAGAAAGTATTTTCGATAAAACTCCAACAACTCTGGACGTTGAATCTTTAAAAAAGTTTATCGCAGGAAAATTGAAAAATATTACATTTGGATTTTTTATCAAATGAAACTATGTTTTCGTTCTGTGTGGGCTGAATTATTCAATGAACAAATTGTATAAAAAGTGGTATTAACAATTGTAGTTCGGTTAAACCCACTGTTCAACAAAAAAAAAATGTAATTAATATTACCTTACTTCATGAGATCAATAAAGCAGGAAGCCTTCCATTATTCATCAATTCAAATTCGTTAGATGTTGTTTTATTTCTTTGGGTCCATTTTTATTAATTAGAATTCTAAGACTCTTATTCTAGAATTCATCAAGTCCAAAAAGTAAACAACTTGACTACTTAATAAAAATTGTTATTTCTTTCTTCATATTTTGTCACATTAACAATCGATTTATTCATATCAATAAAAATAATTATTGCAATATTTATTATAAACTTTTATTTTCTGTTTGTTTTAAAAAAATTGAGACCCACCCAAAAAACAAAAAATCAATGAAAATTTCCAAAACAAATTTGACCTTATATTAGTTAATGGAATTTAATTGAATTGAATAGTAAAATTTTCCTCAATGCACCCTCAAAAAAAATCGCTTCTTTAACATATGTTCCAAACATATTTTGCAGGAAGCACATATATTATTGCATACTGCCGAAACATTAATATGTTTGTTTTATGTGAACATATTATATGTTTGGAAGCATTTTGAGCCCAAAAATATTATATGCTTGGAAGAATTTTTCCCAAAGACGATTGTGCTCATTGCCTAACATACTCGTAATTTTCCCTTCCACGAAATATTTTAGTTCTTGGCACCTTTTTCTGTAATACAAATAATGTTGAAGAAATTATTCACTTTTATAAATTTTTTAAATTTTACCTTTTGCCTGCACGGAGAATCGAACCGAGGACCATACAATTTGTAAGCCAACACACTATCCACTGGGCTACGTAGCTGTTATAGTCACCATTAGATAATTATCGTTATAAGTTACATTTATATAGCATAGTTTGCAGCGCCCACGAGCCCATGCAAACATAACATTATTTAACAGAAACATACATTTGTTTGCCACGTGGAGCAGTGGTTAGCATGTCTGACTTGCATGCAAAGGGTCGTGGGTTCAATCCCTGCTCCGACCGAACATTTTTTTTAATTTACACATTTATATCTATACTATATTAAATTTTTATAATGAAACTTCGAAATGTGGGTTATTAAAGATATATAGTCAGTAACAGTGCTTGATATAAACGAAATTGACTGATTTTTGGATAAAATTTTTTTTTTTTTTATTGCAAAAATAACAACTTTGTAACAAAAAACTGTTTTTGGTACAAAACTTTAAAATTTGGAAGGAATTAAAAAACTCTAACAAAAGAAGAACAAAAGAAGTCGAGTATAAACATACATAAATAATTTTATAATATAAACATAAACTTATTTAGGCGTGAACAGTTTTTTACTAGTATTTAACACCATCGCTCTAAAATGCCTTTTATTTTTCTTTAATAATTCATTTTAAAGAAAATAAACTTTTTAAATTGTTTTAGCTGCAAAACTCGAACTTAATGCCCGTCAACTCCTCGTGGACTACTTATTAATAAAGAGGAACTAAACTTTGTTTTTATACATTTTACTGAGTCATTTTTTACTATTTCCTCCTTATTTCATTTTACTGTCCCAACTCTAAAAAGAGTATAGTGCCCTTTCGTTATTTTTATGAAGACCCCTGATTTCTTTTAACGAACCAAGAAAAAAATTGTGCCCATAATGCCAAAATGATAAACAAAACACATGTCCACACATACATAAAATGCTGCTCTCAAGGCGAAGAAATATGCTGTTTGTTTTTCAAAAGTCTATTCTCTTTGTTCCGAATGTCTATTCTCTTTATTCAAATTAAATAATATTTATGGCCTTATCATAAAACAGTTTTCCGAAACAACATACAAGCAGTTTCACAGAAATTGTTCTCTTTTGATTCTTTCGCTGTGTTATGTGATTATGTTGATTTCGTCAACTCTCCCGGTTTCCATCTCTATTTCTTTCTCTATACTCTCTCTGTCGCTTTGAATAAAATATCACAACATATGTATTTTTAGTCGAAATTTGTAAATTTATATATGTTTGCATTCACACATATGATTTTTATGAAACATTCATGCCCCAAACATAATATATTCTAACATATTAACATAGATGTCCCAAACATTTAGTGTTAGTTTAGGAACATTACATGTTTGCACTTAAATATATTGTGTTTTAAAATTGTGCCTGTTTAGCGCTCAATCTAATTCCTATTTTTTGCCTTTCAAATGAGAAGACGATATATAAAAATTCGGTTCAATATTTACAAATTTTTATTGAATAAATTACTTAAAATTATTCACTTATAATTGTTAGAAAATTCATTATTCATTATTAACAATAACAATTCAAAGTGCAATAATTCATTGTGATAAAAAATTCAATGTGCAATATAAAAGAACTTGTGCAATATTAGATATAGTCGTAGATTTAGGTTAAACTTGTGCAATATTAGAAATAATCGTAGGTTTAGGTTCAATTCAAAATAGATTTAGATTAATTAGTTTTAGATTAGATTATTTATGTGTCTTTGGTTGTGTCCAGCACTTTCACTTCGTTGTTGTAGGTGTCCATCACTTTCGTTTATGTTTGTTGGGTCACTTTGTATAAACGTCTTCCTAGAAAATCTTTGTTTTATTTCTGTTGTTTGTTCACTAAATGTTTATTGTAAAAAATATATAAATTCATAACACAAGGGCACTTCACGATATTTTACTTGACGGGGGGAGCAGAACGTGGGAAAACGATTTTAGTTGGACGACGCGCGAGATTCAACTAACTTCATTTGATCATTTGTCATTGTTTGGAATCTTCCCATTAAACGGAGTTTTTCCAATCATTATTCCAAACATTCCAAACAAACAAATGAAGGACAAAAGGAAATTTCGAGAAATGAAGTTGTCCGCCATGTACAGTGGAACCCACACGTATGAATCCACAGTGGAACCCATATGTGTGAATCCCCTGTTCAAATGAACTTTGAACATTCTGCCCCCCCCAGTGACCAAGTGCTGCTCTTACCTTACTCTCGGAGTGTCACCGTGTTTGTGGGTCCTGCAAATATGTATCCCAAAAGTGTTTTTTGGGCGTACACTTCCCCAAGGTCTGTGAGGGATATGTCCCGCCGCCTGAGATACGCAAACACGTCTCCACCAATTTCCAAATCTATTGGATCATTTGATCGAATATCCCGGTCAGCCATTGGATGTGGAAAGCCTACACTTGGGTCCTCTAAGATCGCCTCCGAATATACTCGCCGGGGTAAATCCCTAGTCACGACAGCATCCACCTTGAATATCGTCTGCTGACTAGGGTGTCTAGATTGCAGAGCGATCCTCACCAGCCGATGTTCCCCCTTTCGAATTATGGGAAATCCAAATCTTGTCACCACTGAATACGCTATGCGGGAGATTGGGGCGGATTGGCACAACAAAACCCGAACTTCACGCCAACGCTCACAGTCAGTATCTGCCACCTTCACCACCGCCGTCGGTAAAAATACATTAGAACGGTGATACGGCAGTTCGACTTCGGGCATCATTTCCTCGGCATTGCCTTGGATCAGCGGTATTTGTGGCGAAGGTACTCCCAAGACAGGTTCAAGTTGTGGAGCACCATGAAGCAGGGTATGGTGCCTGATCCTGCACTCTCGGCATCCCGTCACAACTGGGCAATCAGGTGCCAGGTGGCTCCTGGCCAAGCAATTTCTGCAATATCCCCTCCTTTCCACAGCTTCATACCGTTGGAAAGGGGTATATTGCAGGAATCGCTGGCATAACCGCAGCGCATGATCTTCCTGACACAACCCACAGGAAAATTGCCAGTTTGGATGGCGACGCCGAGAGGCAGATCTACTGGGTCTTAACGGGTTTGCTCGTCGCTGAATCCGCAGTGTGGGTCTTGAGTCACGTACTGGTGAGGGGTCGGGTTGTGGTAGATAAGCAGCCATTTTCTGAAAGTGAAATCTCGTGAGTACCGTATTTTTGATATAAACATGTAATGGGCTATTGATTGTTCGAAAACAACTTAATAATTTTAACTATGGGTCTAGTAATTACACCGTTGACGGTCCTCACGTCTACAACCCGGACATTCTGATCGGATCCCAAATAAGTCTTTTCTATACGACCCAACTTCCACTCACTAGGAGCTACTTTTTCATCTTTAATAACTACTAGATCGTTTTCCTGAAGGTTAACAGACGGTCGTTTCCATTTATAGCGACGGTGAAGTTCATTCAAATATTCAGACTTCCATCTAATACAAAAGTTTTGAGAAATAATGCGAAGTCTCTTCCAACGATTTACTAAATTTACGTCCTCACTTGACAAGTCAGGTTCTGCAGGAGTTAATAACGACGATCCTACCAAAAAATGTGCCGGGGTTAAAGGAGATAAATCATTTGGGTCTTCGCTTGCTGGACTTAGGGGTCGAGAATTGAGGCAAGCTTCAATTCTGGCCAATATTGTAGACAATTCTTCAAATGTGAAATGCATTTGAGGCATACATTTCTTTAAATGGGATTTAAAGGATTTTACACCAGCCTCCCATAACCCGCCCATATGTGGAGCCCCGGGAGGTATGAAGCTCCACTCTAAATTCTGATGGAAGTTATCGTGAGTGACACGATCTTTGAGCGACTTCATGAATTCTAACCTATCCTTTTTGACGAGCTCCGCTGCTCCTACAAAGTTAGTCCCGTTATCAGAGAAAATTTTCGAAGGGCAACCGCGTCTGCCTATAAATCTGGCCAAAGCCGCCATAAACGATTGGGTCGACATATCACTAGTGGCCTCAAGATGAATGGCCTTTGTTGAAAAACATACGAATATGCAAACATAACCTTTAGTAATGAGGCAAGCTCGCCCAGTGAAATTTTTGATGCTAAATGGGCCTGTGAAGTCTACTCCGGTATGGGTAAAGGGTCTTGTCAAAGTTGTGCGTTCGGGAGGCAACGAAGCCATTATTTGATTTTGTGTCTGGTGTCGATGCACGATGCATGATCGACAGTTGTGTATTATCTTTTTAACTAAGGGTTTTAATCGAAATATCCAAAATTCCGCCCGTATAACTCGGGTCATGAGCTGGTTCCCTCCGTGCAAGGTAACTTTATGAACAAATTCAACATACAAATGTGAGAAGCGAGATTCATGAGGTAAAAGTATTGGGTGTCGTTCGTTATAGCTAAGAGCTGGTGACTGATCGAGGCGTCCATTAGACCTAATTATACCCTTGGAATCAATGAATGGGTTCAACGGTAGGAGATGACTGTTACTTGATATACGTTTCTTTTGAGAGAGGGCCATGTATTCTTCCCGAAAGTAATTCTTTTGTGTACAAACTATAAGACGAGTCTTAATATCTTGTATTTCATTACTAGTGATTTCAAGGGATGATATACGGTATTGAGTTCGATTTGCACCCGTGTTTCGCCAAAAACGAAGAACATATGCCAAAACTCTGTATGCGCGAGAAAGTGACGAAAACCGCAGTAAGGGGTCTTCTACAGTTGTCGTTGTTAGAACTTTAATTGGTTTGGCCTCTAAAGTTGTGTCGTTGTTAACTTCTTTATGTGGCCAACGGTCTTTGGGCAATTTGAGCCACTGGGGTCCCGTCCACCACAACTCGTGATTTTGTAGTTCATTTGGAGTACAACCGCGACTTGCAACATCAGCTGGATTGTTTTCTGAATCAACATGATTCCAATTTTCGTTACCTACATATTCAAGTATGTCAGAAACTCTGTTGCCTACAAAGGTACTCCATGAGCAAGGTGGTTTTTTAAGCCAAGCAAGAACGATTGTTGAGTCTGTCCAGAAGTAAATTTTAAAATTTGTAATTTGCAAGCTAGGGACTACGGCATTAGACAACTTTGCTAACATTACTGCCCCACATAATTCCAATCGCGGTAAAGATATTTTCTTAATTGGGGCTACACGAGTCTTGGCCGCTAATAACGAAGTGTATATTTTATCTTTATGTTCAATCCTGATATAAAGTGCCGCAGCATATGCGCTTTCTGAGGCGTCGCAGAACCCATGTATCTCGACCTTACTGGAGGGAGAAAATTGTATCCATCTAGGTATGGAAATTGTGTCTATGCATGGTGTATTCTTTACAAAACTCTTCCAGTTCATTCGGGTCATGGGTTTCAACGGGTCATCCCAACCTATCTGATCTAACCAAATTTGTTGCATAACTAATTTCGCAACTACTATAACTGGGGCCAGCCAACCACAGGGATCAAAGAATCGTGCTATTGTAGAGAGTACATCGCGTTTGGTACACAATTCATTTTCTGTGACAATTGGAGCTTTAAATGTGAAATTGTCCCCTTTTACGTTCCAACGTATACCTAATGTTTTTGTTGAAGAATCCTCTGAGAGATCTAGCCAATTTATTGGTAAAAGAATATCAGGGTCTAAATCTTTTAGCAGAAATGGGTCATTTGAGGTCCACTTTCTAAGTTCAAACCCGGCTGAAGTTAATGCTGTGATCAACTCATTTCGAGAAACAATTGCATCCTCTCGAGTGTGAGCTCCAGCTAGCACGTCATCAACGTATAAGTTTTCCCTAATGATTTTCGCCCCTAAGGGATATTTATTTTTTACATCTTCAGCCAGTTGTAGTAGGGTACGAATTGCTAAGAACGGCGCGCAATTAATTCCGAATGTTACTGTCAATAGCTCAAAATCTTCCACTGGTTGTTCTGGAGATTTTCTAAAAAGAATTCTTTGAAAAGGGGCTTGATTTGGATCAATCATTATTTGACGGTACATTTTTGTAATGTCCGCGTTAAACACGTATTTAAAAAATCTCCATTTCAAAATTTGCAAAACTAAATCTTGCTGAAGGACGGGTCCAGTGTGGAGAATATCATTTAAACTTTTCTTATTGGAAGTGGGACTCGACGCGTTAAAAACCACACGAAGTTTTGTGGTCACTCTGTCTGGTTTTATAACCGCATGATGCGGTAAGTAATAATGTGGAGTTTTTGTGATTTCATGGGTCTGCACTTTTCGCATATGCCCTAACTCCAAATATTCTAAAATTGCTGAGTCATATTGTTTTTTAACTTCAGGGTCCTTTAATAATTTCTTTTCCATGCGATTAAATTGCGCCATGGCAATATTTCTTGAATTTCCAAGTTCTGTACAAGATTTGAATGGCAGTGTTACGATGTACCGCCCTTCGCCATTTCGACGAGTTGTATTTTTGAAGTTTTCTTCACAAAAGTGGTCTTCACTTGACCTCAAAATCTTTTTTGGGGTTTCCTCCACCTCCCAAAAACGTGTGATTATTTTTTCAATTGAAGTTGCGCTATAAAGTGTAATCTGATTTTTGTGATGCATATCTTGTACGATGGGTCCACCAATTACCCATCCGAAAACAGTGCTCTGTGCTATCATCGAGTCTATTGATTTCATAGGTACCCCCGTTGAATATATGAATGGTCCAATGTCCAAGCCAATTAGCATATCAACCGATCGACTTTCAAAGAATCGAGGGTCTGCTAAATCTAAATTCCGAATGTCCTCAAATTGACATGATTGCAAATTACGTGTCGGTAAGCTTGAGGGTAGATTTTTCAAGACGGGCGCCCATACTTCTAAATTAAACGTAGGGTCAACACGTGAACAAAGTTTGAACACACAAGCTTTGGTAGAAGTTTCCGAAATGGTTTCGCTTAAACCGGTTACATGTACTAAGTTCTTTACTGTAGGTAATTGTAATTTATTTTTTATTTTTTCAGAAATAAAAGTTGATTGTGATCCAGGGTCAATGATAGCCCTGACATCATATCTCTGTCCCTTCGACTTGATTTGTACCATAGCAGTGAACAAAAGCGTTTCTCGAGGCTGCGAATTGGGAATATTTTCTTGAAGTGTCAGTGTCGTTATACTAGGAGTCTCAATACTAGGTGTGGACTGTATATTAGGTGATGATGAATGCGCTAGGGTGGTTAGAGCAGCCGCACTGGTACTAGGTCGCACGTACTCTCTAACCGTCTCGACTAGATTGGTAGGAACAGTAGCACTTGCGCTAGGTTGTACTTCCTGTCTACCGGTATGAACTAATGTGGTGAGAGCTGCAGCACTTGTACTAGGTTGTGCTGCGTCTCGGATGCTATGGGTCTTTGTAGGGTTATGGGTCTCGTTACCCTTATGTAACAAACTATGGTGTCTTTGATTACATTCCCTACAACTATAACGACTTTTACATTCCCGAACTCCATGATCAGCAAAGAGACAGTTGTAACAAAGATGATTAACTTTTACTATATGGATACGATCGTTTGGAGTTTTTTCTAGAAATTGCGGACAATCCCGCAAATAATGTTTCGCTTTACAAATTACACAAATTATTTGGCTTGTTTTCTGATTTGATGTTTTGTTAGATTGTGAATTGTAGTTGAGTTTAGGATTAGTCCCCTTAGGTTTTTGAAAGACATTAGTCTGGAAACTATTTACCCGTCTATCCCTTTTTTCAAAATCAGATCTAGGCTGATTGGGCTTTACAAATTGGGGTTTTATGTTTCCTACAGACTCCAACGTTTTAAACTTATGAGTTAAAAATTCGTTCAAGTTATTCCAAGTAGGAAGAATGGAACAATCTTCAAGGTTGCTCTCAAATTCTTGCAAAAATGTTCTAGGAAGTTTAGTTGACACTATATAAACTAGTATTGGGTCCCACTCCCCCGTTTTTACCTGTAGGGCCTCTAATGTTTGAGTGCAACTAGTGACAGTTCTCTGTAATTTTTGAACTGATGATGCGACGTCAATCGAAACAGTAGGCAAATTAAAAAGTGTCTTGAGCTGTTCATTTACTTGCATGCGTTTGTTTTCATACCGATTTACTAAATTTCTCCACGCAATGTCAAACCCCTCGTTGGTTAAAGGCACATTACTTATTACTTCACGAGCTTCTCCCGCTGTCTTTTGGGTCAAATGAAATAGTTTTTCTACTTTGCTCAATTTGGAATTATTTATATAAATAGCGGAGAATAAATCTCTAAAGGTGGGCCATTCGCGATACCCTCCTTTAAATACATCTGCTTCGCAAGGGGGTAAGCGTAATGTAGGGGTCATATCATCATCTAAAGAATTGCGTTTCTTTATTTCTGCATCTCGGGTCAATTGCTCTTCTTTCTGTTTTTCCGTGCGATCAATTATTTCAACATTCAGCACACTAAGACATTTTTTATAACAGTCGAGAGCATCTTTATAACGATCACGTAACTTATTTTTGTCGATTGGTGTTTCGCTTTCTGTAGGAACTCTATCTCGACATTCGAGATAAGAGCGCTTTACATTATCCCACAAAGAATCGAGTTCAACCCGGGAAGTTTGTAAAGAGTGAAGATCTTCACTGACAGCCTTAATAGAACAAATGCTCTCAATGTCAATTAGATCATTCACGCAATTAGCAAATCGTTCTGCTAGGATTTTCGCCATTATAATTCGTTCTTAAATAACCTTTGATCCAGTCAAATGTTCCAAGTCAAATTATTATCCCACTACTAGAAAGAAAGAAGTTCGTATTTCAGAAAAGAAGAGTTTTCTGCAACAACTATTTCCTTTCAAAACCTAGCCAAATTTGTTCCCAGGGTCAAGTATTCAAAAAATGTTTGGGTCACAAACACGAAACCAACGAGATTTATGAAACGAGAAAAAAGAATGTGTAAAAAAATTTCAATTCCAGATATACAGATATTTTCCCAGCGAAATAATCCAATTCGGACAGATTCGCTAACAAACGCTTAAGTATTTTTAGGTATCGGGTCACCAAGATAACAACAATGTGCACAAATTAGTTTTTCATCCAACTTGTAGTTGGGTCACAGAAAAAATGTAATTTCGATAAGCTTCGACCAGCAATAATATGTTT
This sequence comes from Haematobia irritans, assembly GCF_050003625.1. NCBI lineage: Eukaryota > Metazoa > Arthropoda > Insecta > Diptera > Muscidae > Haematobia > Haematobia irritans. The sequence goes on along the minus strand of NC_134398.1, from coordinate 69,186,653 downwards.
TCACAACAACAATAATATAAAATACGAGTAAAGACTGATTTACGACAATTATATAAAAAAACTCATTCTCGTTTAAATTTATATTTAGTTAGTTTATCAAAAAAAATTAAATTTATTATAAAAAGTGTAAAATTGACAGTTAATTTTCGATAATTATTTTCAAAATATCGATTTAAACGTATATCATGAATTTCAAAGTGCAATCAAAATTTTATTTTATATTTTGCTTTCCAAAAAAATTGTGCTGAGACCGATAAACTTTAAACCTTTACTTTTCCTTAAATTTTGAAAACAATTGAACGGTAAAAAAAATTTTTTGAATTATTATGAAATTTAAATCGTAATATCTTTTTGTTTAACTTTTACTTTTTTTTTTTGACAGATAATTAATATTTTTTTTTTTTTTTTAACTTTATGAATTTCTTTTTTCACCGAAAAAGAACTAGAATTTTTCCAAATATCAATTCCCAGAATTCCCACAAATCACATTAGACAATCAGAAAATAATCACTTTAATTTTTCAATAAATTGTTTTCAATTCCAAAGTAAATTCTTGTTTTCAAAGAATGGGTTAGATTCGTTAAATTTTCCCAGAAGAAAAATTCGGGTCACTTCCCTTAAACCCAACCACAACGATGAAAATCCCCCGGGTCAATTCGACAAATCGTATTTTTTAATTGGGTCAAAAAGAATTGTTTATAAATTCCCACCACGACAAAAAAACCCCGGGTCAATTAAGGGTCAGAATTTGATATTGAGTCAAAGCTAGATTTATAAGCGAAAACAAAATTTTAAAATTATATATAAAGAAATAATAAAATAGAAATTTAATCAATTTTTTTTTTTTTTTTTTTTTATAGATATTTGTAACTAAATGACGAAAAATTATTTTTATTTTTCAAATTTTCGCAGAAATCAAATTTATAAATTACAACCGAATTAGTATATGATGAAAATCGCAGTTAAATTTATAAAAAAAATAAAAAATTGAACCGCAAATTAAAAAAAAAAATTGTTTTTAGTTTTAAATTTTTTTTTTTGAAATATGAAATTAAATTTTTAAATTTAAAATATTAAAACGGAAAGGGTTCAATGTTAATTTTATTATTTTTCAAAAAATTTTTTTTTTTTTGATTAAAAAATTATGAAACAAATTTTTAAAATTTTCACGAAGATGAAAAGTTTTATAAAAAAAATGTACACCGAAAATTTTAAAACCTTTCGCGAAAAATTAAATTTTATATTATTAAATTGTTTTCGAAAAATTGAATGGAAATAAATATTAAAAAAGAAGCTGTATTGGTACTCACTTTGCGATGTATTTTTTTGTGGGTCTGGGATTGTTGTTGTTACCTGTTTGCGCCTTTTTGAGCGTCGTTTGTGTTGTTGTTGATTTAAATTTTATTGCTGGCTTTGGGTCGATTGGATTTTTTTTTTGTCTTTTGAATTTTGCTTTAGCTTTAGTTTTTTATTGTACGTTGGAAATTGACCGTTATTGCGGTAATTTTTAAAGTCCAAGGTTCAAACGTACAGTTTTTCCAAAAGTTTATTGTTGTTAATAATTATCCGACCGTACCGAAATAATTTGGGTTTTGAAAAATGCACAATTAATAAAAATTTTTTATTTTAGTGTCGAAAAATTTATCGTTAAACTTGGGTTTGATATGAAATTTTTACAAAAAAAAATCAAATTGATTAAAAGATATGAAAACGCGAACTAAAATTTTTTTTTCCAAATTATTATAATTCTTTCCAAGTTGCACGGTAAATTTTTTGACGGTGTCACAATTTGCTATTAACAAATTTTTCTTTTTTCACTGTCACAAATTATTAACCAAAAACAATTTTAAACAAATTATTATTAGTATTTCACTTTTTTGTCTCTGTGGCCCACTGTGCACATTCACACACACATTTTTTGTTTGATATCAAATTTTGATTTGATTTTTTAATTGTTCACAAAAAACCAACGACACTATAGTTTGTAAATTTTTAATTATTTTAATTTGTTTTATTTTCTTTGTTGCACCCTGTTGTTGTTATTGGTTCTAATTTGTTAGTGGTCGGCTTGTGTTTTATGTCAATTGTCACTGTCACTTGTTTGTATGTATATTCTCAATTGTTTCTTTTCCACCAATTTCTTGGAATATTATTTAATTGTTTTTTGTAATTTTTTCAATAAATACCACCACAAATTAAACAAATCAAAATATCAAACAAATTAACTTTTTGTCTATTATTTTTTCCACAATAACTTTTTATATCAACAAACACTTAAATATTGCAATTTAATGCATTTAGTATTGTTTGTATGTACGGTTGTATGTAACCCTCCCTTATTTTGGATGGTTTACTTGTACACGTATGTCTGTCGCACTTGCACTTGTACTTTTTATTACACAAATGATCACTGCACATACATTTGTTATTGTTTTTCACTATTATTAAATTTTATAAATTTGAAATTTATTAAATGAAGGAAAAGACAAAAACAAACTCGGTCACAAATTGGGTCACTGGTATTAATTTCTTTTTTGAGATACGTTTTTTAACAATTTAAAAAACACACTTTTGATCCGGTTCGAAGGACCAAATGTTTAGCGCTCAATCTAATTCCTATTTTTTGCCTTTCAAATGAGAAGACGATATATAAAAATTCGGTTCAATATTTACAAATTTTTATTGAATAAATTACTTAAAATTATTCACTTATAATTGTTAGAAAATTCATTATTCATTATTAACAATAACAATTCAAAGTGCAATAATTCATTGTGATAAAAAATTCAATGTGCAATATAAAAGAACTTGTGCAATATTAGATATAGTCGTAGATTTAGGTTAAACTTGTGCAATATTAGAAATAATCGTAGGTTTAGGTTCAATTCAAAATAGATTTAGATTAATTAGTTTTAGATTAGATTATTTATGTGTCTTTGGTTGTGTCCAGCACTTTCACTTCGTTGTTGTAGGTGTCCATCACTTTCGTTTATGTTTGTTGGGTCACTTTGTATAAACGTCTTCCTAGAAAATCTTTGTTTTATTTCTGTTGTTTGTTCACTAAATGTTTATTGTAAAAAATATATAAATTCATAACACAAGGGCACTTCACGATATTTTACTTGACGGGGGGAGCAGAACGTGGGAAAACGATTTTAGTTGGACGACGCGCGAGATTCAACTAACTTCATTTGATCATTTGTCATTGTTTGGAATCTTCCCATTAAACGGAGTTTTTCCAATCATTATTCCAAACATTCCAAATAAACAAATGAAGGACAAAAGGAAATTTCGAGAAATGAAGTTGTCCGCCATGTACAGTGGAACCCACACGTATGAATCCACAGTGGAACCCATATGTGTGAATCCCCTGTTCAAATGAACTTTGAACAGTGCCCGAAACACATTTTGTTTATATCGGAACATATGAAAAACATATTTTTCTAACAGTGCATTTATATTTATACTATATTAAATTTTTATAATGAAACTTCGAAATGTGGGTTATGCAAGATTTACAATTAGAAGCAGTGCTTGATATAAACGAAATGGACTGAACTTTTGGAAAAATATTTTTTTTTTTATTTATGGCAAAAACAACAATTTTGCAACAAAAACTCTTTTTGTTATAAAAGTTTGAAAACAAAAGAAGAACGTGGAGTCGTGTATAAACATACATAAATAATTGTATAATATACACATAAATTTATTTAGGCGTGAACAGTTGTTTACCAGCATTTAACACCATTTTTAAAGCCTTTAAAACTTATTATACTCAATTTCATTTTTAATTTTAAGGCCGGTATTAAGTTAGCATTATCGCTCTAAAATGACACTGTTTTGCCTTTTACTTTTCTTTAATAATACATTTTAAAGAAAATAAACTTTTTCAATTGTTTTAGCTGCAAAACTCGAACTTAATGCTCTTGGACTACTTATTAATAAAGAGAAATTAAACTTTGTTTTTATACATTTTACTGTTTAATTTTTCATTGTTTCCTCCTTTTTTCATTTTACTGTCCCAACTGTAAAAAGATTATAGTGCCCTTTCGTTATTTTTATGAAGATCGCTTTGTAATTTTTGTATAATATATATATTTTTTTTTTTTAATTTCCTTTGCCTAAATATTTTGACTTACTCCTCGTGCATTCCGATTTCTTTTAACGAACCAAGAAAAAATTGTGCCCGTAATGCCAAAATGATAAACAAAACACATGTCCACACATACATAAAATGCTGCTCTCAAGGAGAAAACACATACTGTTTTTTTTTTTTCAAATGTCGAATACTCATTCTAATATTCAAATTAAATAATATTTAGACTTAAGCATATCAAATTTTTGGGCTTATCATTAAACAGTTTTCCGAAATAACATACAAGCGGCTTCACAGAAATTGCTCTCTTTTGTTTTTCTGTTTGTGTTATGTTGATATCATTGATCAACCCTCCCGGTTTCCATCTCTATTTCTTTGTCTATACTCTCTCTCTCTGTCGCTCTCTGAATAAAATATCACAACATATATATATTTACTCGAAATTTGTAAATTTATTCACACATACTATTTTTATGAAACATTCATGTAATGTTCCTAAACTAACACTAAATTTTTGGGACACATATGTTAATATGTTGGAATATATTATGTTTGCAGCATGAATGTTTCATAAAAATAGTATGTGTGAATAAATTTACAAATTTCGAGTAAATATATATATATATATGTTGTGATATTTTATTCAGAGAGCGACAGAGAGAGAGTATAGACAAAGAAATAGAGATGGAAACCGGGAGGGTTGATCAATGATATCAACATAACACAAACAGAAAAACAAAAGAGAGCAATTTCTATGAAGCCGCTTGTATGTTATTTCGGAAAACTGTTTAATGATAAGCCCAAAAATTTGATATGCTTAAGTCTAAATATTATTTAATTTGAATATTAGAATGAGTATTCGACATTTGAAAAAAAAAAACAGTATGTGTTTTCTCCTTGAGAGCAGCATTTTATATATGTGTGGACATGTGTTTTGTTTATCATTTTGGCATTATGGGCACAATTTTTTCTTGGTTCGTTAAAAGAAATCGGAATGCACGAGGAGTAAGTCAAAATATTTACGCAAAGGAAATTAAAAAAAATATATATATTATACCCTGTACCACAGTAGTGGTGAAGGGTATAAAAACGGTGGAAAATATACAAAAATTACAAAGCGATCTTCATAAAAATAACGAAAGGGCACTATAATCTTTTTACAGTTGGGACAGTAAAATGAAAAAAGGAGGAAACAATGAAAAATTAAACAGTAAAATGTATAAAAACAAAGTATAATTTCTCTTTATTAATAAGTAGTCCAAGAGGAGATGACGGACACCAAACATAAAAGCGAGCATTAAGTTCGAGTTTTGCAGCTAAAACAATTGAAAAAGTTTATTTTCTTTAAAATGTATTATTAAAGAAAAGTAAAAGGCAAAACAGTGTCATTTTAGAGCGATAATGCTAACTTAATACCGGCCTTAAAAGTAAAAATGAAATTGAGTATAATAAGTTTTAAAGGCTTTAAAAATGGTGTTAAATGCTGGTAAACAACTGTTCACGCCTAAATAAATTTATGTGTATATTATACAATTATTTATGTATGTTTATACACGACTCCACGTTCTTCTTTTGTTTTCAAACTTTTATAACAAAAAGAGTTTTTTGTTGCAAAATTGTTGTTTTTGCCATAAATAAAAAAAATATTTTTCCAAAAGTTCAGTCCATTTCGTTTATATCAAGCACTGCTTCTAACTGTAAATCTTGCATAACCCACATTTCGAAGTTTCATTATAAAAATTTAATATAGTATAAATATAAATGCACTGTTAGAAAAATATGTTTTTCATATGTTCCGATATAAACAAAATGTGTTTCGGGCACAATTTTAAAACACAATATATTTAAGTGCAAACATGTAATGTTCCTAAACTAACACTAAATGTTTGGGACATCTATGTTAATATGTTAGAATATATTATGTTTGGGGCATGAATGTTTCATAAAAAGCATATGTGTGAATGCAAACATATATAAATTTACAAATTTCGACTAAAAATACATATGTTGTGATATTTTATTCAAAGCGACAGAGAGAGTATAGAGAAAGAAATAGAGATGGAAACCGGGAGAGTTGACGAAATCAACATAATCACATAACACAGCGAAAGAATCAAAAGAGAACAATTTCTGTGAAACTGCTTGTATGTTGTTTCGGAAAACTGTTTTATGATAAGGCCATAAATATTATTTAATTTGAATAAAGAGAATAGACATTCGGAACAAAGAGAATAGACTTTTGAAAAACAAACAGCATATTTCTTCGCCTTGAGAGCAGCATTTTATGTATGTGTGGACATGTGTTTTGTTTATCATTTTGGCATTATGGGCACAATTTTTTTCTTGGTTCGTTAAAAGAAATCAGGGGTCTTCATAAAAATAACGAAAGGGCACTATACTCTTTTTAGAGTTGGGACAGTAAAATGAAATAAGGAGGAAATAGTGAAAAATGACTCAGTAAAATGTATAAAAACAAAGTTTAGTTCCTCTTTATTAATAAGTAGTCCACGAGGAGTTGACGGGCATTAAGTTCGAGTTTTGCAGCTAAAACAATTTAAAAAGTTTATTTTCTTTAAAATGAATTATTAAAGAAAAATAAAAGGCATTTTAGAGCGATGGTGTTAAATACTAGTAAAAAACTGTTCACGCCTAAATAAGTTTATGTTTATATTATAAAATTATTTATGTATGTTTATACTCGACTCCACGTTCTTCTTTTATTAGAGTTTTTGAATTCCTTCCAAATTTTAAAGTTTTGTACCAAAAACAGTTTTTTGTTACAAAGTTGTTATTTTTGCAATAAAAAAAAATAATATTTTATCCAAAAATCAGTCAATTTCGTTTATATCAAGTTACTGTTACTGACTATAAATCTTTAATAACCCACATTTCGAAGTTTCATTATAAAAATTTAATATAGTATAGATATAAATGTGTAAATTAAAAAAAATGTTCGGTCGGAGCAGGGATTGAACCCACGACCCTTTGCATGCAAGTCAGACATGCTAACCACTGCTCCACGTGGCAAACAAATGTATGTTTCTGTTAAATAATGTTATGTTTGCATGGGCTCGTGGGCGCTGCAAACTATGCTATATAAATGTAACTTATAACGATAATTATCTAATGGTGACTATAACAGCTACGTAGCCCAGTGTATAGTGTGTTGGCTTACAAATTGTATGGTCCTCGGTTCGATTCTCCGTGCAGGCAAAAGGTAAAATTTAAAAAATTTATAAAAGTGAATAATTTCTTCAACATTATTTGTATTACAGAAAAAGGTGCCAAGAACTAAAATATTTCGTGGAAGTGAAAATGACGAGTATGTTAGGCAATGAGCACAGTCGTCTTTGGGAAAAATTCTTCCAAGCATATAATATTTTTGGGCTCAAAATGCTTCCAAACATATAATATGTTCACATAAAACAAACATATTAATGTTTCGGCAGTATCCAATAATAAATATATATGCTTCCTGCAAAATATGTTTGGAACATATGTTAAAGAAGCGATTTTTTTGAGGGTGTGTGTAAATTAAAAAAAAAAACAAAAAAAATGTGTTCGGTTGGAGCAGGGATTGAACCCACGGTAATAATTGTCTACTGGTGACTATAACAGCTACGTAGCCCAGTGGATAGTGTGTTGGCTTCCAAACTGTATGGTCCTACACGCTCACAAAAAATCGCTTCTGTAACATATACTCCCAAACATATTTTGCTTCAAGCATATACATTTTTGGGTATTGCCCAAACATTTATATGTTTGATCTCTTCCAATATATAATATGTTTGAAAGCATATTGGTCTAAACAATATATGTTTGGGTAGTCTAAGTTCCAAACATTTTGTATTTTTGCATCCAAATTCAATAATGTTGTCTTCCAAAAAACAATATGTTATTATGTGACCATATAATATGTTTGGAAGCATTTTGCACCCAAAAATATTATATGCTTAAAAAATTCTCCAAAACAATATTGTGCTCAAAATTTTATTTATTTATTTATATATTTACAATCATAATGAATTATGAAAATAAACAGGTAATATAGGTGCTAACAACATAGGTTTTCGACCTGAATGCTCAAAATTTTGTTTCTGCCCAATTGTATATTCCCCGACATCTTTCTCACTTCCACGAGATTTTTTAGTTCTTAGCACCTTTTTCTGTAATACAAACATTGTAGAAGAAATTATTCAATTTTATGATTTTTTTTATTTTAATTTTACCTTTTGCCGGACGGGGACTCGAACAACGGACCACACAGTTTGTAAGGATCAAAGAAGTAGCTGATCAATTGCCCAAGGAAAAATAAAATGTTAATTTTGTAATAACAAGCAACAACCACCAACTTAATTCAATATCGCTCCCTGTTAAATAGCGCTCCAAGCTACTAAACACATATATGTTAATAGGCTATTTCTAAATTAATATATGTTTGCATTCAAGCATATTATATTTACAAACATTTTATGTCCCAAACATAATATGTTCTAACATATTAACATATATGTCCCAAACATGTTATGCTAGTTTATGAACATTATATGCTTGCACTCAAAAATATTGTGTTTAAAAATTTGTGTTCCAAACATATAATGTTTATAGCCAAACATATGAAAAACAGTCTTTTTCAACCGTGTAGGTTGGATTCTCCGTCCAGGCGAAAGGTAAAATTTAAAAAATGTATAAAATTGAATAATTTAAAAAATGTATAAAATTGAATAATTTCTTCAACATTATTTGTATTACAGAAAAAGGTGCCAAGAACTAAAAAATTTCGTGGAAGTGAAAATTATGTGAGGGAATGAGCACAATCCTCTTTGGGGAAAATTCTTCTAAGCATATCCTATTTTTGGGCTCAAAATGCTTCCAAACATATAATATGTTCACATAAAACAAACATTAATGTTTCGGCAGTATCCAAAAATATATGTGCGTCCTGCAACATATGTTAGAGAAGCGTTTTTTTTTGAGGGTGTATGCAATCTATGGTGGAGGGTACATAAGATTCGGCCTGGCCGTATATAATTGTTGTTTTTTTTTTTCTTCAAACTAAGAAATTTTCTTTAATAAGTGAAAAATAATTTTGTATAATTAATTTTCTTGAATTTGTAGAAAATTATTTACGTATTTTTGTGAAATCGGTCTGTCATAAGATACATCTAATGCAGTTTAGTTAAAATTTTCTAAAATTAATAAATTTTTTCTAAAATTCACTAAAAGTTTTTTTCCAGGTGGGCTCACTGTTTTTCAGTGTACGGTCTTAAGCTCGCAAAGAGTATTTATTACATAAATAAGGCCATTATGATCAACAATTTCAATGAAATTTTGCACATTTAAAGGTTGTTAAATTAGATTACTTTGTCCCGAATTTGACAACGATCGGCGAGTAAAAAAGCGCAATGTGACCGCATTTGTCGAAATCGGGCGATACATATATATGGGAGCTATGTTTAAATTTGATCTGATTTTTTCGGATCAAGGGCGCAGCGTTCGTTCTTATGCCAAAACCGAATATTCATCAAACTCCTTTAAAAAATGCGACTGGTGTTAGATTGACTCAGGACGTGATTCTAAGTCGATCGGTCAAAATTTCTGTTAGGCACATTTTTCGGCAGATCAATGTTATTATACCCTGACTACTATACGGTTTACGGTAGAAAAACACCTTTTGTTAGAAAATCATTTACAAAAATATAGGGAACTTTTAGAAGAACTCCATCGAGTTTGGCATTTATTACTATAATGTAAATGAACGTGAAATAAAATCAGAGTTTTGTATGCGGCTACCGAAGGCACCAAAAATTACTAAATTTCAGCATATATTAAAATTTTAGCACATATTAATATAGGACTCAATCAGCCCAAGCAGTGTCATAGGACGATCCTCGTGGCGCTTGACTTATCGAAGGCATTCGTAGGGTTATATCTCGGACACTGTTTAATCTCAACCCCCGTCCTGACGGCGTCGAGATTGTATCATATGCGGACGATTGTACAATCATGGCATCCGGGCCCTCGCTGATCTTACCAGTTATTTCACTGCAAGAAATTTGAGGATATCTCCTACCAAATCCTCAGCCACACTATTCACTACATGGACGGCGAAATAATTCCGACCACAAATTACCCTAAGATTCTCGAGGTCACGTCCGACAGCCTATTTAAGTCGTCTGCCCATGCCACTTCAATTTGTGATAAGCTTCGCGGTAGAAACAACGTCCTCAAGTAGCTTGCCGGTAGCACTTGGGGTGTGGACAAAGAAATCTTGTTGACTACATATAAGGCAATTGACCGGTCAGTGGTAAACTATGCAGCGCCATTGTGGACACCTCAAACGAGCGCTGCCCTTAGAACTGCAACAGGTTGTCTCCGCAGTACACCCCCTGGATCACCTTTATGCTGAGACCAAGATCACCCCAGTGCGTCGACACAATTATATGTTGTCAAAGCAGTACATCATGGGTTGTTATCGAATTTGTCATCCAAATCAACATCTTGTGGATAGGCAACCTCCACCCAGGAATGTAAGGTTTGATCTTCACCTTCTAGAGCGCGAAATCCAGCGTATAAAAGAGAGCCTCTAGATCAGTCAGCATACCAGGCTGGTCTGAACAGGATTCATGAGGATACTCTAGCTGAAGTGGCGAGAAGCTACACTGTAACCCTGTTCTCGGAGCTAGACCAACGCCCATAGCCCGGGTTGTTTTGGTCCAACTCTGATCAGGCAAGGACAGGCGCCTCAATTCCTACTTATCAGTGATTGATAGCAGCGCAGCTAACGTGTGTCCCATCTGTAATCAAGGGCCACATAACACTCGTCACCTTTTCGCTTTCCCAGCTAAGCCTACCCATCTCACCACCAGATCAATCTGGACACACCCCATCCTTGTCGCAGAGTTCCTTGATGTGGATAATATTTCAACTACCAAAGAACAAAATGGAAGAAACTGCATCAAAAACTGTTACAACGACTAACTTTTTTAATCATTTAAGTTTTTGTAGAGTTCCAATGTGTTCAGACCGACTGTTTTGGACTTAATGTAGTAATTCTCTTATCAGAAGGAATTTATAATATTATTCAAATCAGCAGAAAATTTCAACGAACTACTGACCTTTCAGACTGACTTTTCATAATAATTTGTTTCTGTTGTTTAGAAATTTCGTACTTCGAAGAAAAATATGGAGTTAAAATTGGCTTAAATATTCTCAAAACATGGAGTTCAGGAAGGACAAACATATTTTGCGAGAAATTCGAATGTAATAAAAATCGTGTTTTCCTGTTTTGAATTCACGTCGTTGGAGTAACTCAAATAAAACAAACTATCACATTGAGGAAAATTTTACTATTCAATTCAATTAAATTCCATTAACTAATATAAGGTCAAATTGGTTTTGGAAATTTTCGTTGATTTTTTGTTTTTTTGGGTGGGTCTCAATTTTTTTAAAACACACAGAAAATAAAAGTTTACAATAAATATTGCAATAAATATTTTTATTGATATGAATAAATCGATTGTTAATGTGACAAAATATGAAGAAAGAAATAACAATTTTTATTAAGTAGTCAAGTTGTTTACTTTTTGGACTTTCGAACTTGATGAATTCTAGAATAAGAGTCTTAGAATTCTAATTAATAAAAATGGACCCAAAGAAATAAAACAACATCTAACGAATTTGAATTGATGAATAATGGAAGGCTTCCTGCTTTGTTGATCTCATGAAGTAAGGTAATATTAATTACACTTTTTCTTGTTGAACAGTGGGTTTAACCGAACTACAATTGTTAATACCATTTTTTATACAATTTGTTCATTGAATAATTCAGCCCACACAGAACGAAAACATAGTTTCATTTGATAAAAAAATCCAAATGTAATATTTTTCAATTTTCCTGCGATTAACTTTTTTAAAGATTCAACGTCCAGAGTTGTTGGAGTTTTATCGAAAATACTTTCTAATTTTACCTGATAAAAAATCCACTATTCAACAAAAAAAATCGTAGACATTTTAACACTATTCAACAAGTTGTATTAGATTCGTAAGTTTAATATCGACAAAAAAATCCACAATCCCCGTCACCATTCTATGGTATAATAAGTTTGTCATTCCGTTTGTAACACATCGAAATATCGATTGCCGACTATATAAAGTATACATATTCTTCATCAGGGAAAAATTCTAAGACGTTATAAGCATGTCCGTCTGTCTGCCTGTTGTAATCACGCTTCAATAATGGCGCTATCGTCCTGAAATTTGGCACAGGTTCGTCTTTTGTTTGCAGGCAGGTCAAGTTCGAAGATGGGCTATAATGGTCCAAGTTTTGATATAGTCCCCATATAAACCGACCTCCCGATTTGGAGTCTTGAGCTTATAACAACTGTAGTTTTTATCCAATTTGCCTGAAATTGGAAATCTAAAGGTATTTTAGGACCATCAAAAAGTGTACCGAAAATGGTGCCTATCGGTCCATGTTTTGGTATAGCCTCCATATGGACCGATTTTGCTTCTTGGGCATCTAGAAAGTGTATTTTCTATCCGATTTGCCTGAAATTGGAAATCTAGAGGTATTCTAGGACCATAAAGAGGTGTGCCAAAAATGGGATATATCGGTCCATGTTTTGATATAGCCCCCATATAGACCGATCTCCCGATTTTATTTCTTGGTCTTCTAGAATCCGTAATTTTTACCCAATTTGCCTCAAATTGGAAATCTTGAGGTACTCTAGGACCCTAAAGACGTGTACCGAAAATGATGAGTAGCGGTCCATGTTTTGATATAGCCCCCATATAGACCGATCTCCCAATTTTACTTCTTGGGCTTCTAGAATCCGTATTTTTTATCCAATTAGCCTGAAATTTGAAATCCAGAGGTATTCTAGGACCATGAAGACATGTGTCGAAAAGCGGTCCATGTTTTGATATAGCCCCCATATAGACCGATCTCCCGATTTTATTTCTTGGTCTTCTAGAATCCGTAATTTTTACCCAATTTGCCTCAAATCGGAAATCTTGAGGTACTCTAGGACCCTAAAGACGTGTGCCGAAAATGATGAGTACCGGTTCATGTTTTGATATAGCCACCATGTAGACCGATCTCCCGATTTTATTTCTTGGTCTTCTAGAATCCGTAATTTTTACCCAATTTGCCTCAAATCGGAAATATACAGGTATTCTAGGACCTTAAAGGGGTGTGCCGAAAATGGTGAGTATCGGTCCATGTTTTGATATAGCCCCCATATAGACCGATCTCCCGATTTTACTTCTTGGGCTTCTAGAATCCATAGTTTTGAAATTGGAAATCTAGAGGTATTCTAGGACCATAAAGGGGTGTGCCGAATATATTGAGTATCGGTACAGTTTTTGATATAGCCCCCTTATAAATCGGCCCTCCGATTTGGGGTCTAGATTCTAGAACTACAACCCCCCCGAAATTTTCAAAGGAAACTATTATATTTGATTCATGGGTATTTAAGATTCGGCCCGGCCGAACTTACTACTGTATATACTCGTTTTTAATTTAATAACGTGAACCGTTTTCAAGTTATTCCAATATATGTATGTAGCGGAAGTGCCTTAATTTTGAACATAACATTATATCTCGAAAAGTCGAACTTATAGAGAGCAAGTAGGTAAAGTAGAAAGTCGGTCGGGGCCGACAATAACATACCCTAAACCACCCCTATTGAATTAGTAAACATAAGCATTTGTGGGTAACATTGGTATAGGTTTGAGAGATTAACCGCATTTCCATATTTAAGAACATTAAGGGGTATTTTTTTATGGGAGTTTTGCACAATCTGAGCAGAAATGTCTGATATTATTTATAGTTGTTGCTATAGTTGATTTTGCACCTACAGGGTTAGTATATAACTAATATTGAATCCATTATTAAAAAAAAGAGGAGTCCATATTTTTCGTGAGTCACGGTTTTTTTCGTGAGTTACGACATTTTCGTGCGTGAGTACAAATTTTCTTTTCGTGAGTGTGCGTGAGTCCTACCAAACAATATCGTGCATGAGTGTGCGTGAGTAAGATTTTTCCGTCGTGAGTGTGCGTGAGTAAACTATTACTCACGTGCACACCTCTAGTATATATGGGAGCTATATTTGAATCTGAACCGATGTGGATGATATTTTCCAGGTTTGGTCGAAACCACAGAGGATGACCTTGTGCTAAATTTGAGTAAGATCGGTTCATAAATGAGGCCACTATAGTCAAAAACAGGGCTGTGGAGTCGGAGTCTTGGAGTCGGATTCTGAAGATTTTGCTGGAGTAGGAGCCGGAGTGGTATAAATTTTGCTCGACTTCGACTCCGGCGAAACAAAATTTGAAAAACACATCATATCTTTGTAACAAAAGAAATATTTCGACAAATTAGATTCGATTGGGGTTTTAATCGATCAACGAAGTACTGGATTTCAGGCCATTCAAAGTGTATTTATATGGGTGACATTTCACGGTGATATAAAGAGTAGGTTTTACTAGAATATGGGCTGAATTGATCAATTGTATAGTCCATTTTTAACATATTAAACTATCCATTTTTAAGCCTATATACTCGTATACTCTTGATAAAAGTACAATTTTAAGGCAATATAGCAGTAGAGCCTAACGTTATGAATTTTTGGCAGGCATGCTGAGTTCGAAGATGGGTCATACCGAGCAATTTTGTGATATAGCACCTACATATAAACCCATCTCCGATTTATTTTAAGAAATTTTTCTCAGTCTAAAATTTTCATAAAATTTGTCAGAAATTTTGAGTTATTTGAGATAAATAAATGCGGAAATTTCCCGTCGGCCTAGATTTTGAATATGGAGATAATTATTTGAGAAACACCCGATGTCCTTGGAATCCGTAATTTTAAATTATACCTGTGCCAACGTGCCATCTGAGGCGGACTTTTGGGAGAATATTTGGCGGACTTTTGGGAGATCAATGTCACTGGAAATTCATGAAATGAATGGCCTCTAATGTCCATAACTGATAGACCATTTATAAATCGATGTTTCAACATTTTACTTCTGTAGAAACAATATTCGTAACTCTCCATATTTTAATTTATTGAACTAACCGATCATATTTTGAGTTACATAATAAGGGAGCCACCGTGGTGCAATGGTTAGCATGCCCGCCTTGCATACACAAGGTCGTGGGTTCGATTCCTGCTTCGACCGAACACCAAAAAGTTTTTCAGCGGTGGATTATCCCACCTCAGTAATGCTGGTGACATTTCTGAGGGTTTCAAAGCTTCTCTAAGTGGTTCCACTGCAATGTGGAACGCCGTTCGGACTCGGCTATAAAAAGGAGGTCCCTTGTCATTGAGCTTAACATGGAACCGGGCAGCACTCAGTGGTAAGAGAGAAGTTTACCAATGTGGTATCAAAATGGATTGAATAGTCTAAGTGAGCCTGATACATCGGGCTCCCACCTTAATATTGCCCGATTTTTAGAAATTTGGGTTTATTACACACACTAGTGGAGCGAATTCCTCTTTTTATACCCACCACCATAGGATGGGGGGTATATTAACTTTGTCATTCCGTTTGTAACACATCGAAATATTGCTCTAAGACCCCATAAAGTATATATATTCTGGGTCGTGGTGAAATTCTGAGTCGATCTGAGCATGTCCGTCCGTCCGTCCGTCCGTCCGTCTGTTGAAATCACGCTAACTTCCGAACGAAACAAGCTATCGACTTGAAACTTGGCACAAGTAGTTGTTATTGATGTAGGTCAGATGGTATTGCAAATGGGCCATATCGGTCCACTTTTACGTATAGCCCCCATATAAATGGACCCCAAAATTTGGCTTGCGAGGCCTCTAAGAGAAGCAAATTTCATCCGATCCGGCTGAAATTTGGTACATGGTGTTAGTATATGGTCTCTAACAACCATGCAAAAATTGGTCGACATCGGTCCATAATTATATATAGCCCCCATATAAACCGATCCCCCGATTTGGCTTGCGAGGCCTCTAAGAAAAGCAAATTTCATCCGATCCGGCTGAAATTTGGTACATGGTGTTAGTATATGGTCTCTAACAACCATGCAAAAATTGGTCGACATCGGTCCATAATTATATATAGCCCCCATATAAACCGATCCCCCGATTTGGCTTGCGAGGCCGCTAAGAGAAGCAAATTTCATCCGATCCGGCTGAAATTTGGTACATGGTGTTAGTATATGGTCTCTAACAACCATGCAAAAATTGGTCCACATCGGTTCATAATTATATATAGCCCCCATATAAACCGATCACCAGATTTGATCTCCGGAACCTCTTGGAAGACCACAATTCATCTGATTCAGTTGAAGTTTGGTATGTGGTGTTAATATATGGCCTCAAACTCCTATGCAAAAATTGGTCGATATCGGTCCATAATTATATATAGGCCCCATATAAACCGATCCCCAGATTTGACCTCCAGAGCCCCTTGGAAGAGCAAAATTCTTGCTATTCGGTTGAAATTTGGTACGTGATGTTAGTATATGGTATCCAACAACCATGCAGGAATTGGTTCCTATCAGTCCATAATTATATATAGCTCCCATATAAACCGATCCCCAGATTTGACCTCCGGTGCCTTTTGGAGAAGCAAAATTCATCCGATCTGCTTTAAATTTGGTACGTGGTGGTAGTATATGATATTTAACAACCATGCCAAAAGTGGTCCATATCAGTCCATAATCGTACATAGCCCCATATAAACTGATCCCGAGATTTGGTTTTGGAACCTCTTGGAGGAGCAAATCAGATAAATCGATCCCCAATCACACAAAAATTGGTCCATATCAAATTCATAATTGTATATAAGCGACCCCCATATTTCAATTCTGGCTCTCTACGTACAAAAAGTTCATATCGATTCGTAGTTATTTGTAGACTTAACTATACATAACTTTTTTGTCTAATATATACCATGTATGGACTAAATCACAGTCTTTCGTAGAAGTTTCTACGCAATCCATGGTGGTGGGTACATAAGATTCGGCCTGGCCGAACTTGCGGCCGTATGTACTTGTTTGTATTCAGATTGAGATACACTCAAAAAACAGTGAACCCATCAGGAAGAAAAATTTTGGTTTGTTTTTGAAAATTTTGATTATTTTTATAAAATTTTAACTAACCAGTATTACAAACACTGACACCACGCCGGTAAGTAAATGTTTTTCGACAAATTCAAGGAAATTTATTAGAAATAATTAATTTTTTTCACTTTGAAGGGGAAAATTGGAGTTCAAAATTGCAAGAATGTCTTTAGTGCCATACGAAATTCAAGATGGGCGCATTTGTAGTACTTTCTACTTTACTTACTTGTTTAAGTTTATTGAATATGTTTGTTATTGTTGGCTTCTCTTCAATCGTTATTGTTGTTTTTGATCTCAGCTTAAAGCCATGCATTGACTAAACTACAAGTGTAGCTTAACCAACAGAGGAAAAGTATGCTTGTCAAATTTATTTGGGCAAAGCCCTATAGACTTCAAGATGGTTGGATGTACAGCTGTTTCGGAATTACCACATTCCTCATCAGCATCCTCTACTTGCAGCAAAACTATCAACCAATTGTCAGAATAAATTCGGGTAATTCACTCAACCCAAAGTGAACTACACTTGAACCTCCCGAAAAAGGGTTTGATAGTCGGCTACTGCCTAAACAAATTTGCAAGCATGTCTCTTTGC
Source organism: Haematobia irritans (assembly GCF_050003625.1). Taxonomy (NCBI): domain Eukaryota; kingdom Metazoa; phylum Arthropoda; class Insecta; order Diptera; family Muscidae; genus Haematobia; species Haematobia irritans. Next base: position 69,168,866 of record NC_134398.1, on the reverse strand, counting down.
AAGCATGCTTGCAAATTTGTTTAGGCAGTAGCCGACTATCAAACCCTTTTTCGGGAGGTTGAAGTGTAGTTCACTTTGGGTTGAGTCTATTACCCGAATTTATTCTGATAATTGGTTGATAGTTTTGCTGCAAGTAGAGGATGTTGATGAGGAATGTGGTAATTCCGAAACAGCTGTACATCCAACCATCTTGCAGTCTATAGGGCTTTGCCCAAATAAATTTGACAAGCATACTTTTCCTCTGTTGGTTAAGCTACACTTGTAGTTTAGTCAATGCATGGCTTTAAGCTGAGGTCAAAAACAACAATTTATTGAATATTTTAATTTTTTTATATATTTATTTTTTGCATGTATATTTATTTATTTTATTGTTAATATTTTATTATACACCCAGAAAAAAGGGACCACTTCTTAAAGTTAAAATGAACTCATTGTGAAGAAAGTTGAACTTCGTATAGCGCCAAAGACATTTTTGTTTGTTTGAACGGTGTGATTTTCGTAGAAATTAGGTAGAATGTTTTCCATATATTAGTTAACATTTTCCTATATTTATGTACCACTTTAGTATAGAATGAAAAAATTTAACTGAATTGAATTCATATATGGAATGATTTTATTGAACGTTTTTCATTCATTTGTACAAATCTTGCATATGTGTGGTAAACCTTTTACTTCAAAATTAGAACTGCTTACTTTCGTTTTTAAATACAGTTTTATTTATTTATATATGCAATTTTTCCTCAATAAAATACATGTTTTATTAATATATTAAATATATTTATTAAGAATCAATAGCATCGAGTGGCCTTGAAATATTAGTTTATTACTCCACTATTTCCTATTTCCATGTAATGTTACCAATTGTAAAACGTAATGCTTTTCTTCTTCTTATTCCTTTCACTTTTAATAAGATGCTGCGTAACGATTTTGTCCTCCTTTTACAATTTCAATACCCAGAAATATAACAAATCATAAACCAATTTTTTCAACAAAGGTTAGCATCACTGTACACTGAAAAAACAGTGAACCCACCAAGACGAAAAATTTCAGTTAATTTTAGAAAATTTTGAATATTTTTAGAAAATTTTAACTAAGCAGTATAACAAACGCTGGCATCACGCCGATCTCATAAAAATAAGTAAATATTTTTCGACAAATTCAAGGAAATTTATTAGACATAATTAAGTTTTTTCACTTGTCAAAGAAAATTTTGTGGTTTGAAGGAACAAATTGGAGTTTAAAATTGCAAGAATGCCTTTAGTGACATACGAAGTTCATGAAGAACGCATTTGTAGTAAAATTTATAAATTTAAAGAAATATTGAACTATTTTGTGGAAGACACGAATTTAGTTAATCTTCATCCTTCATTTGTGTAAATTTTTTCCTCGGTTTTAGTTAATTTAACTAACGTACACAAAAAATTATTAGAATAGAGGAAACTTTCTCCAAACATAATAATTCCATGAACTAAAATACAGTTAAATTGGCTTTAGTGAAATAGAGAGTTCACTTTTTTTGAGTGTGAATGCTTTGTTATCAGTGAATAAAATTTTCTTGTTTAGTAGTAAATTCTTATACCCAGCGAAGAAAACAGTATTAGTAAAATGCCATGCCTTATTCTAGTTAATGAACTATTCCTAACTACTTTCAGTTTAGGTTTTTTTTACTGAAACAAGTAAATTTTATTATTTCCAACAAAAATTTAACTTAATGGAAATAAAATGGGTAAACTAAATTGATAAACATTATTTCCTTTAGTTTCGAAGGTACTTTTTTCTGGGTGTACCCACCACCATAGAATGGTGACGGGGGTATAATAAGTTTGTCATTCCGTTTGTAACACATCGAAATATAGATTTCCGACTATATAAAGTATATATATATTCTTGATCAGGGAGAAATTCTAAGACGATATAAGCATGTCCGTCTGTCTGTCTGTGTAATCACGCTACAGCCTGAGGTAGAGGTATTTTAAGATAACAAATTGATGTGTCGAAAATGGGGGTATCAGTCCATATTTTGGTATAGCTCCCATATAGACCGATCTCCCGATTTTACTTCTTGGACTTCTAGAATCCGTAGTTTTGACCCAATTTGCCTGAAATTGGAAATCTAGACGTATTCTAGGACCATAAATAGGTGTGCCGAAAATGGGGTGTATCGCCCCCATGTAGACCGATCTCCCGATTTTACTTCTTGGGCTTCTAGAATCCGTAGTTTTAATCCAATATACCTGAAATTTGAAATCTAGAGGTACTCTAGGACCCTAAAGACGTGTGCCGAAAATGGTGAGTACCGGTCCATAATAAAGAGATGTGCCAAAAATGGTGATTATCGGACCCTGTTTCAATATAGCCCCCATATAGACCGATATCCCGATTTTACTTCTTGGGCTTCAGAATCCGTAGTTTTTATTAGAGGTGTGCGCCTGAGTAATATTTTACTCACGTTCACGCGCACTCACGACGGAAAAATCTTACTCACGCACGATAGTGTTTGGTAGGACTCACGCACACTCACGAAACGAACATTTGTACTCACACTCACGCACGAAATGTCGTGACTCACGACAAATATCGTGACTCTGGAAAAATGTCGTGAATCACGAATAATTTTATGACTAATTTACCTTAGGGGCGTGTTTAAAACTTGAGCATGATTACAATCGAGAGCGTTATTAAACTCTTACCATCCCAGGTGTCACTAAAATTGTAAATGAATTCATCTCGTAAGCGTTTTATGTCCGTGGGCGGGATTTTTTTCGTGAGCTATTTTTTCCGAAATTCGTTACTCACGCACACTCACGAAGAAATTATTTTCGTGACTCACGCTCACGCACGACTTTTGGTTTGTTAATCACGCTCACGCACACTCACGCCGTTGCCATCAGAGTGACTCACGCGTGAGTCACGAAATTTTTCGTGATTCACGACAATTTTGTGTCACGTGCACACCTCTAGTTTTTATCCAATTTGCCTGAAATTGGAAATCTAGAGGTATTCTAGGACCATAAAGAGGTGTGCCGAATACATTGTGTATCGGTATAGTTTTTGATATAGCCCCCCTTATAAACCGGCCCTCCGATTTGGGGTCTAGATTCTAGAACTACAATTAGATGTGCTGAATACTGTGTGTATCCATTACACCAAACTCCCGAGTTAACTCCTAGGGTTTCTAGAAATTGTAGTTTTTATCCGATTTGCCACAAATTGAAAATATACTGGCATTTTAGACCCATAACAAAGTGTATACGATTTAGTTTTATAGGTCCATATGGTAAGGGTCCATATAGACTGATTTCACTTATTGAGGGTATAGAAGGCGCATTGATCATGATAATTGCTTGAAACTGAATGCAAAATTTCCAGATTTTACTTCTCATAATCATTTAAATAATTGGGATGAAAATCTACAGATTTTAAATTTCAAATCAAGGCGTTATTTCATCATTTTCTTGCACACTTACAAGAGATGTTTATGATTCCTCTAAACCTCAAACAAACAATGGTTCTTATAAATTCAGAATCTTATCTAGTCTTCATAGGTAAAATCTTTACATTTATCTGTGGGAAGCGTACTGGTTGAACTGATCTGCTTGGAAAAATATCTGTCATCAAACCCACTGAAATTTTCAAAGGAAACTATTATGTTATGGCGATTTCGATTTGGAAAAAAGGTGCAACATTCTCGAAATTGATTGCAAAATATCAAGGACACTATCTTAGATTTTGGATCCGGTATCTCTCACAATATTATGAATTAACAATAACTTTGGAATGACAATATCATTTGGGCGAAAAAACAATGAGGGAAAAAGTAGTGTAACACCAAGGCAACATATTTTTTGCGAAACGAAAACGCCCTTAGATTAATGGTGGTGGGTATTTAATAGAGCATTGCTTCGGTCGGGAACATCTCGAAGCCCAACAAGTAAGGTAGAGATTTGTAGTCGTTCCCGTTTGGACCGATTTCTGTACGTTCGAATAAAACCATAACTCGTTCTCGTTTGTGTTGTATGAAACGGTCAATCAACCAACTTCAGTCTCCGGGATCAAACACAACGAGTCAAATTGTTTTCGAAAACAGAGTGAAGGAATCGATGAATTGGATTCTTTTTTGCCCTCATATAGTAACAACAACAACAACTTATATATGTATTGTACGTTTGTTTAGTTGTACGTTGCCGTAAAGACGTTTGTGTTCTGCGTTTCTATGTAAAGGGTACTAATAGCACAACAAAATATTGCTCTACACCCAGAAAAAAGTGCCTTCGGATCTAAAGGAAAAAATGTTCATCAATTTAGTTTAGCCATTTTATTTTCATTACGTTAAATTTTTGTTTAAAATAATACAATTTACTTGCTTCAGTAAAAAACTCCTAAATTGAAAGCAGTTAGGAATAGTTCATTAACTAGAATAAGGCATGGAATTTTACTAACACTGTTTTCTTCGCTGGGTATAAGATTTTACTACTGAACAAGAAAATTTTATTCACTGATAACAAAGCATTCCGAACTAAAACCAAGTTGCCTCCAATTTAGTAAAATTTCTTATAAAATGATAATTCTGACTTCCTTTATTATAGAAAGCTTATCATACATACGAATAACACTTGGCATAGAAAAATAGTTTAGTTCATTCGTACTAAGAAGTATTCAATCCTTTCAAAACTTAAGGGAACACACTTGTTAGAATATAGGAAATTTTCCTATGTTTCTTTTATCTACCTGCAATCGATACCTGTCATCGATGTAATCGATATGTATGCGCGTGGGTTGTTTTTATACCCTCCACCATAAGAAGGGGGGTATATTAACTTTGTCATTCCGTTTGTAACACATTAAAATATTGCTCTAAGACCCCATAAAGTATATATATATTCTGGGTCGTGGTGAAATTCTGTGTCGATCTGCGCATGTCCGTCCGTCCGTCCGTCTGTTGAAATCACGCTAACTTCCGAACGAAACAAACTATCGACTTTAAACTTGACATAAGTAGTTGTTATTGATGTTTACGTATAGCCCCCATATAAACGGACCCCCAAATTTAGCTTGCGAATCCTCTAAGACAAGCAAATTTCATCCGATCCGGCTGAAATTTGGTACATGGTGTTAGTATATGGTATCTAACAACCGTGCAAAAATTGGTCCACATCGGTCAACTTTTACGTATAGCCCCCATATAAACGGACCCCCAAATTTGGCTTGCGAATTAGTGTTGTAAATTTTGATTACTTTTGACAACAGTATAGAAAAGCAAATTACATTATCCAGTTTTATTCTAGTGTTATAAAATGTGGTGTTGTAGATATATGGGTCTCGTTAAAAAAAGATTTTCACCAATCATTCAAATTTTTAGAGCCAATTTCGTATTCACTACTTGGTATTTTTTTCGTCAGGGTATATCTAAATGGCATTGTGTATTACTGATGCTTGCAATTTGCAAACTTTTTAAATCCACCATTTTCCACCATTGACAGTGGATGAAAATATTTGGCGATCATTTTTATCGTGAGACCCAATGTTGAAATTTTCCAAGGGTTTTTGAATAAGCTTGGGTTCCTTCTCGGAAAACAATTGGATTGAACCAGCTGAAGTCAACGACATTATTATTCATACTATTCGCATGAGACGTGATCCATGTGATGCTTTAAATTATAGCTCCCACCTACACCCAATTCAAATTTTTTCAAATGCAAACGTTTTTAAGAAATCAGATAAATTTTTCACTTTCTTCAAAGGTGAAGCCATATATCCTTTTCGTGTTATTTTAACTGATAAAACGATTTCCGAAAACTTCAATTAATATTTTCCAAGAAGTCAAGAATTTTACTTCCAAACCGCCAACTTACTTACTGTCAGAAGAAAAAACTGGCATTTGAAGATATTGAGTACTCTTTTTACTAGTAACGAGTACTCAAAAAATTAGTCAGTAACGAGTACTTGTAATCAAATACTCGTTACTTTCCCAACACTATTGCGAATCCTCCAAGAGAAGGTTAGGTTAGGTTAGGTTAAAGTGGCAGCCCGATTAAGATTCAGGCTCACTTAGAATATTCAGTCCATTGTCCACATTAACTAAAAGTCCACATTAACTAAAAGTACCTATTACATATGGGCACTTCTAGTTTTAACCGCTGAACCTTCTCGATTATTTTTCTTCGCTGAACCAACCAGATTGTTCCAAAAACATTAGCAGACTGCTTAAGTTAACGTTTTCCAGATCCGCCAGTAATCTGAAGCTATATGCTCCTAAAAGTTGCTTGCGCTTTACACAAAATGCAGGACACTCACACAAGAGGTGTTTAATTGATTCTTTTTCCTCCGCATCATGACAGCTCATACAATAGTCATTATACTTCGCGCCAATAGTTTTTGCAAAATCGCCTATCAGGCAACGACCCGTTATAACAGATATCAGGAGTGATATCTGACGTCTCGAGAACATTAGCATATCTAGTGTGCGGTTTAAGTTGAAATGGGGCCATATTTGCTTGGTGTCGTTACAACCCTTGCAATTCTCCCATCGAACATTTGCCATCATAACAGCCTTCTCACGCAGCATGAGCTTGCAGGTACCTAGGGACATACCAACAAATTCTAGTTCCCCTGGAATATGTAAGGTAGTCCCTAGCCTTGCCAACTCATCCGCTTCGCAGTTCCCCGGTATGTTCCTATGGCCAGGCACCCATATTAGGTGAATATTGTACTGCTCAGTCATCTCATTGAGAGATTTGCGGCAGTCGATGGCCGTTTTCGAGTTGAGGAACACAGAGTCCAAGGATTTTATTGCAGGTTGACTGTCTGAGTATATATTAATGCCCACATTTTTTGGAACATTACTTCTCAGCCAATTCGCCACCTCTCTTATTGCTAATATTTCAGCCTGAAAAACACTACAGTGATTAGGTAATCTTTTCGCTATTCGAAGTTCCAGATCATTAGAATATACTCCGAACCCCACTTGTCCATCCAATTTGGATCCATCAGTGTAGAAATCTATATATTCTTTATTCCCCGGGGTCTGAGTGCACCACGCCTCGCTGTTGGGGATTAGAGTCTCAAACTTTTTTGTCGAAAAGTGGACTTGCCAAAGTGTAATCCACTACGTTAGGCACATCTGGCATTATTTTGAGGACCGAACTGTGACCTAACTTTTTTCCGACCACAGCGATAGCTCGCGCAACCGCACAGCCGTTGTTGCAGCTGACTGTTTGGCCAAAATGTCTAAAGGCAATAGATGCAGCATGACAGTAAGGGAATTTGTTCCTGTCTTGCTGAATGCGCCTGAAATACACAAACACGCCATACGCTGAACTTTATCTAAACAAGTCGGTTTCTGAAGTGCCGGCCACCAGACTACAACACCATATAGCATTATAGATCTCACCACTGCCGTGTATAGCCAATGCACAATTTTTGGTTTTAGTCCCCACTTGTTTCCTATTGCCTTTTTGCACGAGTACAAAGCTACCGTTGCTTTTCTCGCCCTTTCTTCAATATTAAGCTTAAAGTTCAGCTTCCTGTCCAAAATAACGCCAAGGTATTTTGCACACTCACCAAAGGGAATTTCAATACCCCCTAAGGAAATAGGCCTAACCGTAGGAGTTTTTCGATCTTTGCAGTACATGACTAATTCTGTCTTTGCAGGATTTACCCCAAGACCATTGTCTTTCGCCCATTTCTCAGTCATCCGGAGGGCCCTCTGAATAATATCTCTGATTGTGGATGGGAATTTTCCCCTGACTGCCAGAGCCACATCATCTGCGTATGCCACCACTTTTATCCTTTCTTTTTCTAGGGTAACCAGAAGGTTATTTATAGCAACATTCCAAAGAAGAGGTGATAGAACTCCTCCTTGGGGAGTGCCTCTGTTCACATACCTTTGTATGTTTGCTTGTCCTAGTGTGGCTGAAATACGTCTCTTCATTAGCAGTTCGTCTAACAGCCTATGTATACATGGATCAACATTCAGAGTTGTCAGTCCATTTAATATCGAGCTCGGATGGACATTATTGAACGCTCCTTCGATGTCTAGAAACGCCACGATTGTGTATTCTTTGACAGATAGTGAGCTTTCAATAAAGCTGACTAGTTCATGTAATGCGGTCTCAGTAGACCTGCCCTTCGAGTATGCATGCTGTCGTTTCGAGAACAAACTTGAATCGATGCTAGTTCTAAGATAAATATCTATCATCCTCTCCAGAGTCTTAAGTAGGAATGACGATAAGCTGATTGGTCGGAAATCCTTCGCCCTCGAGTGGGAGGCTTTTCCCGCTTTAGGTATGAAAACGACTTTTGTTTCCCACCACTTTCCTGGGATATATGATAAGTTGATACATCATTTATATATCGCCGACAACCAGGGGATAATTTGGTCAGGGGGATTTTAATGGTCCAAAGCTATTTAGCGCCCATCTTATTCTAGTTTCCGATACAATTTCCTCGACGGGAAACGACCGCTGAGCAACTGCGGCACCGCCAGTATATGGTTCAACCGTCTGATTTCCAGAAAAATGTGTGTCCAATAGTACCTCCAGCGTCTCCTCACTGGACGTTGTCCAATTGCCCTCCGATGTTTTAATGAAACCTGGAGCGGAGTTGGTGGATGCTAGAACCTTCCGTAGTCTGGAAGCCTTGGACGTATTCTCAATACTGCTGCAGTAATCATTCGAAGAGTTATGCTGAGCCTTTCTCAGTTATTACTTGTATCCTCTCAGATTATTCTTGTAAGTGCCCCAATCCTCAGGGGCTCTGGTGGACTTTGCCTTGTTAAAGAGCTTCCTGCAGGATTTCCTCATATTACTTAATTCCGTAGACCACCATGGTGGTCGATTTTCCCCCCTTGGCTTCCCTCTAGGGCATGCAGCTTTCAGTGAGATGTTGAAGGCCTTAGTAATCCGCTCCACTGCGTATTCGATATCATGCACATTTCTCATATTTGTCTCTGTTATTTCCGGTATCATCATATTGAACGATTCCCTATACCTATTCCAGTCAGCTTTCCTAACATTTGGCGGAAATATGGTCTTGGTGATATGAACATCAAATTTGAAACTGATGTAGCGATGATCTGAGAAGCTGTGTTCACTTAAAACCTGCCACTCAGATATCATTTCATTCAGTTCTTGCGAGGCGAAGGTGATGTCCAAAACCTCTTGCCTGTTTTTAGTGACAAAGGTTGGGGCATCTCCCTTATTGCAAACTACCAGATTAGTACTCAAAATAAACTCTATTAGCGACTCTCCCCTTGCATTAGTATCACTACTTCCCCATATACTATGATGTGCATTCGCATCGCATCCCATAATGAGTTTCGTCTTTGTTTTCAGTGACTCCTCCACTAAGGTCTTAACGGCACATGGAGGCATCTCCCTGTCATGTCCCATGTAGACCGAAGATACCCAATATTTGCATTTGGCTATTTCTAAACTGGCAACGACAGTGTCTGTATTGCACATTGAAGGAAGCAGAAACAAGTTGAGCTCGTTTTTAGCAATTATACAGGCTCGATTTACATCATTACCAGTATACTGCAATAGTTTGAACCCCGGAGTACTTAATTCACATATTTTGTTTCTATAAACATATGGTTCTTGAATAAGAACTATATCTATGTCCCCTTTCATCAGGAGAACTTTTAAGGCAGCACATGCAGTCTTACAATGATGAAGATTTATCTGGAGGATCCGTAGGACCATCGACATTTTCAACAACCGTCACATCAGCCGCTTCAATCGAGTCATCAAGAATGTCCTCTTCAGAGATCTCGGTGACTCTCGCAACTTTGGAGAGTTCTGCGGCAATAGAAACCTCCTCTCGCATCCTCTAAGAGAAACAAATTTCATCCGATCCGGCTGAAAATTGGTAGATGGTGTTAGTATATGGTCTCTAACAATTATGCAAAAATTGGTCCAGGTTAGGTTAGGTTAGGTTATGTGGCAGCCCGATGTATCAGGCTCACTTAGACTATTCAGTCCATTGTGATACCACAGTGGTGAACTTCTCTCTTATCACTGAGTGCTGCCCGATTCCATGTTAAGCTCAATGAAAAGGGATCTCCTTTTTATAGCCGAGTTCGAACGGCGTTCCACATTCCAGTGAAACCACTTAGAGATGCTTTGAAACCCTCAGAAATGTCACCGCTGAAAAACTTTTTGCTGTTCGGTCGTAGCAGGAATCGAACCCACGACCTTGTGTATGCAAGGCGGGCATGCTAACCATTGCACCACGGTGGTGGTCCACATCGGTCCATAATTATATATAGCCCCCCCGATTTGGCTTGCGGAGCCTCTAAGAGAAATACATTTCATCCGATCCGGCTGAAATTTGGTACATGGTTTTAACATATGGTCTCTAATGACCATGCAAAAATTGGTCCACATCGGTCCATAATTATATATAGCCCCCATATAAACCGATCACCAGATTTGACCTCCGGAGCCTCTTGGAAGACCAAAATTCATCTGATTCAGTTGAAATTTGGTACGTGGTGTTAATATATGGCCTCAAAACATCCATGCAAAAATTGTCGAAATCGGTCCATAATTATATATTGGCCCTATATAAACCGATCCCCAGATTTGACCTCCGGAGCCTCTTGGAAGAGCAAAATTCATCCGATTCGGTTGAAATTTGGTACCTGAAGTTAGTATATGGTATCCAACAACAATGCAGGAATTGGTTCATATCAGTCCATAATTATATATAGCCCCTATATAAACCGATCCACAGATTTGTGGTGCCTTTTGGAGAAGCAAAATTCATCCGATCTGGTTGAAATTTGGTACGTGGTGGTAGTATATGATATTTAATAACTATAAAATATAATATAGTAAAATAATAAATTAACAAATAAAATATATAAAATATTTGTTATTTTAATTTAGTGAGAAAAATTTTCGTTTTTTTTTTTTAATATTATTGAACATAAATAATAATAAGTCTATCAATGTTCGTGATGGTGTATAAACAAAGGAAACACCAACATTTTGGAATCTTCAATTAATATTTATTTAGTGACGCTAACCTTTAGTGAAAAAATTGGTTAATGATTTTTTATATTTGTAGGTATTGAGATTGTAAAAGGAGGACAAAATCGTTACGCAGCAACTTAATAAAAGTGAAAGGTACAAGAAAAAAGAAAATAATTACGTTTCACAGTGGAATAATAAACTAATATTTCAAGGCCAATCGATGCTGTTGGTTCTTAATAAATATATATAATATATTAATAAATCATGTATTTTATAGAAGAAAAAATTATATAGGCAATTTATAAACTTGTATTTAAAAACGAAGGTAAGCAGTTCTAATTTTGAAGTAAAAGGTTTACCACAAATATGTAAGATTTGTTCAAATGAATGTAAATCACATCGTTCAAAAAAATAAAAATGTCCTTGGCGCTATACGAAGTTTAACTTTCTTCACAATGAGTTCTTTTTAACTTAAAGAAGGGGTCACTTTTTTCTGGGTGTACTTGTTAAGAGAAACATTTTGGACAAAAATGGGTTTGATGATATGTTTGGGCAATATACTTGTACTAAGAATTCTTCAGAGATGCATTTCACTTCTAAAAAATAAGTTTTTCGTATTTAATTCTGAGAACAAAATTGAAAATAAACTGGGAAAATGCGTCGTCTATGCTATGCATAAATGACATTCGTATTTAATGGCAATAAAATATTTTGTCTTGCCGAATTATTTTTTTGGGAAAAAATAAAACAAACATTAATTTACTTTGCTTGTTACATTCAAAATCATAAAAAAAAATTAAAAATTTACCTTTTTAAAATCACTCATTTTATTTTCAATAAACTTAACTCTGAACTACACACTATACTTGAAGCAACGCCAAATAAATAACTTCTTTTCTCATTAAGCATAATTCCATTTATTGTCATAACATACTCGAGAACTTTGCAAATACACGTAGAGAAGGAATATGATCACCTCAACCATGCTTCAAGAGCAAAATGTTATTTTTGGATGGTGACCATGTAACATGTTTATGGCAAAAATGTCCTTTTCTCGCGTCATACCAAATGTTGCACTTACCAGATTAGTTTAATACATGTTTGTAATCTTTTAGTTGTTTTTAGTTTTTATTACACCCTTCACCACTACTGTGGTACAGGGTATAATAAGTTTGTGCATTTGTATGTAACGCCAAGAAGGAGTAATCATAGACCAACCTTTTAGTATACGGATCGGCTTAGAATTAAATTCTGAGTCGATTTAGCGATGTCCGTCTGTCTTTCTGTCTGTTGATGTATTTTTGTGGGCAAAGTACTGCTCGCAGTTTTAGTCCGATTGTCCTAAAATTTGGTATAGGGTCCTGTTTCGGCTCAAAGACGATCCCTATTGTTTTTGGAAAAAAATCGGTTCAGATTTAGATATAGCTGCCATATATATTTTTCACCGATCTGGTCATAATTGGCGTGTATATCAACCGATCTTCCTCAAATTCCGTACATCCGAATGTTTTCTGAGTCTCGAAAAACTTGCAAAATATCAGCCAAATCGGTTCAGATTTAGATATAGCTCCCATATATAGCCTTCGCCCGATTTACACTCATTTGCCCACAGAGGCTGGTTTAGTTGAAATTTTGCACAGGGAGTAGAATTAGCATTGTAGCTATGCGTGCCAAATTTGTATGACATCGGTTCAGATTCAGATATAGCTCCCATATATATGTTTTTCTGATTTCGAGAAAAATGGTCAAAATACCAACATTTTCCTTGTGAAATCGCCACTGCTTAGTCGAAAAGTTTTAAAAATGACTCTAATTTTCCCAAACTTCTAATACATATATATCGAGCGATAAATCATAAATAAACTTGTGAGTAAACGTTTAAAATGTACGATATGTATTTTTGTACGTACGTACATTGGGGAAAACACAAAGTGTTTTTTTAGTAATTGTTTTCAAAAACGGCAAATGTCAAAATATATCTCTAGTATGTGTTGTAAAAGTAACAACAGTACTTTCGATCAATTTCATCCCGTATTACTACAAAGATGTTTGTAATGAACGCCAAATAAATGCAATTAAACGATCTTATTTATATTTAATTTTTTAGTTTTCTACACTGAAAAAAATATTGTCGTGAAGTCAAAGATTTCATGTCCTTAGAATAAGAATACAAATTTTGCTTAACATGGAAGACGCATTTCTCTAAAATAAAGTTTTTTTCCTTGTCCAAAAGTCAATAAACTTTTGAATGAAGTTGTAATGTCCTTATAATAAAGTGATTTTACTTAAAAATGTGTATCATAACATGAAAGATAAAATTTTTGAGGTAAGGTCAACGTGACTTTAATAATTAAGAAAAATAGTTTAAAATTAATAAAATTGTATTTAAATTTGTTTCCTTTTTGCATCTTGCCTACAAAGCAAAAAAAAGTTAAAAAATAAGACAAGTTTTTCAACACTTTATATTAAAGACGCTTGTTACTTGAAACATAGCATAATTTCTACTGGAAGTCGAGTCTTAATATGGAAAATAAAATTGTCGTTAACTCGTTTTTAAAGGATTTTGATAACAACTGACGAAAAAAATCTAAAAAAAATTAAAAATTAGCATTTGCTTCCTAGAAGCAAGTACATAACCCCCAAATTTAAAAGAGAATTGCGTCTTTAAAGTATCCTTACTTGTATTCTCCGCTTCTTTGGCTCGGAATTAATACCCAAACTGTTAAAGTAAAGACAAAATCTTTGGAACCGGGCATGCGTTTTTTCAGTGTAAGGACATTCATATTTGCTTTACTATTGTACTATACCCTAGCATTCTCTTATTTCTGATATTAGTTCTCGAAAATTTAATTAAAATTATGGATAGTTTCAATTTTGGTTGAAAAATGTGCGCATATACATTTATTTTAATTTTTTCTCACATTGAAAACTAATGACTTGATTTTATTATTGCATGTTATCTACTTTTTTGAGAACGAACATTTCTTAAAAACGCTGTTTGAAAATGTATTTTTACAATAAAGTGGAAAAAAGCGAAATTAGGTAACACTAGATCTGAGTAAGAATATTCGTAGGTATACCACGGACTGATTTCGATGGAGGTTGTTGCAAACATACACTGAAAAAAAGCATACCCGGTTCCAAAGATTTTGTCTTTACTTTAAAAATTTTGGTATTGATTCCGAGCCAAAGAAGCGGAGAATACAAGCAAGGACACTTTTAAAACACAATTCTCTCTTAAATTTAGGTTTTGTGTACTTGCTTCTAGGAAGCAAATTTTAATTTTTCGCTTTCTCAGCTTTTTTCTTCATATGCTATCAAAGTCCTTTAAAAACGAGTTAACGGCAACTTTATTTTCCAAATTAGGACTCGACTTCCAGTAGAAATTATGCTATGTTTGAAGTAAAAAACTTCTTTAAAATAAAGTTTTGAAAAACATGTCCTATATTTGAACGATTTTTTGCTTTGTAGTCAATATGCAAAAAGACAACAAATTTAAAGACAATTTCATTAAATTTAAAGAATTTTTCTGAATTATTAAAGTCAAATTGAAATTAAATTTTTTGTTTCATGTTAAGATACCCATTTTTAAGTCAAATCATCAAATATTACAAAACCTTTTCTCTACGTCTGTTGCAAAACAAAAAAAAAAAGCTTTCGGAGAGTAGTTACTTCTACTCTGTGTATAGACTTTCAATTCCAATCAGCGTTGCCGTTTTGGTCCGATCGGATCAAAATTGGTCCAAAAGATTTCTAATTTTTAAATTTGGTCCATTTTCATAAATTTGGTTTCTATCACATATTAAATAGTACATGGTGCACCGCAAAGAATATTGTCGGGAGGCCAAATATTTCACATGCTTAAAATACGAATACGAATTTTGCTTAGAATAGAAGACGTATTTCTCTTGTCTAAAAGTCTCTAAACTTTTCAATGAAGTCAGTTTGTCCTTATAAAGGGTGATTCTTTTGAGGTTAGGATTTTCATGCATTAGTATTTGACAGATCACGTGGGATTTCAGACATGGTGTCAAAGAGAAAGATGCTCAGTATGCTTTGACATTTCATCATGAATAGACTTACTAACGAGCAACGCTTGCAAATCATTGAATTTTATTACCAAAATCAGTGTTCGGTTCGAAATGTGTTTCGCGCTTTACGTCCGATTTATGGTCTACATAATCGACCAAGTGAGCAAACAATTAATGCGATTGTGACCAAGTTTCGCACTCAGTTTACTTTATTGGACATTAAACCAACCACACGAATGCGTACAGTGCGTACAGAAGAGAATATTGCGTCTGTTTCTGAGAGTGTTGCTGAAGACCGTGAAATGTCGATTCGTCGCCGTTCGCAGCAATTGGGTTTGTGTTATTCGACCACATAGAAGATTTTACGCAAAGATCTTGGTGTAAAACCGTATAAAATACAGCTCGTGCAAGAACTGAAGCCGAACGATCTGCCACAACGTCGAATTTTCAGTGAATGGGCCCTAGAAAAGTTGGCAGAAAATCCGCTTTTTTATCGACAAATTTTGTTCAGCGATGAGGCTCATTTCTGGTTGAATGGCTACGTAAATAAGCAAAATTGCCGCATTTGGAGTGAAGAGCAACCAGAAGCCGTTCAAGAACTGCCCATGCATCCCGAAAAATGCACTGTTTGGTGTGGTTTGTACGCTGGTGGAATCATTGGACCGTATTTTTTCAAAGATGCTGTTGGACGCAACGTTACGGTGAATGGCGATCGCTATCGTTCGATGCTAACAAACTTTTTGTTGCCAAAAATGGAAGAACTGAACTTGGTTGACATGTGGTTTCAACAAGATGGCGCTACATGCCACACAGCTCGCGATTCTATGGCCATTTTGAGGGAAAACTTCGGAGAACAATTCATCTCAAGAAATGGACCGGTAAGTTGGCCACCAAGATCATGCGATTTGACGCCTTTAGACTATTTTTTGTGGGGCTACGTCAAGTCTAAAGTCTACAGAAATAAGCCAGCAACTATTCCAGCTTTGGAAGACAACATTTCCGAAGAAATTCGGGCTATTTCGGCCGAAATGCTCGAAAAAGTTGCCCAAAATTGGACTTTCCGAATGGACCACCTAAGACGCAGCCGCGGTCAACATTTAAATGAAATTATCTTCAAAAAGTAAATGTCATGGACCAATCTAACGTTTCAAATAAAGAACCGATGAGATTTTGCAAATTTTATGCGTTTTTTTTAAAAAAAAAGTTATCAAGCTCTTAACAAATCACCCTTTAGCTAAGTGATTCGACATAAAAATGTGTATCCTAACATGAATGAAAATTTCGTTTTAATGAAGTCAAAATGGATTTAATATTTCTGAAAAAATCTTCAAAATTAATAAAATGTTTCAACACATTGTTTTAAAGTCATTATACCCTAAACCACATAGTGGTTAGGGTATAATAAATTTGATCGGCCAAAAAATGTGCCTACCAGAAATATTGATTTTAGACCCCATAAAATATATACCGATCGACTCAGAATCACCTCCTGAGTCGATCTAGCGCTTGGTGTCCGTCCGTCCGTCCGTCTGTCCATGTATTTGTTGTTCACAGGATTCCGGTGGCAATTATTAACCGATTTTGATGAAATTCGGTACAGGGAGTTTTTGGGCACAACGACGAACACTATTGAATTTGGAAGAAATCGGATCAAATTTAGATATAGCTCCCATATATATGTATCGCCCGATTTCGATAAATGGGGTCACGCTGTGCTTTTTTTCAAACGGATCGTCGCCAAATTTGGCAAAAGGTAATCTTTTTCATCGCCCTTCAAGTCTGCAAAATTTCATCCAAATCGGTTCAGATTTAGATATAGCTCTCATATATATGTATTGCCCGATTTTCCCAGATTTAGCTATAGCTCCCATATATATGTACCGCCCGATTTTTCTCGAAGAGGAGCGGAGCGGAGCGTGGAGCGGAGCGGAGCGATTTTTTTTTTCTCGGAGCGGAGCGAGGAGCGGAGCGATTTTTTTTCTCCGGAGCGGGAGCGGAGCGGAGCGAAAAAAATGGACCACTCCGGATCCCTGCCTACAACCATCTTTTTGTCTTTTTCGGCAATCTCTACTTGCCAATAGCCACACTGCAGGTCAAGCGTGGAAAACCGTATTGTTCCGGCTAGTGTGTCCAACGTGTCATCAATGCGTGGAAGTGGATAACAGTCTTTCTTGGTGACATCATTAAATTTTCTGTAGTCCACGCAAAATCGGGTGCTTCCATCCTTCTTTTTGACTAGTACAACTGGTGAGCCCCAAGCACTTGATGATGGCTCGCTTACACAACCTTCCGCCATTTCCTTAACGAGCTTTTGAACCTCATCTCGTTTTGCTAGAGGAACACTTCGTGGTGCCTGTTATATGGGTCTTTCTCCTGTGGCATTTATTTCATGCTTCGATTAATCGACAAGCAGATTTCGCACATATATGGCTATATGGCACATATTTATCGGCTTATGCTCGTAGTCTTGGCAACAACCATCTAGATCATTCTACTAGTAGCTGGTAGATGTCGCATATCAGATTATGATCATAGATTTGCCTATAACTAGAACAAGCACTTGGTCGCTTCTGTTGCTCATAGTTTTGCCTATCAAGTATCTCGTAATTTAACTGCAGATGGTAATGTTCATATTACTACGACAATAACAATAAATGAAGAGAAGAAAGCATATATATATATATATGTATATGTATATATATATATATATATATATATATATATATATATATATATATATATATATATATATATATATATATATATATATATATATATATATATATATATATATATATATATATATATATATATATATATATATATATATATATATATATATATATATATATATATATATATATATATATATATATATATATATATATATATATATATATATATATATATATATATATATATATATATATATATATATATATATATATATATATATATATATATACATCTTTTGTGTTTCCAATCGTTCATTGTAAAAGTAACGCCTTTTGTTTTATGCCTGCACGACATCTACCTAATCTAGTAGAATGCACTAGATTATTAGCATAAGCCTAAAAGTATGTGTGCCATATCACCTATAAAGTAACGCCGATAGAATATTCCAGATGGCTGTAGGCAATGAAGATAACCAGTTGAATATGTGGTGTTAGATAAATTGTACAAGATAGTTCTAGATGGTTGTAGGCCAGACTATCCAGAATTTTCGAAATCGTCAAATCACGGTATATAAGCCCCTGGCGGAGGGAGCAGTCAAGTCAGTCGTAAGCTAAAGTTTATACAGTACACATCGTAGAGCAAATAAGTGAAACCAATCAGTTAAACAAATAAATTGTAGATTAACGTTATTGAAAAGAACTGTCTTTTTAATTATCGGGTAATTAAATACGCCTCAATATAAAAAAACGTAACAATTGGTGTCGGAAGTGAAATAACGGAAAAAAATCTACAATGAAGTTTAATCAGCTTCGAGTGGAAGACTTGAAGAAGGAATTGAGCAAAATGGAGCAGCCGACTACAGGAAACAAGGCTCAATTACAAAAGCGACTACTGGAAGAGTTCGAGCGGCGCAGTATTGATATCGAAACACATGAGTTCGATTATAAGGAAGATCTTGACGAATCAGTAGTAGCCAGCGCCTCGGAAACTCCATCTGTAGCTTCTAATGTTGTTGATTACACATCGATGGTCAATATTTTGAGCAAAATGATGGAAGAAAATTCTCTAAAAATGCAAGAGAATGCTAGAAAAATGATGGAAGAGAATTCTCTAAAAATGCAAGAAAATTCTAGAAAAATGATGGAAGAAAATTCTCTAAAAATGCAAGAGAATTCTGGAAAATTGGAAGAAAAATTCGACGAAAATTCAAAAAAGATGGACGAAAATTCTAGAATTCTAAATGAGAATCTTCAACAAATTGCTGAAGGCATGGAAAAACGTGTGGACCATATCGAAAGCCAAATTGGGGAGCTGGATAAGAAGATTATTTCTGTGGATGAGAAAATTATGGTTCATGATGAGAAGTTTCTACACATTGAAAGAAAAATGTCAGAGCTGGAAATTAAAGGTGGACCAGTGCGCGTTATCGAGGGCTCGAAAACCAAACCTCCTGTTTTCGATGGCTCAACTTCATTTGATGTATTCAAATTCCAATTTGAAATGGTTGCTTCTAGAAATTTATGGAACGACAATGACAAAGCAATTGAACTTCTATTGGCATTAAAGGGCAACGCCGCTGATGTGATACAAAGCATTCCCGCTGCCTCTAGAAATAATTATAATGAAGTAATAGCGGCACTTCAACGTAAGTACGGCGGAGAACATAAGCAAGACATCTTCAGAATGGAATTAAGAGGAAGAGTCCAGAAGTCAAATGAGACTCTACAAGACTTTGCAACAGAGGTTGAGCGGTTGGTGCTTTTGGCATACCCAGGAGAGAGTCACCCACTTGTGGACCGCATCAGAATTGAGACCTTTGTGAATGGCATTCGAGACCCAGACATAAAATGTGCAACATATGCGTCACAAAAATCTACATTTGTGGAAACTGTAACATTTGCCCTTGCACAAGAGACAGCGAGAGTACTAGCACGTCCTCAAGTTCACAAAGTACGTAAGGTGGAGACTGAGAATGACGAATCAAATTCCGTGATTGATTCAGTGAAAGAAGCCGTTAAGCAGGCAATGCAAGAAATGAAGCAGGAGACAACAAAATCCAGAATGAAGTGCTATAACTGTGATAAGCCTGGACATGTTGCTCGGGAATGTAAAGCACGTCGTAAGCGATCAAGATCGAAATCGCCATAACCATCCCCATCAAACAATAGCCATTTGTGGGTGAACCCACAGTCCTCGGGAATGTAAAGCACGTCGTAAGCGATCAAGATCGAAATCGCCATAACCATCCCCATCAAACAATAGCCATTTGTGGGTGAACCCACAGTCCAGTGAGTCACCTTTAAACTAAATAGAGCTAGTTCAGCGGGGCAAGAGCTGGCTCCCACATATGATGGCCCCACAATCTCCATAGCAATAGTACAACAGCAAAATAACAATTTAACTGTCGCGGGGTGTGTTAACGGCGACAAGCGTACATTGACGTTGGATACGGGTGCGTCGAAGTCTATCATTAGATCAGACATAGTAAAAGAGAAAGTTACACCATTGATTGGAGTTAGACTACGCACGGCTACAGGTGAACCCGCAACTGTATATGGAAAGGTTCCTGTAAAGTTAACCGTTGCAAACAAATCCGTTAATTATGAATTCATTGTGGCCGATATAGTGGACGAAGTTATAATTGGAGCGGATTTTATGATTGCTTTTGGTCTCAACTTGGATTTGAAGCGTCGTGTAATGACCTGGTGCGATATCGAAATACCGGTAAACGTGGGCTACAGTGAGAATACACCTGTCAGATATTTGACAATGAGCCAGCCAGAGTCAATGCCACCAAATGCCGAAACAATTATATGGGTTTCTATGAATGGAGATTGTGAAGTCGGCAAATTGTGGGTTGTTGAACCAGCAGAAAATAAAAACAACAACATCTTGATAGCAAATGCCCTGGTAACAACAAATGAAGAGGGACTTATACCAGTTCGAGTTTTGAATTTATCTGACCATCAAGAGCAAATTGGAAAATTTTCGGACATTGGCAAATGTACTCCTGCCGAAGCAATAGTGAACTTGGAAAGCAAATCTCCAAAGAAGCATAATGAAGTGATGAAACATCTGGAAGGTTATGTCGAAACTTGGACACGTCATCTAGCACCGTCCGAGAAAAATAAAGCCAAGAAATTGTTATGGAAAAATGCCTCCGCCTTTGCCATTGAGAAGAAAAATCAAGGGAGAACATCTGTGGTGAAGCATGAAATAAATACCACAGAAGAAAGACCCATAAAACAGGCACCACGAAGTGTCCCTCTAGCAAAACGAGATGAGGTTCAAAAGCTCGTTAAGGAAATGGCGGAAAGTGGTGTGATCGAACCATCATCAAGTCCTTGGTGCTCGCCAGTTGTGCTGGTCAAAAAGAAAGATGGAAGTACCCGATTTTGCGTGGACTACAGAAAATTGAATGATGTTACCAAAAAGGACAGTTATCCGCTTCCACGCATTGATGACACGTTGGACACACTAGCCGGAACAACATGGTTTTCCACGCTTGATTTGCAGAGTGGATATTGGCAAGTAGAGATCGCCGAGAAAGACAAAGAAAAGACAGCTTTTGGCGTTGCATTGGAAGTCCTGCTTGATATACCTCGACGATATCATAGTGATGGGCAAAACATTTGACGAGCACCTTAAGAACTTGAAAGACGTTATCCAGCAATTGTCAGCCGCTGGCCTACGACTTAACGCCAAGAAGTGCTCGCTTTTCCATCCAGCGAGAAGTTAAGTACCTGGGTCATCATGTTACAGCAGAGGGCATATCCACCGATGAAGACAAAATTCAAGCAGTAAAAGATTGGCCACGTCCACGGAATCTCCACGAGTTGCGCAGCTTCCTTGGTTTATGCACATACTACAGGCGTTTCGTACCAAACTTCGCCAGCATCGCCGCAAGCCTCCATAAATTAACGCAAAAAGGTACGAAGTTCCAGTGGAGTGAAGAACAGGAACAGTCATTTCATCATCTAAAAGAACTTTTATGTTCAACTCCTGTTCTGGCGTATCCAATTCCTGGCGAAAAATTTATTTTGGATACAGATGCTAGTGCGTACGGAATTGGTGGTGTACTATCTCAACAGATTGAAGGTAAAGAAAAGGTAATCGGATATTTTAGCCGAACTTTATCCAAGCCCGAGAAGAACTATTGCGTAACAAGAAGAGAGCTGCTTGTGGTCATAGAAAGCGTGAAGCATTACCACAAATACTTGTATGGACAGAATTTCTTGCTAAGAACTGACCATTCAGCTCTACGATGGTTGCTTCAATTCAAGAATCCGGAAGCTCAGCTGGCACGTTGGATAGAAAGACTCCAAAGCTATGATTTCAGCATCGAACATAGAAAAGGTGGCAAACACGGCAACGCGGACGCTTTGTCACGTCGACCCTGCAATGTCGAGTGCAAACACTGCTCGAAAGCTGAACATAAGGAAGAAATCGTGGATATCAGGCTGTTGCACGTCGAATCTGGAGTGGACTGGCCAGCAGAACAGCGTAAAGATCTCATTTTGAGCAAAATTATTTCGGCGAAAGAAGAAGATAAGAAACCCAGTAAGAAAGACATCGCAGCCGAAAGCCCACTTATGAAATCATACTGGGCTCAATGGGACAGTCTATGTCTGGTCAACGGAACCCTACAACGTAAGTGGGAAAGTGAAGATGGCAAGAATAGCCGCAACTTGATAATCGTGCCAGATTCCAAGGTAAAGGATGTTTTGACGGAATTCCACAATGGACCTAGTGGAGGTCACTTAGGAATAACCAAAACAGCCGAGAAAGTGAAGCAACGATTCTACTGGGTTGGATGCCAGAAATCAATTGCTGAATGGGTGGCAAATTGTGAGAAGTGCATAAAGGCGAAAGGGCCAAGACGAAAAAGTAGAGGTCTTATGCAAGAGTATAGGCCAGGAGCGCCTTTTGAAAGAATAGCAATGGACGTTGCAGGGCCTTTCCCAGTAAGTGATTCTGGAAATCGATATGTCCTTGTGGTCATGGACTACTTCAGCAAGTGGCCAGAAGTTTATGCCATTCCTAACCAAGAGGCGAAGACGATTGTAGACGTAGTCGACAAGAACTGGATATGTCGCTACGGTGTGCCGACCGAGATACACTCAGACCAAGGAAGAAATTTTGAATCGGCCATATTCAAAGAGATGTGTGACTCCCTTGGTATCAAGAAAACAAGGACTACGCCATTGCATCCGCAGTCTGATGGCATGGTAGAAAGGTTTAATCGCACTCTGGAAGAACATCTTCGAAAGGTGGTGGATAACGGCCAACGAGACTGGGACGATCATATACCAAAGTTTTTGCTGTCGTATAGATCAGCCATACATGATTCTACGTCACGAACACCGGCCAAGGTCCTATTCGGAACGGAATTGAAGTTGCCCGGAGATTTGATATTTGGCGCTACACCCAATGAGCTCGCCATGGAAGAAACCAGTAACGACATACCAAACACATTTGGTAAAGTTCACGAATCAGTGCGAAACAAAATAAAAATGGTTAGCAACAGAATGAAGGCGAGATATGATCGTGCAGCAAACACTGAGGGCTTTAGTGAAGGACAACTGGTTCTGCTATTCAACCCGCAACGAAAGAAAGGATTATGTCCTAAACTACAAACACAGTGGGAAGGCCCATATAAAGTCATCAAGAAGATCAATGATGTTGTATACCGCATTCAAAAAGACGACAGCCCAAGGTCAAAGATGAAAGTCGTTCACCTGGAACGTTTGGCTCCATACGGAACGGGTTCTGTGCCTATTCGGGACGAACAGGCTTAAGCGGGAGGCAGTGTTACGAATGTGATATTTCTTGATTTAAGTTTATTTAAATTAGTTTACGTTAATTTAAATTTCAAATTGTAACGATAAATTACGTCATAACTTGTTAGAGTCATTTCTTTATTTTCTAGTAATTTCTTAAACATCTTTTGTGTTTCCAATCGTTCATTGTAAAAGTAACGCCTTTTGTTTTATGCCTGCACGACATCTACCTAATCTAGTAGAATGCACTAGATTATTAGCATAAGCCTAAAAGTATGTGTGCCATATCACCTATAAAGTAACGCCGATAGAATATTCCAGATGGCTGTAGGCAATGAAGATAACCAGTTGAATATGTGGTGTTAGATAAATTGTACAAGATAGTTCTAGATGGTTGTAGGCCAGACTATCCAGAATTTTCGAAATCGTCAAATCACGGTATATAAGCCCCTGGCGGAGGGAGCAGTCAAGTCAGTCGTAAGCTAAAGTTTATACAGTACACATCGTAGAGCAAATAAGTGAAACCAATCAGTTAAACAAATAAATTGTAGATTAACGTTATTGAAAAGAACTGTCTTTTTAATTATCGGGTAATTAAATACGCCTCAATATAAAAAAACGTAACAATATATATATATATATATATATATATATATATATATATATATATATATATATATATATATATATATATATATATATATATATATATATATATATATATATATATATATATATATATATATATATATATATATATATATATATATATATATATATATATATATATATATATATATATATATATATATATATATATATATATATATATATATATATATATATATATATATATATATATATATATATATATATATATATATATATATATATATATATATATATATATACTTCTTGGGCTTATAGAAACCGCAGTTTTTATTCAATTTACCTAAAATTGGAAATCTAGAGGTATTGTAGGACCACAAATACGTGTGCCAAAAATTGTGAGTATCGGTCCATGTTTTGGTATGGTCACCATATAAAACGACCTCCCGATTTGGGGTCTTGGGCTTATAGAAACCGTAGTTTTATTAAGTTTTTATCGGTCCATTTGGTAATGCCTCCATATAGACCGACTTCACTTCTTGAGGGTATAGAAGGCGCATTTATCATGAAAATTGCTTGAAACTCAATGTAAAATTTCCTGATTTTACTTCTACAGATTTAAGATTTCAAATCAAGACGTTATTTTATAATTTTCTTGCACACTTACAAGAGATGTTAATGATTCCTCTAAAACTCAAACAAAAATGGTTCTTATAAATCCAGAATCTGATATAGTCCTCATAGGTGAAATCTTTACATTTATCTTCGGGAAGTGTCCTCAAGTCCTCAAGCCCTCCTGAAATTTCAAAGGAAACCCTAATATTTGGTTCATGGTGGTGGGTATTTAAGATTCGGCCCGGCCGAACTTAGTGCTGTATATACTTGTTTATTGTTATTGTTTTAGTAATATGAGCATAACCATCTGCAGTTAAATTACGAGATACTTGATAGGCAAAACTATGAGCAACAGAAGCGACCAAGTGCTTGTTCTACATAGTTGTAGGCAAGTCTATGAACATAATCTGATATGCGACATCTGCCAGCTACTAGTAGAATGATCTAGATGGTTGTTGCCAAGACTATGAGCATAAGCCGATAAATATGTGCCATATAGCCATATATGTGCGAAATCTGCTTGTCGATTAATCGAAGCATGAAATAAATGCCACAGAAGAAAGACCCGTATAACAGGCACCACGAAGTGTTCCTCTAGCAAAACGAGATGAGGTTCAAAAGCTCGTTAAGGAAATGGCGGAAGGTTGTGTAAGCGAGCCATCATCAAGTGCTTGGGGCTCACCAGTTGTACTAGTCAAAAAGAAGGATGGAAGCACCCGATTTTGCGTGTACTACAGAAAATTAAATGATGTCACCAAGAAAGATAGTTATCCACTTCCACGCATTGATGACACGTTGGACACACTAGCCGGAACAATACGGTTTTCCACGCTTGACCTGCAATGTGGCTATTGGCTAGTAGAGATTGCCGAAAAAGACAAAAAGATGGTTGTAGGCCAGACAATCCAGAATTTTCGAAATCGTCAATTGTAGATTGTCGTTATTGAAAAGAACTGTGTTTTTATTATCGGGTTATTAAACACGCCTCAATATAAAAACGTAACAATTGGTGTCGGAAGTGAAATAACGAAAAAACAAGTAAGGAAAATCTAAAGTCGGGCGGGGCCGACTATATTATACCCTGCACCACTTTGTAGATCTAAATTTTCGATACCATATCACATCCGTCAAATGTGTTGGGTGCTATATATAAAGGTTTGTCCCACATACATACATTTAAATATCACTCGATTTGGACAGAATTTGATAGGCTTTTACAAAATCTATAGACTCAAAATTTAAGTTGGCTAATGCAATAGGGTGGAACACAATTTTAGTACAAAATGTGGGAAACATTTAAATCTAAAGCAATTTTAAGGAAACTTCGCAAAAGTTTATTTATAATTTATCGCTCGATATATATGTATTAGAAGTTTAGGAAAATTAGAGTCATTTTTACAACTTTTCGACTAAGCAGTGGCGATTTAACAAGGAAAATGTTGGTATTTTGACCTTTTTTGTCGAAATCAGAAAAACATGTATATGAGAGCTATATCTAAATCTGAACCATTGGCGGAGCTAGAAATTTTCTCTGGGGGGGCTATGACCCCCCCAGACACCCTTCATAATTTTGTCGAAATTTCCGAAGCGATAAATTACGCCTATTGATAAAACTATACATCCTCAATTTTATTGCGGTGTTAAAGGCAATATGCAGCAAAATCAATCAAAAACAAAAAAAAACTCAATCACAAAAATTAGTTGTATCAATTAATTTTTTAATTGGCTTTGATGATTGATACTATCATTTTTTTTTATTGAATACATTTCAATTAAAAACAAGTAAGTAAAGTCTAAAGTCGGACGGAACCGACTATATTATACCCTTCAACACTATGTAGACAAACATTTGTGTTACCATCTCAACTACTTAAAATTTGCTGGGAGCTATATAAAGGTTTGCATTTCCAGATACAAATACTTTTAATGGAAACAATTTTTTGTACTTCTACAAAAACTCTAGAATTAAAATTTAAATCGGCTAACGCCCTGGGATGATACACAATGTTAGTAAAAAATATGGGAAATATGAAGCGAGAGAAATTGTAATGCAATTGTACAAAAGAGATTTATGATTTTTCAGGCGATACATATGTATTCGAGATATAGGACAATTAGAGTAATATTTACAATTTTTGCTACTCAGCAGTGGCGATTATACAAGGATATTGGTTAGATCTCGCCAAGATATGTGTAGGGCGACTTGGAGCCTTATTTAAAACTCATCCGTTCTGTGGAAATTTTGGCATTGCAGTGTGTAAGATATGGCTAAGATATGGGGAAATCATCACAGAATTTTGTGTAAACTGTGAGAATTTTGGCCATATTTGTATTCTCTGTGGAAACTATCCAGTGAATTGGAGGAAAATCCCATTGAAAATGGGTCTAAAATATGAAACAGTCGACCATATTTCCCCAACTCTGGTGTACGTATATATGGGAGCTATATACAACCTGAACCAATTTTGACTTAATTTGGCATGCATAGTTAGAATAATAATTCTGCTATCTATGCGAAATTTCACGTAAATGGGAGTATAACTTGGCCCCCTGGTCATATGAGTGCAAATCGGACGGGAGATATATATGGGAGCCATATCTAAATCTGAATCGATTTCAACCAAATTTGGCACAATTACCTATACTACTAAACGTACTCCTTGTGCGAAATTTGAAGCAAATCACGGCAAAACCCTGGATTTTGAGGCCATATAAGTTCAAATCGGACGAAAGATATATATGGGAGCTATATCTAAATGTGAACCGATTTCAATCAAGTGTACCAAGCATTGGTAGAATGCCAATTCTACCCTCTGTGCAAAATTTCATGAAGATCGGTAGTAAACTTTGGGCTCTGTGGTCATATGAGTCTAAATCGGACGAAAGATATATATGGTAGCTATATCTAAATCTGAACCGATTTGGCTGATATTTTGCAAGATTTGCGAGATTCATTAAATATTTGGATGTACAGTATTTCAAGAAAATCGGTTGATAAACACGCTAACTATGACCACATCGTAGTTAATTATATATGGCAGCTATATCTAAATCTGAACCGATTTTTTCCAAAACCAATAGCAATTGTCTCTGTCTCAAGAAACGGCCCTATGCCAAATTTGAGGACGATCGGACTTAAATTGCGAGCTGTACTTTGTGCACAAAATTACATATACAGACAGACGGACGGACATCGCTAAATCGACTCAGATTTTAATTCTTACCCGATCGGTATACTAAAAGATGGGTTTATGACCACTATTTCTTGGCGTTATATACAAATGCACAAACTTATTATACCCTGTACCACAGTAGTGGTGAAGGGTGTAATTAATTAGATCAATTAATTTCATGGTTGAAGACAAAAAATATTTTATTGTGTGTGGGAGCCGGTTCCACGACACCGCTATAAATAATCAAATAGCAACTTACCATTATTTAATATAACAAAAAATAAAAGCATTGCTTTAAGTATGTGTTTGAAAAATATTTTATTTAAAATGTGTGTTTTAAAACAGGACTAGAAATCATAAAGCAAAACATAAACTTAACATATTCATCGTGTATAAAAAATACTAAGAATAAAAAATTAAATAAAAGGCAAAAAATAAATTGAATATTATAAAACGTCTATCTTCGATTAGTTTTTAAAAATTCTGTGGGAACAGAATACAACGAAGCAACTGTTGAGAGCAGCGGTGCCAACTCTGTGGATTTTTCGTGATTTTGACGATTTTAGATGGTAAATTGGGCATGTGACGATTCATGATTTTAATCAACGTAGTTATAAATTGACTATTTTTGAAAATGTGCGTCTCAAGTTTCCTTTTAGTGTTTTTATTACGTGTTTTTAGTTGTAATGTAAATATCAATACTAAAAAATATGCTTAACATACTCTCTCTGCCACAATCTTAATTGGATTAAACACATCGCAAAGCTTGAATTAAAATATAAAACAACTGTAGCTTTGATTATTCTGGGGGGGCAAGAACTATTCTGGGGGGGGCATAGCCCCCCCAGCACCCCCCTAGCTACGCCAATGATCTGAACCGATGTCAACCAAATTTGGCACGCATAGCTACAATGCTAATTCTACTCCCTGTGCAAAATTTCAACTAAATCGGAGTTAAAAATTGGCCTCTGTGGTCATATGAGTGTAAATCGGGCGAAAGCTATATATGGGAGATATATCCAAATCTGCAGCGATTTCAACCAAATTTGGCACGCATAGTTACAATGCTAATTCTACTCCCTATGCAAAATTTCAACTAAACGGAGCAAAAAATTAGCCTCTGTGGGCAAATGAATGTAAATCGGGCGAAAGCTATATATGGGAGCTATATCTAAATCTGAACCGATTTGGCTGATATTTTGCAAGTTTTTCGAGACTCATAAAATATTCGGATGTACGGAATTTGGGGAAGATCGGTTGATATACACGCCAATTATGATCAGATCGGTGAAAAATATATATGGCAGCTATATCTAAATCTGAACCGATTTTTTCCTAAATCAATAGGGATAGTCTTTGAGCCGAAACAGGACCCTATACCAAATTTTAGGACAATCGGACTAAAACTGCGAGCAGTACTTTGCACACAAAAATACATCAACAGACAGACAGACAGACGGACATCGCTAAATCGACTCAGAATTTAATTCTAAGCCGTTCCGTATACTAAAAGGTTGTTCTATGATTACTCCTTCTTGGCGTTACAAAGAAATGCACAAACTTAGTATACCCTGTACCACAGTAGTGGTGAAGGGTATAAAAATTTACAAAGAAGTTTAATGAGCTTCGAGTGGAAGACTTGAAGAAGGAATTGAGCAAAATAAAGTTGCCGACTACAGAAAATAAGGCTGAATTACAAAAGCGACTACTGGAAGAGTTCGAGCGGCGCAGTATTGATATCGAAACACATGAGTTTGATTATAAGGAAGATCTTGACGAATGAGTAGTAGCCAGCGCCTTGGAAACTCCATCGGTGGCTTCAAGTGTGTTAGATTACACATCAGTGATCAATGTTTTTTGCAGAATGATGGAAGAAAATTCTCGTAAAATGGAAGAAAACTTTAGAAAATTGGAGGAAAAATTCGACCAGAATTCCAGAAAGATGGATGGTTATTCTAGAATTCTTAATGAAAAGTTACAACAAATTTCGGAGGGTATGGAGAAACGCGTAGACCACATTGAAAGCCAAATTGTGGAATTGGATAAGAAATTTGTGGTTCATGATGAGAAATTTCTCCACCTTGAGAAAAAAATGTCAGAAGTAGAAATTGAAGGTGGTCCATTGCGCGTTATCGAGGGCTCAAAAACCAAACCTCCTGTTTTCGATGGCTCAACTTCATTCGATGTATTCAAATTGCAATTCGAAATGGTTGCTTGTAGAAATTTGTGGAATGACGATGACAAAGCCATTGAACTTCTATTGGCATTAAAAGGCAATGCCGCTGATGTGATACAAAGCATTCCTGGTGCCGCTAGAAATAATTATAATGAAGTAATAGCGGCACTTTAACGTAAGTACGGTGGAGAACATAAGCAAGGCATCTTCATAATGAAATAAGAGGAAGAGTCCAGAAATCAAATGAGACTCTACAAGACTTTGCAACAGAGGTTGAGCGGTTGGTGCTATTGACTAGAGGTGTGCGCGTGACACGAAATTCCCGTGACACGCGTGATTCACGCGTGAATCACGTGAGTCGTGAACAAAATCCAAAGCAAGTCTCGTGACTAAAATAAATATGTCGTGCGTGAGCGTGCGTGAGAAATAAAATCGGTTCGTGAATGTGCGTGAATAAAATTTCCGCAAAATCACGCTCACGAAAAAAATCAAGATTTAATTCATACTCGTATTTTAACTGAAATTAATTTAGCTTTCGAACTATATTCTATTTTTGAAGTTTGTTACCTTCGCAGATTTCCGTTTGGAAAATGTCGTGAGGTTCATGAATTTGTCGTGAATCACGAGAATTGTCGTGAATCGTGCGTGAACGTGAGTCTTTAAAAGTAGTTCGTGCGTGAGCGTGCGTGAGTACTGGTTTTCATTTCGTGAATGTGCGTAAGTGGGATTGGCTACAACACGTATCGTGCCTGAATAAACATGATGTTTCGTGAATGTGCGTGAGTGTGAGTGAAATTTCAGTCACGCGCACACCTCTACTATTGACATACCCGGGAGAGATTCACCCACTTGTGGACCGTATCAAAATTGAGACCTTTGTGAATGGCTTTCGAGGCCCAGATATAAAATGTGCAACATATGCAGTAACATTTGCACTTGCACAAGAAACTGCGAGATTGCTGGCACAGCCTCAAATTCACAAAGTACGCAGAATAGAGAACGAGTTTGACGAATCAAAATCGGTTATAGAGTCAATGAAAGAAGCAATGAAGCAGGTAATGCAAGAATTGAAACAGGATGCAACTAAATCCAGAATGAAGCGATATAACTGTGATAAGCCTGGACATCTTGCTCACGAATGTAAAGCACGTCGTAAGCGGTCAAGATCAACATAGCCATCCTCATCAAGTCAAGTGAGTCACCTTTAAACTAAATCGAGCTAGTTCAGCGGGGCAAGAGTTGGCTCCGACAGACGATGGATCCACCATCTCCATTGCAATAGTTCAACAGAAAAATAACAATTTAACTATTGCGGGTGTTATTAATGGCGACAAGCGTACTTTGATGTTGGATACTGGTGCATCAATGTCTATCATTAGATCTGATTTAGTAAAAGGAAAAGTTACACTACTGATTGGAGTGAGGCTACGCACTGCTACAGGGGAACCCGTAACAGTGTATGTTAAGGTCGCCGTAAAGTTAACTATTGTTAACAAATCCGTTAATTATGAGTTCATCGTGGCCGATATTTTTCATGATTGCTTTTGGTCTCAATCTGGATATGATGGTGCAATAACGAAATAGCGGTAAACGTGGGATACGACGAGGATACATCTATCAGACGTTTGACAACGAGCCAGCCAGAGTCAATACCACCGAATACCGAAGCAACTATATGGGTTTCTATGAATGGAGATTTTGAAGTCGGCCAATTGTGTCTTGTTGGACCAGCAGAAAACAAAAACAACAACATCCCTGCCAACATTTTTTGAATTTGGGGACTCTTTTGAGAATCCCCACTACGTCGAAAACAATCATATACGACATCAAAAACTCGTCGGAAAAGCGCCGTCACTATTGAGAAGTTGTACCACGCCAAGTTACTACAAAAATGTTTCGCATGAGTGCAATTATTAGGTGCCTTTATAGATCAATTTAGAACGACGCCAATAAGGGACCCTCCAAACAATCAGAAAAAGTGCATTTTAAGATAGTTGTAAAAGAATCATTGTGGTCGAGTAAAACACGTTTGCTTAGATATTTATTAATTTGATTAAACATTTACAAATTCTTAAAAATATAACATTTATACCACTATCACATTACATTTAACATAATTTTTGGCATTAATGATGATGTTGAGTTACAAGTAGCGAGTTACATGTTGCTGCGTCTATCAACCAGTGTTTTTATTCCATGGAGGCAGCGTGTCTGTAAAATATCTGAAAAACAATCACTTTATTCCATTTGGAAAATCGCCAAATTGTTCACCAATATACCTTTCACAATTTTAAGCGTATAATCTATGTTTTCAGAACTTTATTTTCGTTTTTATTTAATTAAAATATAACAAGCTGGTTGCGCTTGGCGTTTCACAAAAAAAATGGCTTTTTTAACAGTAGGGATGGCAAATTACTTGCATGTACTTTTTGATGTACCTTTTCATGATGGTTGAAGTGACATTTACGAGTCTGTGGTAACGATGAGGTTGAAATGGAACTTTGAAATGCTGGCAGGGATCTTGATAGCAAATGCCCTGGTAACAACGAATGAAGAGATATTGATACCAATTCGTGTCTTGAACTTGTCGGACAATCACGAGCATATAGGAAAATTGTCTGACATTGGCAAATGTACTCCTGCCGAAGCAATAGTCAACTTGGAAAGCAAATCGCCAAAGACACATGATGAAGCGAAGAAACATCTGGAAGGTTATGTCGAAGCTTGGACACGTCATCTATCACCCTCCGAGAAAAATAAATCCAAGCAATTGTTATGGAAAAATGCCTCAGCCTTTGCCATTGAGAAGAAAAATCAAGGGAGAACATCTGTGGTGAAGCATGAAATAAATACCACAGAAGAAAGACCCATATAACAGGCACCACGAAGTGTCTCCAAAACGAGATGAGGTTCAAAAGCTTGTTAAGGAAATGGCGGAAAGTGGTGTAAGCGAGCCATCATCAAGTGCTTGGGGCTCACCAGTTGTACTAGTCAAAAAGAAAGATGGAAGCACCCGATTTTGCGTGGACTACAGAAAGTTAAATAATGTCACCAAGAAAGACAGTTATCCACTTCCACGCATTGATGACACGTTGGACACACTAGACAGAACAATATGGTTTTTCACGCTTGGGTTATGCACCTATTATAGACGATTTGTGCCAAACTTCGCCAGCATAGCCGCTAGTCTCCATAAATTGACGCAAAAAGCTCAGAAGTTCCAGTTGAGTGAAGAACAGGAAGAGTAATTTCATCCTCTAAAAGAACTTTTATGTTCAGCTCCTGTTCTGGCATATCCTATTCCTGGCGAGAAATTTGTTTTGGATACAGATGCTAGTACGTACGGAGTTGGTAGTGTTATATCTCAACAGATTTACGGTAAAGAAAAGGTCATCGGATATTTTAGCCGAACGTTGTTCAAGCCCGAAAAGAACTATTCTGTAAAGAGAAGAGAGCTGCTTGCTGTCATAGAAAGCGTAAAACAATACCACAAATACTTGTATGGGCTGAATTTCTTGCTAAGAACTGATCATTCAGCTCTACGATGATTGCTTCAATTCAAGAATCCGGCAATCACGGCAACGCGGACGCCTTGTCACGTCGGCCTTGTAATGTCGAGTGCGAACACTGCTCGAAAGCTGAACATAAGGAAGAAATCGTGGATATCCGGCTATTGCATGTCGAATCTGGAGTGGACTGGCCAGCAGAACAGCGTAAAGATCCCATTTTGAGAAAAATTATGTCGGCGAAGAAAGAAGATAGGAAACCCAGCAAGAAAGAAATCGCAGCCGAAATCATACTGGACGCAATGGGATAGTCTAATTCTGGTCAATGAACAACTCCAACATAAATGGGAAAGCGAAGATGGCAAGAAAAGCCGAAACTTCACCATCGTACCAGAGTCCAAAGTAAAGGATGTTTTGACGGAGTTTCACAAGGGTCCTAGTGGAGGTCACCTGGGAATAACCAAAACTGCCGCGAAAGTGAAGCAACCATTCTACTGGGTTGGATGCCAGAAATCAATTGCGGAATGAGTAGCCAATTGGGGGAAGTGCATGAAGGCGAAAGATCCAACACGAAAAAGTAGAGGTCATATGCAAGAGTATAGACCAAGAGCGCCATTTGAAAGAATAGTAATGCCGTCTTATAGACCAGCCATACATGAATCTACGTCACGAAAATCATCAAGAAGATCAATGATGTTGTATACCGCATTCAAAAGGACGACAGCCCTAGATCAAAGATGAAAGTTGTACATCTGGAACGTTTGGCTCCTTACGAAACGGATACTGTGCCTATTCGGGACGAACAGCGGGAGGCAGTGTTACGGATGTGATATTTCTAGATTTTAGTGTATTTAAATTAATTTCCGTTAATTTAAAAAATCAAATTGTAACAATAAAATTACGTCATCACTTGTTAGAATCATATTTATTTTCTAGTACTTTCCTAAACACCGTGGTGCAATAGTTAGCATGCCCACCTTGCATACACAAGGTCTTAGGTGCGATTCCTGCTTCGACCGAACACCAAAAAGTTTTTCAGCGGTGGATTATCCCACCTCAGTAATGCTGGTGTCATTTCTGAGGGTTTCAAAGCTTCTCTAAGTGGTTTCACTGCAATGTGGAAAGCCGTTCGGGCTCGGCTATAAAAAGGAGGTCCCTTGTCATTGAGCTTAACATGGAATCGGGCAGCACTCAGTGATAAGATAGAAGTTCATCAATGTGGTATCACAATGGACTGAATAGTCCAAGTGAGCCTGGTACATCGGGCTGCCACCTAACCTAACCTTCCTAAACATCTTTCTCAATCGCTCATTGTAAAGTAACCCCTTTGCTTTCTTATCTTCATTTATTGTTATTGTTGTAGTAATATGAGCATAACCATCTGCAGTTAAATTACGAGATACTTGATAGGCAAAACTATAAGCGACAGAAGCGACCAAGTGCTTGTTCTAGATAGTTGTAGGCAAGTCTATGAACATAATCTGATATGCGACATCTGCCAGCTACTAGTAGAATGTTCTAGATGGTTGTAGCCAAGACTATGAGCATATGCCGATAAATATGTGCGATATCGCCAGATAACTATGTGCGACATCTGCTTGGTAGTAGGCCAGATTATCCAGAATTTTCAGAATCGTCATATCACGGTATATAAACCAAACCAAATAAGTGAAACCTACCCAATAAACACAAACGTTTGAAAAATGCTAAATTTTTCAAACATTTTTTCAAAGGATTAGGGTAATATTCAAGTTGAGAAATTGTTGAGAAAATCGCGTTCTCAACAAAAAACAGACATTACCCTCAACAGTGAAATTCAACACATTAGCAATAATATCTCAAGTGTTATACTCAAATTGAAATGCATCGCTACTCAATAATTTGTCAAACAATTTTCGATGCGAGTCAAATTCAAAATTAACATCGTTGCAAATACTTTTCAACCTAAATTTGTATGAATGATATCCACACTTCAAATTGAAAGTCAAAGCCAAAATTCTATGAATTTTGTATAATTTATTCATTTTCATCAAAATAAAATATATAATAATGCACTACACTACATAATACACTACAATACCAATTGATAAATAATAATCTTATTAAACATATCAACAAATAAGAACAAAATAAAAACAAACAACAAAACTTTAAATATCTTAAACACTTTTGCATTGATAATTCGTTTTCCTTCCTTTTGGTGTCATAAAACAGCATTAAAATTTATTAACATGCGGGTAATTTGAAATTAGGAACGTACTGACCCCGTGTTAGAATTGATTTCCAGCAGAAGGATTTCACAAAATATCAATTTTAAACTGATAATAGCATATGAATTAAACTGACGATGTGCTGCACATTTTCATCCAGAAGTTTTTTGATTTCAACAATTTGTTGTTTTTAACAATTTTAATTGGTTGCACTTGTAATGTTTCTGGAAACTTTTTATTGTCGATAAGTCACTCATTTTTCATTGGTCAGCTTCTTAATGTTTGCAAGAATGTAGCATCCAAAGATTTTAGTTTTCTGCAAAGAGATTTAAATTTAGTGACTTCTCTAAAGTGTTGATTTAATTTTTATATTGACGTACCAATTATTATAAACTATTTGAAACAGTTCCAGTTAATTGTCCACCATTTTTTCACCGGTCAGCTTTTTAATGTTTTCAAGAACGTAGAATCCATAATTTTAATTTTCTGCAAAGAGATATACATTTAGTGACTTCCATAAAGATTTATTTCATTTTTTATTTTCACTTACCTATTTTTATAAACTATTTGGTTATTTGTCTAAAATTTTCCATTTTTTTATTTCTTCCAAATGACCACGAACTTCGTTGCACAAATAAGTATTGAAAACCACATGGTTTTTTCGTTGCATTTTAGGGTATGTTTTGTCAAAGTTTTCTCATATTATCTTCAACACCTTTTCAAAGATTTCGTCAACATTTTGGCAAATGGGAAGTAATTCGCAAACACTTTGATGATGTATTGAAGATGAGCTATTTCAAGTCAAGTTGAATTTATGTTGAAAATTATATTTACCCTCAAACTGAAAAATTGTTGCATTTGAAAAACGCTCATCCTGTGTTTATTGGGCTATCAGTTAGGCAAATAAATTGTAGATTGTCGTTATTTGCAAAGACGATTAAAGAGCAAGATGTGAATTGGACATGTTGTTATTCTTTTTCTCGAGAACCAGAGATTAGCCCCATACATGTTCGATGAGAAGTTGCAACTTTGTTGCGGTTTCTCTTTTCATTTTGCATTCGTAACAAAACCTAATTTACTTATTTTACCAAATTTTTTAACTTTTAAAGAACAAAAACACTTCATGAAACATTTAATTAATAATTTAGTGCAAACGACACAGAAATTTGCGGGAACTTTTGAGAAAATAGCAAAATAAAAATTGTCTGCATCAAACCAGTAAGTTCGAAGCAAAGACGATTAAAGAGGAAGATGTAAATTGGACATGTTGTTATTCTTTTTTCTCGAGAACCAGAAATTAGCCCCATACATGTTCGATGATGCATCCGTGTGGTAGGTTTATAGTAGAGGTGTGCGCGTGACTGAAATTTCACTCACACTCTCGCACATTCACGAAGCTAAATGTTTACTCACGCACGATACGTGCGGTAACCAATCCCACTCACGCACATTCACGAAATGAAAACCAGTACTCACGCACGAACACTTTTAAAGACTCACGCACGATTCACGACAATTCACGTGATTCACGAGACTCACGACATTTTCCAAACGGAAATCTGCAAAGGTAACAAAATTCAAAAATATAATATAGTTCGAGAGCCAAACTAATTTCAGTTAACATA
This sequence comes from Haematobia irritans, assembly GCF_050003625.1. NCBI lineage: Eukaryota > Metazoa > Arthropoda > Insecta > Diptera > Muscidae > Haematobia > Haematobia irritans. Next base: position 69,131,489 of record NC_134398.1, on the reverse strand, counting down.
CGAGTGTGAATTAAATCTTGATTTTTTTCGTGAGCGTGATTTTGCAGAAATTTATTCACGCACATTTTATTTCTCACGCACGACATATTTATTTTAGTCCCATTCACGCACATTCACGAGAGTTGTAGTTTGTTCACGTCTCACGTGATTCACGCGCCCACTTCTAGTTTATAGCCCATTGTAAAATTCTGTGTGTGGCTATAGTTATTAGGATATGGAATGTTAGAAAATGGGTCATGATTATTGTGAAGTTGTTTATACCCTTGGTGGTGGCTATTAGAATTCATACTTTGGTCATACTGGTTTGTATGGTATGGAAAGGAATCTGGATAGTATTGTTGTGGCATATGATCCTATTGTTGTCGAGGTATTGTGACTCACAGCTATTGTTTCTGTTGGTCATCATTGTGTTTTCCCTTTGTTCGTCTAGTGAATTCCTGATCGCTCTAGGAATCATGCTCTATTGAACGCATGATACTAGCTTGTGCAGCTCCAACAGAAGCGTCGATATAATTTCGTATGTTGATCCCATCATTACCAGCCTTTCCATTTTGATTGTCATTTTCTTTTAATGTAGGTAAATTTCGAGGTCTGTTTTGTCGTGACATTGTAGCAAATTCCCTGTGTATTTCTCGTGCAGTTCGGCTACTGTACTCATTCTGAGTAATTGAATTTAATGAACCTGGACTAGATGTTGTACGTGGTCCTAATAGTCTAGATGTCTGATTAGATTCAATGACTGTACGGTTAGGATCAAATGTGGTTGAGTTGGAATTCGCGGTATTGTTATTCGTATTGGAATTTACTTGTACGTTTGAATTTGTGGCTGTTTCCCAAATATTATTATGTTGTCCATTTCTCGCGGCAATGCGCCTTGAAGACCTTGAGCCTACTTGGCATGTTTGAAGGAAATTGTTAAAGAAAAAAGAATATTCCCTTTTTCTCAAACAAGAACTAAAGGATACTAAAAAATGTGTAATATTCGATTCGAACGGAAAAATTCAAATTTAAAAATTGGTATATGGAAATATTTTTAAATGGTTGTTTTTGTGTTACTATGACACAATGGGGAATTTAAATAATTAATGATTATGTTATTGGATATTATATTGTTAACAGAAAACAATTATTTAAACAAATATTTATTAGTAATATTTTCTTTTCAGGTAAATTCAATGGTATTAATTTGGCTTAAATTTGGTACCGGATTTAATGCAAAGAGGTTTTGGTTTGTTCAAGCAATATGTTTGTATTAAATAGTTTGAAGATTTATTTTAAAATATTAATATAAGACATTATTTAGTACAGATGTAAATAATAATTTATTTACGTATTTTTAATAATAGAAAAAAATCAAAGAAATCTAGTCAGATTTAAATAACTATGTTCTTATTTAAAATTTTTGGGTTTTATGGCTAAATATCGGTACACTGGAAAAAATTGTCATTGGATGCAACCTTCCAAGACAAATATCACTATTTTCGGATCAACAACAAATGTAATATCTAGCTCTATAGCGACAGAATACATGACCCTTTTCTGAAAAATAGTGTTATATAATTTAGTTGGCGTTTCAGAACTTGAAATAATTCTTGCAGACGTTACAGCACAGGAATGGCAATGAATTGCATTCCGGGATACCGCTGGAAAAATTAATCCATATTCTAAAATATTGATTATTGTAAACTAAATGTAAACTGCACTGCATGCCATTTCAACACACATTAATATGGGACTCAATCAGCCCAAGCCGTGTCACAGGACTGCATGGGCTGATTGTCGTGGAGCTTGACCTATCGAAGGCATTCTATACGGTCAACCAGAACATCGAGAATACGTCCCTACCGGCAGGAACCAAACGTTGGGTTCTGAATTATCTGTGTGGACGCCAGTCGTACGTGGAATTCGGGCACAAGAAGTCAAAACCCTGTAGAGTTAAACAGGGAGTTCTCCAGGGTGGGGTAAACTACGCAGCGCCAGTGTGGACACCTCAGACAAGCATCACGCAGTTGAATAACATCCAGACCTGTCAGAACGCTGTTGTTGTCAAAGCAGTACCTCTTAGGTTGCTATCGAAGTTGTCACCCAAGTCACCATCTTGTGGATAGGCAACCTCCACCCAGGAATGTAAGGGTTGATCTAAACCTTCTAGAGTCCGAGATCCAGCGTATCAAAAGTGAGCCTCTAGACAGGTCTGAACAGGATTCATGAAGATACTGTAGCTGAAGCGGTGAGAAGCTACAAGGTTAATCCTCTTCTCGAAGGCCGACCACCGCCCATAGCACCGGAGAAAAGAAACCTCCTAAGGCACACTAGAGTAGTTTTAGCCTAATTAAGATCAGGCAAGTACAGCCGCCTCAATTTCTACCTATCAGTATTTGATAGCAGCGGAGCTGACGTGTGCCCCATCTGCAACCAAGGGACACATGACACTCCTCACATTTTCGCTTGCCCAGCTAAACTTACCTTCGTTTTTAAATACAATTTTATTTATTTATATAGGCAATTTTTTCTTCAATAAAATACACGTTTTATTAATATATTATATATATTTATTAAGAATCAACAGCATCGACTGGGCTTGAAATATTAGTTTATTATTCCACTATTTCCAATTTCCATGTAATGTCATCAACTGTAAAACGCATTTTTCCTTCTTCTTGTACCTTTCACTTTTTATAAATTGATGCGTAAAAAAAATCATAAACCAATTTTTTCACAAAAGGTTAGCGTCACTGAACGTTACCTGTTAATTGAAGATTCCAAAATGAAGACGAATGAAGGGGTTGTTATTCTGTTTTCTTTCTTTATACACCATCACGAACATAATTTTTTCTAACTAATTTAAAATAACAAATATTTTATACATTTTATTTGTTATTTATTATATTATTTTACTATATTATTTTTTAACAGTCCCTCCGTATACCATAACAACGCGATTCCAACTAAAAAACAACCCACGTGCAAACATATCGATGACAGGTAGACAAAAGAGATATAGGAAAATTTCCTATATTCTAACAAGTATGTTTCCTTAAGTTTTGAAAGGATTGAATACTTCTTAGTACGAATGAACTAAAATATTTTCCTATGCCAAGTGTTATTCGTATGTATGATAAGCTTTCTATAATAAAGGAAGCCAGAATTATCATTTTGTAAGAAATTTTACTAAATTTGAGGAAACTTGGTTTTAGTTCATATTTTGTTTATTTTTACGAATGCTTTGTTGTCACTGAATACAATTTTCTTGTTCAATAGTAAATTCGTATACCCAGCGAAGAAAACAGTATTAGTGAAATTCCATGCCTTATTCTAGTTACGGCCATTTTCATGAATCCCCGTTAGTGCTCCGTTAGCTAACGAACTTTTAAACCGTACTACGGACATATCTGACATCTTGGTTATATATTCCATATGTCAGTTAGGATCTTAACTGCTGAGAAATTCTCAGTTAAAGTTAACCGGAGAGAAGATATTTCGATTTTACTTTCTGTTAACTGGGAGTTAAAACCTAACAGAGCTACATGAAAATGGCCGTTAATGAACTATTCCTAACTGCTTTAAGTTTAAGATTTTTTTACTGAAGCAAGTAAATTTTATTATTTTAAACAAAAATTTAACTTAATGGAAATAAATTGGCTAAACTAAATTGATGAACATTTTTTCCTTTAGTTCCGAAGGCACTTTTTTCTTGGATCACGGGAGTCGATATCGAGTTTTTTGATCGACAATTTTTTCGATTGGTAAATTGCAATCGTAAAACATTTTTCACTTGTTTTTACATTGTTTTCGCCATATAGGAATAGTACATATAATTAATTCGAATTGTTGCTTATTTGTAAATATTTACAAATTATAAATTTACATATAATAAACATATTTTGAATATTTAGGACTAATGCAACTCCAATAAAAGTTAAACAAAAATTGGTCATAGTCGAGTTCGGGAGCGAGCATCCTAGCTTGGCAAAGAACCATATATAAAGTGCACATGCTAGATCGATAGATTGTGATCAACCAAATACCGTACCATTCCGTGACAACATAACGCTTCTGGACCAACTTGTAAGAATAGTGAATTATGAAGGCTTCCACTCGCAAAAAAATTTAAGACGGCAGACAATTGTAAAGTGATAGAATTGACGTTGACATGCCACCAAAAATTATTTTCCATTTGAACGCCTCCTTCGTCAACCGAAATAGTCCATTGAGCCTGCAAAAGGTGACTTTCTAACAGTGCACACCATTTCAAACCCATGTACTTACACCAATAACAATGTGCACTTTTATTCCTTATTTGTCGCCGAATTTTTATATATACATCTCATCCTCCAATTAGGAAGGAATTCGGAGGAATGTAAAAAGAGATATGGGTCCATAAGCTATAATGCAATACAATTTACTTTTTACTTTGAAACCTCCATAAACATGTTTTTTTCTACATTCTATTTTGTGGCGCTAACTTAATTTTGTCATTTCATTTTGTTCTGCTTCGTTTTTTGCTGTTGGCAACGCTTAAGAAATTGCATCAAATTTCGATCGAATCCCGTGATCCAAACTTTTAATCGTATCGACAATTTTTTCGATACGATTATGAATTCGATATCGAATGCCGTGATTAGCCCTCTGAATACGAAAAAAGTTCGATGTATGGGTACACATTTGCGAATCACACCAAAATCGACCCATTCCTGTGCGAATACCACAAATCATGCTTCTAACCTCATCTATCGGTCTCCGATAGGACTTAACCAACGCTAGATACAGATAAATAACGCCTTATATTGGAAAAATAATGGATTTATTTTACCTACACCTAATATGATACATACAAATCTTAGATTAAGGTAATACGGCATTCACATTATTTATTTATCTATTTATTTATTCATTTATTTAATCAACCAACGCCTTATAGGACAACATGTTGATAGAATTTAGTACAATTCAGGAAAAAATGACTTAAAACTAACTATTAAACCTATACTAGCACACAATCTTTTAATAAAAATTAAGTATTATATACATAAGATTGGTACAGCAATAAAATCGATTGTCAGTATGATGGTCCTAGACAGATCATTCCATGTCTGAGAAATATAAAAGTAATTTGCGCTTGAATAATGAAGGATTAATTGAAAAAATTTTCAGGTGATATGTTCCATAATCTTGCCACTCGCACCGAGTATGGTCGTTCAAGTACCAAATGGGAGAAATGCTCAAGAAGAACTTGAGTATTTCTACTGGTGGACAAAAAGGTGATAGAATTCACAAGATACAACGGAAGACCATACTTAACAATGCAGAAGAAGAAATATATACACCTAAAACGTAAAAAATTTTCAAACGAACAACATACACTTCCACTTTAACTATATTTCAACTGACTTCAAAAAAGAGATTTCAAATCTCAAAATTGTGAAGTTTGAGCATAATGGGCAGAGATCTAATAGCAAGCCTATCAAAAACAATTCTACGTAAAACTAAATATATATACAAAACAAAAGCCAATGCTCTCATATTAACAAAAAGGTATAATGAACAAAAACAGCCAATTTTTATAGCTTCTTCATTTTTGACATTACAATTTACTATTTTCTACTTCAACCCTATATATTGGATTCAAATGATTGTCTATTGGTGCAATATTAGATAATAGGGAGATGTCGTGCATATCACGATAAATTAAACGGTGCTTGTTTTTCGTTTTATTATGAAAATCTTCGGAAGATCCAGATAAATTTTTCGTTTCTGTATGAGTTAGAATGTTTTCGGGATAGAAATCATCACCTGAATGCAAAAAAGTAATAATAATAAATTAAATTAACTTGTCACGATTACAATTATTGTAAGCATCTACCTGGCAGAGTTCCCACTAGAGCATCCTCACATCGATAATATGCTAACATGAGTAGTGTACATCCTAAAAGAGCTCTTCTTTTGGCAAATTCTTTCAGCTTAATCCAGCTCACCATATTTGAAAGACGACTGATTTCAAAAAACAGCATTGGAGGTAACCAAATTTTCCGTTCCTTAAACATTTCTATTGCAAGGGAAGGGGAAATCCACTAAAACGAATGTCAGTAAAGGAAACTGTTTTGCTGTATTAATGTTGTTTACCAATTCTTCTTCCACCTCAGATGGTTCCAAAAGTAACTGCGGTTTATTTGGTAATGTTACTAAATACAAAACTGTGTCATATTTTTTTAAGGCCGCTGGTGGACTACGCCATATACTCCATTCGTGTAGTGACCAAATATCTGGAACAACATTTAAATGCCTGCACAACTTTAAGAATTCCGCAGGATTATCATGGACTTTTTCTTGCCAATATGATTGATTAAAATTTTCGTAGATTATTCCACAGCCTTCATGTTTACAAAACAATTGAGACTTCGTCCGACATAATAATATTCCAACTTCCTCGAACACTTCCCTAATAGCGGTTATACGTAGGGAAATATCACGCGAAAAGCAATTCTTGCTCGTCATCAATGGATGCGGTCGATTTGGAAGATGTTCCAAACATAACATGGTCAAATCTTTCCGTGATATACCAAATGTTTGAAAATGTTGTAGCCACTCAAAATTTTCATCTGCTTTAGAATCAAATACACCTCCCGGAAAGACATAATGGTCTGGAGCATATGCTGTACGTTCGGTTCTCTTAGCCAAAAGTATCTGAAAACAAGTATATACAGTAGTAAGTTCGGCCGGGCCGAATCTTAAATACCCACCACCATGAATCAAATATAATAGTTTCCTTTGAAAATTTCAGGGGGGTTTGGTGACAGATATTTTCCCAAGCAGATCAGTTCAACCAGTACGCTTCCCACAGATAAATGTAAATATTTTACCTATGAAGACTAGATAAGATTCTGAATTTATAAGAACCATTTTTTGTTTGAGCTTTAGAGGAATCATAAACATATCTTGTAAGTGTGCAAGAAAATGATGAAATAACGCCTTGCTTTGAAATCTAAAATCTGTAGATTTTCATCCCAATTATTTAAATGATTACGAGAAGTAAAATCTGGAAATTTTGCATTTCATGATCAATGCGCCTTCTATACCCTTAATAAGTGAAATCAGTCTATATGGAGGCCTTACCAAATGGGCCGATAAAACTAAAATGCCAGTATATTTTCAATTTGTGGCAAATCGGATAAAAACTACCAATTTCTAGAAACCCTAGGAGTTAAATCGGAAGTTCGGTGTAATGGGGGCTATACCAAAACATGGAAAGATACACACAGTATTCAGCATATTTAATTGTAGTTCTAGAACCTAGACCCCAAATCGGAGGGCCGGTTTATAAGGGGGATATATCTCTTTATTTTCCTAGAATACGTCTAGATTTCCAATTTCAGGCAAATTGGGTAAAAACTACGGATTCTAGAAGCCCAAGAAGTAAAATCGGGAGATCGGTCTATATGGGGGCTATATCAACACATGGACCGGTACTCACCATTTTCGACACACGTCTTTATGGTCCTAGAATACCTCTAGATTTCAAATTTAGGCAAATTGGATAAAAATTACGGATTCTAGAAGCTGAAGAAGTAAAACCGGGAGGTCGGTATATATGGGGTCTATATCAAAACTTGGACCGATACACCTCATTTTCGGCACACCTCTTTATGGTCCTAGAATACTTCTAAATTTCCAATTTCAGGCAAATCGGATAAAATGGATATGGATGGATAAAAACTACAGTTTTTATAAGCCCAAGATCCCAAATCGGGAGGTCGGTTTATATGTGGACTATATCAAAACTTTGACCGATATAGCCCATCTTCGAACTTGACCTGCCCTCAAACAAAAGACGAATCTGTGCCAAATTTCAGGACGATAGCGCCATTATTGAAGGCTGTAGCGTGATTACAACAGACAGACAAACATGCTTATGTATAATTTCTCCCTGATCAAGAATATATATACTTTATATAGTCGGAAATCGATATTTCGATGTGTTACAAACGGAATGACAAACTTTTATACCCCCGTCACCATTCTATGGTGGTGGGTATAAAAAGTTATTGTTAAGTTACAACATTTCAAACAGATTCCATTGAAATTTACCTGGTAATCATAACACTGTCCCTCAACATGATGATTTGCAGCTATTATAACAGATGCCGATGGTCTATAAATCTTTTCAAAGTCTTCGTTTGGGATCATCGTTTTATGGAATTTTATTATTAAGGCCCCGCCTATAATACAGTTATGTATGTGCAAACAGCTAAACGATATAAATAGCGAAAATTATTTAAAAAATTTAATCTTAGAATCCAGGTTTTTATCAGCAATTTAATCAGTCCAGTGGTCAACAACCACCAAAACATCAACTATCATATGCATGAATTTTGTTGTTGTTGTATATTTTCGATAAAACAACAATCGTTAGAGATGGCACACATTGTTCATTGGAAAAATGTATAGGTGGAGTGCACAACGATTTTAAATTTAATAATAATTAAATTTAATAATTATGGCCGGTATGCACCTCCAGCCTAAATGTTAGCTACCCAGAACAAATGCATTGTTATATATTTGCCAACGAAAATTCCATGGAGCGTTATTACCGATCGTTTACATTTTACTCCCTTAAGAAATACAATGCAACTGCGTTATCGGCACGCGAACGAAATTTCCTCGCGCGCTCCTTGTGTTAAGCGACGAAGCTCATTTTAGGCTAAAGGCCGGTATGCACCTCTAGCGAAAAATTTCATTCCCATAAGAAATGCATTGCTATTTATGCTAACGAAATTTTCGGTAGCGTTCAATTTCGTAAGCTGGTACGCACCTCTAATGAAAATAACAGGGTTGTCAAAAGCATATTTTGGCAGCAAACATTTAATTTATTACAATCATTGTGTGCGTAAAAGTTTTAAAAGGTCTGTAAATAATAAACAATTTATTTGAGGAATATTTCGAACATATATTAACAATTTTTAAAAGCTATTAGCTGGTTTAAAATTTGTGTACACAGCCCTGTTTTTTTTGTTGTAGACTTAAATAAATTTTTGCTACCGAAAATTTCGCTAGAGGTGCATACCGGCCTTAAATGGGTTCATAAATAAGCAGAATTGTCGATTTTGTCGAATGAAGATCACAAAACGGTCATTTTGATCATTATAACTAAATGTCCGGATACAAAAAACATGTTTAATAAAATAAATAACGTAAACAAAAAAATCCATCGTCAAAAATGAATGAACGGTACGGCGAAGTCCAAGTCAAAACTAGCTTTTGAGAAGTAAAATAAAATGCACTCTTCCCTATAGCATTTTATTGCTTTTAATTTCACAGTCTAGTGTAATAGTAGGGCTGTTTTCTTTTAGCACTGGATGCAACATTTGTATGGGCTATCCAGAACATCGTTGCACTGGTGTTCTATCCAGAACAACTCCCCTGCCAGCATTTCAAAGTTCCATTTCATCCTCATCGCTACCACAGACTCGTAAATGTCACCACAACCATCGCGAACTGTGATGGGGAAGCATATCAAAAAGTACAAAATGTACATGAAAGTATTTTGCCATCACTACTGTTAGAAGAGCCATTTTATTTTTTGTGAAACGCCAAGCGCAACCAGCTTGTTATATTTTATTTAAATAAAAACGAAAATAAAGTTCTGAAAACATAGATATTACGCTTAAAATTGTGAAAGGTATATGGTGAACAATTTTTGACTTTCCAAATGGAATAAAGTGATAGTTTTTCAAATATTTTTCCAGACACGCTGCCTCCATTGGGAATAAAAGTATTGGCTGATAGACGCTACAACATTTAACTTACAACTTGTAACTCAAAATCAATCTCTTATTAATGCATAAAAATGTGTTAAATGTGATGATGTAGTCGTATAAATGTTATATTTATGAGAATTTATAAATGTTTCATAAAATTAATAAACATCTAAACAATCGTGTTTTACTTGACCACAATGATTCTTTTACAACTATCTTAAAATGCACTTGGTCTGATTGTTTGAAGGGGCTCTTATTGGCGTCCTTCTAAATGTATCCATAAGGGCTCCTAATAATTGCACTCATGCGATACTTTTTTGTAGTAACTTGGCGTGGTACAACTTCTCAATAGTGACGGCGCTTTTCCGAGGAGTTTTGGATATCGTATACGACTGTTTTCGACGTAGTGGGGATTCTCAGAAGCGCCCCCAAATTCAAAAAATGTTGGCAGGGTCATCAGTGCAAGTCGCGCCGATGTTGCCGGATTGTATTTTGATAAAGTGATTCACAATAGCAACTTATTGTGACTAATTTATCAAAAAACATGTAATTCAAAGTGGTACAGTGTCATAAATAATCGCAGCAGTAAATATTTATTACAAATTGGAGCATTTCATATATTAAAAATGCAAGATTTAACTTCTTTTCTGTGATTGTTTTTAAACAGCTGATGACAGTGTTGCATATTTTTGGAGATGTTCTGGATAAAGGTGGGTACTATGTTTGTTGGCACGAAAAAAACTTCACTTAACCATTCTTTCGCGTTGAAAAATGAGAGTGTTGACAATACATTTCGAACGAAGAAAACAGCTATTTTGGAGCTATTCCGCGTTTATTTCTCCGCAATTTAATTGACAACATCGCCAAATGTCATACTATTTTTACTTATACATGCAGCAGCTGATTGTTTACATACACGCATTCATGATAATTGTTTTGAAAAGTGTTTTTCTATCAGTTTTTGGATTGTTTTGCAAAAAAATAAGCTCCAGCCGCTCTACTCCTGGTGTCTTACCACATTCTGCAACAGCTTTCACAACATGTGGTACATTGTCTTCTTCAGCTTTTCCAAATGGATACCGTCAATTTGTAACGCACATCAAAAAAACATATAATTCCGGTGTTATGCTAACTTTTACATCATGCGCAGCAATGGACTCATTCATCAACAAACTTAATTCGTTGGTGTCCACAATATCTACACAATCGCATTGCAATACCATGCTGTTGCCGCCTCACTAGCAATTTCAAATCCAGTGGTCACCACCACGGTTCCCACAAAGGATAATAACGCCATTTCATTTGCCAATGTTGTTACATCTGGGGGAACAACCAACTTAAGCCCATAACTCAAGTTCAAGGGTAGTTCCTAAGCCAAAGTCACTGTTCCCGACTTATATTTCGTCACAAAGGGATGTTAGTGTTCTATACCAGACTCTTCGTTGACTGAAATTAATACATTGAGAAGCAATTGGCTGGTTTACTGAAGGATGTTATACTCTCCCAATGTATAAGTTCCAATAACTATTTCAGTCACGTTATGAAATTCAACCAGTGTTTTGAAATTGATAAAATGCAAGAATGCCGCTAACTGAAATTTAAAAGCCACAACGAAATTAAATCGTTTCATTCCAGCCTATCGCAATCATTTTGGACAAATGATGAATACAAGAAAATTATTTTGCTATTTAAATAAAAATTATTTAATTATTTGCTATAAACATTTATTTTGGATATAACTTTGTTCAGAAAAATTTACTAATTTTATATTAAAAAGTATAAAACATATAAGACCACCCAATTACTTATACCCCGGTATATAAAAATAAAACAAGTTCGATTATAATTTTATTATGATTTTTTATTAATTTGTACATTTATACACTAATTAAAGACCCTAGAACACAATGTTTTCTTTTCTGGATTATAAGCTTTCTTTCATTAATATTGTTATATTTAAAAAATTTTAATTATCATTTCTCATATTTAGCTTTCATGTTGTTTCCATTAAAAATTAAAATTGCATTAACATTTCTTTTGTTCAGTTCTCATTCATTTACGCCTCTTAAGGCCGGTATGCACCTCTAGCGAAAAATTTCATTCCCATAAGATATGCATTGCTATTTATGCTAACGAAATTTTCGGTAGCGTTCAATTTCGTAAGCTGGTACGCACCTCTAATGAAAATAACAGGGTTGTCAAAAGCATATTTTGGCAGCAAACATATAATTTATTACAATCATTGTGTGCGTACAAGTTTTAAAAGGTCTGTAAATAATAAACAATTTATTTGAGGAATATTTGGAACATATATTAACAATTTTTAAAAGCGATTAGCTGGTTTAAAATTTGTTGTACACAGCCCTGTTTTTTTGTTGTAGACTTAAATAAATTTTTGCTACCGAAAATTTCGCTAGAGGTGCATACCGGCCTTTACACACAAAAAACGAGCTCGCTTAACAAATAGAAAAGGGAGCAATTACGAGGAGCGGTAAAATAATAAAAAAAATACAATTCATTTCTTTGTAAAAAATGGGTGTTGAATGTAGAAGCACTGGGTTTACAGAGATAAGACGAAATCGTTTTTAAGCATATTTTAAAAAATAAATCTTCATCGATTACATCTGCAGTATTATGACAATTAGCTTCTTCTACTTCTTCGTGTTCTCTGCAAACATTATGTTGCATAACATTAGTCAATTCTAAATTAGCAGGGGATGATGATAAATGGTGGCCTGGTTGTATCTCTACAATATGACGCTGATGGAATGCTATTGTTGCTGATGGCTGAAGCGATTATGGTACTGTTGTAATAGGCGGAGTTTCCAACGGGCACCGGTCGCCGATTGGAAACTCCTAGAAGACATTCCTTAGGGTAAAATTTGAAGAATTAGTAATAGTGGCTAATGTTGGAGTAGTATTTGCTGCCACCCCAATGGGACCACTCACTACTTGGGCGGCCGTTGTATTTGGTTGTTGCAATACAATATTTGCGGTCACAGCCACTGTGGTCGTGGCAGGTGTTGAGGGTGCTATGTTGGAGTTGTTCACTGTAGCTGATGTAGTGGCTGCAATTGTGGGTGTCAGGGATGTGAGGACAGATGCTACTGTGGCAGAAACGGCTACAAAACCAGATGCTGTTATATATGTTATATACATATAGCACTCCGTTATTTTTATTTCGTCAATCGAATTGCATTTTTAAATAACAACGCGAACCACTTTTGTATTCTAATTTAACACAAATCATTTGAATAAATCAATTATTTCTTAATTCACATTACAAATGGCGCCATGTTTTGAAACTAACTAATCTCAACATATGGAAGGATTTAAAGCCGACCTAATTAGGGACTATGCACTTTATGTCAGTTTTTCAACTCGAAAAAAACAAAGTACCACAAATGAAAAAATATTTCGGTAGTTTTTCGCATTTTTGGTTTTGTATGGGATTTCGCTTCGGAAACCGAACATAGTACCTACCTTAAGCGAGTACTCTGTTTTCTTTTAGTCCTTCACGGCTTAGGATACCCAGTGCTAAAAGAAAACAGCCCTAGTGTTATTATTTTGAATAGATTATCAGCAAAATATGTTTAGTTTGTAGTTTTTGTCTGCAAATAAAATGCATTGCAGAAAAGTCAGCTGTTTAAATTTCGATCAAAAGTCCGAAAAAAGTGTTCTCTCGTGTGAGCCAGAACAACTAGCTTTTGGTGGTGAGACCTTGAACAGGCATGAATAATAAATAATGCTAAAAAGCCACAAATTTGAATTAGTTTTTCGGAATCCCGAAAAATTCCGGGATTCAAAATAAAAAAATCCGAGGATTCGGGATTAATGCCGTCCCGAAATCCCGGGTGACAGCCTTAGTCACTTACGAGCCTGTGGTAGCGATGGGAATAAAATCGAACTTTGAAATGCTGACAGAGAAGTGATATCAGACATCTCCATCACTGAGAAACGAAAATAAGTGTTGATATGAGTAATTGGCTGTAAGCGTAATAACAATAAGGGCCAGTTTCTCAATGTTGTTTTATTATTTATCGTGTCGATAAAACAGCTGATCCCATACAAAAATTTTACTAACCGGAGGTCTATCCTCCGGTTAAAATTAATCGGAGGATGAGAAACTGGCCATACGGCTGTTTTCTTTTAGCACTGGATACCCTACGCAGTCACGGACTAAAGGCCGGTACTCTGTTCGGTTTTCGCGTTGAAACTCCATACAAAACCAAAACATGCGAAAAACTTGCGAAATTTTTTCCATTTGTGGTACTTTGTTTTTTTTTCGAGTTGAAAAACTGACGTAACTCGCGTATTCAGTATTTTCATAACATGGCGCCATTTGCAATGTGAATTAAGAAATAATTTATTTATTAAACTGATTTTTGTGAATTTATAACACAAAAGTGGATCTGATTATTATTTAAAAATGTAATCTGATGATTGATAAAACAAAGTATAACATGGATTTGTATTTCCATAATAAACTAGCAACCGACATCTAGCCGCTCCCTACTATATGGTAGAATATAAATAATTTATATAATATGAAATTTAAACACAAATGTTAACAAAATAAAAGCTTTATTTGGTGAATTATATTTTACAATCGTTTCATTTGTACTGGGCATCGGGATAATAAACACAAAACATAATTTAAACAAAAGGAGGCACAGCAATTGATGTTCCAAACAAGCATTAGCACTTCAACCAATATGTACAGTACAGAGGTAGCAATGAATGGAATCACAAGAATTAATTGCTGCGTTCCAAAAAATAAAATGCAGCACTGTAAAATTAGTTTTTTTAATTCCAAAGATATTTGTAAAATAAATTCGCCTGCTTCTTCTTTTTCAAATTATTTATTTTGTATGCGTGTGTGTGTAAATCGAGCCACTAGTTGCGTATGTATATGTAATCATTTCGTGACAGTCTGCGATGTTGTCCATATATTTCGACGAAATAAACGCAAAAAAGCCCCAAAATGGCTGTTTTTTACCCTCAAAATATATTGTCAACACTATCATTTTTCAACGCGAAACAATGATTTAGGGGAACTTTTTTCGCACCAACAAACAGAGTACCGGCCTTAAAAGAAAACAGAGTACTCATTTATCCAGGACATCTCCAAAAAATATGCAACACTGTCATCAGCTGTTTAAAAGCAATCACAGAAAACAAGTGAAATCTTACATTTGTAATGTATGAAATGCTCAATTAGTAATAAATATTTACTGCTGCGATTATTATGAATCTGTATCACGTTGAATCTATGTTATTCGATAAATTAGTCACAATAGATTGCTATTGTGAATCTAAAAAGCATCACTTTATCAAAATGCAATCTAGCAACACCGACGCGAATTGCACTGATGAGATGTTCTGGATGGAACACCAGTGCAACGATAGGGCTGTTTTCTTTTATCACTGGATACCCTAAGCCGTGAAGGACTAAAAGAAAACAGAGTACTCGTTTATCCAGGACATCTCCAAAAATATACAACACTGTCATCAGCTGTTTAAAAACAATTTCAGAAAACAAGTGAAATCTTACATTTTTAGTGTATGAAATGACCAAATAGTAATAAATATTTACTGCTGCGATTATTTATGACACTGTGCCACTTTGAATTTCACGTTTTTCGATAAATTGCTCACAATAAATTGCTATTGTGAATCGAAGAAGTGTCACTTTATCAGAATACAATCTGGCAACATCGGCGCGACTTGCACTGATGAGATGTTCTGGATAGAAAACCAGTGCAACGATGTTCTGGATAGCCCATACAAATGTTGCATCCAGTGGTAAAAGAAAACAGCCCTAATATTGTTTGTTTTGTCCCTTTACCAAAAGTCGTTAAAAGATTCGACATAAAAATGAATATCTTTACATCAAAGAAAATTTATTTTATATTCGATAATTTATAGCTTGTTTTTGTATGTCGAACGAACTCTATCGATCGACTGAAATGGAAACAAACAGCCGAATTTATAACCAAACTTAGCTTTTTCAATACATCTCAGTCGATTGCTTTTTATTTGAAACATTGCATAATTTTTACATGAAGGTTATTTTGAATTTGCAATTTTAAAATGGTAAGGGTAAAGGTACTATGTTCAGTTGTCATGCTGAAAATCAGCTTATTCTCACTGTTACTCTTTTTAATCAATTAATTTTGAAATATGAAATGTTTGGCAATCAATGTATTGCATCTTTTCCATCCATAATTTGACAAGACTTAATAAAAATATAATCGCCTTCATTTAATTTTTTGTATTTTTAATTTAGTGAACTTTTATATTACATGAATAACACAGACGAAAACACGAATACATACATTTTTGTGTCCTAGTATAAAGTACCCAAACTTTAAAAGTGATTTACATCCTATGTATGTATGTATCCTTAATGCAATTCATCGTACTGTTACGAATTTGATAATTATAGATATAAGTTTATTTAAATTAGTTTCCGTTAATTTAAAATTTCAAATTGTAACGATAAAATTTTGCTATCACTTGTTGGAATCATCTATTCATTTTCTAGTATTTTCCTGAATTTCTTTTATGTTCTTTTGTTTGCTTACCGAAATGTTAGTTCTTACGCTCTCATAGAATAGCAACCCCTTTGCTTTGTTATTCTGCATTCTCATTTCATCTCATTGTCTATTGTCATTGTTGTTGTAGTAATGCGAGCATATATCTATGTGAGTGTGTATGTGTTTGGCAGCCACCAGACGAATAACTTAATGGTCGTAGATCCCTCTAGCATTGTCTAAGAATGTTCTGGCGTTGCCAGAATATTGTAGTGCTACCAGAATGTTCTCGTATTGCCACACCGTCATATATAAAAGCGCTCGCATGCTGCTAACGAGTCAGTCTTGATTAAAGCGTCAAACGAATAACTTCAGTGTGAACGAATTGTAAAGTGTGAAGTCATAGTAAATAAATTGTAGATTGTCGTTATTTAAAAGAACTGTGTTTTAATTGTCGGGTAATTAAAAACGCCTAAATATAAAAACGTAACAATTGGTGTCGGAAGTGAAATAACGAAAAAAAATCTACAATGAAGTTTAATGAGCTTCGTGTGGAAGACTTAAAAAAGGAATTGAGCAAACTGGAGCTGCCGACAACAGGCAATAAGGCCCAGCTTCAAAAGCGTCTACTGGAAGAGTTCGAGCGGCGCAATATTGATATCGAAAGACATGAGTTCGGTTATAAGGAAGATCTTGAAGAATCAGTAGTAGCCAGCGCCTGGGAAACTCCATCTGTAGCTTCTAATGTTGTTGATTACACATCGATGGTCAATATTTTGAGCAAAATGATGGAAGCTAATTCTAGAAAATTGGAAGAAAAATTCGACGAAAATTCAAAAAAGATGGACGAAAATTCAAGAATTCTAAATGAGAATATTCAACAAATTGCTGAAGGCATGGAAAAACGTGTGGACCATATCGAAAGCCAAATTGGGGAGCTGGATAAAAAGATTATTTCTGTGGATGAGAAAATTATGGTTCATGATGAGAGGTTTCTACACATTGAAAGAAAAATGTCAGAGCTGGAAATTAAAGGTGGACCAGTGCGCGTTATCGAGGGCTCGAAAACCAAACCTCCTGTTTTCGATGGCTCAACTTCATTTGATGTATTCAAATTCCAATTTGAAATGGTTGCTTCTAGAAATTTATGGAACGAAAATGACAAAGCAATTGAACTTCTATTGGCATTAAAGGGCAACGCCGCTGATGTGATACAAAGCATTCCCGCTGCCTCTAGAAATAATTATAATGAAGTAATAGCGGCACTTCAACGTAAGTACGGCGGAGAACATAAGCAAGACATCTTCAGAATGGAATTAAGAGGAAGAGTCCAGAAGTCAAATGAGACTCTACAAGACTTTGCAACAGAGGTTGAGCGGTTGGTGCTTTTGGCATATCCAGGAGAGAGTCACCCACTTGTGGACCGCATCAAAATTGAGACCTTTGTGAATGGCATTCGAGACCCAGACATAAAATGTGCAACATATGCCGCACAAAAAGCTACATTCACAGAAACAGTGACATTTGCACTTGTACAAGAGACTGCGAGATTGCTGGCACGGCCTCAAATTCACAAAGTACGCAGAGTAGAGACCGAGTGTGAAGAATCGAAATCGGTCATTGAATTGGTAAAAGAGGCTCTAAAGCAGATAATGCAAGAAATGAAGCAGCAGGCAAATAAATCTAGAATAAAATGCTATAACTGTGATAAGGCTGGACATCTTTCCCGGGAATGTAAAGCGTGGCGTAAAACGTCGGGGTCAATCTCGCCATCTCCATTAAACAATAGTCAGAAGAAGCCGACCACAAAGCCAAGCGACTCAAATTCAAATTTTGCGGATAATAGAAAAGGTGGCAAACAAGTTATTCATCAAGCCTTGACACGACTGCATTGCAATGTAGAAAACAGACGCTACTCGAAGGCTGAACCAAAGGAGACAGTTGTAAATGTCAGGCAGCTACACATCGAATCTGGCACAGACTGGTCAACAGAGCAATGTAAAGATCCCATTCTGAGAAAAATTATTTCGGCAAAACAAGAAAATAAGAAACCTAGCAAGAAAGACATCGCAGCCGAAAGTCCACTGATGAAAGCATACTGGGCTCAATGGGATAGTTTAGTTCTAGTCAATGGATCCCTGCAACGTAAATGGGAAAGCGAAGATGGCAAGAGCAGCCGAAATTTGATCATCGTACCGGACTCCAAAATAAGAGACGTTTTGGCGGAGTTCCATAATGGTCCCAGTGGAGGTCATCTGGGAATAACCAAAACAGCCGAGAAAGTGAAGCAACGATTCTACTGGGTTGGATGCCAGAAATCAATTACTGAATGGGTAGCCAATTGCGAGAAGTGCATGAAGGCGAAAGGTCCAACAAGGAAAAGTCGAGGTCCTATGCAAGAGTATAGACCAGGAGCCCCGTTTGAAAGAATAGCAATGGACGTTGCAGGCCCTTTCCCAGTAAGTGACTCTGGAAACCGTTATGTCCTTGTGGTCATGGATTACTTCAGCAAATGGCCGGAGGTGTATGCAATTCCAAACCAAGAGGCAAAAACGATTGTGGATGTGGTCAACAAAAACTGGATATGTCGCTACGGTGTGCCGTCCGAGATTCACTCAGACCAGGGAAGGAATTTTGAATCGGCCATATTCAAAGAGATGTGTGAATCCCTTGGTATCAAGAAAACGAGGACTACGCCATTACATCCACAATCTGATGGCATGGTAGAAAGGTTTAATCGCACTCTGGAGGAACATCTTCGAAAAGTAGTGGACAACTGCCAGAGGGACTGGGACGAGCATATACCAAAGTTTTTGCTGTCGTATAGATCTGCCATTCATGATTCCACCTCTCGAACACCGGCCAATGTTCTATTCGGAACTGAGTTGAAGTTGCCTGGAGATCTGATATTCGGCGCTAAACCTAATGAGCTCGCCATGGAAAAAAACAGAAACGACATCCCAAACACTTTCGGTGAAGTTCACGAATCAGTGCGCAACAAAATAAAAATGGTCAGCAACAGAATGAAGGCGAGATACGATCGTGCTGTAAATACTGAGGGCTTCCAAGAAGAAGAATTGGTTCTGCTGTTTAACCCGCAACGAAAGAAAGGATTGTGTCCTAAACTGCAAACACAGTGGGAAGGCCCATACAAAGTCATCAAGAAGATCAATGATGTTGTATACCGGATTCAGAAGGACGACAGCCCTAGATCAAAGATGAAAGTTGTACATCTGGAACGATTGGCTCCTTACGGAACAGGTTCTGTGCCTGTTCGGGACGAACAGGCTTAAGCGGGAGGCAGTGTTACGAATTTGATAATTATAGATATAAGTTTATTTAAATTAGTTTCCGTTAATTTAAAATTTCAAATTGTAACGATAAAATTTTGCTATCACTTGTTGGAATCATCTATTCATTTTCTAGTATTTTCCTGAATTTCTTTTATGTTCTTTTGTTTGCTTACCGAAATGTTAGTTCTTACGCTCTCATAGAATAGCAACCCCTTTGCTTTGTTATTCTGCATTCTCATTTCATCTCATTGTCTATTGTCATTGTTGTTGTAGTAATGCGAGCATATATCTATGTGAGTGTGTATGTGTTTGGCAGCCACCAGACGAATAACTTAATGGTCGTAGATCCCTCTAGCATTGTCTAAGAATGTTCTGGCGTTGCCAGAATATTGTAGTGCTACCAGAATGTTCTCGTATTGCCACACCGTCATATATAAAAGCGCTCGCATGCTGCTAACGAGTCAGTCTTGATTAAAGCGTCAAACGAATAACTTCAGTGTGAACGAATTGTAAAGTGTGAAGTCATAGTAAATAAATTGTAGATTGTCGTTATTTAAAAGAACTGTGTTTTCATTGTCGGGTAATTAAAAACGCCTAAATATAAAAACGTAACAGTACATTTCCATTTATCAATTTTTTAGTGATTGATCGATGGAATCGAACTTTGAAATGCTGACAGGGCAATACTACGGAAGTTATCAATTATTAAAATGGCATTTCAACTTTACAAATACGTGAAAACACATCTACTTCTTACAAGAAGAGCGAGACATTATTACAAAAAAAAACCCATAAATTTAATTTAGTGCCTGTTTAGTACAAGTACAACAGTATCAAATTCGTACTCATGTCGGCTAGTTATCGGTCCGATTATTTAGTTATCGAAAAATATTGACGTCAGTAACTTCACGCAGTTTAATTTAAAAAGACTTGTCACGTTGAATGCCAGGTAGGATAGAAATAAAACGGACTGGTTGCAGAAGTCCACACATTAAAATCTTGCTACAAATTAAAAGAAAAAAATCATTAAGATTAACTTAACTGGTTAATAGTAAAAGTAAATGATTTTTGGTAGGAAATTGGACTTTGTAGCCGAGTTTACATTCTTCATGGAAAAAGACAAATATATGCAGCAGAACAATAACAAAGTTCTTGTTATGTGTTAATGAAAAAATATGATCGTTGAACTTTTTTTGTGATTGAACTATGGACCTCTAGCATAAATTTGCAATACCAGCAAATGTTTAATATCCATTTGCTAACGGTAATTAAGTGATGCCTTATCGTTAGTTTCAATCAAAAACAATTGAAGAAGAAGATGGGAAAATAGCAGCAGAGAGTATCAAACCATTGACGGCGTTCGATGCAAACGTGTCGTTTATGATTTTTTGTTCCACAAATTAAACTAAGAATAAAAAGAAATTTATATCAGGGAATGACGTAGAAAAATCGGTCAAATGTTTCTCATTATTATGTACACAAAATTTAACATCATTTGTGAGTTTTTAACAAAAAATATTGCAAATTAAAAATGAACGAACGTGTATGTATCGAACACCGTAAATGGGAGCAGCTCTAGTTTAGCTATACCTCGTAAAAAAAAATTTGTTTTGGGTCGATAGAGAATTAAATTTGACAACGAAATAAAAAGTAACCGGTTGGCGGTCGCAACCGGTTAACCGGTTATTCGAGCCTAAAGTGTAAGCAAATAATCGTTAATAAAACCGGTTTTAGTGATCCGATTACTTTAAAATATACATCACTAGAAAGCTAAAGGTACGACCTTTTTTGAACTGGTTCTTTTTTACAAAACCGGCTTTTAATCCAAAAACGCTCGATGTAAAGGTACAAAATTACTAATTGCATTGTGTAGCTAACACTTCTACCTATCCGTCAAAGTCATTTGCAAGCCGATATCTCCGTTAGAACCGGATATATTTGATCTGAAATTTAATTGTAACCGTAGAATTTCAATTTTGCCAAAAAGGAATTGTATTCAATTTTAATTCAAAGTTATTTTCGGGTTAGAATGAAAACAGTTAACATTAATAATATTAATAGTTAAAAAGCGCCGCAGGAGAAAAATTTTTCATTTTGTCTTTTCAAACCGGATATTGATAGGATCTGGGTAATATGTCTAATTGTAGGAATAAGAAAGCGCCGCAGGCAAAAAATCGCGCGATTTTTTTGAAAAAAAAATTATTTTGCAAACCGTATATGGATGGGATCCGGGTAATATGTCTAATTATAGGAATAAGAAAGCGCCGCAGGAAAAAACTTTTTCAAAAAAATCGCGCGATTTTTTTGAAAAAAATTTTTATTTTTCAAACCGTATATGGATATATAATAGTTAATATCACCGGTTATAGTAAAGATAGCAGCTTGACTTTGACCTTGACGGAAAGGTAGAAGTGTTTTTGTCTAAACGAAAAATTTTAGAGTCACAAATTATTATACATTATTGGTCCCCCGAACACAGCTATTTAGACACATGATTGCTACGTATACAATTTTAAAGAGGAATTGGAGAAAATGTTGCAAAGAAACCTTCCAACAAGCAAAATAGATAGGTTAGGTGGCAGCCCGAAGTATCAGGCTCACTTAGACTATTCAGTCCATTGTGATACCACATTGGTGAACTTCTCTCTTATCACTAAGCTCAATGACAAGGGACCTCCTTTTTATAGCCGAGTCCGAACGGCGTTCCACATTGCAGTGGAACCACTTAGAGAAGCTTTGAAACCCTCAGAAATGTCACCAGCATTACTGAGGTGGGATAATCCACCGCTGAAAAACTTTTTGGTGTTCGGTCGAAGCAGGAATCGAACCAACGACCTTGTATATGCAAGGCGGGCATGCTAACCATTGCACCACGGTGTCTCATGGCAAAATAGATAACGAACGTGTGTGAACCTAAAGTCGTGCACTTTTATCTATTCAAGAACAAGAGGCAATTTGGACATCTTGTTATAATTACAAAGTCTTTGGGTAAGATTCTAATATAACAGCCTGTTTCTTTATGTCGAACGAGCTCTATCGATCGACCGAACGACTACATGTTGGATTCTGAAGAAAGTAGTACAACACTTAATAAAAGCATTGGAAATCGGGAAAGAATAAATATAACGATATTTGAAAAAGTGTGCTCTTTTTCCGTATGTGTTTTTTTTATAGGCTGAATATTCTCTTTTTTCCTTTTCAAAATCTGGCATCCCTATCTGCAACTATCGTTGTAATCATGATACAATGCGATAAGTGTCTCCATACGAGAGTCTTGCGCCGAGTACTTTTGGTCGGCGGCGGCGGCTCGAAGCCGGCTCACATC
The DNA here is from genome assembly GCF_050003625.1 of Haematobia irritans. NCBI lineage: Eukaryota > Metazoa > Arthropoda > Insecta > Diptera > Muscidae > Haematobia > Haematobia irritans. The sequence goes on along the minus strand of NC_134398.1, from coordinate 69,108,580 downwards.
CGATGGATTTTGGCGATATCGGCGGCTTCAATGATATAAAAATGTTTTCTGGTTATCTTGTTATATTTTTGTGTTGCCATGTATAAGTAACACATTCTTTACAGTTTTTGAATTTAAGTGATGTTTTAGTTCTTATTATAACTCCTGCACTAGAAAAAGCTTCTTTGAATGAAGCACTAGTTGCTGTAAAAGGTGTTGAGCATACAACACCTTTTGAGCTACTTTTGCCAATTCTAAATTAAAGCAAAAGAAAATTAAAACTAATAAAACTTCGAAAAAGGATTAGCCTACGGAGTTTTCCGTTTCATCGACTTCCACATCGAAATTTCTTTTAATCTCTACACAGACAAAAAATTTCAGTAGTTAAACTAACGCCAAATGTAACTTATTTTTATTGGAAAAAATTTATTTGCTTGTAGTTAAATTATATTTTTTTTATCGAAATTTTCTAAAGCTTAATGAAATCTTGCTTTTTTAAGTATGTCTCAAAAATTTTATGAACTAAACGTGAGTATAAAGTTCAATGACAGTACACATAAGTTCAATATGAACTAAAGCAAAAGAAGATTTTCGTACGATTCCCAAAAATAGTAAGAATGAATTACTGTATGGTTAAAATGGTCATGATTTGGCGCCAATGATTTTCTTCTTTACTTTTAGTTAATTTTTTCTTCTATGAGATGATGTAATTTTGTGAACTGTAGTTAAAAAGTACAACAGAGCATTAAAATTTCCTGGTTTTAACAACGCTTTGTGGAAATTTCAAAATGTGGAGTAAAATTTAGTTCAATTTTCGTGCGAGATAGTTCATTCTTATTATAAATCAGTTCACTTTTTTCGGTGCAGGTCTAGGCTATTCTGCCTCTTTTGAAGTTGATGATGATAAATGAGAGATGTTCATCCTTTGCAGTGTTTTCACAACACTGAAAAACTGAAAAATAAATATTTTTTCGGTATAGAACAAATATTACGAAAAAATTGCGTATATCTTGGTTCAATTTAATTTTTGCTTTAAGGTGAGTACTATGTTCGAGTTTTTCACCAAAACACAAAATTAAAAGTGCAAAAATATATATGAAGACGATAACATTTTTATCAAGTGTCTTCAAATTATTGATGGAAAAGGTCCAATGTATTGATTGCGAACCATTTAATATTTCGAAATTAATTGATTAAAAAAAGTAACCGTGAAAATAAGCTGGTTTTCAGCTTGAAAACTGTACATCCCTGCCAGCATTTCAAAGTTCCATTTCATCCTCATCGCTACCACAGACTCGTATGTGACACTGCAACAATCGCCAACTGTGATAGTATTTTGCCATCACTATTCGCAAGAAAGTATTTTGCCATCAATATTGTTACAAGAGCCATTTTATATTTTGTGAAACACCAAGCACAACTAGCTTCTTATAATTTATTTAAATAAAAACGATAATGAAGTGCTGAAAACATAGTTATTTCGCTTAAAATTGTGAAAGGTATATTGGTGAACAATTTTTGACTTTCCAAATGGGATAAAGTGATGGTTTTTCAAATATTTTTCCAGGCAGGCTGCCTCCATTGGGAATAAATGCACTGGCTGTAACATGTACAACATGTAACTTGCAACTTGAAACTCAATTAATGCTTTTATTAATGCATAAAAATATGTTAAATGTGATGTGATAGTCCTATAAATGTTATATTTATGAGAATTTATAAATGTTTAATAAAATTAATAATCATCTAAACAATCGTGTTTTACTTGACCACAATGATTCTTTTACAACTATCTTAAAATGCACTTTCTCTGATTGTTTGAAGGGGCTCTTATTGGCGTCTTTTTAAATGTATCCAGAAGGGCACCTAATAATTGCACTCATGCGATACTTTTTTGTAGTAACTTGGCGTGGTACAACTTCTCAATAGTGACGGCGCTTTTCCGAGGAGTTTTGGATATCGTATACGACTGTTTTCGACGTAGTGGGGATTCTCAAAAGCGCCCCCAAATTCAAAAAATGTTGGCAGGGATAGTACTCAGCTTTACTTAGAAAATCGAATTTTGTTTTTAATAATAATTGGTAATCTGCGATATCCTTTTGTTGCTCGTTATTTTCGTCGACTTCAGATTCATCAGAATCTTCTCTCCTGGAGCGTTTAAAAAAATTGTGTAATTTTTGATTTTTCTACCATTTCTTTTTCGAACGATTTCAAAATGATTGTTTACGCTTTAGAATATCTGTAAAATTTTTGATTTACCAATTTTTGAGTCACCAATTGTTCACTTTTCACTTTACGATACATACATTGAACCTATAGTAGTGCGTAAGTGCGTGCTCTCCGTGTATACATTAGAATTACCCTGCAAATACGGTACTTTTTCATAGTAAGTGAAAAAAATGTGCATTAAAACTGGACAGTAAATAATTAAAAATGTTCATGCGAACTTATAAAATAATTTAGTATTTACGCTTTTTTAAAAAACTGCGAAAAACGCATTTTTATGAAAATCTTCGGCGACTTTGTGAATTCGTTCGGCGGCTTATTTTAAGCCGTTTCCAGCCATCAAGTTCTCGGCGGCGGCTCGTAAATATCGTCGGCGGATCGCCGAAGCCGGCTTGAAATCGGCTGGTGCAAGACTCTGCTCCATACTCGTACTCTGCATGTTGTTTGTACACGGCTAAATAAGCGAGAATTAAATTTTCTGCTACAGAATGAGAAAGAAGAGTTCATGTGTGATATCTGTGCATCAAAAGAAGACAATAATAAAAAAATAGCCAAAATACATCGGTAGCATCTGAACTGAGCTCAATGAAGTTATAATTGAAAAATCAACTAAGTGCTATGAGAGAATCAATGGACTTTATGTCAAAACAATATGACACTATTTTGAGAGAAGTGTCAGATAATAAAAAGAAAATTGAGAGTATTCAAAAAGAAAATAAAGCGTTAAAAGCAGAGATGAATATTATGAAAGAAACACTAAAATACCTTAATGACCAAAGGGTACGAAACGATTGTTTTATTAGTGGAGTGAAGCCACTTGATAATGTGTCTGCAGATCAAGCTGTTATGAATTTAACCAAGAGTGTTGGTGTTGAGATAAAACCAGATACGATAACAGATGCATATTTTCCAAAACAAAAACAATAATAAAAAGTCTATTGTGGTAAAATTCAACTCAAAGGTTGCAAAAAATCAAATGATGTCAATCAAACCAAAATTAAAAGAAAACGCTGAAACTAAAAACATTTTTGTAAACGAATTTTTGGGACGTGAAACTGCATATTTTTTAAATATGCAAAATCTTTGAAAACTGTTGGTTTTCGATCTGTGCGCACTGCTGGTAGTAAGGAGTGAATTGTCCAAACCAAGACTTTTGAGAAGAAGAATGAAGTTGACAAGTTGCTGACTGAAGCTGTAACTCATCAACCACAGAAAAGGCGATCACACAGCATAGAAACAATTGATTAAGTATCTGATATTGAACATCAATCACCAAATTAAATTTATCCTATTGAAATATGTTAAATTTATTGATTTAAACTTTGTTTTTCTCTTTTAATGTTAAATAATTATTATTTTTCAAATATAATCAAAATCGTGAATCATTAAAATCATTTCCTACTATAAGTCCCAAAAATTCAGTTCTTCACATTTTATAGACTTTTTGGAAAATTCCATACATAGTAATGGCAGAACACCATGTATTTTTCTTGGTGATGAAAATGTTGATGCTACTAATAACCACTTATTTAGCAGTATTTTGAATAGTCTCTTATGTTATGGTTTCACGAACTGTCACAACCTTATTACGCGGCCTAACAGTGGGTCTTGTCTTGATCACATTTATAGCAACATATCCAAGCCAATCGTTATTGCTTCTATTGAATATCGATTAACTGTTCACAATATGATATATGTATCTGTAAGTTCTGACATACAATTAGATGATGTTGTTGTTGAGGATTACTCTGTATGTGATTACGATAAACTAAGGCTTTATGTTCAGAATCGAATGGAGCAACTAGATTCCTTAGGTGATCCGTCTCTTGATATGGAGAATTTTCTTTCGAATATTAGTTTGGCCATAGATGATTCGACAATAGTAAAGAGAAGACGAAGATCTCTGAAAGAAAAACTTACTCCATGGATTAATGGGAATTTGCATAAACTATTTGGACATAAGAGACGTTTGTTGAAATTACGTAGAACGTATCGAGTTAATGAGGAGATCAGATTGCGGTTGAGGAGAATAAGTAACGTTATAAATAAAGTATACAAGGACTCATTGAACAATTATTATTATTATTCTTTTCAAAATGATTTTAGGAAAACTTGGAAGTTCTTAAATGATTCGCTTGGTAGAGGGACTAAAGACTCGTGATTTCAATGGGGATTTGGTACAAGATGATTTGGATAAGGCCCAGATACTTAACGCGCATATCTTAGATTCGGTTCGAATATTGAAGACTATTGCATGTAATCCCACAGATAATTTTAATTCACTAATGTCCCTTGAACGCAGTAATTCGTTGTTTACATTAGACGCAACTACTCATGAGAAGATAGATAATGAAATTTCAAAATTACATGGACATGATGGAATATCACCCACTGTTTTAAAGGAATGTAGAGGGAGCATTGTGTCGCATATGGTCAACATTTTTAACAACATAATAGTTTCAAAGACGTACCCTAATATTTTGAAGATAGCCAAGGTGATTCCACTATCTAAAGATAGTAATGTTTTGGCAATCGACAATTTCCACCAATTTCACTTCTTCCGATAGTAAATAATATTTTTGAAAGAGTTCTTCATCTTCAACTATCTGAGTACTTTGAACAAAACGGTTTACTCTATGATTATCAGTACGGTTTCAGGAAAGGATGTGGTACCGAAGAGGCTATTGTTAATGTTCAGAACTACGTACGCCCAGAAAAAAGGGGCTCTAAATTTTGCACAATATGTGTAAATGTTCCTTATTTGAATAATTTTTTGCTAACTTTAATGACTTGAACTAAAAACAAGTATATACAGCACAAAGTTCGGCCGGGCCGAATCTTAAGTACCCACCACCATGAACCAAATATTAGGGTCTCCTTTGAAATTTCAGGAGGGCTTGAGGAGTTGAGGACACTTCCCGAAGATAAATTTAAAGATTTCACCTATGAGGACAATATCAGATTCTGGATGTTTGAGTTTTAGAGGAATCATTAACATCTCTTGTAAGTGTGCAAGAAAATTATAAAATACCGTCTTGATTTGAAATCTTAAATCTGTAGAAGTAAAATCTGGAAATTCTACATTGAGTTTCAAGCAATTTTCATGATCAGTGCGCCTTCTACACCCTTAAGAAGTGAAGTCGGTCTATATGGATGCATTACCAAATGGACCGATAAAAACTTAACCCGATACACGTTTTTGTGAGCCTAAAATACCAGAATATTTACAATTTCAGGCAAATTAGATAAAAACTACGGTTTCTAGAAACCCAAAGAGTTAAATCGGGAGATCGTTCTTATGGGGGCTATACTCATTAGCGTAGCTAGGGGGGGCTATAGCCCTCCTAGCTAAAAATTTATGGACTGAACTTATAGGTTCAATTATTGTTTTATTTCATAACAAGTATATACTGCCGTAAGTTCGGCCAGGCCGAAGCTTATGTACCCTCCATCATGGATTGCGTAGAAACTTCTTCTAAACACTGCCATCCACAATCGAATTACTTAAGTTGCGGTAACGCTTGCCGATGGCAAGGTATCTTAAAACCTCCTAACACCATCTTCTAAATTGTATGTAAGTCCATACGTGGTATATATTAAATCAATAAAGATCGATCCAATACGTATATAATTCAGTTTGACAAAGTAGACATAAAATTTTAACAAAATTTTCTATAGAAATAAAATTTTCACAAAATTTTCTATAGAAATAAAAATTTTGACAAAATATTCTATAGAAAGAAATTTTTGACAAAAATTTCTACAGAAATAAAATTTTAACAAAATTTTCTATAGAAATAAACTTTTGACAAAATTTTCTATAGAAATAAAATCTTGGTAGATTATTTGTGGCTCGAGTGGCAACCATGATTATGAACCGAATAAAATTTGAACAAAATTTTCTATAGAAATAAAATTTTGACAAAATTTTCTATAGAAATAAAATTTTGAAAATGATGAAAATTTTATTATGAACCGAATAAAATTTTAACAAAATTTTCTCTAGAAATAAAATTTTGACAAAATTTTCTATAGAAATAACATTTTGACAAAATTTTCTATAGAAATAAAATTTTGGTAGATTATTTTTGGCTCTAGTGGCAACCATGATTATGAACCGATATGGACCAATTTTGGTATGGTTGTTAGAGACCATATACTAACACCATGTACCAAATTTCAGCCGGATCGGATGAAATATGCTTCTCTTTTAGGCTCCGCAAGCCAAATCTGGGGATCGGTTTATATGGGGGCTATATATAATTATGGACCGATGTGGACCAATTTTTGCATGGTTGTTGGAGACCATATACCAACACCTTGTACCAAATTTCAGCCGGATCGGATGAAACATGCTTCTGTTAGAGGCTCCACAAGCCAAATCTGAGGGTCCCTTTATATGGGGGCTATACGTAAAAGTGGACCGATATGGGCCATTTTCAATACCATCCGACCTACATCGATAACAACTACTTTTGCAAGTCTATAGCTTGTTTCGTTCGGAAGTTAGCGTGATTTCAACAGACGGACGGACGGACGGACATGCTTAGATCGACTCAGAATTTCACCACGACCCAGAATATATATACTTTATGGGGTCTTAGAGCAATATTTCGATGTGTTACAAACGGAATGACAAAGTTAATATACCCCCATCCTATGATGGAGGGTATAAAAAAGGATACAAAAATAGACATCAAAATAATATATAATAAAGCAACTAAAAGTAGTTCCACACTTTTCCCAGCAAAAAAATTGGGATATGTTTTAAAGGCACAACTGTAAAAGCACTTCCAAAAATGTACTCGCAAAGAAGTTAATTATATTAACTACACAGGAAGTTTTTTACTTCAGTTGTTTCATATTTTAATGCGTAATTTTTGTTTTCTTTTTTCAAATAGTTTAAAAAAAGAGTAAGAATAAATAAAATGGTAAAAATTATTCAAATTTTGCCACAAAAATGCTAAATCCATTATAGAAAAATCGATCATTTTTGAAAATATTCAAACAAGCGTTAGAATGCATACAGAAACAGGCTGTTAGTTATTCAACTAAACCATAAACTCAATCACAGCTTTATTTCATAAATATCAGACTTCAAACATTGCCATCGGCAACTGCTACCACAACCCAAGTAATTCGATTGTGCATGAAAGTCTTTAGCGGAACTTTGTGCGGTTGTATATACTTGTTTAATTTTTATAAAAATGTAAAATCGGGGGGGGGCTAAATTTTTTCTGGGGGGGGTCTAAGCCCCCTCCCCAGAGGCCTTTTTACGCTTATGGCTATACTAAAATATGGACCGATACTCACCGTTTTCGGCACACCTCTTTATGACCCGAAAATACCTCTAGATTTCCAATTTCAGACAAATTGGATAAAAACTACGGTTTCTATAAGCCCAAGACACCAAATCGGGAGGTCGTTTTATATGGGGACCATGGACCGATACTCACAATTTTTGGCACACGTATTTGTGGTCCTACAATACCTCTAGATTTCCAATTTCAGGTAAATTGAATAAAAACTGCGGTTTCTATAAGCTCAAGAAGTAAAATCGGGAGATCGGTCTATATGGGGGCTTTACCAAAACATGAACCGATACTCGCCATTTTTGACACACCTCTTTATGGTCATAAAATACCTCTAGATTTCAAATTTCAGGCAAATTGGATAAAAATAACGATTTCTATAAGCCCAAGACCCCAAATTGGAGGGTCGGTTTATATGGGGACTATATCAAAACCTGGACCGATATAGCCCATCTTCGAACTTGACCTGCCTGCAGACAAAAGACGAGTTTGTGCAAAATTTCAGCACGATTGCTTCATTATTGAAGACTGTAGCGTGATTACAACAGACAGACAGACAGACGGACATCGTTATATCGTCTTAGAATTTCTCCCTGATCCAGAATATATATACTTTATATAGTCGGTAATCGATATTTCGATGTGTTATAAACGGAATGACAAACTTATTATACCCCCACCATTCTATGGTGGTGGGTATAATAAGAAAAAAAGTTGTATACAAATATAATGCACAATTTTACTAAAAAATAAAATAGTTCATATTTTCCTAAAATGGTAGAAGTTTGCTTAAATTGAGTTCATAAGTCTCTCAAATGAGTAAATTTTACTAAAATTGTACCTGTCTCGAACTTCGTACAGCGCTAAAGACATTTTAACAATTTTTAAATCCAATTTTTTCTTTCAACATATGCAATTTTCTTAAACAACAGAAAAAAATAATTATTTAAAAAAAAAATTTCTTCAATTTGACAAAAAGTATTAACTTATTTGTAACATGTTGCAATTAGAAAACTATTTTAGTTGAAATTTTCTAAAATAAACCTACATTTTCTTCCACGGTGGGTTCTTTTTTTTGGGTGTATGCAACCTGCTGCATATGGGATATACTAGTGTTGCTGGAGTATTATTTGATTTGTCGAAGGCTTTTAAAATGTTTGATCATTTTATAATTCTTTTGAGAATGTTAGATTCGTATGGGGTAAGTGGAGGAGAATTTAACCTCGTACGCTCATATTTACAGAACCGTAGGCAATTTGTGCAGATTGGGGTCGAGTTTATGCGCCTAAATAAACTATTTCTCATTAAAAAAAAAAAACAAAGATTATGCGTTTTAGACAAAATGGTAACTTCGATTCGAATTTCAGCATGAACGTAGGGGGTAACCTGATTAATGAAGTGAAGTCTATGAGGTATTTAGGCTTATATCTACAATCGAATTTATCTTGGGATCAGCATATCCGACATCTAAAGCAAAATGTTGCATCAGTTGCAGGCTTGTTGTACAAATTCAAGCATACATTTAATTAAGATACGAAGTTGATGATATTTAATACAAAGTAATCTTAATTACTTAGCAATCATATATGCCGGAATTTATAAACTGGAGCTACTATCATTTGTTTTTAGATGCCTTCATAATATAGGTCATCATACCATCGAATTTGTTCAAAACCAGAGCACTTTTAAAACTAAAAATAGTCAAAATGTAAGAGTAGCGTTATGTCGAACTGAGACAACGAAACAAACAAGCTTGAGAAATGTTCATTCTTATGCGTTTTTGTTCGACTGTTAACAAATGCGGCACCAATATTGCAGAAAGCTTTTTCATCTGTAGTTCTTCATGCAAAATTAAATGGACTCGATCATTTGAGATGTCCATGATATTAGCAATTTCACGCACTTTTATTCGTCGATCATTTAATACCATATCATACTCTTTGGCTACAATTTCTGTTGTTGTTGCTGTTTTTGGACGTCCACTACGTGGTTAATCTTCAATGCTTGTCCGAGCACGTTTAAATAAATTAAAGTAACCCAATTTTTTACTGTTGCATATGAAGGAGCACTTTCACCTAACACATCCACCATATCATTATGCATTTCTTGTCCCGATAAACGTTTTCATGTAAATATTTAATGACAGCACGCATTTCTAATTTTTCCATTGCAAAAAAATTGCGGATGCGTCTTTTTTGAACACTTGTTTCTATATGAAGGAGTTGCCAGATCGAAACAAAATTTAACAAAACACTTAACTTTTTTCTGTTCTAGGCTAAGAAGTTTCCGAACTGCCCTCGTATGATATTATGTAATATTTTGTAAATATAGAATTATTAAATAATTTTTAGAGTAAATTAATTTGCCAACATGCCTCTCAAATGCATTTCGGCGCCGAGGCACATATAACTAAATGAATTATTGTATATAAGTCATAAATAAATAAATAAATAAAAATGAGGAAATAAGTTTCATTGTTTAAATATTTACCAAAGTTTCGTGGCTTAAACGGTTAGAAATTGTCGTTAATATTGTCATCGACGAGAACATAGAAAATTCTGTCTCCTACTAAGTCATCAACGAAAATGTTTATGACAGTGTCTTCGATGAAACCGTGGAAGATTGCGTCTCCCTGCTTATCATTACACACAAAAAAAATTTGTTCTGATTTAATCACGAAATTAATTGATCCAATTAACTTTTTAATTGAAATGTCGTCAATCACGAAAATGATAGTATCCATCACAGTTTTAATTGGAAATTAAAGAAAATGCTTGATTAAAAAATTAATTGATTTTATTAGCAATTTTCAATTAATATTTTAATTGATTCAATTAAAAATGGCAGATATGTAGATATCACGGTATAAAAGTTTGTTAGCTAACGTAGTACTAACGGAGCTTCATGAAAATGGCGGTTAGTGTTTTAGTTTGATTACAAATTTATAGTTTGATATAAATTTTTAGTTAAAAATTAAAAAAAAAATGTCGATCAATTTTTTAAGTGACTTAGTCTTCCGAGTTTGATTAAAATGTTAATTGTATCAATTAATTTTTTAATTAAAAATTTTTAAATGTTTAATCATTGGTATAATTAGCTTAATGGTTCTATCTTGATTAAAAAGTTAATTGTATCAATTAATTTAATTGAAAAAATTTTCAACTGCAATCAACTTTTTAATTGGAAATATTTTGGTGATATTTTTTCTGTGTAACGACAAAGTAGACGAATCTGTAAGCGTCCTACGGGAAATAGATCAACCACAGGATCGGTACAGGGCTAGTCCCTGGTGTGTATGGGCCAGTCCAGTTCTCGTCAAAATGTATGGAAGGGACCGTTCACTTTAACATGGGTTTGTCATTGACATGACTTGGACTCATTCCAAAGGACACGCTCTGGGCCAATTTAGCAGGAGCACACCATAGGCAGGTCCTCAAGAACCAGTTCCGGACAAACTCTTATTTTTATTTTGGCATCCGAATCGCTCCCGAAAATTTTTTAAATATGTTGAAAATTAGGTTATTTTGATAATTGTATTTGACTAAATTTCTAGATTCAAAAAGATTTTAATATCAAACGAGTACGGAAATCAAAAACTTACGACTATTTAAAAATTACAACTAACTGGAGCACCGGTACCAGCAGTGAAGCCAATTTGGTGCTTTCTGCCATTTTCATTTAGTGCTTTTGGTGCTTTTTTTCAATTTGAACTGTATCTTTCTGTATCTTTTCATACAAAAATTCGGATTAGACATTCAAAAACTTTAGGAACTGAACTATATTGCCAAATATAGAATTTGATTTGATTTTAACAAAATTTTCTATAGAAATAAAACCTTGGTAGATTATTTTTGGCTCGAGTGGCAACCATGATTATGAACCGAATAAAATTTGAACAAAATTTTCTCTAGAAATAAAATTTTGACAAAATTTTCTATAGAAATAAAATTTTGACAAAATTTTCTATAGAAATAAAATGTTGACAAAATTTTCTATAGAAATAAAATTTTGGTAGATTATTTTTGGCTCTAGTGGCAAACATGATTATGAACCGATATGGACCAATTTTTGTGTGATTGGACTAATTTTGGTATGTTTGTTAGCGACCATATACTAACACCACGTTCCTAATTTGAACCGGATCGGATGAATTTTGCTCCTCCAAGAGGCTCCGGAGGTCAAATCTGGAGAACGTTTTATATGGGGGCTATATTTAATTATGGTCCGATATGGACCAATTTTTGCACGGTTGCTAGAGACCATATACCAATACCAATACCGGATCGAATGAAATTTGCTTCTCTTAGAGACTCCGCAACCCAAATCTGGGGATCGGTTTATATGTGCGCTATATATAATTATGGACCGATGTGGACCAATTTTTGCACGGTTGCTAGAGACCATATACCAATACCATGTACCAAATTTCAGCCGGTCCGGATGCAATTTGCTTCTCTTTGAGGCTTCGCAAGCCAAATCTAGAGATCGGTTTATATGGGGGCTATATATAATTATGGACCGATGGGGACCAATTTTTGCATGATTGTTGGAGACCATATACCAACACCATGTACCAAATTTCAGCCGGATCGGATGAAATATGCTTCTCTTAGAGGCTCCACAAGCCAAATCTGGGGATCGGTTTATATGGGGGCTATATATAATTAAGGACCGATATGGACCAATTTTTGCATGGTTGTTACAGACCATATACCAACACCATGTACCAAATTTCAGCCGGATCGGATGAAATATGCTTCTGTTAGAGGCTCCACAAGCCAAATCTGAGGGTCCCTTTATATGGGGGCTATACGTAAAAGTGGACCGATATGGCCCATTTTCAATACCATTCGACCTACATCGATAACAACTACTTGTGCCAAGTTTCAAGTCGATAGCTTGTGTCGTTCGGAAGTTAGCGTGATTTCAACAGACGGACGGACGGACATGTTTAGATCAACTCAGAATTTCACCACGACCCAGAATATAAAGGGTGATTCTTTTGAGGTTAGGATTTTCATGCATTAGTATTTGACAGATCACGTGGGATTTCAGACATGGTGTCAAAGAGAAAGATGCTCAGTATGCTTTGACATTTCATCATGAATAGCCGAACGATCTGCCACAACGTCGAATTTTCAGTGAATGGGCCCTAGAAAAGTTGGCAGAAAATCCGCTTTTTTATCGACAAATTTTGTTCAGCGATGAGGCTCATTTCTGGTTGAATGGCTACGTAAATAAGCAAAATTGCCGCATTTGGAGTGAAGAGCAACCAGAAGCCGCTCAAGAACTGCCCATGCATCCCGAAAAATGCACTGTTTGGTGTGGTTTGTACGCTGGTGGAATCATTGGACCGTATTTTTTCAAAGATGCTGTTGGACGCAACGTTACGGTGAATGGCGATCGCTATCGTTCGATGCTAACAAACTTTTTGTTGCCAAAAATGGAAGAACTGAACTTGGTTGACATGTGGTTTCAACAAGATGGCGCTACATGCCACACAGCTCGCGATTCTATGGCCATTTTGAGGGAAAACTTCGGAGAACAATTCATCTCAAGAAATGGACCGGTAAGTTGGCCACCAAGATCATGCGATTTGACGCCTTTAGACTATTTTTTGTGGGGCTACGTCAAGTCTAAAGTCTACAGAAATAAGCCAGCAACTATTCCAGCTTTGGAAGACAACATTTCCGAAGAAATTCGGGCTATTCCGGCCGAAATGCTCGAAAAAGTTGCCCAAAATTGGACTTTCCGAATGGACCACCTAAGACGCAGCCGCGGTCAACATTTAAATGAAATTATCTTCAAAAAGTAAATGTCATGGACCAATCTAACGTTTCAAATAAAGAACCGATGAGATTTTGCAAATTTTATGCGTTTTTTTTTTTAAAAAGTTATCAAGCTCTTAACAAATCACCCTTTATATACTTTATGGGGTCTTAGAGCAATATTTCGATGTGTTACAAACGGAATGACAAAGTTAATATACCCCCATCCTATGATGGAGGGTATAAAAAATAAGTATGTCCTGTTCTCCTGACACTTGTTGATATACATTTGTTAAAATCTTTAATTATTTGACAAATTTTTGTTACAAATAATTTATATGTCGTGATTAAAAATATCAATCAATTTTATTGTAGATCTACTCCTGATGAAGCAATTCAACGTAATTGCGAAATATTGAAGAATAAAGGAACTAATACATACAAAAAAACGATCTCAAGGTATTTAATAAGAAAATATGCTATGTTTCAAGCAAAAAACGTCTTTAAAAATTTGCTTTTTTGCTTTGTAGTGAAGATGCAAAAGGACAAGTTTAAAGGCAATTTCATTAATTTTAAGGAATTTTACTGAATTAAAGTTAAGTTGACCTTAGTCCAAACATTTTTTTCTTTCATGTTATGACAAAAATTTAACGATATCTTCAAACCTACTTGGACAATTTTAAAACAATGTAAACACGGCTTAAAGGGAATTTTTATTTTTTGGGAATTTTTAAAGATCAAAAAAAATTTTTTTTTTTGTTAAAAATCTCAATTTTTTTTCAAAACTTGAATGGTATCTCTAAAACTACTTGCACTGAAAAAAATATTTACGTGATATTAAAGATTACGCAATCTAAATTTTAGGATGTGAAATGTACAAAATATTAAGGACTATTTTTTTAAAATAATGAAATTTTAATTAAAATAAAGTTTATAATCTTTGCTTCAAAAATTTGTTTCATTAAATTTGGGACACAAATTTTGTAAATTGGCGTCCCTCCGTTAAAGTCGCACGTCTTTGAACTAAAGCTAATTTTCCTTAAAGTAAAGAAACACATTTTTGATATAAAGAAATTGTCCTTAAATCAACTGAAATATTGAAACTTTAGATTTAAGAAAAAAAAAAACGCTTTAAATATAGGCTAAGTCTTATTTTGAGGATTCAGCGTCTTTGATTTAAAGTTTTATAATTTGGATTTTTACAGCCTGTTTCTGTATGTCGAACGAGGTCTATCGATCGACTTAAATGCATAGAAACAGCTGATTTTTGGTTGTAAATTCAGCTGTTTGTTTCCATTTCAGTCGATCGATAGAGCTCGTTCGACATACCGAAACAGGCTCTTAAACTGGCATTTGTTTGTACGTGAGTACCTTTATTAATAAACCTCGAAGAGAGAATGAAAATTTGATAAATGAGATTAGGATACCTAATTTTAATTTTATTGGTCCTAGACTTAAAGGCAGATAGGTCTTTGGCTCGGAATCAATACCAAAATCATTTGGGCAAGATCAAAATTTTTGGATCCAAGTAAACTTTGTTTTGAGTGTGCAAAATTGAAAAACAATGTAAATACGGCTTAAATTGAATACTGTTAGGGATTTTCTTATTTTTTTTTGTACCCACCACCATAGAAGGGCGACGGGGTGTAATAAGTTTGTCATTCCGTTTGTAACACATCGAAATATCGATTTCCGACAATATAAAGTATATATATTCTTGATCAGGAAGAAATTCTATGACGATATAACCATGTCCGGCTGTCTGTTGTAATCACGCTACAGTCTTCAATAATGATGCAATCGTGCTGAAATTTTGCACAAACTCGTCTTTTGTCTGCAGGCAGGTCAAGTTCGAAGATGGGCTATATCGATCCAGGTTTTGATATAGTCCCCATATAAACCGACTTCCCGTTTTGGGGTCTTGGGCTTATAGAAATCGTAGTTTTTATCCAATTTGCCTGAAATTGAAAATCTAGAGGTATTTTATGACCATAAAGTGGTGTGCTGAAAATGGTGAGTATCGGTCCATGTTTTGGTATAGCCCCCATATAGACCGATCTCCCGATTTTACTTCTTGGGCTTCTAGAATCCGCAATTTTTATTCAATTTACCTGAAATTGAAAATCTAGAGGCATTTTAGAACCATAAAGAGGTGTGCCAAAAATGGTGAGCATCGGTCCATGTTTTGGTATGGTCCCCATATAAACCGACCTCCCGATTTGGGGTCTTGGGCTTATAGAAACCGTAGTTTTTATCCGATTTGCCTGGAATTGTAAATATTCTGGTATTTTAGGGTCACAAAAACGTATATTGGATTAAGTTTTTATCGGTCCATTTGGTAAGGCCTCCATATAGACCGATTTCATTTCTTGAGGGTATAGAAGGCGCACTGATCATGAAAATTGCTTGAAACTCAATGTAAAATTTCCAGATTTTACTCCTCCGGTGAAAATGTACAGATTTAAGATTTCAAATCAAGACGTTATTTTATAATTTTCTTGCACACTTACAAGAGATGTTACTGATTCCTCTAAAACTCAAACAAAAATGGTTCTTATAAATCCAGAAT
This sequence comes from Haematobia irritans, assembly GCF_050003625.1. Taxonomy (NCBI): domain Eukaryota; kingdom Metazoa; phylum Arthropoda; class Insecta; order Diptera; family Muscidae; genus Haematobia; species Haematobia irritans. The sequence goes on along the minus strand of NC_134398.1, from coordinate 69,092,726 downwards.
CTGATATAGTCTTCATAGGTAAAATCTTTAAATTTATCTTCAGGAAGTGTACTGGTTGAACTGCTCTGCTCTGTCCTCAACCCTCCCTGAAATTTCAAAGGAAGTCCTAATATTTGATTCATGGTGGTGGGTATTTAAGATTCGGCCCGGCCGAACTTACTGCTGTATATACTTGTTAATTTAATATGTTGAACCGTTTTCAAGTTATTCCAATATATGTAGCGGAAGTGCCCTATTTTTTAACATAACGGTATATCTCGAAAAATCGAGCTGATAGAAAAAAAACCAAGTGCAGATTTGGATTCAGCGACATCAAAATACTAAAAATTTGCTATGAATTTCAAATCAACACAAAAACAATTCAATGTTGTTCCCCTGGGTATTCAACAAAAAAATAATTCGATAATTTATTAAAAGTTTGACACAAATTTGGAAGCGTTTTCATTGCAGTTTATTAAAATACTCAGATGTATTTGCCTAAATTTGGCATTAACTTGACAATTTTACAATGAGAATATAGAAACCGAAAGCCGGTTGTGAGGCATTGAAAACACCGGTTCTGTCGATCCACCGAAAATGGGATTCTCACGAAAACCGACTATCGGTGTAAGAAGATAAACCGGTCCCCCGGTTTTGATCAGTCTAGTCTGTGCGCATAGTAATTCATTCTATTTATCTTTTAATTTGTTTCTCCACATAATACAGTTTTTTGCAATAATGTTTAATATACCAGTACTTGTTAAAATTTTTAAGGGCGATTTCGTTTCGGAAAAAATAAGTTGTCTTATTTTTTCCCTCATTGTGTTTTCGCCCAAATGAATATGTAATTCCAAAGTTATTGCTAATTGTTAATACTGTATTCGATGTTTTTCGAGAGTCGGTGTCGGGATACTTAAGGTTGATTAAGCACCTAATGCCTTCAGCGAAACATAACATAGGCTTATGGCTCAAATAGAGTTTAAAAAATAGTTATATATTTTAGTGTTATAGTTTTTTACCAAAAGGTGTTTGGAATGAGTACGCCCCCAAAACAATCGGTTCTCTAACATATGTCCCAAACCTATTTTGCAGGAAGCACGTATATATTGCAATGTTTGTATATTCTATTCGTATATATACTTCTAGCGTAAATATCTTACAGTTCTTAAAATGCCTAAACTTATGTATTATATCTCCTGGTAAGGCCAGCCCTGCACCGGCTTTTCTGATTTCACACACTCAAAAAAGGTGAACTCTCTATTTCACTAAAGCCAATTTAACTTTATTTTAGTTCATGGAATTATTATGTTTGGAGGAAGTTTCCTTTACTCTAATAATTTTTTGTGCACGTTAGTTAAATTAACTATAACCGAGGAAAAAAATATACTGAAATAAAGCATAACGATTAACTAAATTCCTGCCTTCCACAAAATAGTTCAGAATTTCTTTGAATTTGTAAACTTTACCAAAAATGCGTCCATCATGAACTTCGTATGTCACTAAAGACATTCTTGCAATTTTGAACTCCACGTTTTTCCTTCAAACTACAAAATTTTCCTTAACAAGTGAAAAAACTTAGTTATGTCTAATAAATTTTCTTGAATTTGTCGACAAATATTTACTTATTTGTATGACATCGACGTGATGCCAACGTTTGTAATACTGTTTAGTTAAAATTTTCTACAAATATTCAAAATTTTCTAAAATTAACCCAAAGTTTTCTTCCTGGTGGGTTCACTGTTTTTTCAGTGCAACAAATAACGCCTTAAAACCAGTTATCCTTCGCAAGTCCTTACAATGATTCCTGGAGCATTTAAACCAATCGGTGGTTTAAATGCTCCTATTCATAGGTAACAAGTCGAATTTAACATATCAATGACCCTGTCATGGAACCTATATTTGTCAATTAACTGTTTTACGTTGGCATTGTAGATTTTAATGCTTGGGGCTGGACTTCCCCTTTTTCCCCGGTCCTAGTTTGTTTGCTTCATTGGATGCTTGATTTCCATTTATTCCATTTATTTAAGATAGACTTCGCCGGGATAGCAGACTCCACCGAAGCAACCTCAACGCTATCTGCCGTGTTTGCCATTTGCATTGCAATACAGTGCTTCGATAGCCAAATTTTCATACCCACCACCATAGGATGGGGGGTATATTAACTTTGTCATTCCGTTTGTAACACATCGAAATATTGCTCTAAGACCCCATAAAGTATATATATTCTGGGTCGTGGTGAAATTCTGAGTCGATCTGAGCATGTCCGTCCGTCCGTCTGTTGAAATCACGCTAACTTCCGAACGAAACAAGCTATCGGCTTCAAACTTGGCACAAGTAGTTGTTATTGATGTAGGTCGGATGGTATTGCAAATGGGCCATATCGGTCCAGTTTTACGTATAGCCCCCATATAAACGGACCCCAAAATTTCGCTTGCGAGGCCTCTAAGAGAAGCAAATTTCATCCGATCCGGCTGAAATTTGGTACATGGTGTTAGGATATGGTCTCTAACAACCATGCAAAAATTGGTCCACATCGGTCCATAATTATATATAGCCCCCATATAAACCGATCCCCCGATTTAGCTTGCGAGTCCTCTAAGAGAAGCAAATTTCATCCGATCCGGCTGAAATTTGGTACATGGTGTTAGTATATGGTCTCTAACAACCATGAAAAAATTGGTCCACATCGGTCCATAATTATATATAGCCCCCATATAAACCGATCCCCCGATTTGGCTTGCGAGGCCTCTAAGAGAAGCAAATTTCATATCATCCGGCTGAAATTTGGTACATGGTGTTAGTATATGGTCTCTAATAACCATGCAAAAAGTGGTTCACATTGGTCCATAATTATATATAGCCTCCATATAAACCGATTCCCCGATTTGGCTTACGAGGCCTCTAAGAGAAGCAAATTTCATCCGATCCTGCTGAAATTTGGTACATGGTGTTAGTATATGGTATCTAACAACCATGCAAAAATTGGTCCACATCGGCCAATAATTATATATAGCCCCCATATGAACCGATCCCCCGATTTGGCTTCCGAGGCCTCTAAGAGAAGCAAATTTCATCCGATCCGGCTGAAATTTGGTACATGGTGTTAGTATATGGTCGCTAACAACCATGCAAAAATTGGTCCACATCGGTCCATAATTATATATAGTCCCCATATAAACCGATCACCAGATTTGACCTCCGGAGCCTCTTGGAAGACCAAAATTCATCTGATTCAGTTGAAATTTGGTACGTGGTGTTAATATATGGCCTCAAACTCCCATGGAAAAATTGGTCGAAATCGGTCAATAATTATATATAGGCCCCATATAAGCCGATCCCCAGATTGGACCTCCAGAGCCCCTTGGAAGAGCAAAATTCTTCCCATTCGGTTGAAATTCGGTACGTGATGTTAGTATATGGTATCTAACAACCATGCAGGAATTGGTTCCTATCAGCCCATAATTATATATAGCTCCCATATAAACCGATCCCCACATGTGAACTCCGGTGTCTTTTGGAGAAGCAAAATTCATCCGATCTGCTTGAAATTTGGTACGTGGTGATCGTATATGATATTTAACAACCATGCCAAAAGTGGTCCATATCAGTCCATAATCATATATAGCCCCATATAAACCGATCCCAAGATTTGGTTTTGGAGCCTCTTGGAGGAGCAAATTTCATCCGAGTGAGTTGAAATTTGGTACATTGTGCCAGTAAGTGGTCGTTAACAACCATGTCTAACTAGGCCCATATCGGTCTATAGTTATATATATATTCCACAGATAAATCGATTTCCAATCACACAAAAATTGGTCCATATCAAGTTCATAATTGTATAGCCCCCATATAAGCGACCCCCATATTTCAATTCTGGCTCTCTACGTACCGTGCAAAAAGTCCATATCGATTCGTAATTATTTGTAGACTTAACTATACATAACTTTTTTGTCTAATATATACCACGTATGGACTAACTCACAATTTAGAAAACGATGTTAAGAACTTTTAAGATACCACAACCCAAGTATTTCGATTGTGGATGACAGTCTTTCGTAGAAGTTTCTACGCAATCCATGGTGTAGGGTACATAAGATTCGACCTGGCCGAACTTACGGCCGTATATACTTGTTATACCCTGCTCCACACTGTGGAACAGGGTATTATAAGTTATTTTCTTTACGTTTGAGCCAACATGCTCTAACACAATCCTGTAGTCCAAAGTTTTCACACATCCGTTATTAATTTCACCCTTTATATAGGTTTCAATATTATCAATTCTAAACATTTGAACAATTAACTCTCATAATTATTATATTTCATCACTATATTATCTCGACTATCAACTAGTCTAACTAATATTATTACTAATTGCCGTTTGATATTTTCTTGTTAAAATATAGTTAATTATGAATACTAACTAGGCATACTTTTCTTTGCACGAAAGATGAAGAGTTATATATAAAGGATTTTTTGGGGTCAAAGAAGTTTGGAACTTCTTTGAAATGGTTGGGTGGGCGGTGGGACCGGTAGTGGCTGACTGACATCTTAAGCCACGCCTTTTCTTGATTCATTGCTCTTCCTATTTTCATCCACTTTAATTTTCCTTTCCCACTAAGAACTACCTTAAATATTTTTTCTTTATGTAGACGAACCCGATTACTATTATCCGAGCACGGCTGGTACAAGAAGGTAGCCAATGCCTCCGGAAATAGGATCAGATAGGGTGGGTCGTCACAATGTGAACGACGAAAGGTTTTGGAAAAACGAATGAGGAAACGAGTCAGTGGGAACATAACATAAGGCATTTGGTTATGGTGCCCGTTCAGAGCGAAAGTTTTTCAAATCGTAAAAATTAGATAATTAAGAATTTAAAAGTGTAGTAAAAAATATTCATAAAAGTGTGAAATTAATGAAAAAATCCTTGTGCACAGACTCATTACAGTTACATTGTGAAAAGAAACATACATTGATCGTAGGATAGATAAAATTGTGTTTTTTTATATTTTCGCAAAAAATTGGTGTACATTTTTAATCTTTAGTGAAAATGCCTAAGGGAAGTGAAATTTCCGATGAGGAACGCGGAAAAATATGCGAAAAATTTAAAGTTTGTTTTGAAATTATGAAAGCCTATTTTGCCTTGAAGTATCTATTAATATACTCAAGGTCGTGGGTTCGATTCCTGCTTCGACCGAACACCCATTGCAGTCGAATGTGAAGATTCTTGCGTTGAAGTAGTGTCATAGGTTACACCTAAAGAAATTTGTTAGTAGGGACAGCAGAAAAGTCTGCTACAACAGCAGAAAGTCTGCTGAAAAAGGGACAGCAGTCATTGTTTGCTGAAATAGCAAACATTTCCTGCTATTTTTGAAGCTCGATTACACTAAAACATGTTTTATTTTGGCTAAAACAAATAAAAATGTCAACTTAGGAGCTATCCTAACATAATTAACACAATATTTTATGAATATCTATAGTATTTGACCAAAAATCTGAATATTTATCGAATTGAGACATAACAGCAAACAAAATGTTTGCTGATCGTATTTAGGAGCTTGTAAGTATATTACAGTACAAAAATATACCAAAAACTACTTTTGGTTCTTAAATAGGCTTTGGGGAAAATTTTATAACTTAAAAATTTTATAAATTGTTGTTCATTGCGCCCTGAAGTACAAAAATATAACAGCAGACATCGACTGCTGTTTTTAGCAGACTTTTTTCTATGAGTGTAGGTTAGGTGGCTGCCCGTATCAGGCTCACTTAGACTATTCAGTCCATTGTGATACCACATTGGTGAACTTCTCTCTTATCACTGAGTGCTGCCCTCCTCCTCCTCCTTTTTATAGCCGAGTCCGAACGGCGTTCCACATTGCAGTGAAACCACTTAGAGAAGCTTTGAAATCCTCAGAAATGTCACCAGCATTACTGAGGTGGGATAATCCACCGCTGAAACACTTTTTGGTGTTCGATCGAAGCAGGAATCGAACCCACGACCTTGTGTATGCAAGGCGAGCATGCTCACCATTACACCACGTTGTATTAATAATGTTTGATCGTTATATTAATTATGCCTCATCATTGTATTGATATCGTTATATTAAAATAGTTGACCATTGTATTGATGACGCTTGATCGATGTTTTTTTGTTGGTCGTTGTATTTATAAATATAGCAGTAGTTTTTGTTGCGTTCTTGACTCACAATAAAGTTTTTTACAAATATTTCTTGTGGTGCAAAAACAAACTTTACAGATAAAAACATTTAAGTTAGTGACTGAAAATAGCATGAAATGTTTTTGAATAAAAAGTGCTAATAATTTTAGACTAGTACGAGTACATACGAGTATAATCTTTTAAATTAGTGGGTATAAAATAGTATAAAAAATATTGAAAAGAATTTTTTTTGTTATGAGTTGCAATTGTTTTGTCTTATCTATTTTGGTACTTTGCATCTATTTAGCCCCATAAAATGTTAAGTATTAATTAAATAAATTAAATAATATTAATTTTTATTAGTTATAGTGTACAAAATATAAATAAATTAAAAAATCGCAATATTGTAACACTCTTTTTTCCTTATTGCAAAATATTGCAATATCAAGAAACATTTTGTATTAATGGAAATGTTTTCGTTATATCAATGTAAATGTGAACATATTATGTTTTATGTGAACATATTATATGTTTGGAAGCATTTTGATTCCAAAAATATTATATGCTTTGAAGAAATTTCCCCAAAGAAGATTGTGCTCATTCCCTCACATAATTTTGTCTTCCACGAAATTTTTTAGTTCTTGGCACCTTTTTCTGTAATAAAACTAATGTTGAAGAAATTATTCAAATTTATAATTTTTTTTTAAATTTTACCTTTCGCCTGGACGGAGAATCAAACCGAGGACCACACAGTTTGTAAGCCAACACACTATCCACTGGGCTACGTAGCTGGTATAGTCACCAGTAGGCAATTATCGTTACATTAATATAGCATAGTATGCAGCGCCCACGAGCCCATGCAAACATAACATTATTTAAGAGAAACATACATTTGTTGGCCAGCATATCCGCCTTGCATGCAAATGGTCGTGGGTTCAATACCTGCTCCGACCGAACACCAATTTTTTTTGTTTTTTGTTTAATTTACACATTTATATTTATACTATATTACATTTTTATAATGAAACTTCGAAATGTGGGTTATTAAAGATTAACAGCCGTATTCATAAAAAGTTAATTGACGTTTATAAACGATTGATAAACTATTTCGTGAAAAATAGCATTCATAAACGATTAATAGCTTACCAAACCTTTAACAAGTCTTTGGTAAATTGTAAAAATTTATTGTAGGATGTACCCTTCTTTAACTCTTTGATAAAATTGCAAAATGCTTTTTTTGGGCAATACCTATTAATTTATCGCTGTTTTATGCTTTTTTGTATATCATTATATGCCAATGCGTATAAAATGGGCGATCTTTTCTTATAAAAACCCTATTTTGATGCCCTTTTTCAAAATACTAATCCAAATAAGAGAACTGCAGAAATAGACGTACAAAATTCATACCTACCAATATTATGATATCAGAAACAGGGCTTGATATAAACGAAATGGACTGAGGTTTTGGATAAAATATTATTTTTTTATTGCAAAAATAACAATTTTGTAACAAAAAACTGTTTTTGCTATAAAAGTTTGAAACTTTCGAAGGAATTCAAAAACTCTAAAAAAGACGAACGTGGAGTCGAGTATAAACATACATACATAATTTTATAATATACACACAAATTTATTTAGATGTGAACAGTTTTTTACTAACATTTAACACCATTTTAAATGTATTTAAAACTTATCGTGTTTTGTACTTAATTTCATTTTTACCTTTAAGGCCGGTATTAAGTTGGCATTATCGCTTTAAAATGACCCTGGTTTGCCTTTTAATTTTCTTTTATAATTCATTTTAAAGAAAATAAACTTTTTCAATTGTTTCAGCTGCAAAACTCGAACTAAATGCTCGCTTTTATATTTGAAGTTGTCCGTCAACTTCTCTTGGACTACTGATTAATAAAGAGTAACTAAACTTTGTTTTTATACATTTACTGTTTAGTTTTTTACTGTTTATCCTTTTTCCATTTTACTGTCCCAACTCTAAAAAGAGTATAGTGCCCTTTCGTTATTTCTATGAAGATCCCCTTGTAATTTTTGTATATTTTCCACCGTTCTTTTTTTAATTTCCTTTGCCTGAATATTTTGACTTACTCTCCGTACGTTGCTATTTCTTTTAACGAACCAAAAAAAATTGTGCCCATAATGCCAAAATGATAAACAAAACACATGTCCACACATACATAAAATGCTGCTCTCAAGACGAAAACACAAGCTTTTTTTTCAAATGTCTATTCTCTTGGTTCCGAATGTCTATTCTCTTTACTCCGAATACCATAGATAATAGAAATACATAGTGTATTTCTATTATCTATGCCGAATACTCATTCTAAAGGGTGATACGGTCAAATTTTGGTCAAGGGAAAACGCGTGTAAACCGGTGAAATCGTTTATTTTAAAAATCAAATTAAATTTCTTTTTCAAGTTCAATTAGTATAAAATTCAGGAAAAATATTCAGTTAGGCTTTCGCTTTTCCAAATCCGAATTGCCGGGCCTCACGCTTGACACCTGCCATCAGATTTTGTACAGCCACCTTGTCCACCTTCTTCGCCGCAGAAAGCCAGTTTGCCTTGAACTGCTGCTCGTCCTTAGCAGTTTTTTTGGTCTTCTTTAGGTTCCGCTTGACAATAGCCCAGTATTTCTCAATTGGGCGGAGCTCTGGCGTGTTGGGAGGGTTCTTGTCCTTGGGAACCACCTGCACGTTGTTGGCGGCGTACCATTCCATGGCCTTTTTACCGTAATGGCAAGATGCCAAATCCGGCCAAAACAGTACGGAACAACCGTGTTTCTTCAGGAAAGGCAGCAGACGTTTATTCAAACACTCTTTCACGTAAATTTCTTGGTTGACAATCCCGGAAGCTATGAAAATGCTGATTTTCAAGCCACAGGTACAGATGGCTTGCCAAACCAGATATTTCTTTGCGAACTTTGACAGTTTTATGTGCTACCTTTCCACTTCCTTTGCTACCTTTCCCCTTCCTTTGCTACCTTTCCCCTTCCTTTTGCCGTATAAAACTCCTGTCCCGGAAGCTGCTTGTAGTCGGCTTTGACGTAGGTTTCGTCGTCCATTACCACGCAGTCAAACTTCGTCAGCATCGTCGTGTACAGCCGGGATCGCGCTTTAGCCGTCGTATTTTGTTTATCATCGCGATTTGGAATCACTACCTTCTTGTAAGTCGATAGTCCGGCTCGTTTTTTGGCTCGATGCACGGTTGTAGACGATACACCCAGCTTATTTGCGGCATCTCGGAGAGAGAGGTTAGGGTTTCGCTTGAAACTACCGGCAACTCTTTTTGTCGTCTCAGCGGCTTCCGGTTTTCGATTTCCCCCGATCCAGACTTCCTGGCTGTCGACAAACGTTCCCCAAACACTTTAATTACATTTGTAACGGTTGATTTGGCAAATTTTAGCGATTTTGCCAGCTTTGCGTGCGAGTAGCTCGGATTTTCGCGATGCGCGAGCAAAATTTTGATACGCTGCTCTTCTTGCTTGGACGGCATTTTGACAACTGAAGAGTGAATTCCAAAATGAAAATAGGAGCAACATTCTACTCACACACACCTTCAAAATAAGGGGTGTTCAGGTTTTTTAAATGCAAAATTGAAAGAAATACGTCAAGTTTATATTGACCAAATTTTGACCGTATCACGCTTTAATATTCAAATTAAATAATATGTAGACTTAAGCATATCAAATTTTTGGCCTTATCATAAAACAGTTTTCCGAAACAACATACACACCCTCACAAAAAATCGCTTCTGTAACATATACTCCCAATTGCCCAAGGAAAAATAAAATGTTAATTTTGTAATAACAAGCAACAACCACCAACTTAGTTCAATATCGCTCCCTGTTAAATAGCGCTCCAAGCTACTAAACACATATATGTTTATAGGCTATTTCTAAATTAATATATGTTTGCATCCAAGCATATTATATTTAGAAACATTTTATGTCCCAAACATAATATGTTCTAACATATTAACATATATGTCCCAAACATGTTATGCTAGTTTATGAACATTATATGCTTGCACTCAAAAATATTGTGTTTAAAAATTTGTGTTCCAAACATATAATGTTTATAGCCAAACATATGAAAAACAGTCTTTTTCATCCGTGCAAGTGCTTTAACACAAATTGCTCCCTTTTGATTCTCTCGCTGTGTTATGTTGATATCTTTCGTCAACCTTCCCGGTTTCCATCTCTATTTCTATTTCACACATATTATTTTTAGGAAACATTCATGCCCCAAACATAATATATTCTAACATATTAACATATGTGTCCCAAACATTTAGTGTTAGTTTAGGAACACTACATATTTGCACTAAAATATATTGTGTTTAAAAATTGTGCCCGACACACATTTTGTTTATATCGGAACATATGAAAAACATATTTTTCTAACAGTGCAGAAACAGTGCTTGATATAAACGAAATGGACTGAGCTTTTCGATAAGATATTTTTTTATTGCAAACATAACAATTTTGTAACAAAAACTGTATAAAAGTTTGAAATCAGGAAAATCAAAAACTAATAAAAGAAGAACGTGGAGTCGAGTATACCCATACATAAATAATTTTATAATATACACATACATTTATTTAGGCTTGAACAGTTTTTACTAGCATTTAACACCATTTTAAATGCATTTAAAACTTATTGTGTTTTGTACTTAATTTCATTTTTACCTTTAAGGCCGGTATTAAGTTGGCATTATCGCTCTAAAATGACCCTGTTTTGCCTTTTACTTTTCTTTAATAATTCATTTTAAAGAAAATAAACTTTTAGCTGCAAAACTCGAACTTAATGTCCGCTTTTATATTTGAAAGTGTCCGTCAACTCCTCTTGGACTACTTATTAATAAAGAGGAACTAAACGTTGTTTTTATACATTTTATTGTTTAATTTTTCACTGTGTCCTCCTTTTTTCATTTTACTTATTTTTATGGCCATAATGCCAAAATTATAAATAAAACACATGTCAACACATACATAAAATGCTCTCTCAAGGCGAAAACACATTTTTTCTCAAATGTCTATTCTGTTGGTTCCGAATGTCTATTCTCTTTACTCCGAATACTCATTCTAATATTCAAATTAAATAATATTTAGACTTAAGCATATCAAATCTTTGGCCTTATCATAAAACAGTTTTCCGAAACAACATACACTCAAAACAAATTAACCCTATATTTCACTAAAGCTAATTTAACTTTCTTTTAGTTCATGGAATTGTTATGTTTGGAGAAAGTCTCTTTTACTCTAATAACTTTTTGCGTACGTTAGTTAAATGAACTAAAAAACGGGAAAAAATTATACACACATGAAGCATAAAAATTTGCTAAATTCGTACTTCTCACAAAATAGTTAATTACTTATTAAAATTTGTAAATTTTACTACAAATGCATCCATCGTGAACTTCGTATGGCACTAAAGACATTCTTGCAATTTTAAAGTCCAATTTTTTCCTTCAAACTACAAAATTTTTTTTTAGCAAGTGAAAAAAATAAATAAATTTTCTTGAATGTGTCAAAAAATATTTACTTATGTCAATGTGATGTCAACGTTTGTAATACTATTTAGTTAAAATTACATGTTTGTCCTTAAATATATTGTGTTTAAAAATTGTGCCCGGAACACATTTTGTTTATATCGGAACATATAAAAAACATATTTTTTAACAGTGTAACCATTCATTTTCAGTTCATGAACGCTGGTTGTTGTTTCGACAACGCATGGTGTCATTTAATCGTTGTCAGAATAACACTGCTTGTTCCCCGTTTGACACCACATGTGTGTTGATTCACGTTCAAGATTTTTTCTATGGGTTCAAGAGTTTGTAAACAAGTTTGAATGAAAGTTCAACGTCTACAGCGTGAGGTCTAGTGTTATCGAATGCATTGGCAATTGTAAGGCGAAAGCTATACTTGGGAGACTAAATGCTTTGGAGAGCAAGGGTGAGGTTGGTTCTGTAGAAACGTATCATGAAGTAGCTTGAAAGTTAAAAACTAGAAATGCTTACATCTAATACATATTTTTGTTTTGTTATTTCAGAATGTATAATTTCTTAAAGTGATTCTAAAATATAATCTTAGATAACATAACTCTTGCTATTTATCAGTAAAGAATGAAGCGATATTAAATTTCTTTCTTTTTTTCTTATCAATAGTGCCTCATGTTATGCGTATTTTTTTGGATTAAATAGTTTAACACTTCTCCGCGAAACTAATGGTGTGAAATGTCTGCAGATCCATCACAAAAATCTCCGCAATGGCGCGAATCTGCCAGCTTAATAATATGTGCTAATATTCCAGAGAAAACGAATGACGGCTATGACTACGAGGTAAGTTTCTGAACACATATGTTCTGGTTTACTTATGATAAGATAACCCCCTGGTCGAAAGTTTTACCATAATGTGATTATCTTTTTTTATAAAATGAATCAAAGTAAGTAAGACGATTTACTTAATCTCCGGTTACAGTTGAATGTTTGTTTGGACCGTTGTATCGTAAATCAGTAAAATAATCTAAATGCTCCACTTTCCATAAGATCAAAAGCCTGGTATGCCAAAGTCGAAAAAAATTGTGGGTCTTTTTCAAATGCGACTAAACGACTATTGGTATTATTGAAAATCGAGATCAAAATCCTGGTACGCCAAAGTCGAAAAAATTTTGGGTAATTTTCAAATGCGACTAAACAACTATTGGTATTATTGAAAATCGACTCAAATCTACTTTTATGGCCGAAATTGACTTTTAAAAAAAGAATTTTAACAAAGCAATGGTCATTGAATGTAAAATGAAGATATAATGTAGAGCGAACATAAAGAGGAAAAACACACTGTGGAACAAGGTATTATAAGTTAGTGCATATGTCTGCAACCCCCAAAAGGAGAGGAGACACAACATGGGTCGGCCTATAAGTTTTTCGGACAGAATGTCTGTGTTTGTAAAGAATCTTACAGTGTGTCCAACCGATACGACAAATCGTTGATGACTAAAGCGGACCTTACACGGTCGGATAAACACTACGACAGAGGTTCTCCTATTTGTTGTGTGTTCGTCCAAGTTTTTCCCTTACACAGCACGAACAAATATGATGACAACATGAAAAAATAAAGTGAAGCATAAACATAAACAATGAAGATGTACGAAAAGTTATGGTTGAAGTCATTTTTTACTAAACAAATGGAAGAAAACAATAAAAATCCGGGTATATGTGGCAACACAATGATTCCTGAAGTAATCCACATTTAATAAATTACAAATTACTTTATGAATTTAAAAATACTTCTCGCCTAGTTTTCCATGAATGGAAGTGGAATTTTTCTGTTTTTGCCACAATTCTGGTTTAGATTTATATATTTCTTAAATTCCCATGCGGAATTTGCTATCTATCATTAGTTTCATTGCAAAAATGAGTGTTTTTATTATGAAAATAAATCTGTTTTTGATAATGTTTGGCGAACATCCCCTTACACGTAAAGATTTGTGCCTCCCAACCAGAAAAAATCAAAGTTGTTTTGATTTTATGCCAACACATCTCCGAAACACGCGAACATGACCTTATACTAACGGATTTGTAGCCGCAACGTGTTGTGTCACAAGGTTTATCCGACCGTATAAGGTGCCCTTAAATAATCGGTAAATGTGTTATCGATCCCATAAACATGCAGCAGTATCGATTATGACTTCGGACTTAACTTATAATGTGGCCAATATATGGGATATGTTCGATACGACCACTGTCGTCCGGATAAACTTATAGTCTGCAAGGCGCATAAAATTAAGTCGAGATGATTCGACATAACCGGCGGCGGCGTCGACTGGCAAAAATGGTCGGCGGCGACTCCATTCTCTGTCCTTGAGTCGATTCAGCCAATTCCGTCTGTCTGTGGATACATTTTTGTAATCAAAGTCTACGTGACGGTTTAAGTCCAATCGACTTAAAATATGCCAGATGTATGTGTTTTGTGTCAGAATATAACCCTATTGATTTTGAAGAAATCGGTTCAGATTTAGGTATAGCTCCCACATATATCTTTCGCCCGATATGCACTTGTGACTCCAGAAGTCAGAGTTTTACTCCGCTGTACGTGGAACACCCATAGAAAAATTATTACCATACGGGCTCAAATCGATACCGTACGTTATTGATAGTTAGCCAACCCCGTATGGTACAATATCAATACCGAATGATACAGGCGGTACGCAAAGCATGAAAATACCATTCGGTATTATGAAAGTACCAATATGGTATTGAAAATAATACCTAAGCGGTAGTATTATTTATACCATAAAGGTATTGATGTATAAACAGTGCGGTATTGCCAAATAATACCTAAATGGTATTGGTTTAATAATATTTAGTTTAATAAAACACACGTAAAATGTCTTTGTTACGTACTTCATTTAATACATAACATACATACAAAAACTAATCATTTCTCCATGCAAAGTTTTTTTCCCGATTCAGCTCCATGTCGCAAATCAGGCATTGCATCCCTCAAGTCGTCTGTTGTTGTATTTGGAAGGGTTTTGTATATCAGTTGCGCATCTAATTAAAGGATGATCGAATTAGAAAACATAAATAATGCTAAAAAATATTGTACTTACCTATACTTCTATACTTTTTGTAAATAACAAGCCGCATGAAAAAAAATCTAAACTACCAAGGCGACCAATTACAATTGGTCGCAACGTCTACATATCATGTGTTACAGCGTTGTGATAGTTAATACCACAATAATACGGAATGTAAATGATTTGATACAAAGTGGTACCAAATGGTAATGGCCACGTACCGCCTTTTTCTACCAGTGTATGTATTAAAAAGTATATAAATATTTCAAATTTTTAATTTCTATTTGTGCGATAAGCCCATGCTCTTTTTCTTGTTGAAGGCGTAGGGACCGTTAATTAGCCAGATAAATACACGGATAGAAAAACATCTTTTTTGCTGGTAAAGCTAGAGGAGCATTCTCCCAATGTTGCGAAAAGTATTTATTTACGAAATAGAATGGGGCTATGGTTACTAGTAAAAACTAGTAAAAGTAGTTACTAGTAAAAAGTAAAAAACATTGTTAAAATTTAAATGAATCTTAAAAAAAAATTGAAAACACTAAATTTTGATATAAATGCATTTTCCTACAAACGAAACAAACAATGTAGACATTTCGAGTAAACATGTAAATGTTGCGATATTTTTTCAGATAGGAAGAAAGAAAAAAAGAGCGAATAGAAAAAAATACATTTAGCTGTTGGTCCTGACAACATCCCATGATTGATGTATTGTTATCGGCATTTTGATTCCAAGTGGAATAAGCCAGCTGCTAGTCCTTACTAACTTGAAACAAAATCTGGTTGTGTCTGCTTGTTATTTAAAACTTGTAGGTTAGGTTGTGCCATGTTGTAAACAGTGTCGTCTATCGTACCATAGCGTTTGTGATAGAAAACGAGCTTCTCAGCCCTAAAGATAAGTCTTTGTCTATCTAACTGTAATAGACATATAGGAGTTCGATATGCCAAATATTTAAGATTGTTCGGACTGATGTCCTGTACCAAACTAGCCCTAACTAGTGGATTGTCTATAAAAGACGTCCTTTCTAAGAAATTCGATGCATTTCTAATTAGAAATACATCGATTCTATCAATTTGGTTGGACGTCGCTACCTTTTGTGGGTTTTATTGCATCCGAATAAGAAATTCCTGCATGGACGTTAGTACACCCTCAAAAAAAATCACTTCTCTAACATATGTTCCAAACATATTTTGCAGGAAGCGCATATATTATTGGATACTGCCGAAGCATTAATAGGTTTGTTTTATGTGAACATATTATATGTTTGGAAGCAATTTGAGCCCAAAAATAGTATATGCTTGGAAGAATTTTCCCCAAAGAAGATTGTGCCCATTCCCTCACATAATTTTCATTTCCACGAAATTTTTTAGTTCTTTGCACCTTTTGCTGTAATACAAATAATGTTGAAGAAATTATTCAATTTTATAAATTTTACCTTTCGCCTGGACGGAGAATCGAACCGAGGACCATACAGTTTGTAAGCCAACACACTATTCACTGGACTACGTAGCTGTTATAGTCACCAGTAGACAATTATCGTTATAAATTACATTTATATAGCATAGTTTGCAGCGCCCACGAGCCCATGCAAACATAACATTATTTAACAAAAACATAAATTTGTTGGCCAGGTGGAGCAGTGGTTAGCATGTCTGCCTTGCATTCAAAGGGTCGTGGGTTCAATCCCTGCTCCGACCGAACACAATTTTTTTTTAATTTACACATTTATATTTGTAATGAAACTTCGAAATGTGGGTTATTAAAGATTTACAGTCAGAAAAAGTTCTTGATATTAACGAAGTGGACTGAGCTTTCAGATAAAATATTATTTTTATTGCAAAAATAACAATTTTGTAACAAAAAACTGTTTTTGGTATAAAAGTTTGAAATATTGGAAGGATTTCAAAAACTCTAACAAAAGAAGAACGTGGAGTCGAGTATAAACATACATAAATAATTTTATAATATACACGTAAATTTATTTTAAATGCATTTAAAACTTATTGTGTTTTGTACTTAATTTTATTTTTATCTTTAAAGCCGGTATTAAGTTGGCATTATCACTTTATGACCCTGGTTTGCCTTTTAATTTTCTTTAATAATTCATTTTAATGAAAATAAACTTTTTCAATTGTTTTAGCTGCATAACTCGAACTTAATGCCCGCTTTTATATTTGAAGGTGTCCGTCAACTTCTCTTGGACTACTTATTAATAAAGAGGAACTAAACTTTGTTTTTATACTGTTTTACTGTTTCCTCCTTTTTTCGTTTTACTGTCCCAACTCTAAAAAGAGTATAGTGCCATTTCGTTATTTTCCCTTTGTAATTTTTGTATATTTTCCATCGTTTTTCTTAATGTTAATTTGCTTTTCCTGAATATTTTGACTTACTCCTCGTACGTTCCGATTTCTTTTAACGAACCAAGAAAAAAAATTGTGCCCATAATGCCAAAACGACAAACAAAACACATGTCCACACATACATAAAATGCTGCTCTCAAGGCGAATACACGTGCTGTTTTTTTCAAATGTCTATTATCTTGGTTCTGCACGCTCACAAAAAATCGCTTCTGTAACAAATACTCCCAAACATATTTTGCTTCAAGCATATACATTTTTGGGTATTGCCCAAACATTTATATGTTTGATCTCTTCCAATATATAATATGTTTGAAAGCATATTGGTCTAAACAATATATGTTTGGGTAGTCTAAGTTCCAAACATTTTGTATTTTTGCATCCAAATTCAATAATGTTGTCTTCCAAAAACAATATGTTATTATGTGAACATATAATATGTTTGGAAGCATTTTGCACCCAAAAATATTATATGCTTAAAAAAAATTCTCCCAAACAATATTGTGCTCAAAATTTTATTTATTTATTTATATATTTACAATCATAATGAATTATGAAAATAAACAGGTAATATAGGTGCTAACAACATAGGTTTTCGAAGAAATTATTCAATTGTATGATTTTTTTTTATTTTAATTTTACCTTTTGCCGGACGGGGATTCGAACAGCGGACCACACAGTTTGTAAGGATCAAAGAAGTAGCTGATCAATTGCCCAAGGAAAAATAAAGTGTTAATTTTGTAATAACAAGCAACAACCACCAACTTAATTCAATATCGCTCCCTGTTAAATAGCGCTCCAAGCTACTAAACACATATATGTTTATAGGCTATTTCTAAATTAATATATGTTTGCATCCAAGCATATTATATTTACAAACATTTTATGTCCCAAACATAATATGTTCTAACATATTAACATATATGTCCCAAACATGTTATGCTAGTTTATGAACATTATATGCTTGCACTCAAAAATATTGTGTTTAAAAATTTGTGTTCCAAACATATAATGTTTATAGCCAAACATATGAAAAACAGTCTTTTTCATCCGTGTGAATGTCTATTCTCTTTACTCCGAATACTCATGCTAATATTCAAATTAAATAATATTTAGACTTAAGCATATCAAATATTTGGCCTTATCATAAAACAGTTTTCCGAAACAACATACAAGCGGCTTCACAGAAATTGCTCTCTTTTCATCCTCTCGCTGTGTTATGTTGATATCTTTCGTCAACCATCCCGGTTTCCATCTCGGTATCTTTCTCCATACTCTCTCTCTCTCTCTGTCCCTCTCTGAATAAAATATCTCAACATATAAAGGGTGATTCTTTTGAGGTTAGGATTTTCATGCATTAGTATTTGACAGATCACGTGGGATTTCAGACATGGTGTCAAAGAGAAAGATGCTCAGTATGCTTTGACATTTCATCATGAATAGACTTACTAACGAGCCACAACGTCGAATTTTCAGTGAATGGGCCCTAGAAAAGTTGGCAGAAAATCCGCTTTTTTATCGACAAATTTTGTTCAGCGATGAGGCTCATTTCTGGTTGAATGGCTACGTAAATAAGCAAAATTGCCGCATTTGGAGTGAAGAGCAACCAGAAGCCGCTCAAGAACTGCCCATGCATCCCGAAAAATGCACTGTTTGGTGTGGTTTGTACGCTGGTGGAATCATTGGACCGTATTTTTTCAAAGATGCTGTTGGACGCAACGTTACGGTGAATGGCGATCGCTATCGTTCGATGCTAACAAACTTTTTGTTGCCAAAAATGGAAGAACTGAACTTGGTTGACATGTGGTTTCAACAAGATGGCGCTACATGCCACACAGCTCGCGATTCTATGGCCATTTTGAGGGAAAACTTCGGAGAACAATTCATCTCAAGAAATGGACCGGTAAGTTGGCCACCAAGATCATGCGATTTGACGCCTTTAGACTATTTTTTGTGGGGCTACGTCAAGTCTAAAGTCTACAGAAATAAGCCAGCAACTATTCCAGCTTTGGAAGACAACATTTCCGAAGAAATTCGGGCTATTCCGGCCGAAATGCTCGAAAAAGTTGCCCAAAATTGGACTTTCCGAATGGACCACCTAAGACGCAGCCGCGGTCAACATTTAAATGAAATTATCTTCAAAAAGTAAATGTCATGGACCAATCTAACGTTTCAAATAAAGAACCGATGAGATTTTGCAAATTTTATGCGTTTTTTTTTTTAAAAAGTTATCAAGCTCTTAACAAATCACCCTTTATATACTTTATGGGGTCTTAGAGCAATATTTCGATGTGTTACAAACGGAATGACAAAGTTAATATACCCCCATCCTATGATGGAGGGTATAAAAAATAAGTATGTCCTGTTCTCCTGACACTTGTTGATATACATTTGTTAAAATCTTTAATTATTTGACAAATTTTTGTTACAAATAATTTATATGTCGTGATTAAAAATATCAATCAATTTTATTGTAGATCTACTCCTGATGAAGCAATTCAACGTAATTGCGAAATATTGAAGAATAAAGGAACTAATACATACAAAAAAACGATCTCAAGGTATTTAATAAGAAAATATGCTATGTTTCAAGCAAAAAACGTCTTTAAAAATTTGCTTTTTTGCTTTGTAGTGAAGATGCAAAAGGACAAGTTTAAAGGCAATTTCATTAATTTTAAGGAATTTTACTGAATTAAAGTTAAGTTGACCTTAGTCCAAACATTTTTTTCTTTCATGTTATGACAAAAATTTAACGATATCTTCAAACCTACTTGGACAATTTTAAAACAATGTAAACACGGCTTAAAGGGAATTTTTATTTTTTGGGAATTTTTAAAGATCAAAAAAAATTTTTTTTTTTGTTAAAAATCTCAATTTTTTTTCAAAACTTGAATGGTATCTCTAAAACTACTTGCACTGAAAAAAATATTTACGTGATATTAAAGATTACGCAATCTAAATTTTAGGATGTGAAATGTACAAAATATTAAGGACTATTTTTTTAAAATAATGAAATTTTAATTAAAATAAAGTTTATAATCTTTGCTTCAAAAATTTGTTTCATTAAATTTGGGACACAAATTTTGTAAATTGGCGTCCCTCCGTTAAAGTCGCACGTCTTTGAACTAAAGCTAATTTTCCTTAAAGTAAAGAAACACATTTTTGATATAAAGAAATTGTCCTTAAATCAACTGAAATATTGAAACTTTAGATTTAAGAAAAAAAAAACGCTTTAAATATAGGCTAAGTCTTATTTTGAGGATTCAGCGTCTTTGATTTAAAGTTTTATAATTTGGATTTTTACAGCCTGTTTCTGTATGTCGAACGAGGTCTATCGATCGACTTAAATGCATAGAAACAGCTGATTTTTGGTTGTAAATTCAGCTGTTTGTTTCCATTTCAGTCGATCGATAGAGCTCGTTCGACATACCGAAACAGGCTCTTAAACTGGCATTTGTTTGTACGTGAGTACCTTTATTAATAAACCTCGAAGAGAGAATGAAAATTTGATAAATGAGATTAGGATACCTAATTTTAATTTTATTGGTCCTAGACTTAAAGGCAGATAGGTCTTTGGCTCGGAATCAATACCAAAATCATTTGGGCAAGATCAAAATTTTTGGATCCAAGTAAACTTTGTTTTGAGTGTGCAAAATTGAAAAACAATGTAAATACGGCTTAAATTGAATACTGTTAGGGATTTTCTTATTTTTTTTTTGTACCCACCACCATAGAAGGGCGACGGGGTGTAATAAGTTTGTCATTCCGTTTGTAACACATCGAAATATCGATTTCCGACAATATAAAGTATATATATTCTTGATCAGGAAGAAATTCTATGACGATATAACCATGTCCGGCTGTCTGTTGTAATCACGCTACAGTCTTCAATAATGATGCAATCGTGCTGAAATTTTGCACAAACTCGTCTTTTGTCTGCAGGCAGGTCAAGTTCGAAGATGGGCTATATCGATCCAGGTTTTGATATAGTCCCCATATAAACCGACTTCCCGTTTTGGGGTCTTGGGCTTATAGAAATCGTAGTTTTTATCCAATTTGCCTGAAATTGAAAATCTAGAGGTATTTTATGACCATAAAGTGGTGTGCTGAAAATGGTGAGTATCGGTCCATGTTTTGGTATAGCCCCCATATAGACCGATCTCCCGATTTTACTTCTTGGGCTTCTAGAATCCGCAATTTTTATTCAATTTACCTGAAATTGAAAATCTAGAGGCATTTTAGAACCATAAAGAGGTGTGCCAAAAATGGTGAGCATCGGTCCATGTTTTGGTATGGTCCCCATATAAACCGACCTCCCGATTTGGGGTCTTGGGCTTATAGAAACCGTAGTTTTTATCCGATTTGCCTGGAATTGTAAATATTCTGGTATTTTAGGGTCACAAAAACGTATATTGGATTAAGTTTTTATCGGTCCATTTGGTAAGGCCTCCATATAGACCGATTTCATTTCTTGAGGGTATAGAAGGCGCACTGATCATGAAAATTGCTTGAAACTCAATGTAAAATTTCCAGATTTTACTCCTCCGGTGAAAATGTACAGATTTAAGATTTCAAATCAAGACGTTATTTTATAATTTTCTTGCACACTTACAAGAGATGTTACTGATTCCTCTAAAACTCAAACAAAAATGGTTCTTATAAATCCAGAATCTGATATAGTCTTCATAGGTAAAATCTTTAAATTTATCTTCAGGAAGTGTACTGGTTGAACTGCTCTGCTCTGTCCTCAACCCTCCCTGAAATTTCAAAGGAAGTCCTAATATTTGATTCATGGTGGTGGGTATTTAAGATTCGGCCCGGCCGAACTTACTGCTGTATATACTTGTTACTTTAATATGTTGAACCGTTTTCAAGTTATTCCAATATATGTAGCGGAAGTGCCCTATTTTTTAACATAACGGTATATCTCGAAAAATCGAGCTGATAGAAAAAAAACCAAGTGCAGATTTGGATTCAGCGACATCAAAATACTAAAAATTTGCTATGAATTTCAAATCAACACAAAAACAATTCAATGTTGTTCCCCTGGGTATTCAACAAAAAAATAATTCGATAATTTATTAAAAGTTTGACACAAATTTGGAAGCGTTTTCATTGCAGTTTATTAAAATACTCAGATGTATTTGCCTAAATTTGGCATTAACTTGACAATTTTACAATGAGAATATAGAAACCGAAAGCCGGTTGTGAGGCATTGAAAACACCGGTTCTGTCGATCCACCGAAAATGGGATTCTCACGAAAACCGACTATCGGTGTAAGAAGATAAACCGGTCCCCCGGTTTTGATCAGTCTAGTCTGTGCGCATAGTAATTCATTCTATTTATCTTTTAATTTGTTTCTCCACATAATACAGTTTTTTGCAATAATGTTTAATATACCAGTACTTGTTAAAATTTTTAAGGGCGATTTCGTTTCGGAAAAAATAAGTTGTCTTATTTTTTCCCTCATTGTGTTTTCGCCCAAATGAATATGTAATTCCAAAGTTATTGCTAATTGTTAATACTGTATTCGATGTTTTTCGAGAGTCGGTGTCGGGATACTTAAGGTTGATTAAGCACCTAATGCCTTCAGCGAAACATAACATAGGCTTATGGCTCAAATAGAGTTTAAAAAATAGTTATATATTTTAGTGTTATAGTTTTTTACCAAAAGGTGTTTGGAATGAGTACGCCCCCAAAACAATCGGTTCTCTAACATATGTCCCAAACCTATTTTGCAGGAAGCACGTATATATTGCAATGTTTGTATATTCTATTCGTATATATACTTCTAGCGTAAATATCTTACAGTTCTTAAAATGCCTAAACTTATGTATTATATCTCCTGGTAAGGCCAGCCCTGCACCGGCTTTTCTGATTTCACACACTCAAAAAAGGTGAACTCTCTATTTCACTAAAGCCAATTTAACTTTATTTTAGTTCATGGAATTATTATGTTTGGAGGAAGTTTCCTTTACTCTAATAATTTTTTGTGCACGTTAGTTAAATTAACTATAACCGAGGAAAAAAATATACTGAAATAAAGCATAACGATTAACTAAATTCCTGCCTTCCACAAAATAGTTCAGAATTTCTTTGAATTTGTAAACTTTGCCAAAAATGCGTCCATCATGAACTTCGTATGTCACTAAAGACATTCTTGCAATTTTGAACTCCACGTTTTTCCTTCAAACTACAAAATTTTCCTTAACAAGTGAAAAAACTTAGTTATGTCTAATAAATTTTCTTGAATTTGTCGACAAATATTTACTTATTTGTATGACATCGACGTGATGCCAACGTTTGTAATACTGTTTAGTTAAAATTTTCTACAAATATTCAAAATTTTCTAAAATTAACCCAAAGTTTTCTTCCTGGTGGGTTCACTGTTTTTTCAGTGCAACAAATAACGCCTTAAAACCAGTTATCCTTCGCAAGTCCTTACAATGATTCCTGGAGCATTTAAACCAATCGGTGGTTTAAATGCTCCTATTCATAGGTAACAAGTCGAATTTAACATATCAATGACCCTGTCATGGAACCTATATTTGTCAATTAACTGTTTTACGTTGGCATTGTAGATTTTAATGCTTGGGGCTGGACTTCCCCTTTTTCCCCGGTCCTAGTTTGTTTGCTTCATTGGATGCTTGATTTCCATTTATTCCATTTATTTAAGATAGACTTCGCCGGGATAGCAGACTCCACCGAAGCAACCTCAACGCTATCTGCCGTGTTTGCCATTTGCATTGCAATACAGTGCTTCGATAGCCAAATTTTCATACCCACCACCATAGGATGGGGGGTATATTAACTTTGTCATTCCGTTTGTAACACATCGAAATATTGCTCTAAGACCCCATAAAGTATATATATTCTGGGTCGTGGTGAAATTCTGAGTCGATCTGAGCATGTCCGTCCGTCCGTCTGTTGAAATCACGCTAACTTCCGAACGAAACAAGCTATCGGCTTCAAACTTGGCACAAGTAGTTGTTATTGATGTAGGTCGGATGGTATTGCAAATGGGCCATATCGGTCCAGTTTTACGTATAGCCCCCATATAAACGGACCCCAAAATTTCGCTTGCGAGGCCTCTAAGAGAAGCAAATTTCATCCGATCCGGCTGAAATTTGGTACATGGTGTTAGGATATGGTCTCTAACAACCATGCAAAAATTGGTCCACATCGGTCCATAATTATATATAGCCCCCATATAAACCGATCCCCCGATTTAGCTTGCGAGTCCTCTAAGAGAAGCAAATTTCATCCGATCCGGCTGAAATTTGGTACATGGTGTTAGTATATGGTCTCTAACAACCATGAAAAAATTGGTCCACATCGGTCCATAATTATATATAGCCCCCATATAAACCGATCCCCCGATTTGGCTTGCGAGGCCTCTAAGAGAAGCAAATTTCATATCATCCGGCTGAAATTTGGTACATGGTGTTAGTATATGGTCTCTAATAACCATGCAAAAAGTGGTTCACATTGGTCCATAATTATATATAGCCTCCATATAAACCGATTCCCCGATTTGGCTTACGAGGCCTCTAAGAGAAGCAAATTTCATCCGATCCTGCTGAAATTTGGTACATGGTGTTAGTATATGGTATCTAACAACCATGCAAAAATTGGTCCACATCGGCCAATAATTATATATAGCCCCCATATGAACCGATCCCCCGATTTGGCTTCCGAGGCCTCTAAGAGAAGCAAATTTCATCCGATCCGGCTGAAATTTGGTACATGGTGTTAGTATATGGTCGCTAACAACCATGCAAAAATTGGTCCACATCGGTCCATAATTATATATAGTCCCCATATAAACCGATCACCAGATTTGACCTCCGGAGCCTCTTGGAAGACCAAAATTCATCTGATTCAGTTGAAATTTGGTACGTGGTGTTAATATATGGCCTCAAACTCCCATGGAAAAATTGGTCGAAATCGGTCAATAATTATATATAGGCCCCATATAAGCCGATCCCCAGATTGGACCTCCAGAGCCCCTTGGAAGAGCAAAATTCTTCCCATTCGGTTGAAATTCGGTACGTGATGTTAGTATATGGTATCTAACAACCATGCAGGAATTGGTTCCTATCAGCCCATAATTATATATAGCTCCCATATAAACCGATCCCCACATGTGAACTCCGGTGTCTTTTGGAGAAGCAAAATTCATCCGATCTGCTTGAAATTTGGTACGTGGTGATCGTATATGATATTTAACAACCATGCCAAAAGTGGTCCATATCAGTCCATAATCATATATAGCCCCATATAAACCGATCCCAAGATTTGGTTTTGGAGCCTCTTGGAGGAGCAAATTTCATCCGAGTGAGTTGAAATTTGGTACATTGTGCCAGTAAGTGGTCGTTAACAACCATGTCTAACTAGGCCCATATCGGTCTATAGTTATATATATATTCCACAGATAAATCGATTTCCAATCACACAAAAATTGGTCCATATCAAGTTCATAATTGTATAGCCCCCATATAAGCGACCCCCATATTTCAATTCTGGCTCTCTACGTACCGTGCAAAAAGTCCATATCGATTCGTAATTATTTGTAGACTTAACTATACATAACTTTTTTGTCTAATATATACCACGTATGGACTAACTCACAATTTAGAAAACGATGTTAAGAACTTTTAAGATACCACAACCCAAGTATTTCGATTGTGGATGACAGTCTTTCGTAGAAGTTTCTACGCAATCCATGGTGTAGGGTACATAAGATTCGACCTGGCCGAACTTACGGCCGTATATACTTGTTATACCCTGCTCCACACTGTGGAACAGGGTATTATAAGTTATTTTCTTTACGTTTGAGCCAACATGCTCTAACACAATCCTGTAGTCCAAAGTTTTCACACATCCGTTATTAATTTCACCCTTTATATAGGTTTCAATATTATCAATTCTAAACATTTGAACAATTAACTCTCATAATTATTATATTTCATCACTATATTATCTCGACTATCAACTAGTCTAACTAATATTATTACTAATTGCCGTTTGATATTTTCTTGTTAAAATATAGTTAATTATGAATACTAACTAGGCATACTTTTCTTTGCACGAAAGATGAAGAGTTATATATAAAGGATTTTTTGGGGTCAAAGAAGTTTGGAACTTCTTTGAAATGGTTGGGTGGGCGGTGGGACCGGTAGTGGCTGACTGACATCTTAAGCCACGCCTTTTCTTGATTCATTGCTCTTCCTATTTTCATCCACTTTAATTTTCCTTTCCCACTAAGAACTACCTTAAATATTTTTTCTTTATGTAGACGAACCCGATTACTATTATCCGAGCACGGCTGGTACAAGAAGGTAGCCAATGCCTCCGGAAATAGGATCAGATAGGGTGGGTCGTCACAATGTGAACGACGAAAGGTTTTGGAAAAACGAATGAGGAAACGAGTCAGTGGGAACATAACATAAGGCATTTGGTTATGGTGCCCGTTCAGAGCGAAAGTTTTTCAAATCGTAAAAATTAGATAATTAAGAATTTAAAAGTGTAGTAAAAAATATTCATAAAAGTGTGAAATTAATGAAAAAATCCTTGTGCACAGACTCATTACAGTTACATTGTGAAAAGAAACATACATTGATCGTAGGATAGATAAAATTGTGTTTTTTTATATTTTCGCAAAAAATTGGTGTACATTTTTAATCTTTAGTGAAAATGCCTAAGGGAAGTGAAATTTCCGATGAGGAACGCGGAAAAATATGCGAAAAATTTAAAGTTTGTTTTGAAATTATGAAAGCCTATTTTGCCTTGAAGTATCTATTAATATACTCAAGGTCGTGGGTTCGATTCCTGCTTCGACCGAACACCCATTGCAGTCGAATGTGAAGATTCTTGCGTTGAAGTAGTGTCATAGGTTACACCTAAAGAAATTTGTTAGTAGGGACAGCAGAAAAGTCTGCTACAACAGCAGAAAGTCTGCTGAAAAAGGGACAGCAGTCATTGTTTGCTGAAATAGCAAACATTTCCTGCTATTTTTGAAGCTCGATTACACTAAAACATGTTTTATTTTGGCTAAAACAAATAAAAATGTCAACTTAGGAGCTATCCTAACATAATTAACACAATATTTTATGAATATCTATAGTATTTGACCAAAAATCTGAATATTTATCGAATTGAGACATAACAGCAAACAAAATGTTTGCTGATCGTATTTAGGAGCTTGTAAGTATATTACAGTACAAAAATATACCAAAAACTACTTTTGGTTCTTAAATAGGCTTTGGGGAAAATTTTATAACTTAAAAATTTTATAAATTGTTGTTCATTGCGCCCTGAAGTACAAAAATATAACAGCAGACATCGACTGCTGTTTTTAGCAGACTTTTTTCTATGAGTGTAGGTTAGGTGGCTGCCCGTATCAGGCTCACTTAGACTATTCAGTCCATTGTGATACCACATTGGTGAACTTCTCTCTTATCACTGAGTGCTGCCCTCCTCCTCCTCCTTTTTATAGCCGAGTCCGAACGGCGTTCCACATTGCAGTGAAACCACTTAGAGAAGCTTTGAAATCCTCAGAAATGTCACCAGCATTACTGAGGTGGGATAATCCACCGCTGAAACACTTTTTGGTGTTCGATCGAAGCAGGAATCGAACCCACGACCTTGTGTATGCAAGGCGAGCATGCTCACCATTACACCACGTTGTATTAATAATGTTTGATCGTTATATTAATTATGCCTCATCATTGTATTGATATCGTTATATTAAAATAGTTGACCATTGTATTGATGACGCTTGATCGATGTTTTTTTGTTGGTCGTTGTATTTATAAATATAGCAGTAGTTTTTGTTGCGTTCTTGACTCACAATAAAGTTTTTTACAAATATTTCTTGTGGTGCAAAAACAAACTTTACAGATAAAAACATTTAAGTTAGTGACTGAAAATAGCATGAAATGTTTTTGAATAAAAAGTGCTAATAATTTTAGACTAGTACGAGTACATACGAGTATAATCTTTTAAATTAGTGGGTATAAAATAGTATAAAAAATATTGAAAAGAATTTTTTTTGTTATGAGTTGCAATTGTTTTGTCTTATCTATTTTGGTACTTTGCATCTATTTAGCCCCATAAAATGTTAAGTATTAATTAAATAAATTAAATAATATTAATTTTTATTAGTTATAGTGTACAAAATATAAATAAATTAAAAAATCGCAATATTGTAACACTCTTTTTTCCTTATTGCAAAATATTGCAATATCAAGAAACATTTTGTATTAATGGAAATGTTTTCGTTATATCAATGTAAATGTGAACATATTATGTTTTATGTGAACATATTATATGTTTGGAAGCATTTTGATTCCAAAAATATTATATGCTTTGAAGAAATTTCCCCAAAGAAGATTGTGCTCATTCCCTCACATAATTTTGTCTTCCACGAAATTTTTTAGTTCTTGGCACCTTTTTCTGTAATAAAACTAATGTTGAAGAAATTATTCAAATTTATAATTTTTTTTTAAATTTTACCTTTCGCCTGGACGGAGAATCAAACCGAGGACCACACAGTTTGTAAGCCAACACACTATCCACTGGGCTACGTAGCTGGTATAGTCACCAGTAGGCAATTATCGTTACATTAATATAGCATAGTATGCAGCGCCCACGAGCCCATGCAAACATAACATTATTTAAGAGAAACATACATTTGTTGGCCAGCATATCCGCCTTGCATGCAAATGGTCGTGGGTTCAATACCTGCTCCGACCGAACACCAATTTTTTTTGTTTTTTGTTTAATTTACACATTTATATTTATACTATATTACATTTTTATAATGAAACTTCGAAATGTGGGTTATTAAAGATTAACAGCCGTATTCATAAAAAGTTAATTGACGTTTATAAACGATTGATAAACTATTTCGTGAAAAATAGCATTCATAAACGATTAATAGCTTACCAAACCTTTAACAAGTCTTTGGTAAATTGTAAAAATTTATTGTAGGATGTACCCTTCTTTAACTCTTTGATAAAATTGCAAAATGCTTTTTTTGGGCAATACCTATTAATTTATCGCTGTTTTATGCTTTTTTGTATATCATTATATGCCAATGCGTATAAAATGGGCGATCTTTTCTTATAAAAACCCTATTTTGATGCCCTTTTTCAAAATACTAATCCAAATAAGAGAACTGCAGAAATAGACGTACAAAATTCATACCTACCAATATTATGATATCAGAAACAGGGCTTGATATAAACGAAATGGACTGAGGTTTTGGATAAAATATTATTTTTTTATTGCAAAAATAACAATTTTGTAACAAAAAACTGTTTTTGCTATAAAAGTTTGAAACTTTCGAAGGAATTCAAAAACTCTAAAAAAGACGAACGTGGAGTCGAGTATAAACATACATACATAATTTTATAATATACACACAAATTTATTTAGATGTGAACAGTTTTTTACTAACATTTAACACCATTTCAAATGTATTTAAAACTTATCGTGTTTTGTACTTAATTTCATTTTTACCTTTAAGGCCGGTATTAAGTTGGCATTATCGCTTTAAAATGACCCTGGTTTGCCTTTTAATTTTCTTTTATAATTCATTTTAAAGAAAATAAACTTTTTCAATTGTTTCAGCTGCAAAACTCGAACTAAATGCTCGCTTTTATATTTGAAGTTGTCCGTCAACTTCTCTTGGACTACTGATTAATAAAGAGTAACTAAACTTTGTTTTTATACATTTACTGTTTAGTTTTTTACTGTTTATCCTTTTTCCATTTTACTGTCCCAACTCTAAAAAGAGTATAGTGCCCTTTCGTTATTTCTATGAAGATCCCCTTGTAATTTTTGTATATTTTCCACCGTTCTTTTTTTAATTTCCTTTGCCTGAATATTTTGACTTACTCTCCGTACGTTGCTATTTCTTTTAACGAACCAAAAAAAATTGTGCCCATAATGCCAAAATGATAAACAAAACACATGTCCACACATACATAAAATGCTGCTCTCAAGACGAAAACACAAGCTTTTTTTTCAAATGTCTATTCTCTTGGTTCCGAATGTCTATTCTCTTTACTCCGAATACCATAGATAATAGAAATACATAGTGTATTTCTATTATCTATGCCGAATACTCATTCTAAAGGGTGATACGGTCAAATTTTGGTCAAGGGAAAACGCGTGTAAACCGGTGAAATCGTTTATTTTAAAAATCAAATTAAATTTCTTTTTCAAGTTCAATTAGTATAAAATTCAGGAAAAATATTCAGTTAGGCTTTCGCTTTTCCAAATCCGAATTGCCGGGCCTCACGCTTGACACCTGCCATCAGATTTTGTACAGCCACCTTGTCCACCTTCTTCGCCGCAGAAAGCCAGTTTGCCTTGAACTGCTGCTCGTCCTTAGCAGTTTTTTTGGTCTTCTTTAGGTTCCGCTTGACAATAGCCCAGTATTTCTCAATTGGGCGGAGCTCTGGCGTGTTTGGAGGGTTCTTGTCCTTGGGAACCACCTGCACGTTGTTGGCGGCGTACCATTCCATGGCCTTTTTACCGTAATGGCAAGATGCCAAATCCGGCCAAAACAGTACGGAACAACCGTGTTTCTTCAGGAAAGGCAGCAGACGTTTATTCAAACACTCTTTCACGTAAATTTCTTGGTTGACAATCCCGGAAGCTATGAAAATGCTGATTTTCAAGCCACAGGTACAGATGGCTTGCCAAACCAGATATTTCTTTGCGAACTTTGACAGTTTTATGTGCTACCTTTCCCCTTCCTTTGCTACCTTTCCCCTTCCTTTGCTACCTTTCCCCTTCCTTTTGCCGTATAAAACTCCTGTCCCGGAAGCTGCTTGTAGTCGGCTTTGACGTAGGTTTCGTCGTCCATTACCACGCAGTCAAACTTCGTCAGCATCGTCGTGTACAGCCTCCGGGATCGCGCTTTAGCCGTCGTATTTTGTTTATCATCGCGATTTGGAATCACTACCTTCTTGTAAGTCGATAGTCCGGCTCGTTTTTTGGCTCGATGCACGGTTGTAGACGATACACCCAGCTTATTTGCGGCATCTCGGAGAGAGAGGTTAGGGTTTCGCTTGAAACTACCGGCAACTCTTTTTGTCGTCTCAGCGGCTTCCGGTTTTCGATTTCCCCCGATCCAGACTTCCTGGCTGTCGACAAACGTTCCCCAAACACTTTAATTACATTTGTAACGGTTGATTTGGCAAATTTTAGCGATTTTGCCAGCTTTGCGTGCGAGTAGCTCGGATTTTCGCGATGCGCGAGCAAAATTTTGATACGCTGCTCTTCTTGCTTGGACGGCATTTTGACAACTGAAGAGTGAATTCCAAAATGAAAATAGGAGCAACATTCTACTCACACACACCTTCAAAATAAGGGGTGTTCAGGTTTTTTAAATGCAAAATTGAAAGAAATACGTCAAGTTTATATTGACCAAATTTTGACCGTATCACGCTTTAATATTCAAATTAAATAATATGTAGACTTAAGCATATCAAATTTTTGGCCTTATCATAAAACAGTTTTCCGAAACAACATACACACCCTCACAAAAAATCGCTTCTGTAACATATACTCCCAATTGCCCAAGGAAAAATAAAATGTTAATTTTGTAATAACAAGCAACAACCACCAACTTAGTTCAATATCGCTCCCTGTTAAATAGCGCTCCAAGCTACTAAACACATATATGTTTATAGGCTATTTCTAAATTAATATATGTTTGCATCCAAGCATATTATATTTAGAAACATTTTATGTCCCAAACATAATATGTTCTAACATATTAACATATATGTCCCAAACATGTTATGCTAGTTTATGAACATTATATGCTTGCACTCAAAAATATTGTGTTTAAAAATTTGTGTTCCAAACATATAATGTTTATAGCCAAACATATGAAAAACAGTCTTTTTCATCCGTGCAAGTGCTTTAACACAAATTGCTCCCTTTTGATTCTCTCGCTGTGTTATGTTGATATCTTTCGTCAACCTTCCCGGTTTCCATCTCTATTTCTATTTCACACATATTATTTTTAGGAAACATTCATGCCCCAAACATAATATATTCTAACATATTAACATATGTGTCCCAAACATTTAGTGTTAGTTTAGGAACACTACATATTTGCACTAAAATATATTGTGTTTAAAAATTGTGCCCGACACACATTTTGTTTATATCGGAACATATGAAAAACATATTTTTCTAACAGTGCAGAAACAGTGCTTGATATAAACGAAATGGACTGAGCTTTTCGATAAGATATTTTTTTTATTGCAAACATAACAATTTTGTAACAAAAACTGTATAAAAGTTTGAAATCAGGAAAATCAAAAACTAATAAAAGAAGAACGTGGAGTCGAGTATACCCATACATAAATAATTTTATAATATACACATACATTTATTTAGGCTTGAACAGTTTTTACTAGCATTTAACACCATTTTAAATGCATTTAAAACTTATTGTGTTTTGTACTTAATTTCATTTTTACCTTTAAGGCCGGTATTAAGTTGGCATTATCGCTCTAAAATGACCCTGTTTTGCCTTTTACTTTTCTTTAATAATTCATTTTAAAGAAAATAAACTTTTAGCTGCAAAACTCGAACTTAATGTCCGCTTTTATATTTGATAGTGTCCGTCAACTCCTCTTGGACTACTTATTAATAAAGAGGAACTAAACGTTGTTTTTATACATTTTATTGTTTAATTTTTCACTGTGTCCTCCTTTTTTCATTTTACTTATTTTTATGGCCATAATGCCAAAATTATAAATAAAACACATGTCAACACATACATAAAATGCTCTCTCAAGGCGAAAACACATTTTTTCTCAAATGTCTATTCTGTTGGTTCCGAATGTCTATTCTCTTTACTCCGAATACTCATTCTAATATTCAAATTAAATAATATTTAGACTTAAGCATATCAAATCTTTGGCCTTATCATAAAACAGTTTTCCGAAACAACATACACTCAAAACAAATTAACCCTATATTTCACTAAAGCTAATTTAACTTTCTTTTAGTTCATGGAATTGTTATGTTTGGAGAAAGTCTCTTTTACTCTAATAACTTTTTGCGTACGTTAGTTAAATGAACTAAAAAACGGGAAAAAATTATACACACATGAAGCATAAAAATTTGCTAAATTCGTACTTCTCACAAAATAGTTAATTACTTATTAAAATTTGTAAATTTTACTACAAATGCATCCATCGTGAACTTCGTATGGCACTAAAGACATTCTTGCAATTTTAAAGTCCAATTTTTTCCTTCAAACTACAAAATTTTTTTTTAGCAAGTGAAAAAAATAAATAAATTTTCTTGAATGTGTCAAAAAATATTTACTTATGTCAATGTGATGTCAACGTTTGTAATACTATTTAGTTAAAATTACATGTTTGTCCTTAAATATATTGTGTTTAAAAATTGTGCCCGGAACACATTTTGTTTATATCGGAACATATAAAAAACATATTTTTTAACAGTGTAACCATTCATTTTCAGTTCATGAACGCTGGTTGTTGTTTCGACAACGCATGGTGTCATTTAATCGTTGTCAGAATAACACTGCTTGTTCCCCGTTTGACACCACATGTGTGTTGATTCACGTTCAAGATTTTTTCTATGGGTTCAAGAGTTTGTAAACAAGTTTGAATGAAAGTTCAACGTCTACAGCGTGAGGTCTAGTGTTATCGAATGCATTGGCAATTGTAAGGCGAAAGCTATACTTGGGAGACTAAATGCTTTGGAGAGCAAGGGTGAGGTTGGTTCTGTAGAAACGTATCATGAAGTAGCTTGAAAGTTAAAAACTAGAAATGCTTACATCTAATACATATTTTTGTTTTGTTATTTCAGAATGTATAATTTCTTAAAGTGATTCTAAAATATAATCTTAGATAACATAACTCTTGCTATTTATCAGTAAAGAATGAAGCGATATTAAATTTCTTTCTTTTTTTCTTATCAATAGTGCCTCATGTTATGCGTATTTTTTTGGATTAAATAGTTTAACACTTCTCCGCGAAACTAATGGTGTGAAATGTCTGCAGATCCATCACAAAAATCTCCGCAATGGCGCGAATCTGCCAGCTTAATAATATGTGCTAATATTCCAGAGAAAACGAATGACGGCTATGACTACGAGGTAAGTTTCTGAACACATATGTTCTGGTTTACTTATGATAAGATAACCCCCTGGTCGAAAGTTTTACCATAATGTGATTATCTTTTTTTATAAAATGAATCAAAGTAAGTAAGACGATTTACTTAATCTCCGGTTACAGTTGAATGTTTGTTTGGACCGTTGTATCGTAAATCAGTAAAATAATCTAAATGTTCCACTTTCCATAAGATCAAAAGCCTGGTATGCCAAAGTCGAAAAAAATTGTGGGTCTTTTTCAAATGCGACTAAACGACTATTGGTATTATTGAAAATCGAGATCAAAATCCTGGTACGCCAAAGTCGAAAAAATTTTGGGTAATTTTCAAATGCGACTAAACAACTATTGGTATTATTGAAAATCGACTCAAATCTACTTTTATGGCCGAAATTGACTTTTAAAAAAAGAATTTTAACAAAGCAATGGTCATTGAATGTAAAATGAAGATATAATGTAGAGCGAACATAAAGAGGAAAAACACACTGTGGAACAAGGTATTATAAGTTAGTGCATATGTCTGCAACCCCCAAAAGGAGAGGAGACACAACATGGGTCGGCCTATAAGTTTTTCGGACAGAATGTCTGTGTTTGTAAAGAATCTTACAGTGTGTCCAACCGATACGACAAATCGTTGATGACTAAAGCGGACCTTACACGGTCGGATAAACACTACGACAGAGGTTCTCCTATTTGTTGTGTGTTCGTCCAAGTTTTGCCCTTACACAGCACGAACAAATATGATGACAACATGAAAAAATAAAGTGAAGCATAAACATAAACAATGAAGATGTACGAAAAGTTATGGTTGAAGTCATTTTTTACTAAACAAATGGAAGAAAACAATAAAAATCCGGGTATATGTGGCAACACAATGATTCCTGAAGTAATCCACATTTAATAAATTACAAATTACTTTATGAATTTAAAAATACTTCTCGCCTAGTTTTCCATGAATGGAAGTGGAATTTTTCTGTTTTTGCCACAATTCTGGTTTAGATTTATATATTTCTTAAATTCCCATGCGGAATTTGCTATCTATCATTAGTTTCATTGCAAAAATGAGTGTTTTTATTATGAAAATAAATCTGTTTTTGATAATGTTTGGCGAACATCCCCTTACACGTAAAGATTTGTGCCTCCCAACCAGAAAAAATCAAAGTTGTTTTGATTTTATGCCAACACATCTCCGAAACACGCGAACATGACCTTATACTAACGGATTTGTAGCCGCAACGTGTTGTGTCACAAGGTTTATCCGACCGTATAAGGTGCCCTTAAATAATCGGTAAATGTGTTATCGATCCCATAAACATGCAGCAGTATCGATTATGACTTCGGACTTAACTTATAATGTGGCCAATATATGGGATATGTTCGATACGACCACTGTCGTCCGGATAAACTTATAGTCTGCAAGGCGCATAAAATTAAGTCGAGATGATTCGACATAACCGGCGGCGGCGTCGACTGGCAAAAATGGTCGGCGGCGACTCCATTCTCTGTCCTTGAGTCGATTCAGCCAATTCCGTCTGTCTGTGGATACATTTTTGTAATCAAAGTCTACGTGACGGTTTAAGTCCAATCGACTTAAAATATGCCAGATGTATGTGTTTTGTGTCAGAATATAACCCTATTGATTTTGAAGAAATCGGTTCAGATTTAGGTATAGCTCCCACATATATCTTTCGCCCGATATGCACTTGTGACTCCAGAAGTCAGAGTTTTACTCCGCTGTACGTGGAACACCCATAGAAAAATTATTACCATACGGGCTCAAATCGATACCGTACGTTATTGATAGTTAGCCAACCCCGTATGGTACAATATCAATACCGAATGATACAGGCGGTACGCAAAGCATGAAAATACCATTCGGTATTATGAAAGTACCAATATGGTATTGAAAATAATACCTAAGCGGTACTATTATTTATACCATAAAGGTATTGATGTATAAACAGTGCGGTATTGCCAAATAATACCTAAATGGTATTGGTTTAATAATATTTAGTTTAATAAAACACACGTAAAATGTCTTTGTTACGTACTTCATTTAATACATAACATACATACAAAAACTAATCATTTCTCCATGCAAAGTTTTTTTCCCGATTCAGCTCCATGTCGCAAATCAGGCATTGCATCCCTCAAGTCGTCTGTTGTTGTATTTGGAAGGGTTTTGTATATCTGTTGCGCATCTAATTAAAGGATGATCGAATTAGAAAACATAAATAATGCTAAAAAATATTATACTTACCTATTCTTCTATACTTTTTGTAAATAACAAGCCGCATGAAAAAAAATCTAAACTACCAAGGCGACCAATTACAATTGGTCGCAACGTCTACATATCATGTGTTACAGCGTTGTGATAGTTAATACCACAATAATACGGAATGTAAATGATTTGATACAAAGTGGTACCAAATGGTAATGGCCACATACCGCCTTTTTCTACCAGTGTATGTATTAAAAAGTATATAAATATTTCAAATTTTTAATTTCTATTTGTGCGATAAGCCCATGCTCTTTTTCTTGTTGAAGGCGTAGGGACCGTTAATTAGCCAGATAAATACACGGATAGAAAAACATCTTTTTTGCTGGTAAAGCTAGAGGAGCATTCTCCCAATGTTGCGAAAAGTATTTATTTACGAAATAGAATGGGGCTATGGTTACTAGTAAAAACTAGTAAAAGTAGTTACTAGTAAAAAGTAAAAAACATTGTTAAAATTTAAATGAATCTTAAAAAAAAATTGAAAACACTAAATTTTGATATAAATGCATTTTCCTACAAACGAAACAAACAATGTAGACATTTCGAGTAAACATGTAAATGTTGCGATATTTTTTCAGATAGGAAGAAAGAAAAAAAGAGCGAATAGAAAAAAATACATTTAGCTGTTGGTCCTGACAACATCCCATGATTGATGTATTGTTATCGGCATTTTGATTCCAAGTGGAATAAGCCAGCTGCTAGTCCTTACTAACTTGAAACAAAATCTGGTTGTGTCTGCTTGTTATTTAAAACTTGTAGGTTAGGTTGTGCCATGTTGTAAACAGTGTCGTCTATCGTACCATAGCGTTTGTGATAGAAAACGAGCTTCTCAGCCCTAAAGATAAGTCTTTGTCTATCTAACTGTAATAGACATATAGGAGTTCGATATGCCAAATATTTAAGATTGTTCGGACTGATGTCCTGTACCAAACTAGCCCTAACTAGTGGATTGTCTATAAAAGACGTCCTTTCTAAGAAATTCGATGCATTTCTAATTAGAAATACATCGATTCTATCAATTTGGTTGGACGTCGCTACCTTTTGTGGGTTTTATTGCATCCGAATAAGAAATTCCTGCATGGACGTTAGTACACCCTCAAAAAAAATCACTTCTCTAACATATGTTCCAAACATATTTTGCAGGAAGCGCATATATTATTGGATACTGCCGAAGCATTAATAGGTTTGTTTTATGTGAACATATTATATGTTTGGAAGCAATTTGAGCCCAAAAATAGTATATGCTTGGAAGAATTTTCCCCAAAGAAGATTGTGCCCATTCCCTCACATAATTTTCATTTCCACGAAATTTTTTAGTTCTTTGCACCTTTTGCTGTAATACAAATAATGTTGAAGAAATTATTCAATTTTATAAATTTTACCTTTCGCCTGGACGGAGAATCGAACCGAGGACCATACAGTTTGTAAGCCAACACACTATTCACTGGACTACGTAGCTGTTATAGTCACCAGTAGACAATTATCGTTATAAATTACATTTATATAGCATAGTTTGCAGCGCCCACGAGCCCATGCAAACATAACATTATTTAACAAAAACATAAATTTGTTGGCCAGGTGGAGCAGTGGTTAGCATGTCTGCCTTGCATTCAAAGGGTCGTGGGTTCAATCCCTGCTCCGACCGAACACAATTTTTTTTTAATTTACACATTTATATTTGTAATGAAACTTCGAAATGTGGGTTATTAAAGATTTACAGTCAGAAAAAGTTCTTGATATTAACGAAGTGGACTGAGCTTTCAGATAAAATATTATTTTTATTGCAAAAATAACAATTTTGTAACAAAAAACTGTTTTTGGTATAAAAGTTTGAAATATTGGAAGGATTTCAAAAACTCTAACAAAAGAAGAACGTGGAGTCGAGTATAAACATACATAAATAATTTTATAATATACACGTAAATTTATTTTAAATGCATTTAAAACTTATTGTGTTTTGTACTTAATTTTATTTTTATCTTTAAAGCCGGTATTAAGTTGGCATTATCACTTTATGACCCTGGTTTGCCTTTTAATTTTCTTTAATAATTCATTTTAATGAAAATAAACTTTTTCAATTGTTTTAGCTGCATAACTCGAACTTAATGCCCGCTTTTATATTTGAAGGTGTCCGTCAACTTCTCTTGGACTACTTATTAATAAAGAGGAACTAAACTTTGTTTTTATACTGTTTTACTGTTTCCTCCTTTTTTCGTTTTACTGTCCCAACTCTAAAAAGAGTATAGTGCCATTTCGTTATTTTCCCTTTGTAATTTTTGTATATTTTCCATCGTTTTTCTTAATGTTAATTTGCTTTTCCTGAATATTTTGACTTACTCCTCGTACGTTCCGATTTCTTTTAACGAACCAAGAAAAAAAATTGTGCCCATAATGCCAAAACGACAAACAAAACACATGTCCACACATACATAAAATGCTGCTCTCAAGGCGAATACACGTGCTGTTTTTTTTCAAATGTCTATTATCTTGGTTCTGCACGCTCACAAAAAATCGCTTCTGTAACAAATACTCCCAAACATATTTTACTTCAAGCATATACATTTTTGGGTATTGCCCAAACATTTATATGTTTGATCTCTTCCAATATATAATATGTTTGAAAGCATATTGGTCTAAACAATATATGTTTGGGTAGTCTAAGTTCCAAACATTTTGTATTTTTGCATCCAAATTCAATAATGTTGTCTTCCAAAAACAATATGTTATTATGTGAACATATAATATGTTTGGAAGCATTTTGCACCCAAAAATATTATATGCTTAAAAAAAATTCTCCCAAACAATATTGTGCTCAAAATTTTATTTATTTATTTATATATTTACAATCATAATGAATTATGAAAATAAACAGGTAATATAGGTGCTAACAACATAGGTTTTCGAAGAAATTATTCAATTGTATGATTTTTTTTTATTTTAATTTTACCTTTTGCCGGACGGGGATTCGAACAGCGGACCACACAGTTTGTAAGGATCAAAGAAGTAGCTGATCAATTGCCCAAGGAAAAATAAAGTGTTAATTTTGTAATAACAAGCAACAACCACCAACTTAATTCAATATCGCTCCCTGTTAAATAGCGCTCCAAGCTACTAAACACATATATGTTTATAGGCTATTTCTAAATTAATATATGTTTGCATCCAAGCATATTATATTTACAAACATTTTATGTCCCAAACATAATATGTTCTAACATATTAACATATATGTCCCAAACATGTTATGCTAGTTTATGAACATTATATGCTTGCACTCAAAAATATTGTGTTTAAAAATTTGTGTTCCAAACATATAATGTTTATAGCCAAACATATGAAAAACAGTCTTTTTCATCCGTGTGAATGTCTATTCTCTTTACTCCGAATGCTCATGCTAATATTCAAATTAAATAATATTTAGACTTAAGCATATCAAATATTTGGCCTTATCATAAAACAGTTTTCCGAAACAACATACAAGCGGCTTCACAGAAATTGCTCTCTTTTCATCCTCTCGCTGTGTTATGTTGATATCTTTCGTCAACCATCCCGGTTTCCATCTCGGTATCTTTCTCCATACTCTCTCTCTCTCTCTGTCCCTCTCTGAATAAAATATCTCAACATATAAAGGGTGATTCTTTTGAGGTTAGGATTTTCATGCATTAGTATTTGACAGATCACGTGGGATTTCAGACATGGTGTCAAAGAGAAAGATGCTCAGTATGCTTTGACATTTCATCATGAATAGACTTACTAACGAGCCACAACGTCGAATTTTCAGTGAATGGGCCCTAGAAAAGTTGGCAGAAAATCCGCTTTTTTATCGACAAATTTTGTTCAGCGATGAGGCTCATTTCTGGTTGAATGGCTACGTAAATAAGCAAAATTGCCGCATTTGGAGTGAAGAGCAACCAGAAGCCGCTCAAGAACTGCCCATGCATCCCGAAAAATGCACTGTTTGGTGTGGTTTGTACGCTGGTGGAATCATTGGACCGTATTTTTTCAAAGATGCTGTTGGACGCAACGTTACGGTGAATGGCGATCGCTATCGTTCGATGCTAACAAACTTTTTGTTGCCAAAAATGGAAGAACTGAACTTGGTTGACATGTGGTTTCAACAAGATGGCGCTACATGCCACACAGCTCGCGATTCTATGGCCATTTTGAGGGAAAACTTCGGAGAACAATTCATCTCAAGAAATGGACCGGTAAGTTGGCCACCAAGATCATGCGATTTGACGCCTTTAGACTATTTTTTGTGGGGCTACGTCAAGTCTAAAGTCTACAGAAATAAGCCAGCAACTATTCCAGCTTTGGAAGACAACATTTCCGAAGAAATTCGGGCTATTCCGGCCGAAATGCTCGAAAAAGTTGCCCAAAATTGGACTTTCCGAATGGACCACCTAAGACGCAGCCGCGGTCAACATTTAAATGAAATTATCTTCAAAAAGTAAATGTCATGGACCAATCTAACGTTTCAAATAAAGAACCGATGAGATTTTGCAAATTTTATGCGTTTTTTTTAAAAAAAAAGTTATCAAGCTCTTAACAAATCACCCTTTATATGTTTGCTCGAAATTTGTAAATTTATATATGTTTACATTCACACATATTATTTTTATGAAACATTCATGCCCCAAATATCAACTATCAATGATATCTGTCAGCACAACTAACATTTGGCAATTGTAACTACATGGTAGTATGTTGGATCAACTTTGCATTGGTTGTCGCAATTTCATATTAATTGTTTTGTTTGTTGGTGCAACTGCACCCTCACAAAAAATCGCTTCTGTAACATATACTCCCAAATATATTTTGCTTCAATCATATACATTTTTGGGTATTGCCCAAACATTTATTTGTTTGATCTCTTCCAATATATAATATGTTTGAAAGCATATTGGTCTAAACAATATATGTTTGGGTAGTCTAAGTTCCAAACATTTTGTGTTTTTGCATCCAAATTCAATAATGTTGTCTTCCAAAAAAACAATATGTTATTATGTGAACATATAATATGTTTGGTAGCATTTTGCACCCAAAAATATTATATGCAAACAATATTGTGCTCAAAATTTTATTTATTTATTTATTTATATATAAATATATTTACAATCATAATGAATTATGAAAATAAACAGGTAATATAGGTGCTAACAACATAGGTTTTCGATCTGAATGCTCAAAATGTTGTTTCTGCCTAATTGTATATTCCTCCACATCTTTCTCACTTCC
This sequence comes from Haematobia irritans, assembly GCF_050003625.1. Taxonomy (NCBI): domain Eukaryota; kingdom Metazoa; phylum Arthropoda; class Insecta; order Diptera; family Muscidae; genus Haematobia; species Haematobia irritans. The sequence continues at coordinate 69,050,947 of NC_134398.1, read as the reverse complement.
ACGAGATTTTTTAGTTCTTAGCACCTTTTTCTGTAATGCAAACATTGTAGAAGAAATTGTTATATTTTATAATTTTTTTTAATTTTACTTTTTGCCGGACGGGGATTCGAACAGCGGACCACCCAGTTTGTAAGGATCAAAGAAGTAGCTGATCAATTGCCCAAGGAAAAATAAAATGTTAATTTTGTAATAACAAGCCACAACCACCAACTTAATTCAATATCGCTCCCTGTTAAATAGCGCTCCAAGCTACTAAACACATATATGTTTATAGGCTATTTCTAAATTAATATATGTTTGCATCCAAGCATATTATATTTACAAACATTTTATGTCCCAAACATAATATGTTCAAACATATTAACATATATGTCCCAAACATGTTATGCTAGTTTATGAACATTATATGCTTGCACTCAAAAATATTGTGTTTAAAAATTTGTGTTCCAAACATATAATGTTTATAGCCAAACATATGAAAAACAGTCTTTTTCAACCGTGTGCCCTCGATTTTCTTTGCTATTATCCTAACCAAATTCCAATATCACATGAAAGGGCAGATTATATTGGGATTTTATTAATTTATTACAAGATTTACAATCATAATAAACTACGAAAATAAATACAAAAGGTGCTAACAACAAAGGCTTTTGATCTACATATATGTGAGATAAATTTGCATTACAATTTACAATTTTTTATAGGTAATGTTTGTAAAACCAATGACAGATGGTTATTAGGTTGGAATTATGTTGTCAAACTACAGAACCTAATTCAATATATACACTGTTAGAAAAATATGTTTTTCATATGTTCCGATATAAACAAAATGTGTTACGGGCACAATTTTTAAACACAATATATTTAAGTGCAAACATGTAATGTTCCTAAACTAACACAAAATGTTTGGGACACATATGTTAGAATATATTATGTTTGGGGCATGAATGTTTCATAAAAATAATATGCGTGAATGTAAACATCTATAAATTTACAAATTTCGAGTAAACACATATATGTTGTGATACTTTATTCAGAGAGCGACGGAGAGAGAGAGTTAATATAGAGAAAGAAATAGAGATGGAAACCGGGAGGTTTGAATAAAAAGATATCAACATAACACAGCGAGAGAATGAAATGAGAGCAATTTCTGTGAAACCGCTTGTATGTTGTTTCGGAAAACTGTTTTATAATATGGCCAAAAATTTGGTATGCTTAAGTCTAAATATTATTTAATTTGAATAGTAGATTAAGTATTCGGAATAAAGAAAATGGGCATTCGGAACCAAGAAAATAGACATTTGAAAAAAACAGCATATTTGTATTACAGAAAAAGATGCGAAGAACTCAAAAATTTCGTGGATGTTAAAAATATGTGAGGGAATGAACACAATCTTCTTTGGGGAATTCTTCCAAGCATATACTATTTTTGGACTCAAAATGCTTCCAAACATATAATATGCTCACATAAAACAAACATATTAATGTTTCGGCGGTATCCAATAATATATGTGCTTCCTGCAAAATATGTTTGGAACATATGTTAGAGAAGCGATTTTTTTTGAGGGTGTACTTGCCAGAAATTTCTTCCTTAAGCCTCTAGATATAAATACAGATCGACTTAGACTCGTCCTGTATTCTTAATGCAATAAAAAGCTCGCTTGCCGTAAAAAGTATTTGTGTTTGTTGGTGTATGAAGCCTGCAATTTTTATGGAAACTTTTGTAATATTCCTTTTTTTTATAAATCGGTGCGCTACTTACCTGAAGACAACTTCTTTTCTTCTTTATTCAATGTATTGCGGACTATTATCAAGTAAATGCTGTTCCCCGTTTTGCAAATTTTGTAGCGTCATACCATTTACCATGTCGATGTTGATATAAATATTTATTTGTTGCAACAACTACCTAACGCCCGTCCTATAATTGAACTAAGATTCTATTAGAATACTCAACTTTTGGCTGTACCAGCCATGAAGCCTGCAATTTTTATGGAAACTTTTGTAATATTCCTTTTTTATAAATCGGTGCGCTACTTACCTGAAGACAACTTCTTTTCTTCTTTATTCAATGTATTGCGGACTATTATCAAGTAAATGCTGTTCCCCGTTTTGCAAATTTTGTAGCGTCATACCATTTACCATGTCGATGTTGATATAAATATTTATTTGTTGCAACAACTACCTAACGCCCGTCCTATAATTGAACTAAGATTCTATTAGTATACTCAACTTTTGGTTGTACCAGCCATTTGTTGATTCCAATGATATAAGTCTCACTATGCTGACGGTTAGCTCAACAATTTTATGCAGCATAAAACCAAATTTATCGGCATTGGTTATTGTAACCAATTGAATGGTTATGGGAATTTCGTTTTGATCCTGTGAACTTTTTTATGGTCGTGTTGGATGTATAATTGGGAAAATAATCAAAACATTGTTCGTGTAACAAAAAATAAGTTACTGACATCATTTCCTCATTGTAATTATCGAATTGCAACCAACCATTTCTCTGGGCGTAGTAAAGTTTTGATAAGCAATGGCAGCACTATAGCATTTTCCGCCAAGGAATTAGAAGATTTTAATATGGCGACACGCCGCTAGCCTTCACGGTATTCCGTCGCGGAATATGGGCTTCCCATAAGAAATGCACGTAAACAAGTGTTCGCCTATCTCCCACCCCTATGGTTATATTTACACCAACACTTACACAGTTTAGCCCGATTAATGGAAAAGTAACCGGCACTTAGTCCTTTTTCACGACTGCCACTAATGTCTTTTTCTCTATTCACATTTTTAGCACTATTCACTCTACTTACTTGTGTTTTCAATTATTCGTTCTCGTCTTTCCTCATTTTGATTGTCTCTTCCTGCGTTCTTAGGTCATTACCATATCCGGAACACAGTACCAAGGCTGGCACTTTTTCTTTTTTCACTCCTGCCACTAATTTCATTTTCTTTTTCTCTATCCACTTTTTAGCACTATTCACTCTACTCACTTGTGTTTTCTATTATTCGTTCTACTCTTTCCTCATATTGATTGCCTCTTCCTGCGTTCTTCGGTCATTGCCATATCCGTAACACAGTACCACGGCCTTCCTTTTGGCCTTTTTCTTGGTGTCGGTGGTCCATTCGCTATTCTTGTCCAGTAGGGCCAGCATTACCATCAATTTTTCCTCCCCCCCGGGTATAAGCATGTTGCACCCGTGCTTGTGCGCTGGTGTTGTGCAACCAGAATTATTTAATTTAATTACTTCTCTTCTCATATAATCGATCTCTGCCCTCATTCGGTGTATTGCACGATTGTAACCTTCCTTCTTCTTTAAGGCTTCTTGGCTGTCCTTTACCTGATGGGGAAGCGTTTTGAAATCTCCTTCTAACTTTGTTGTTACACAAAAAAAAAATTGTCTTCCTTCACGACATCAATTGATCCAATTAATTTTTAATTGAAATGTCTTCAAACAAAGAAATGATATCATCAATCACCAAATTATAATAATTATTGTTATTGATTTTTGTTTCAATTAAAAAAATTATTGAAACAATTAAAATTGTCGTGATATTTTTGTGTGTAGCAAATGGCTTCAAGACTGTGTATGATGGGAAGCAGCGAAAGGTAAGAAGAATAAGAAGTATTGTGACGATAGCTATACGCGATATGAAAATTTATGAGTTTGGTCATAAAACAATTAAATGACACAATCGAACAATTGAGACAAGAAAAGCAACAACTGGCTGATACAGTCGCAGAGTTGGAGAATTTCACCATTGCTAGTCAAACTAATATGACTGAAGCCAATGCAATTTGCCAAATAATACTCGTAATAATAACAAGTATATACGGCCGCAAGTTCGGCCAGGCCGAATCTTATGTACCCACCACCATGGATTGCGTAGAAACTTCTACGAAAGACTGCCATCCACAATCGAATTATTTGGGTTGTGGTATCTTAAAACTTCTTAACATCGTTTTCTAAATTGTGATTTAGTCCATACATGGTATATATTAGACAAAAAAGTTATGTATAGTTAAGTCTACAAATAATTACGAATCGATATGGACTTTTTGTACGCAGAGAGCCAGAATTGAAATATGGGGGTCGCTTATATGGGGGCTATATACAATTATGAACTTGATATGGACCAATTTTTGTGTGATTGGGGATCGATTTATCTGAGGGTCATATATAACTATAGACCGATATGGACCTAGTTAGGCATGGTTGTTAACGACCATATACTAGCACAATGTACCAAATTTCAACTCACTCGGATGAAATTTGCTCCTCCAAAAGGTTCCAAAACCAAATCTCGGGATCGGTTTATATGGGGCTATGTACGATTATGGACTGATATGGACCACTTTTGGCATGGTTGTTAAATATCATATACTACCACCACGTACCAAATTTCAAACAGATCGGATGAATTTTGCTTCTCCAAAAGGCACCGGAGGTCAAATCTGGGGATCGGTTTATATGGAAGCTATATATAATTATGGACTGTTAGGAACCAATGCCTGCATGGTTGTTGGATACCATATACTAACATCACGTACCAAATTTCAACCAAATGGGAAGAATTTTGCTCTTCCAAGGGGCTCTGGAGGTCAAATCTGGGGATCGGTTTATATGGGGCCTATATATAATTATGGACCGATATCGACCAATTTTTGCATGGGAGTTTGAGGCCATATATTAACACCACGTACCAAATTTCAACTGAATCAGATGAATTTTGGTCTTCCAAGAGGTTCCGGAGGTCAAATCTGGTGATCGGTTTATATGGGGGCTATATATAATTATGAACCGATGTGGACCAATTTTTGCATGGTTGTTAGAGACCATATACTAACATCACGTACCAAATTTCAGCCGGATCGGATGAAATTTGCTTCTCTTAGAGGTCTCGCAAGCCAAATCGGGGGATCGGTTTATATAAGGGCTATATATAATTATGGACCGATGTGGACCAATTTTTGCATGGTTGTTAGAGACCATATACTAACACCATGTACCAAATTTCAGCCGGATCGGATGAAATTTGCTTCTCTTAGAGGCCTCTCAAGCCAAATCGGGGGATCGGTTTATATGGGGGCTATATATAATTATGGACCGATGTGAACCAATTTTTGCACGGTTGTTACAGACCATATACTGACACCATGTACCAAATTTCAGCCGGATCGGATGAAATTTGCTTCTCTTAGGGGCCTCGCAAGCCAAATCGGGGGATCGGTTTATATGGGGGCTATATATAATTATGGACCGATGTGGACCAATTTTTGCATGGTTGTTAGAGACCATATACTAACACCATGTACCAAATTTCAGCCGGATCGGATGAAATTTGCTTCTCTTAGAGGCCTCGCAAGCCAAATTTTGGGGTCCGTTTATATGGGGGCTATACGTAAAAGTGGACCGATATGGCCCATTTGCAATACCATCCGACCTACATCAATAACAACTACTTGTGCCAAGCCGATAGCTTGTTTCGTTCGGGAATTAGCGTGATTTCAACAGACGGACGGACGGACGGACATGCTCAAATCGACTCAGAATTTCACCACGACCCAGAATATATATACTTTATGGGGTCTTAGAGCAATATTTTGATGTGTTACAAACGGAATGACAAAGTTAATATACCCCCCATCCTATGGTGGTGGGTATAATGGCCTGTTCCTGTATATCGAACGAAAGCTTTCTTTCGTATTCCAAACGAAAGAAAATTAAATTTTGTTCTTTTATTTCGAAAGGCAAGTCACTTCATATTTTGTTGTCGAGTAATAAACGAACATATACAATAAGTGTCAAGAAAAAAGTAAAAGCATTGTTAACATTTGAATGAATTCTCAGGCCAAAAATTTAAAAATACTCATTTTTAATAATCAATGTATTCTCATACAAACGAATCGAACTTTCAAAAATAGAAAAACCCAAATTCATTCGAATTCGAGTGACTGCCTTTCTTTCGAACTGGTTTTCGTTCGATATACAGGAACAGGGCATAAAAATTTGGCTATCGAAGCACTGTATTGCAATGCAAATGGCAAACACGGCAGATAGCGTTGAGGCTGCTTCGGTGGAGTCTGCTATCCCGGCGAAGTCTATCTTAAATAAATGGAATAAATGGAAATCAAGCATCCAATGAAGCAAACAAACTAGGACCGGGGAAAAAGGGGAAGTCCAGCCCCAAGCATTAAAATCTACAATGCCAACGTAAAACAGTTAATTGACAAATATAGGTTCCATGACAGGGTCATTGATATGTTAAATTCGACTTGTTACCTATGAATAGGAGCATTTAAACCACCGATTGGTGAAAAAACAGTGAACCCACCAGGAAGAAAACTTTGGGTTAATTTTAGAAAATTTTGAATATTTGTAGAAAATTTTAACTAAACAGTATTACAAACGTTGGCATCACGTCGATGTCATACAAATAAGTAAATATTTGTCGACAAATTCAAGAAAATTTATTAGACATAACTAAGTTTTTCACTTGTTAAGGAAAATTTTGTAGTTTGAAGGAAAAACGTGGAGTTCAAAATTGCAAGAATGTCTTTAGTGACATACGAAGTTCATGATGGACGCATTTTTGGTAAAGTTTACAAATTTAAAGAAATTCTGAACTATTTTGTGGAAGACAGGAATTTAGTTAATCGTAATGCTTTATCTCAGTATATTTTTTTCCTCGGTTATAGTTAATTTAACTAACGTGCACAAAAAATTATTAGAGTAAAGGAAACTTCCTCCAAACATAATAATTCCATGAACTAAAATAAAGTTAAATTGGCTTTAGTGAAATAGAGAGTTCACTTTTTTTGAGTGTGTGAAATCAGAAAAGCCGGTGCAGGGCTGGCCTTACCAGGAGATATAATACATAAGTTTAGGCATTTTAAGAACTGTAAGATATTTACGCTAGAAGTATATATACGAATAGAATATACAAACATTGCAATATATACGTGCTTCCTGCAAAATAGGTTTGGGACATATGTTAGAGAACCGATTGTTTTGGGGGCGTACTCATTCCAAACACCTTTTGGTAAAAAACTATAACACTAAAATATATAACTATTTTTTAAACTCTATTTGAGCCATAAGCCTATGTTATGTTTCGCTGAAGGCATTAGGTGCTTAATCAACCTTAAGTATCCCGACACCGACTCTCGAAAAACATCGAATACAGTATTAACAATTAGCAATAACTTTGGAATTACATATTCATTTGGGCGAAAACACAATGAGGGAAAAAATAAGACAACTTATTTTTTCCGAAACGAAATCGCCCTTAAAAATTTTAACAAGTACTGGTATATTAAACATTATTGCAAAAAACTGTATTATGTGGAGAAACAAATTAAAAGATAAATAGAATGAATTACTATGCGCACAGACTAGACTGATCAAAACCGGGGGACCGGTTTATCTTCTTACACCGATAGTCGGTTTTCGTGAGAATCCCATTTTCGGTGGATCGACAGAACCGGTGTTTTCAATGCCTGAACAACCGGCTTTCGGTTTCTATATTCTCATTGTAAAATTGTCAAGTTAATGCCAAATTTAGGCAAATACATCTGAGTGTTTAAATAAACTGCAATGAAAACGCTTCCAAATTTGTGTCCAACTTTTAATAAATTATCGAATTATTTTTTTGTTGAATACCCAGGGGAACAACATTGAATTGTTTTTGTATTGATTTGAAATGTATAGCAAATTTTTAGTATTTTGATGTCGCTAAATCCAAATCTGCACTTGGTTTTTTTTCTATCAGCTCGATTTTTCTAGATATACCGTTATGTTAAAAAATAGGGCACTCCCGCTACATATATTGGAATAACTTGAAAACGGTTCAACATATTAAATTAACAAGTATATACAGCAGTAAGTTCGGCCGGGCCGAATCTTAAATACCCACCACCATGAATCAAATATTAGGACTTCCTTTGAAATTTCAGGGAGGGTTGAGGACAGATCAAGCAGAGCAGTTCAACCAGCACACTTCCTGAAGATAAATTTAAAGATTTTACCTATGAAGACTATATCAGATTCTGGATTTATAAGAACCATTTTTGTTTGAGTTTTAGAGGAATCAGTAACATCTCTTGTAAGTGTGCAAGAAAATTATAAAATAACGTCTTGATTTGAAATCTTAAATCTGTACATTTTCACCCGAGGAGTAAAATCTGGAAATTTTACATTGAGTTTCAAGCAATTTTCGTGATCAGTGCGCCTTCTATACCCTCATGAAATGAAATCGGTCTATATGGAGGCCTTACCAAATGGACCGATAAAAACTTAATCCAATATACGTTTTTGTAAGCCTAAAATACCAGAATATTTACAATTCCAGGCAAATCGGATAAAACTACGGTTTCTATAAGCCCAAGACCCCAAATCGGGAGGTCGGTTTATATGGGGACCATACCAAAACATGGACCGATGCTCACCATTTTTGGCACACCTCTTTATGGTTCTAAAATGCCTCTAGATTTTCAATTTCAGGTAAATTGAATAAAAATTTACATTGTTTTTCAATTTTGCACACTCAAAACAAAGTTTACTTGGATCCAAAAATTTTGATCTTGCCCAAATGATTTTGGTATTGATTCCGAGCCAAAGACCTATCTGCCTTTAAGTCTAGGGCCAATAAAATTAAAATTAGGTATCCTAATCTCATTTATCAAATTTTCATTCTCTCTTCGAGGTTTATTAATAAAGGTACTCACGTACAAACAAATGCCAGTTTAAGAGCCTGTTTCGGTATGGCGAACGAGCTCTATCGATCGACTGAAATGGAAACAAACAGCTGAATTCACAACCAAAAATCAGCTGTTTCTATGCATTTAAGTCGATCGATAGACCTCGTTCGACATACAGAAACAGGCTGTAAAAATCCAAATTATAAAACTTTAAATCAAAGACGATGAATCCTCAAAATAAGACTTAGCCTATATTTAAAGCGTTTTTTTTCTTAAATCTAAAGTTTCAATATTTCAGTTGATTTAAGGACAATTTCTTTATATCAAAAATGTGTTTCTTTACTTTAAGGAAAATTAGCTTTAGTTCAAAGACATGCGACTTTAACGGAGGGACGCCAATTTACAAAATTTGTGTCCCAAATTTAATGAAACAAATTTTTGAAGCAAAGATTATAAACTTTATTTTAATTAAAATTTCATTATTTTAAAAAAATTGTCCTTAATATTTTGTACATTTCACATCCTAAAATTTAGATTGCGTAATCTTTAATATCACGTAAATATTTTTTTCAGTGCAAGTAGTTTTAGAGATACCATTCAAGTTTTGAAAAAAATTGAGATTTTTAACAAAAAAAATTTTTTTTGATCTTTAAAAATTCCCAAAAAAATAAAAATTCCCTTTAAGCCGTGTTTACATTGTTTTAAAATTGTCCAAGTAGGTTTGAAGATATCAGTATTTCAGTTGATTTAAGGACAATTTCTTTATATCAAAAATGTGTTTCTTTACTTTAAGGAAAATTAGCTTTAGTTCAAAGACATGCGACTTTAACGGAGGGACGCCAATTTACAAAATTTGTGTCCCAAATTTAATGAAACAAATTTTTGAAGCAAAGATTATAAACTTTATTTTAATTAAAATTTCATTATTTTAAAAAAATTGTCCTTAATATTTTGTACATTTCACATCCTAAAATTTAGATTGCGTAATCTTTAATATCACGTAAATATTTTTTTCAGTGCAAGTAGTTTTAGAGATACCATTCAAGTTTTGAAAAAAATTGAGATTTTTAACAAAAAAAATTTTTTTTGATCTTTAAAAATTCCCAAAAAAATAAAAATTCCCTTTAAGCCGTGTTTACATTGTTTTAAAATTGTCCAAGTAGGTTTGAAGATATCGTTAAATTTTTGTCATAACATGAAAGAAAAAATGTTTGGACTAAGGTCAACTTAACTTTAATTCAGTAAAATTCCTTAAAATTAATGAAATTGTCTTTAAACTTGGCCTTTTGCATCTTCACTACAAAGCAAAAAAGCAAATTTTTAAAGACGTTTTTTGCTTGAAACATAGCATATTTTCTTATTAAATAGCTTGAGATAGCTTTTTTTTTGTTTGTATGTATTAGTTCCTTTATTCTTCAATATTTCGCAATTACGTTGAATTGCTTCATCAGGAGTAGATCTACAATAAAATTGATTGATATTTTTAATCACGACATATACATTATTTGTAACAAAAATTTGTCAAATAATTAAAGATTTTAACACATGTATATCAACAAGTGTCAGGAGAACAGGGCATACTTATTTTTTATACCCTCCATCATAGGATCGGGGTATATTAACTTTGTCATTCCGTTTGTAACACATCGAAATATTGCTCTAAGACCCCATAAAGTATATATATTCTGGGTCGTGGTGAAATTCTGAGTTGATCTAAGCATGTCCGTCCGTCCGTCTGTTGAAATCACGCTAACTTCCGAACGACACAAGCTATCGACTTGAAACTTGGCACAAGTAGTTGTTATCAATGTAGGTCGAATGGTATTGAAAATGGGCCATATCGGTACACTTTTACGTATAGCCCCCATATAAAGGGACCCTCAGATTTGGCTTGTGGAGCCTCTAACAGAAGCATATTTCATCCGATCCGGCTGAAATTTGGTACATGGGGTTGGTATATGGTCTCTAACAACCATGCAAAAATTGGTCCATATCGGTCCTTAATTATATATAGCCCCCATATAAACCGATCCCCAGATTTGGCTTGTGGAGCCTCTAAGAGAAGCATATTTCATCCGATCCGGCTGAAATTTGCTACATGGTGTTGGTATATAGTCTCTAACAACCATGCAAAAATTGGTCCATATCGGTCCTTAATTATATATAGCCCCCATATAAACCGATCCCCAGATTTGGCTTGTGGAGCCTCTAAGAGAAGCATATTTCATCCGATCCGGCTGAAATTTGGTACATGGTGTTGGTATATGGTCTCTAACAATCATGCAAAAATTGGTCCACATCGGTCCATAATTATATATAGCCCCCATATAAACCGATCTCCAGATTTGGCTTGCGAAGCCTCAAAGAGAAGCAAATTACATCCGGTCCGGCTGAAATTTGGTACATGGTATTGGTATATGGTCTCTAGCAACCGTGCAAAAATTGGTCCACATCGGTCCATAATTATATATAGCGCACATATAAACCGATCCCCAGATTTGGGTTGCGGAGCCTCTAAGAGAAGCAAATTTCATTCGATCCGGTATTGGTATTGGTATATGGTCTCTAGCAACCGTGCAAAAATTGGTGCATATCGGTCCATAATTATATATAGCCCCCATATAAAACGTTCTCCAGATTTGACGTCCGGAGCCTCTTGCAGGAGCAAAATTCATCCGATCCGGTTCAAATTAGGAACGTTGTGTTAGTATATGGTCGCTAACAAACATACCAAAATTTGTCCAATCACACAAAAATTGGTACATATCGGTTCATAATCATGGTTGCCACTAGAGCCAAAAATAATCTACCAAAATTTTATTTCTATAGAAAATTTTGTCAAAATTTTATTTCTATAGAAAATTTTGTCAAAATTTTATTTCTAGAGAAAATTTTGTTCAAATTTTATTCGGTTCATAATCATGGTTGCCACTCGAGCCAAAAATAATCTACCAAGATTTTATTTCTATAGAAAATTTTGTCAAAAGTTTATTTCTATAGAAAATTTTGTTAAAATTTTATTTCTGTAGACATTTTTGTCAAAATTTTCTTTCTATAGAAAATTTTGTGAAAATTTTTATTTCTATAGAAAATTTTGTGAAAATTTTATTTCTATAGAAAATTTTGTTAAAATTTTATTTCTGTAGAAAATTTTGTCAAAATGTTATGTCTACTTTGTCAAACTGAATTATGTACGTATTGGATCGATCTTTTTTGATTTAATATATACCACGTATGGACCTACATACAATTTGGAAGATGGTGTTAGGAGGTTTTAAGATACCTTGCCATCGGCAAGCGTTACCGCAACTTAAGTAATTCGATTGTGGGTGGCAGTGTTTAGAAGAAGTCTCTACGCAATCCATGATGGAGGGTACATAAGCTTCGGCCTGGCCGAACTTACGACCGTATATACTTGTTATTTTTTATTTATTTATTTATTTCAAAAAGACTTTCATTATACACTTACATATAAATAACATTCAAGTGGAAATACAACAACAACAACACAAAGCTTAAACTAGAGTAGTATCACTACGTTCGTCAGTTACTTTTAATGAACTGATTTCCCTCTTCCCAATAAACACAAACGTTTGAAAAATACTAAAATTCAATAATTTTTCAAACATTTTTTCAAAGGATTAGGGTAATATACAAGTTAAGAAATTGTTGAGAAAATCGGGTTCTCAACAAAAAAAAACAGACGTTGCCCTCAACAGTAAAATTCAACACATCAGCAATGATTTCTCAATTGTAATCCTCAAATTGAAATGCATCGCTACTCAATAATTTCTCAATCAGTTTTCAATATTTTCTAACCACATTTTTTTATATTCAATCCCAGTTCTTTTTTTATACCCTCCACCATAGGATGGGGGTATATTAACTTTGTCATTCCGTTTGTAACACATCGAAATATTGCGCTAAGACCCCATAAAGTATATATATTCTGGGTCGTGGTGAAATTCTGAGTCGATCTAAGCATGTCCGTCCGTCCGTCTGTCCGTCTGTCCGTCTGTCCGTCTGTCCGGCTGTCCGTCCGTCTGTGGAAATCACGCTAACTTCCGAACGAAACAAGCTATCGACTTGAAACTTGGCACAAGTAGTTGTTATTGATGTAGGTCGGATGGTATTGAAAATCGGCCATATCGGACCACGTTTACGTATAGCCCCCATATAAACCGATCCCCAAATTTGGCTTGGGGAGCCTCCCGGAGCAGCAAAATTCATCCGATCCGGTTGAAATTTGGTACCTGATGTTAGTATACGGCCTCTAACAACCATGCAAAAATTGGTCCATATCGGTCCATAATTATATATAGCTCCCATATAAACCGATCCCCAGATTTGACCTCCGGAGCCTCTTGGAGGAGCAAAATTCATCCGATCCGGTTGAAATTTAGTACGTGGTCTTAGTATACGGTCTCTAACACCCATGCAAAAATTAGTTCATGTCGGTCCATAATTATATATAGCCCCCATATAAACCGATCCCCAGATTTGACCTCCGGAGCCTCTTGGAGGTGAAAAATTCATCCGATCCGGTTTAAATGTGGTACCTGATGTTAGTATACGGTCTCTAACAACCATGCAAAAATTGGTCCATATCGGTCCATAATTATATATAGCCCCCATATAAACCGATCCCCAGATTTGACCTCCGGAGCCTCTTGGAGGGGCAAAATTCATCCGATCCTGTTGAAATTTGGTACCTCATGTTAGTATACGGCCTCTAACAACCATGCAAAAATTGGTCCATATCGGTTCATAATTATATATAGCTCCCATATAAACCGATCCCCAGATTTGAACTCCGGAGCCTCTTGGAGGAGCAAAATTCATCCGATCCAATTGAAATTTAGTACGTGGTGTTAGTATATAGTCTCTAACAACCATGCAAAAATTGGTCCATATCGGTTCATAATTATATATAGCTCCCATATAAACCGGTCCCCAGATTTGACCTCAGGAGCCTCTTGGAGGAGCGAAATTCATCCGATCCAGTTGAAATTTGGTACATGGTGTTAGTATATGGATCTAACAACCATGCAAAAATTGGTCCATATCGGTCCATAATTATATATAGCAAAAGTCATCCGATGCGGTTGAAATTTGGTACATTTTGTCAATATATGGCCTCTAACAGCCATGTAAAAATTGGTCAATATCGGTCTTTAGTTATATATAGCCGATGACTTATTACACAAAAATTAGTCCACGTCGCCAAAAATAATCTACCAAAACTTTATTCCCATAGAAAATTTTGTCAAATTTTATTACTATAGAAAGTTGTGTCAAAATTTCATTTCTATAGAAAGTTTTGTCAAACGTTTATTTCTATAGAAATGTTTGTCAAAATTTTATTTCCATAGAAAGTTTTGTCAAAATTTTATTTTTATAGAAAATTTTGTAAAAAATTTATTTCTGTAGAAAATTTTGTCAACATTTTATTTCTATACAAAATTTTGTCAACATTTGACTTCCATAGAAAATTTTGTCAGCATTTTATTTCTATAGAAAATTTTGTCAAGTTTTTATTTCTATAGAAAATTTTGTCAAAATTTTATTTCTATAGAAAATTTTGTCAAGTTTTCATTTCTATAGAAAATTTTGTCAAACTATATTATATACGTATTTAATCGGCCTTTTTATACCCTCCACCATAGGATGGGGGTATATTAACTTTGTCATTCCGTTTGTAACACATCGAAATATTGCGCTAAGACCCCATAAAGTATATATATTCTGGGTCGTGGTGAAATTCTGAGTCGATCTAAGCATGTCCGTCCGTCCGTCCGTCTGTCCGTCTGTCCGGCTGTCCGTCCGTCTGTGGAAATCACGCTAACTTCCGAACGAAACAAGCTATCGACTTGAAACTTGGCACAAGTAGTTGTTATTGATGTAGGTCGGATGGTATTGAAAATCGGCCATATCGGACCACGTTTACGTATAGCCCCCATATAAACCGATCCCCAAATTTGGCTTGGGGAGCCTCCCGGAGCAGCAAAATTCATCCGATCCGGTTGAAATTTGGTACCTGATGTTAGTATACGGCCTCTAACAACCATGCAAAAATTGGTCCATATCGGTCCATAATTATATATAGCTCCCATATAAACCGATCCCCAGATTTGACCTCCGGAGCCTCTTGGAGGAGCAAAATTCATCCGATCCGGTTGAAATTTAGTACGTGGTCTTAGTATACGGTCTCTAACACCCATGCAAAAATTAGTTCATGTCGGTCCATAATTATATATAGCCCCCATATAAACCGATCCCCAGATTTGACCTCCGGAGCCTCTTGGAGGTGAAAAATTCATCCGATCCGGTTTAAATGTGGTACCTGATGTTAGTATACGGTCTCTAACAACCATGCAAAAATTGGTCCATATCGGTCCATAATTATATATAGCCCCCATATAAACCGATCCCCAGATTTGACCTCCGGAGCCTCTTGGAGGGGCAAAATTCATCCGATCCTGTTGAAATTTGGTACCTCATGTTAGTATACGGCCTCTAACAACCATGCAAAAATTGGTCCATATCGGTTCATAATTATATATAGCTCCCATATAAACCGATCCCCAGATTTGAACTCCGGAGCCTCTTGGAGGAGCAAAATTCATCCGATCCAATTGAAATTTAGTACGTGGTGTTAGTATATAGTCTCTAACAACCATGCAAAAATTGGTCCATATCGGTTCATAATTATATATAGCTCCCATATAAACCGGTCCCCAGATTTGACCTCAGGAGCCTCTTGGAGGAGCGAAATTCATCCGATCCAGTTGAAATTTGGTACATGGTGTTAGTATATGGTATCTAACAACCATGCAAAAATTGGTCCATATCGGTCCATAATTATATATAGCAAAAGTCATCCGATGCGGTTGAAATTTGGTACATTTTGTCAATATATGGCCTCTAACAGCCATGTAAAAATTGGTCAATATCGGTCTTTAGTTATATATAGCCGATGACTTATTACACAAAAATTAGTCCACGTCGCCAAAAATAATCTACCAAAACTTTATTCCCATAGAAAATTTTGTCAAATTTTATTACTATAGAAAGTTGTGTCAAAATTTCATTTCTATAGAAAGTTTTGTCAAACGTTTA
This sequence comes from Haematobia irritans, assembly GCF_050003625.1. NCBI lineage: Eukaryota > Metazoa > Arthropoda > Insecta > Diptera > Muscidae > Haematobia > Haematobia irritans. The sequence goes on along the minus strand of NC_134398.1, from coordinate 69,035,124 downwards.
TTTCTATAGAAATGTTTGTCAAAATTTTATTTCCATAGAAAGTTTTGTCAAAATTTTATTTTTATAGAAAATTTTGTAAAAAATTTATTTCTGTAGAAAATTTTGTCAACATTTTATTTCTATACAAAATTTTGTCAACATTTGACTTCCATAGAAAATTTTGTCAGCATTTTATTTCTATAGAAAATTTTGTCAAGTTTTTATTTCTATAGAAAATTTTGTCAAAATTTTATTTCTATAGAAAATTTTGTCAAGTTTTCATTTCTATAGAAAATTTTGTCAAACTATATTATATACGTATTTAATCGGCCTTTTTTTGTTTAATATATACCCCGTATGGGCTAACTTACAATTTAGAAGACAGTGTTAAAAAGTTTTGCGATACCTTGCCATCGGCAAGTGTTATCGCAACCCAAGTAATTCGATTGTGGATGACAGCCTTTAGTAGAAGTTCCTACGCAATCCATGGTGGAGGGTACATAAGATTCGGCCTGGCCGAACTTACGGCCGTATATACTTGTTTTTTTTTATTTAAGTCTATAGATACAATATCCTTACAGACTAATAATAATACTACATAACATATATACAACAATAAAAAAAATGGGAAATATATTATAAATTGTCATTCATTCATTCAAATAAAGAATCATTTTACGTTTTAGCATATTTCTATCCTCAGAAAGATTAATAATATGATAATACTTATTAAAATCATCACATAGGTGGCGAAGAGAATCATTATTTGCAAACTCTCTTTGGAAGTAAGTTATACTTAATAAACGGAAGTTCCTAGACTAATACGACTCAAAATAAAACTCGAAATAATTTTCCCATGTATAATATTCATAATAAACGTGATATTTAACATTTTTCTTCGACTAATTAATGACGGAAGTTTAATTTGTTCAAGTCTATATTTGTATGAAGGTAGTGTAAGATATGCCCATCCTCGTTTTCTCAGGCAAAAAATAAGGTATTGTTTTTGAACTGATTCAATTTTATCCGAATATATTTTATAAACAGGGTCCCATATAACTGAGCCATATTCTAGGGTAGTACGAACAAGAGAAATGTACAGACTTTTAGTGACACAGTGATCATCAAATTCTTTACACCATCTCTTCATGAAACCAAGCGAGCTGTATGCTTTATTAATCATCATAGTTAAATGTTGTTTAAAATTTAATCTATTATCTAAAAGAATACCAAGATCAAGAAAAGTCTCAACCCTATCAAGTTCACGACTGTAAAGAAAGTAACTAGTATCAATGCGTTTAACTCTATAAAATGACATATGCTTACACTTTGAGATATTTAATTTCATCAAATTTATATCACACCACACTAAGAAATTGTCAAGATCAGACTGTAATAGAGTTTGGTCAATAGGGTCATTAAATGAATAGAAGATTTTGACATCATCAGCATACATTAATACATGTGCATTTTTAATCACAAAGGGTAAGTCATTTATAAAGATTGTAAAAAGGACAGGTCCAAGATGACTACCTTGAGGAACTCCAGATATTACATCAAATTGATTAGAAAAAACATTCCTAAATCTCACTCTCTGAATGCGTCCTATTAAATAGGAACTGATCCACTTTAACAAGGAAGAAGAGAAGCCAAGTTGTTGTAGTTTTCGTAATAGAAGCATATGATTAACTTTATCAAACGCCTTGCTAAAATCTGTGTATATTACATCAGTTTGTTTACCCATCCTAAAACCATCATTGACTAGTGTCGTTAATTCTAAAATATTCTAACTGAAGGTCAACGCTAAATTTCTAGGGATTTTGTATAATTTATTAATTTTTTTCGGTAAAAAGTATAATAATATTAAAAATAACACTAATAATATAAAAACAATAATATAATACCAATCCAAACAAAATTATCTTATTAAACGTATTAATAATTAAAACTATCAATACAACTTTAAATATCTTGAACATTTTTCCATGTATAATTCGATTTCCTCCATAATGTTGGTGTCACATAACTATTTATTAATTAATATGCTGGCAATTTGAAATAATTACTATCGAGGAACTTGCTGACCTGCGTGTTAGAATAGATTCCTGCAAGAGCAATTCAGAAAATAACAAACTGATGACGGGATGTAAATTGATGTAATGCCCATTTTCATCCAGAAGTTTTTTGATATGGGAATTGTTGCACTTTGTTTTAATTGGTTTCACTTTGAAAGTTTTCTGGAAACTTTTCTTTGTTGATTCCTTCGGCATTTTTTCATCGACCAACATCTTCCAAGAATATAGCATGCAATGGTTTTAGTTTTCTGCAAAACAACCGAGTTTAGTGATTCCCATTATGTTTTCTTTTCACTTTTTAATTTGACTTTCCAAATATAGTTAACTTTTTGGATTAATTTCATTCTATTGTCAAAAATATTTCATATTTTTGTATTTCTTCCAGCTGACCACGTACTTCGTGGCACAAAATGTATTCAAAAGCACAAAATTCGATTTCCTCCAGAACGGTGGTGTCACAAAATTGTTATAAAACTCATTAAAATTCGGGCAATTTGCAAGGCACGTGCTGGCCAGAGAGTTAGAATAAATATCCAGCAATATGAATTCACAAAATAGCAAATTAAACCGATGATGCGATGTAAATTAAAATATCGATGTGATGTGAAATACCATCCAGTAGTTGTTGATATGGGAAGCATAAATACCAAGTTTAATTGGTTGCACTTTGATTCGTGGAAACTTTATCTTTTCAATAAGCCACTATAATTTTTCATCGATCAGCCTCTTAATGTTTCCAAGAATGCAGCATCCAAATCACCAAATATTTTAGTTGTCTGCAAAGAGATTTGAGTTTAGTGACTTCCTTAAAGTATTCATTTCATGTTTTATTTTTACTTACCAATTATTATAAAATATTTTGAGTAATTTCAGTTGATTATCAAAAAATTTCCACATTTTTTATTTCTTCCACGAACTTCGTTGCACAAAGTAGTATTGAAAACCACGTGTTTTTTTTTGTTGCATTTCAAGGTAGTGTTTTGTCAAAGTTTTCTCCAATTATCTTCAACACATTTTCAAAGTTTTCGTCAACATTTTGGCGGTTTGGAAGTAATTCGCAAACAATTTGAAAATGTATTGAAGATTACCTGTTTCAAGTCAAGTTGAATTTATGTTGCAAATTATATTTACCCTCAAGGCCGGTATGCACCTCTAGCGAAAAATTTCATTTCCATAAGAAATGCATTGCTATTTATGCTAACGAAATTTTCGGTAGCGTTCAATTTCGTAAGCTGGTACGCACCTCTAATGAAAATAACAGGGTTGTCAAAAGCATATTTTGGCAGCAAACATTTAATTTATTACAATCATTGTGTGCGTAAAAGTTTTAAAAGGTCTGTAAATAATAAACAATTTATTTCCGAAAATTTCGCTAGAGGTGCATACCGGCCTTCAAACTGAAAAGGTGTTGCATTTGAAAAACGCGCATCCTGTGTTTATTGGGTTGCTTTCTCTGATGCTGAGTACTTGTGTATCTACACTCAAAAAAAGTGAACTCTCTATTTCACTAAAGCCAATTTAACTTTATTTTAGTTCATGGAATTATTATGTTTGGAGAAAGTTGCCTTTACTTTAATAATTTTTTGTTTACGTTAGTTAAATTAACTAAAACCGAGGAAAAAAATATACTCAAATGAAGCATAAAGATTAACTAAATTCGTGTATTCCACAAAATAGTTCAGAATTTCTTTAAATTTGTAAATTTTACCAAAAATGCATCCATCGTGAACTTCGTATGTCACTAAAGACATTCTTGCAATTTTCAACTCCAAATTTTTTCTTCAAACTACAAAATTTTCTTTAACAAGTGAAAAAAACTTAGTTATGTCTAATAAATTGTCTTTTATTTGTCGAAAAATATTTACTTATTTTTATGACATCGGCGTGATGCCAACGTTTGTAATACTGTTTAGTTAAAATTTTCTACAAATATTCAAAATTTTCTAAAATTAACCGAAAGTTTTCTTCCTGATGGGTTCACTGTTTTTTCAGTGTACGTTCCGATTTTTTTTGACAAAACAAAAAAAGTGCCCGTAATGCGAAAATGATAAACAAAACTCATGCTTTTTTATACCCTCCATCATAGAATGGGGGTATATTAACTTTCTCATTTCGTTTGTAACACATCGAAATATTGCTCTAAGACCCCATAAAGTATATATATTCTGGGTCGTGGTGAAATTCTGAGTCGATCCAAGCATGTCCGTCCGTCTGTCTGTTGAAATCACGCTAACTTTCGAACGAAACAAGCTATCGACTTGAAACTTGGCACAAGTAGTTGTTATCCATGTAGGTCGGATGGTATTGAAAATGGGCCATATCGGTCCACTTTTACGTATAGCCCCCATATAAAGGGACCCTCAGATTTGGCTTGTGGAGCCTCTAACAGAAGCATATTTCATCCGATCCGACTGAAATTTGGTATATGGTGTTGGTATATGGTCTCTAACAACCATGCAAAAATTGGTTCACATCGGTCCATAATTATATATAGCCCCCATATAAACCGATCCCCAGATTTGGCTTGCGGAGCCTAAAAGAGAAGCACATTTCATCCGATCTGGCTGAAATTTGGTACATGGTGTTTGTATATGGTATCTAACAACCATGCAAAAATTGGTTCACATCGGTCCATAATTATATATAGCCCCCATATAAACCGATCCCCAGATTTGGCTTGCGGAGCCTCAAAGAGAAGAAAATTTCATCCGATCCGGCTGAAATTTGGTACATGATGTTGGTATATGGTCTCTAACAACCATGAAAAAATTGGTCCATATAGGTCCTTAATTATATATAGCCCCCATATAAACCGATCCCCAGATTTGGCCTGTGGAGCCTCAAAGAGAAGCAAATTTCATCCGATCCGGCTGAAATTTGGTACATGGTATTCGTATATGGTCTCTAACAACCGTGCAAAAATTGGTCCACATCGGTCCATAATTATATATGGCGCCCATATAAACCGATCCCCAGATTTGGGTTGCGGAGCCTCAAAGAAAAGCAAATTTCATCCGATCCGCCTGAAATTTGGTACATGATATTGGTACATGGTCTCTAACAACCATGCAAAAATTGGTCCACATCGGTTCATAATTATATGTAGCCCCCATATAAACCGATCCCCAGATTTGGCTTGCGAAGTCTCCAAGAGAAGCAAATTTCATCCAATCCGGTTGTAATTTGGAACATGGTGTTAGTATATAATCTTTAACAACCGTGCCAGAATTGGTCCATATCGGTCCATAATTATATAGAGCCCCCATATAAAACATTCTCTTGGAGGAGCAAAATTCATCCGATCCGGTTCAAATTAGGCACGTGGTGTTAGTATATGGTCGCTAACAACCATACCAAAATTGGTCCAATCACACAAAAATTGGTCCATATCGGTTCATAATCATGGTTGCCACTAGAGCCAAAAATAATCTACCAAAATTTTATTTCTATAGAAAATTTTGTCAAAATTTTATTTCTATAGAAAATTTTGTCAAAATTTTATTTCTAGAGAAAATTTTGTTCAAATTTTATTCGGTTCATAATAAAATTTTCATCATTGTCAAAATTTTATTTCTATAGAAAATTTTGTCAACATTTTATTTCTATAGAAAATTTTGTTCAAATTTTATTCGGTTCATAATCATGGTTGCCACTCGAGCCAAAAATAATCTACCAGGATTTTATTTCTATAGAAAATTTTGTCAAAAGTTTATTTCTATAGAAAATTTTGTTAAAATTTTATTGCTGTAGAAATTTTTGTCAAAATTTTATTTCTATAGAAAATTTTGTCAAAATTTTATTTCTAGAGAAAATTTTGTTCAAATTTTATTCGGTTCATAATAAAATTTTCATCATTGTCAAAATTTTATTTCTATAGAAAATTTTGTCAACATTTTATTTCTATAGAAAATTTTGTTCAAATTTTATTCGGTTCATAATCATGGTTGCCACTCGAGCCAAAAATAATCTACCAGGATTTTATTTCTATAGAAAATTTTGTCAAAAGTTTATTTCTATAGAAAATTTTGTTAAAATTTTATTGCTGTAGAAATTTTTGTCAAAATTTTCTTTCTATAGAAAGTTTTGTCAAAATTTTATTTCTAGAGAAAATTTTGTTAAAATTTTATTCGGTTCATAATAAAATTTTCATCATTGTCAAAATTTTATTTCTATAGAAAATTTTGTCAACATTTTATTTCTATAGAAAATTTTGTTCAAATTTTATTCGGTTCATAATCATGGTTGCCACTCGAGCCAAAAATAATCTACCAGGATTTTATTTCTATAGAAAATTTTGTCAAAAGTTTATTTCTATAGAAAATTTTGTTAAAATTTTATTGCTGTAGAAATTTTTGTCAAAATTTTCTTTCTATAGAAAGTTTTGTCAAAATTTTTATTTCTATAGAAAATTTTGTGAAAATTTTATTTCTATAGAAAATTTAGTTAAAATTTTATTCTGTAGAAAATTTTGTCAAAATTTTATGTCTACTTTGTCAAACTGAATACGTATATATATTGGATCGATCTTTTTTGATTTAATATATACCACGTATGGACCTACATACAATTTGGAAGATGGTGTTAGGAGGTTTTAAGATACCTTGCCATCGGCAAGCGTTACCGCAACTTATGTAATTCGATTGTGGGTGGCAGTGTTTAGAAGAAGGTTCTACGCAATCCATGATGGAGGGTACATAAGCTTCGGCCTGGCCGAACTTACGGCCGTATATACTTGTTTTAATGTCTTTTCTCTTGGTTCCGAATGAATTTTCTCTTCGAATACTCATTTTAGTCTTTTTACTTAAGCATATACAATTTTTGGCGGTCTTATATCACAACCTATATATGTTTACTCAAAATTTGTAAATTTATACTTGTTTATATTCACACATAGTAGTTTTCCAATCTTAAATGGATTTTTTTTTGTGTATATATATTTTTATGGCGCCAATTGGTTACTTTCATTATTTTACTTCCAGCATACACTTTATGTCTCTCTTTCTAAACACATATATGTTTATAGTCTATTTCTAAATTAATATATGTTTGCATCCAAACATATTATATTTACAAACATTTTATGTCCCAGACATAATATATTCTAACATATTAACATATATGTCCCAAACATATTATGCTAGTTTATGAACATTATATGCTTGCACTTAAAAATATGGTGTTTAAAAATTTGAGTTCCAAACATATAATTTTTACACCCAAACATATGAAAAACAGTCTTTTTCGTCCGTGTACAGTCAACCACAACTTGTGACAACCTACAGAAACTGGTTTCAAGGAGACAACAACAATTCTAACGCGTGCATTAGTAGTGTTTTTTCTAGTTTTACGACGGGCTCTTCGTTCGTTATTATTTTTCATGTTAAGGTGTGTACTATGTTCTGTTTTCGAGTTGAAAACCACTTTATTTTCGCGATTACTTTTCCTTAAATAATCAAAATTGTAAATGATAACAAACATATTCCCATAATATCTTGCCGAAATTTAGAGGAACAAGAAACAGTGCATCAATTGAATTAATTTATCTGCTTTATATTGAACTGTTTTAATAAAGTAACCGCGAAAATTTCAACTCGAAAAGCGAACATAGTACTTACCTTTAGCCTGATACTCAAAACAGGAGATTAACGTCCAAATGCATGATATTCTAATTTACAATTAATTATTATCCGAGCTTTACGGACAAAGTAAATTAAGGAGTCATTGAAAAGAAAACGCCAGATACAAATATATACACGCCTAGACTGTACACTAGATAGGGTCACGGCCTAAAGGAAAAAAAAGTTGATGCGGTCACCCCCCAGTTTTGTAGCATTTTCGAAGACAATTTCAGAACACCAAAACTTTTTTTTCGTGCACCCTACGACCCCCGAAATACAATTTATTGTGCTGTGTCGTCATTTGAAGTCCAATCGAAAAGAAACGCATATCGTTGTTCGTGGTTGATCAGGGGCTATATTTCGTGCATTGGTCATTTTTGACTCCGACGTCAAATTTGATTTTTTTTATTTCGCTTCGTATATCCCTATGATGCTCATTTCTGGTAACCATTATAAAGATCTTAACAAAATATGGAACTTTTGCTTTTGAAGTATTTACTTATATTCATAAACAAAAAAGTTACAGAGATTTTAAAAAGTCAACGAAGTTCATGATAGACGCCTTTTTGGTAAAATTTACAAATTTAAAGAAATTCTAAACTATTTTGTGGAATACACGAATTTAGTTAATCTTTATGCTTCATTTGAGTATATTTTTTACCTCGGTTTTAGTTAATTTAACTAACGTAAACAAAAAATTATTAAAGTAAAGGCAACTTTCTCCAAACATAATAATTCCATGAACTAAAATAAAGTTAAATTGGCTTTAGTGAAATAGAGAGTTCACTTTTTTTTTGAGTGCACATCAACTTTTTTTCCTGACCCTATCTACTGTACACACCCTCAAAAAATCGCTTCTCTAACATATGTTCCAAACATATTTTGCTGGAAGCACATTTTTTTGTAATACTACAATGTTGAAGAAATTATTCAATTTTATAAATTTGTTAAATTTTACCTTTCGCCTGGACGGAGAATCGAACCGAGGACCATACAGTTTGTAAGCCAACACACTATCCACACAGAAAAAAATTGCCGTAGTTAAACTAACGCCAAATTTAACTTCTTTTTATTGCAAAAAAATATTTGTTTGTAGTTCAATTTTATTATTTTTTCGAAACTTTCCACAATGAAATTTTCGTTTTTTTAAGTATGTATGAAACATTTTATGAACTAAACGCGAGTATAAAGTTCAATGACCGTTCACATAAGTTCATTTTTGACTAAAACAAATGAACAATTTCGTACGATTCCCAAAAATAGTAAGAATGATCTACTGTATGGTTAAAATGGTCATGATTTGGCGCCAATGATTTTCTTATTTTATGTTAGCTAATTTTTTCTTCAATGAGAGGGAGTAATTTCGAGAACAATAGTTAAAAAATACAACATGGTACTAAATTTTCCTGGTTTTAACAACACTTCGTGGAAATCTCAAAACATGGAGTACAAAATAGTTCAATTTTCGCGCGAGGTAGTTCATTCTTCCTATAAAACAGTTTACTTTTTTTCAGTGCACTGGGCTACGTAGCTTCTATAGTCACCAGTAGACAATTATGGTTATAAGTTACATTTATAAGCATAGTTTGCAGCGCCCATGAACCCATGCAAACATAACATTATTTAACAGAAACATACATTTGTTGGCCACATGGAGCAGTGGTTAGCATGTCTGCCTTGCATGCAAAAGGTCGTGGGTTGCGATAAAAATGTTACATGGTCACCATCCAAAAATAACATTTTGCTCTTGAAACATGATTGAGGTGATCATATACCTCCGCTGGGTGTATACTCTCTCTGTCTGTCGTCCTCTGAAGAAAATATCACAACATATATATATGTACTCGAAATTTGTAAATTTATATGTGTTTACATTCACACATTATTTTTATGAAACATTCATGACCCAAACATAATATATTCTAACATATTAACATTTGTGTCCCAAACATGTAATGCTAGTTTAGGAACATTACATTTTTGCACTTAATTATATTGTGTCTAAAAATTCTGTCTGAAACTCTTTTTTTATATCGGAACATATGAAAAACATATTTTTCAAACAGTACATGTTTCAGTTCGGGCGAATGAACCTTTCCACTGCCTTTAGTATAGATCCAGCTGGGATAGATAACTCAATTTTTGGTCCTTTATGCTAACTTCTTATAGAGAAAACATCTAGGAATTTCCCACTTACAAATAGAATCTTCTTTACTCCCACTGTGCATCATCTCTTCATATAGCTCCAAATCCCTTAATCTTATTTTTATTTCATTTTGTTAATGCAGTAATTTTATTTGTTTTTTTGCTTTTCAGTTATTATTGATCAAAAGATCTGACCGAACAGCTCTTCTTCAAAATCAATGCGTTTTCCCAGGTGGAATATATGATCCATTCGACGAAAGCATTGAATGGCTCAAATATTTTGAAGAATTCGGAGTTACCCAGAATATGTTAAAGGAATTAGTTGTGGTCGATTCCAAAACGGAAAGACCAAGAATATTGGCCCCTCAAGGTACTGGTTGCTACGACAGATTTTTCAAAAGTTCTAAAATATGGGCAAGGTAAGAAATTCTTTAAAAATACCAATAGTAAAATCATCATATTGGCCTATTTGTATTTATTTTAGGGAAATTTCTTTGCGTATCAATGCTATACGTGAAACTTTTGAAGAAGTTGGTATATTGATGTGTCGTGGTAAAGATCAGTTGCACGATCCACCGAATCAGGGTTTTTACAAATTGTTCCCTAAAAAATCGTCCTGGCAGAAATCAGTTCATGATGACCCTAGAACATTTTTACAAATGTGTCGTGAATTAAATATTGTACCTGACCTATGGGGACTTTATGAATGGTCTTGTTGGGCAAGTCCAGCCGTACTTCGAAAAGGGTAAATATTTTGAAACCAAAATTGTTTAAGTACAGTCTTACAGTCTTCCTTTAAATTACATACTAACATTGACAGCCAACATATTGGGGTATGTTCCGATATCCGGAATCGCAAATCGCAACATTTTCGTTTGACGATATTTTCTTAACCCTAAAACATACAAATTAAAATTTTGGCAACATAGTTCTCTTTGATAAGAAGTTCAAATAAAAATTGAATTTAAGTCCATTAGTATTTCAATTTTTTCTTTATAAGAAAACTAAATTCTTGCGATTTTCGACTCCGAATATCGGAACATGGGGGATTGTATCTGGACATTTTCACGACATCCGCTGTGTACACCACCACTTTTATTTATTTATGACAACATTCTACTTTAAAAACATTAAGTGTTTGTAGTCATCGATGCACTCAAAAAAAGTTTACTTGGATCCAAAGACTTTGACCTCCCCTTAGTATTTTGGTATTGACTCCAAGTAAAAGATGTGGCTTCTTTAAAATAAAGAAATTTTTGAGCGAGATAGCTTTAAATCTAGGCCCAATAAAATTAAAATTAGGATACAGATCTAATTTATCAAATTTTCATTCTCGTTTCGCGGTTTATTAATAAAGGTACTCACGTACAAACAAATGCCAATTTAAAAATCCAAATTATAGCGGATACTTCATAGTAAAAAATGTTTTCATAATTCCAAAAAAAACTTTAAACCAAAGACGCTAAATCCTCAAAATAAGTCTTAGCCTATATTTGAAGTATTTTTATCTTAAACCTAAAGATTCAGTGTTTCATTTAATTTAAAGACAATTTCTTTAAATCAAAAATGTTTTTTTACCTTAAGAAAAGTTTGCCTGAGTTGAAAGACATGCGACTTTAACGGAGGGACGCAAATTTACAAAATTTGTGTCCTAAATTTAATGAAAAAATTAAAATTTCAATATTTTAAAGATATTTGTCCTTAATATTTTGTAAATTTCGCGTCCTAGAATATAGTTTGCGTAATCTTTAATATCACGTATTTTTTTTTCAGTGTGCGCCAAAATTTATATTTTCGGTAGGATTTCGTCTATTAGTTCCTGTATCCAATGAACCTTAGGATAGGTTATGTGTGGTGGCAGTCCGATATTTCATGGTCACTTAGGCTATTCAGACCATTGTGATACCACTTATCACTGATTGCTGCCCTATGTTAAGCTCAATGACGAGTGACCTTTTTATAGCCGAGTCCGAACGGCGTCTTATTAGTTTTCAATAAAGCTGACTAGTTCATGCAAAGCGGCCTCAGTAGACCTGCCCTTCAAATAAGCATGTTTTCGTTTCGAGAGCAATCTTGAATCAATGCTAGTTCTAAGATAAATACCTATCAGCCTCTCCGACTTTTGTTTCCCCCCACTTTCCTGGAATATATGCTAAGTTGATGAAGCCTTTATATATCGCCGACAACCATGGGATAATTCTGTCAGTCACTGCTTGTAACTCCGCCGGAGCAATTCCATCAGGTCCGGAGGATTTGAAACGTCCAAAAAGGTTTAGTGCCCATTTTATTCTAAATTCCCATACAATTTCCTCGATAGGACATGACCTCTGAGCCTTTATGGTACTACTGGCAGTACCACTACTGGCCGTTTTCCAGAAAAATTTCCAGTAGGAGTCCAATGGCCCTCCAATGTTTTAATGAAACCCGGAGCGGACATAGTGGATGGTAGTACCTTCCGTACACTATAGTGGATGGTAGTACTTTTCGTAACTCTCTATTTCACTAAAGCCAATTTGACTTTATTTTAGTTCATGGAATTATTATGTTTGGAGAATGTTGCCTTTACTTTAATAATTTTTTGCTTACGTTAGTTAAATTGACTAAAACCGAGGAAAAAATATACACAAATGAAGCATAAATATTAACTAAATTCGTGGCTTCCACAAAATAGTTTAGTATTTCTTTAAATTTACAAATTTTACTACAAATGCGTTCATCATGAACTTCGTATGTCACTAAAGACATTCTTGCAATTTTTAACTCCATTTTTTTCCTTCAAACTACAAATTTTTCTTTAACATGTGAAAAAACTTAATTATGTCTAATACATTTTCTTGAATTTGTCGAAAAATATTTACTTATTTCAATGACATCGGCGTGATGCCAGCGTTTGTAATACTGTTTAGTTAAAATTTTCTAAAAATATTCAAAATTTTCTAAAATTAACTTAAAGATTTCTTCCTGGTGGGTTCACTGTTTTTTTCAGTGAAGTCTGGAAGCCTCGGACGTATTTTCAATACTGCTACAGTATTCATTTCAAGAGTTATATCAAATTTGATCCATAATGGCTGATCCAAAATGTTGGCTGACATTGTTTTTCAGTTCAATTACAACTTTATTATTACCCTCTTGTTCTATCTCTAAAATACGTTTGTTTATAACTTTGCAGATACGAAACAGCTTTCTACATTACATTTCTAAATGAAAAGCCAAATATATTTTGCGATAAAGACGAAGTTAAAGAGCATATGGTAAGACAAATAAAAAACACAATACAATATACTTCGGAACGAACTTTTAGACAAACGACAAACTTATATAAAATATTTTTTTATGAACAAAAAACTATGACAAGCGATTGTATCTAATCCCTTTTCATTGCTTGTTTTATTATTATATATAATTACACGCAAAAAAATATTTCTTTCCTTCCAAACGTAATTTTAGATAAACAATTATCGTTTCTGATTTGCTTTTTTCGCTGTAAGGAAGTTAGTTTGGAAGAAAAGTATGTACTTTTTAATTCTGTTACAGGTTGTAAAAACACTTTCATAAGGACTAACTCAATTTTTCTGCCTATTAGCATCTTCCTCACTTCCACGAGGTTTATTTAGTTATTATCCTTTTTTTGTAATACAAACAATGTTATGTCTCATTAAGGACTTACGGCTATATTCATGTAGCTCAATTGGGCTTTAACTGCCAGTTAATAGAAAGTAAATTGCAGTTATCTTTTTTCCGGTTTTATTGAAATTTTAATTTAAATTTTCAGCAGTTAAGTTCCTATGGAATTCATATGTAGGTAAGATGACAGATACAATGACACACATAAGTATTGGCACACCGAACAATTTTCTTTAAAAACCAAATGTTAAAAGTGATATGAAGCTATTTTAAATTAAACAAGTATATACGGCCGTAAGTTCGGCCAGGCCGAAGCTTATGTACCCTCCATCATGGATTGCGTAGAAACTTCATCTAAACACTGCCATCCACAATCGAATTACTTAAATTGCGGTAACGCTTGCCGATGGCAAGTTATCTTAAAACCTCCTAACACCATCTTCTAAATTGTATGTAAGTCCATACGTGGTATATATTAAATCAAAAAAGATCGATCCAATACGTATATAATTCAGTTTGACAAAGTAGACATAAAATTTTGACAAAAATTTCTACAGCAATAAAATTTTAACAAATTTTTCTATAGAAATAAACTTTTATTGTTGTTTTTTTTTTGTTTTTTGATCTCAGCTTAAAGCCATGCATTGACTAAACTACAAGAGTAGCTTAACCAACAGAGGAAAAGTATGCTTGTCAAATTTATTTGGGCAAAGCCCTATAGACTGCAAGATGGTTGGATGTACAGCTGTTTCGGAATTACCACATTCCTCATCAGCATCCTCTACTTGCAGCAAAACTATCAACCAATTATCAGAATAAATTCGGATAATTCACTCAACCCAACGTGAACTACACTTGAACCTCCCGAAAAAGGGTTTGATAGTCGGCTACTGCCTAAACAAATTTGCCAGCATATCTCTTTTCCTTTGCCAAACTCAAATCATCGATTTGTATGTATTTGGCTGGGTTTGTTTTTGAGCGTGCTTCCTCTATCTTCATTCGTTTTGTTTGTTATTGTTGGCTTCTCTTCAATCGTTATTGTTGTTTTTTTGTTTTTTGATCTCAGCTTAAAGCCATGCATTGACTAAACTACAAGAGTAGCTTAACCAACAGAGGAAAAGTATGCTTGTCAAATTTATTTGGGCAAAGCCCTATAGACTGCAAGATGGTTGGATGTACAGCTGTTTCGGAATTACCACATACCTCATCAGCATCCTCTACTTGCAGCAAAACTATCAACCAATTATCAGAATAAATTCGGGTAATTAACTCAACCCAACGTGAACTACACTTGAACCTCCCGAAAAAGGGTTTGATAGTCGGCTACTGCCTAAACAAATTTGCCAGCATATCTCTTTTCCTTTGCCAAACTCAAATCATCGATTTGTATGTATTTGGCTGGGTTTGTTTTTGAGCGTGCTTCCTCTATCTTCATTCGTTTTGTTTGTTATTGTTGGCTTCTCTTCAATCGTTATTGTTGTTTTTTTGTTTTTTGATCTCAGCTTAAAGCCATGCATTGACTAAACTACAAGAGTAGCTTAACCAACAGAGGAAAAGTATGCTTGTCAAATTTATTTGGGCAAAGCCCTATAGACTGCAAGATGGTTGGATGTACAGCTGTTTCGGAATTACCACATTCCTCATCAGCATCCTCTACTTGCAGCAAAACTATCAACCAATTATCAGAATAAATTCGGGTAATTCACTCAACCCAACGTGAACTACACTTGAACCTCCCGAAAAAGGGTTTGATAGTCGGCTACTGCCTAAACAAATTTGCCAGCATATCTCTTTTCCTTTGCCAAACTCAAATCATCGATTTGTATGTATTTGGCTGGGTTTGTTTTTGAGCGTGCTTCCTCTATCTTCATTCGTTTTGTTTGTTATTGTTGGCTTCACTTCAATCGTTATTGTTGTTTTTTTGTTTTTTGATCTCAGCTTAAAGCCATGCATTGACTAAACTACAAGAGTAGCTTAACCAACAGAGGAAAAGTATGCTTGTCAAATTTATTTGGGCAAAGCCCTATAGACTGCAAGATGGTTGGATGTACAGCTGTTTCGGAATTACCACATTCCTCATCAGCATCCTCTACTTGCAGCAAAACTATCAACCAATTATCAGAATAAATTCGGGTAATTCACTCAACCCAACGTGAACTACACTTGAACCTCCCGAAAAAGGGTTTGATAGTCGGCTACTGCCTAAACAAATTTGCCAGCATATCTCTTTTCCTTTGCCAAACTCAAATCATCGATTTGTATGTATTTGGCTGGGTTTGTTTTTGAGCGTGCTTCCTCTATCTTCATTCGTTTTGTTTGTTATTGTTGGCTTCTCTTCAATCGTTATTGTTGTTTTTTTGTTTTTTGATCTCAGCTTAAAGCCATGCATTGACTAAACTACAAGAGTAGCTTAACCAACAGAGGAAAAGTATGCTTGTCAAATTTATTTGGGCAAAGCCCTATAGACTGCAAGATGGTTGGATGTACAGCTGTTTCGGAATTACCACATTCCTCATCAGCATCCTCTACTTGCAGCAAAACTATCAACCAATTATCAGAATAAATTCGGGTAATTCACTCAACCCAACGTGAACTACACTTGAACCTCCCGAAAAAGGGTTTGATAGTCGGCTACTGCCTAAACAAATTTGCCAGCATATCTCTTTTCCTTTGCCAAACTCAAATCATCGATTTGTATGTATTTGGCTGGGTTTGTTTTTGAGCGTGCTTCCTCTATCTTCATTCGTTTTGTTTGTTATTGTTGGCTTCACTTCAATCGTTATTGTTGTTTTTTTGTTTTTTGATCTCAGCTTAAAGCCATGCATTGACTAAACTACAAGAGTAGCTTAACCAACAGAGGAAAAGTATGCTTGTCAAATTTATTTGGGCAAAGCCCTATAGACTGCAAGATGGTTGGATGTACAGCTGTTTCGGAATTACCACATTCCTCATCAGCATCCTCTACTTGCAGCAAAACTATCAACCAATTATCAGAATAAATTCGGGTAATTCACTCAACCCAACGTGAACTACACTTGAACCTCCCGAAAAAGGGTTTGATAGTCGGCTACTGCCTAAACAAATTTGCCAGCATATCTCTTTTCCTTTGCCAAACTCAAATCATCGATTTGTATGTATTTGGCTGGGTTTGTTTTTGAGCGTGCTTCCTCTATCTTCATTCGTTTTGTTTGTTATTGTTGGCTTCTCTTCAATCGTTATTGTTGTTTTTTTGTTTTTTGATCTCAGCTTAAAGCCATGCATTGACTAAACTACAAGAGTAGCTTAACCAACAGAGGAAAAGTATGCTTGTCAAATTTATTTGGGCAAAGCCCTATAGACTGCAAGATGGTTGGATGTACAGCTGTTTCGGAATTACCACATTCCTCATCAGCATCCTCTACTTGCAGCAAAACTATCAACCAATTATCAGAATAAATTCGGGTAATTCACTCAACCCAACGTGAACTACACTTGAACCTCCCGAAAAAGGGTTTGATAGTCGGCTACTGCCTAAACAAATTTGCCAGCATATCTCTTTTCCTTTGCCAAACTCAAATCATCGATTTGTATGTATTTGGCTGGGTTTGTTTTTGAGCGTGCTTCCTCTATCTTCATTCGTTTTGTTTGTTATTGTTGGCTTCTCTTCAATCGTTATTGTTGTTTTTTTGTTTTTTGATCTCAGCTTAAAGCCATGCATTGACTAAGCTACTCTTGTAGTTTAGTCAATGCATGGCTTTAAGCTGAGATCAAAAAACAAAAAAACAACAATAACGATTGAAGAGAAGCCAACAATAACAAACAAAACGAATGAAGATAGAGGAAGCACGCTCAAAAACAAAACCAGCCAAATACATACAAATCGATGATTTGAGTTTGGCAAAGGAAAAGAGATATGCTGGCAAATTTGTTTAGGCAGTAGCCGACTATCAAACCCTTTTTCGGGAGGTTCAAGTGTAGTTCACGTTGGCTTGAGTGAATTACCCGAATTTATTCTGATAATTGGTTGATAGTTTTGCCGCAAGTAGAGGATGCTGATGAGGAATGTGGTAATTCCGAAACAGCTGTACATCCAACCATCTTGCAGTCTATAGGGCTTTGCCCAAATAAATTTGACAAGCATACTTTTCCTCTGTTGGTTAAGCTACTCTTGTAGTTTAGTCAATGCATGGCTTTAAGCTGAGATCAAAAAACAAAAAAACAACAATAACGATTGAAGAGAAGCCAACAATAACAAACAAAACGAATGAAATAAACTTTTGACAAAATTTTCTATAGAAATAAAATCTTGGTAGATTATTTTTGGCTCGAGTGGCAACCATGATTATGAACGGAATAAAATTTGAAAAAAAATTTCTATACAAATAAAATTTTGACAAAATTTTCTATAGAAATAAAATTTTGACAGTGATGAAAATTTTATTATGAACCGAATAAAATTTTAACAAGATTTTCTCTAGAAATAAAATTTAGTAATATTGACCATGATTTAGCCCTTAAGATTTTTTTCAACTTGTCAAATTTATAATTCTCTTAAATTTTAGTTCATCTTTAACATTGTAGTTTAGTTCATTTTTACAACACCATAAGATTTTTATACCCCTACCAAGTTAAAAAGTCAGTATTATTTTGGTTTACTTGCTTATTTTGTGGGAAACACGATAATAAAAATTGGTTAACAATCTCTTTAAAATGTCGACGACTAAACTATAAATAAATCAATCATTCCACAGTACAGAGAAATTAAATAATTAAAGGAACAACAAACCGTTTTACTATTATGAACATTTTCATACATTACAATTAAACTTTCTTTAAGAAAAAGTACTTTATTATAAAAACGTATGATGAAAGTTCTTAATACAATGTTTTTTGTGAATAAAAGTTATGACCACGTGGAACAGAGAGTAGTTCATTTGAACCCGCTGTTTGGACATTTTGACTTATCCTTTTTTTATTCATCGTAGGTAATTTTTCCACATTGCTGAAAAAAAATGGAAACAATAATGAAAATTGTTAAAAATTAACACCATGTAATGAAATATAATTTTTAATTCTTCATTTTAGCTTGTAACTTACCAAATTTGGGGGGCGTTTTATTAAATGGTGTATGGAATTCAACTTTTCTTTGGAAAACATATCTCATAAAATTTGTACCTGAAACAATTAGAGAAATAATGAAGTATTCTAAATAAACTCTAAATAAACTGTGTTGTTATCGATGTTTTAATATAAAACTTACCAATTCTCTATTAAATTGTATGCTGAGGGGAAATATAAAAAGTTGTCCAAATTTATTTGGGTTACTCTGAAATTAAATATTTATTTTTTACATTAAATAAAATTATTAAATAGGTTTTCAAAAAATCTAATGAAAAAATAACAATATGCATAAAAAAACTAATATTCTTGATAACCCTAGGCAGTCATCATTCGTCAAAATGACGACACGTAATTTCATTTTCGATTTAAAATGCATTCGACCGTTTTATGAATTTTTGTTTTATACGAATTAAAACCAAATTGAAAATAAATTCAAGTTTGGTTCACTTTTTCGCTCACGATAAAAATTATAGCGTCTTGAAATGAACCGTAGTCAAAATGACGAAGGATGACATTAATGTACAAAAAATAAGGATGACTGTCGAGGGTTAGAAGAAAGTTAAAGAATCCTTACCAATTCACTATTAAATTACAGGCAAATGAGTACAAAAAATTTGTCCAAATTTTTAAGGGGTTATTCTGAAATTAAATATTTGTTTTTACATTAAATTTTTTAAATTTGTTCGAATCCATCTGGAGTTGCTCTGAAATTAAATATTGTTTTTACAACAAAGAAAACATTAAACTGGTTTCCAAAAAAAATTAACAAATAATAATATACATAAAAAATATTCTTTTTAAAAGAGTCATATTAAAAAAATACCTACCTACTCTTGTAGTTTAGTCAATACATGGCTTTAAGCTGAGATCAAAAAACAAAAAAACAACAATAACGATTGAAGAGAAGCCAACAATAACAAACAAAACGAATGAAGATAGAGGAAGCACGCTCAAAAACAAACCCAGCCAAATACATACAAATCGATGATTTGAGTTTGGCAAAGGAAAAGAGATATGCTGGCAAATTTGTTTAGGCAGTAGCCGACTATCAAACCCTTTTTCGGGAGGTTCAAGTGTAGTTCACGTTGGGTTGAGTGAATTACCCGAATTTATTCTGATAATTGGTTGATAGTTTTGCTGCAAGTAGAGGATGCTGATGAGGAATGTGGTAATTCCGAAACAGCTGTACATCCAACCATCTTGCAGTCTATAGGGCTTTGCCCAAATAAATTTGACAAGCATACTTTTCCTCTGTTGGTTAAGCTACTCTTGTAGTTTAGTCAATGCATGGCTTTAAGCTGAGATCAAAAAACAAAAAAACAACAATAACGATTGAAGAGAAGCCAACAATAACAAACAAAACGAATGAAATAAACTTTTGACAAAATTTTCTATAGAAATAAAATCTTGGTAGATTATTTTTGGCTCGAGTGGCAACCATGATTATGAACGGAATAAAATTTGAAAAAAAATTTCTATACAAATAAAATTTTGACAAAATTTTCTATAGAAATAAAATTTTGACAGTGATGAAAATTTTATTATGAACCGAATAAAATTTTAACAAGATTTTCTCTAGAAATAAAATTTAGTAATATTGACCATGATTTAGCCCTTAAGATTTTTTTCAACTTGTCAAATTTATAATTCTCTTAAATTTTAGTTCATCTTTAACATTGTAGTTTAGTTCATTTTTACAACACCATAAGATTTTTATACCCCTACCAAGTTAAAAAGTCAGTATTATTTTGGTTTACTTGCTTATTTTGTGGGAAACACGATAATAAAAATTGGTTAACAATCTCTTTAAAATGTCGACGACTAAACTATAAATAAATCAATCATTCCACAGTACAGAGAAATTAAATAATTAAAGGAACAACAAACCGTTTTACTATTATGAACATTTTCATACATTACAATTAAACTTTCTTTAAGAAAAAGTACTTTATTATAAAAACGTATGATGAAAGTTCTTAATACAATGTTTTTTGTGAATAAAAGTTATGACCACGTGGAACAGAGAGTAGTTCATTTGAACCCGCTGTTTGGACATTTTGACTTATCCTTTTTTTATTCATCGTAGGTAATTTTTCCACATTGCTGAAAAAAAATGGAAACAATAATGAAAATTGTTAAAAATTAACACCATGTAATGAAATATAATTTTTAATTCTTCATTTTAGCTTGTAACTTACCAAATTTGGGGGGCGTTTTATTAAATGGTGTATGGAATTCAACTTTTCTTTGGAAAACATATCTCATAAAATTTGTACCTGAAACAATTAGAGAAATAATGAAGTATTCTAAATAAACTCTAAATAAACTGTGTTGTTATCGATGTTTTAATATAAAACTTACCAATTCTCTATTAAATTGTATGCTGAGGGGAAATATAAAAAGTTGTCCAAATTTATTTGGGTTACTCTGAAATTAAATATTTATTTTTTACATTAAATAAAATTATTAAATAGGTTTTCAAAAAATCTAATGAAAAAATAACAATATGCATAAAAAAACTAATATTCTTGATAACCCTAGGCAGTCATCATTCGTCAAAATGACGACACGTAATTTCATTTTCGATTTAAAATGCATTCGACCGTTTTATGAATTTTTGTTTTATACGAATTAAAACCAAATTGAAAATAAATTCAAGTTTGGTTCACTTTTTCGCTCACGATAAAAATTATAGCGTCTTGAAATGAACCGTAGTCAAAATGACGAAGGATGACATTAATGTACAAAAAATAAGGATGACTGTCGAGGGTTAGAAGAAAGTTAAAGAATCCTTACCAATTCACTATTAAATTACAGGCAAATGAGTACAAAAAATTTGTCCAAATTTTTAAGGGGTTATTCTGAAATTAAATATTTGTTTTTACATTAAATTTTTTAAATTTGTTCGAATCCATCTGGAGTTGCTCTGAAATTAAATATTGTTTTTACAACAAAGAAAACATTAAACTGGTTTCCAAAAAAAATTAACAAATAATAATATACATAAAAAATATTCTTTTTAAAAGAGTCATATTAAAAAAATACCTACCTACTCTTGTAGTTTAGTCAATGCATGGCTTTAAGCTGAGATCAAAAAACAAAAAAACAACAATAACGATTGAAGAGAAGCCAACAATAACAAACAAAACGAATGAAGATAGAGGAAGCACGCTCAAAAACAAACCCAGCCAAATACATACAAATCGATGATTTGAGTTTGGCAAAGGAAAAGAGATATGCTGGCAAATTTGTTTAGGCAGTAGCCGACTATCAAACCCTTTTTCGGGAGGTTCAAGTGTAGTTCACGTTGGGTTGAGTGAATTACCCGAATTTATTCTGATAATTGGTTGATAGTTTTGCTGCAAGTAGAGGATGCTGATGAGGAATGTGGTAATTCCGAAACAGCTGTACATCCAACCATCTTGCAGTCTATAGGGCTTTGCCCAAATAAATTTGACAAGCATACTTTTCCTCTGTTTGTTATGCTACTCTTGTAGTTTAGTCAATGCATGGCTTTAAGCTGAGATCAAAAAACAAAAAAACAACAATAACGATTGAAGAGAAGCCAACAATAACAAACAAAACGAATGAAATAAACTTTTGACAAAATTTTCTATAGAAATAAAATCTTGGTAGATTATTTTTGGCTCGAGTGGCAACCATGATTATGAACGGAATAAAATTTGAAAAAAAATTTCTATACAAATAAAATTTTGACAAAATTTTCTATAGAAATAAAATTTTGACAGTGATGAAAATTTTATTATGAACCGAATAAAATTTTAACAAGATTTTCTCTAGAAATAAAATTTAGTAATATTGACCATGATTTAGCCCTTAAGATTTTTTTCAACTTGTCAAATTTATAATTCTCTTAAATTTTAGTTCATCTTTAACATTGTAGTTTAGTTCATTTTTACAACACCATAAGATTTTTATACCCCTACCAAGTTAAAAAGTCAGTATTATTTTGGTTTACTTGCTTATTTTGTGGGAAACACGATAATAAAAATTGGTTAACAATCTCTTTAAAATGTCGACGACTAAACTATAAATAAATCAATCATTCCACAGTACAGAGAAATTAAATAATTAAAGGAACAACAAACCGTTTTACTATTATGAACATTTTCATACATTACAATTAAACTTTCTTTAAGAAAAAGTACTTTATTATAAAAACGTATGATGAAAGTTCTTAATACAATGTTTTTTGTGAATAAAAGTTATGACCACGTGGAACAGAGAGTAGTTCATTTGAACCCGCTGTTTGGACATTTTGACTTATCCTTTTTTTATTCATCGTAGGTAATTTTTCCACATTGCTGAAAAAAAATGGAAACAATAATGAAAATTGTTAAAAATTAACACCATGTAATGAAATATAATTTTTAATTCTTCATTTTAGCTTGTAACTTACCAAATTTGGGGGGCGTTTTATTAAATGGTGTATGGAATTCAACTTTTCTTTGGAAAACATATCTCATAAAATTTGTACCTGAAACAATTAGAGAAATAATGAAGTATTCTAAATAAACTCTAAATAAACTGTGTTGTTATCGATGTTTTAATATAAAACTTACCAATTCTCTATTAAATTTTATGCTGAGGGGAAATATAAAAAGTTGTCCAAATTTATTTGGGTTACTCTGAAATTAAATATTTATTTTTTACATTAAATAAAATTATTAAATAGGTTTTCAAAAAATCTAATGAAAAAATAACAATATGCATAAAAAAACTAATATTCTTGATAACCCTAGGCAGCCATCATTCGTCAAAATGACGACACGTAATTTCATTTTCGATTTAAAATGCATTCGACCGTTTTATGAATTTTTGTTTTATACGAATTAAAACCAAATTGAAAATAAATTCAAGTTTGGTTCACTTTTTCGCTCACGATAAAAATTATAGCGTCTTGAAATGAACCGTAGTCAAAATGACGAAGGATGACATTAATGTACAAAAAATAAGGATGACTGTCGAGGGTTAGAAGAAAGTTAAAGAATCCTTACCAATTCACTATTAAATTACAGGCAAATGAGTACAAAAAATTTGTCCAAATTTTTAAGGGGTTATTCTGAAATTAAATATTTGTTTTTACATTAAATTTTTTAAATTTGTTCGAATCCATCTGGAGTTGCTCTGAAATTAAATATTGTTTTTACAACAAAGAAAACATTAAACTGGTTTCCAAAAAAAATTAACAAATAATAATATACATAAAAAATATTCTTTTTAAAAGAAAGTCATATTAAAAAAATACCTACCAATTTATCAATAAACTATACGCTGAGATATAACAAAAATTTTCCAAATTCATCTGGAATTGAATATTAATTTTTTTACTTGGACTAATAAAAATTTCAATACACTTTCAATTTCAACATATTTTCCTAAATATTCTTAATAACTTTTTTTCTAAACTACCGATAAAATATTAATAACTTTCATTTAAAAGGTTTAATAAACAAACACCAATATATGTCTCAAAAATCCAAAATATTCCATGCCTTTATATCCCTTGTTTCATACCTACTCAAAAGATGCAACAGCCCACGTCAACGCCAACTATACAACTGAAGCATGCCAAACAAAACCAAGCAAAGCCAAAACATTCCTACAACAACAAAACACATGTGCCTTTATTGAAAACAACACCTCATCCAGCCAAATAAACCATCCACGAATAACAAACACACACACACACAAACCACTAAATGAACAAAAATAAAAACAACCCCACGCTCATGTATACCCAACAAAACTCAAGTAACATCATCTTTACATTCATCACATTCCACTATGCCGATAAAGATCTCTGTACTATGCATTAGTTTATCGCATCTGCTGACAATTTACTCTAAGAATAATATTCGTAAAGGTACACCAGTTTATGAACGATGAAACGTTTAACTTAAAATTTGCAAAAATTTTCATGAAATGTTATCTACCATTTTTGACGAAAATGTCTATAAATTTAATTACATGTGAACTAAAAATATTTCATTGGGTAATTTGTTACCAACAATTATTAACTATAGGAATCGTCAGTAAGAAATTGCTATCCACTTTCAAGTTCATTTTTCGTAAAAAAATATTTTCGCATACAAAAAAATCTTATAGTAAATTGCACTTATTATTTAGAAAATACTTTACATTTCACAAGTACACGCTCACAAAAAATCGCTTCTGTAACATATACTCCCAAACATATTTTGCTTCAAGCATATATATTTTTGGGTATTGCCCAAACATTTATATGTTTGATCTCTTCCAATATATAATATGTTTGAAAGCATATTGGTCTAAACAATATATGTTTGGGTAGTCTAAGTTCCAAACATTTTGTATTTTTGCATCCAAATTCAATAATGTTGTCTTCCAAAAAACAGTATGTTATTATGTGAACATATAATATGTTTGGAAGCATTTTGCACCCAAAAATATTATATGCTTAAAAAAAATTCTCCCAAACAATACTGTGCTCAAAATTTTATTTATTTATTTATATATTTACAATCATAATGAATTATGAAAATAAACTGGTAATATAGGTGCTAACAACATAGGTTTTCGACCTGAATGCTCAAAATTTTGTTTCTGCCCAATTGTATATTCCCCCACATCTTTCTCACTTCCACGAGATTTTTTAGTTCTTAGCACCTTTTTCTGTAATACAAACATTGTAGAAGAAATTATTCAATTGTATGATTTTTTTTATTTTAATTTTACCTTTTGCCGGACGGGGATTCGAACAGCGGACCACACAGTTTGTAAGGATCAAAGAAGTAGCTGATCAATTGCCCAAGGAAAAATAAAATGTTAATTTTGTAATAACAAGCAACAACCACCAACTTAATTCAATATCGCTCCCTGTTAAATAGCGCTCCAAGCTACTAAACACATATATGTTTATAGGCTATTTCTAAATTAATATATGTTTGCATCCAAACATTTTATATTTACAAACATTTTATGTCCCAAACATAATATGTTCTAACATATTAACATATATGTCCCAAACATGTTATGCTAGTTTATGAACATTATATGCTTGCACTCAAAAATATTGTGTTTAAAAATTTGTGTTCCAAACATATAATGTTTATAGCCAAACATATGAAAAACAGCCTTTTTCATCCATGTAGTTTTATAGCATGACAAACGAATTTTTAACTACCAGTTAAGAAATTTTTTAAGGAAATTTCCATCGTATTTTGTAGGCCATGAACTAAACGATTGCTACTTAGAATTTGTAAAATTTCCTTTCGAGTAGTTAATTTTCGTTGAAGATACGAAAAATGAACTAAAATTCTGGAAAATTCTTGTAATAAATTATTGTAAAAATCTTCTTAAATTTACGAGACCCTTGTATGGTTGTTAGCGACCATATACTAACACCACGTGCCTAATATGAACCGGATCGGATGAATTTTGCTCCTCCAAGAGGCTCCGGAGGTCAAATCTGGAGAATGTTTTATATGGGGGCTATATATAATTATGGACCAATTCTGGCACGGTTGTTAAAGATTATATACTAACACCATGTTCCAAATTACAACCGGATTGGATGAAATTTGCTTCTCTTGGAGACTTCGCAAGCCAAATCTGGGGATCGGTTTATATGGGTGCTATATATAATTATGAACCGATGTGGACCAATTTTTGCATGGTTGTTAGAGACCATGTACCAATATCATGTACCAAATTTCAGGCGGATCGGATGAAATTTGCTTCTCTTTGAGGCTCCGCAACCCAAATCTGGGGATCGGTTTATATGGGCGCCATATATAATTATGGACCGATGTGGACCAATTTTTGCACGGTTGTTAGAGACCATATACCAATACCATGTACCAAATTTCAGCCGGATCGGATGAAATTTGCTTCTCTTTGAGGCTCCACAGGCCAAATCTGGGGATCGGTTTATATGGGGGCTATATATAATTAAGGACCTATATGGACCAATTTTTTCATGGTTGTTAGAGACCATATACCAACATCATGTACCAAATTTCAGCCGGATCGGATGAAATTTTCTTCTCTTTGAGGCTCCACAAGCCAAATCTGGGGATCGGTTTATATGGGGGCTATATATAATTATGGACCGATGTGAACCAATTTTTGCATGGTTGTTAGAGACAATATACCAACACCATATACCAAATTTCAGCCGGATCGGATGAAATATGCTTCTGTTAGAGGCTCCACAAGCCAAATCTGAGGGTCCCTTTATATGGGGGCTATACGTAAAAGTGGACCGATATGGTCCATTTTCAATACCATCCGACCTACATGGATAGCAACTACTTGTGCCAAGTTTCAAGTCGATAGCTTGTTTCGTTCGGAAGTTAGCGTGATTTCAACAAACGGACGGACGGACAGACGGACATGCTTAGATCGACTCAGAACTTCACCACGACCCAGAATATATATACTTTATGGGGTCTTAGAGCAATATTTCGATGTGTTACAAACGGAATGACAAAGTTAATATACCCCCATCCTATGATGGAGGGTATAAAAATATTCTAATTTTAATTGTAACTGCATTAAACACACCCATAGAAAAATTATTAACATATGGGCTCAAATCGATACCGTACGTAATTGATAGTTACACGGACGAAAAAGACTGTTTTTCATATGTTTGGGTATAAACATTATATGTTTGGAACTCAAATTTTTAAACTCAATATTTATGAGTGCAAACATATAATGTTCGTAAACTAGCATAATATGTTTGGGACACATATGTTAATATGTTAGAACATATTATGTTTGGGACATAAAATGTTTGTAAATATAATATGCTTGGATGCAAACATATATTAATTTAGAAATAGCCCATAAACATATATGTGTTTACAAAGAGAGACAAAGTGTATGCTAGAAGTAAAATAATGAAAGTAACCAATTGGCGCTTTACAAATATATATACACAAAGAAAATTTCCTTAAATATAGGAAAAATACTATGTGTGAATATAAACAGGTATAAATTTACATATTATGAGTAAAAATATATATGTTGTGATATAAGACTTCGCCAAAAATTGTATATGCTTAAGTAAAATATTAAAATGAGTATTCGGAGAGAAAATTCATTCGAAACCAAGATAAAATATATTTGAAAAAAATTTTTTTGTTTCGTCAAAACAAATCGGAACGTAGGACGAGTAAGTAAATATTCAAACAAAGGTAATTAAAGGGATCTTCATAAAAACTAACGAAAGGGCACTATACACTGAACAAAAAGCATGTCCGGTTCCAAAGATTGTGTCTCCACTTTAACAATTTTGATATTGATTCCGAACCAAAGAAGCGGATAATACAAGTAAGGATGCTTTTAAGACACAATTCTCTTTTAAATGGGGTTTTGTGTACTTGACTCTACGAAGCACATTTCAATTTTTCGCTTTTTCAGCTTTTTTTCATATGCTATAAAATGTCCGTTAAAAACAAGACTTCCAGTAGAAATTATGCTATGTTTCAAGTAAAAAATGTCTTTAAAATAAAGTATTGAAAAACATATCCTATTTTTGAATGATTTTTGCCTTGTAGTCAAGATGCAAAAATGCAACAAATTTAAAGACAGTTTCATTAATTTTAAAGAATTTTTCTGAATTATTAAAGTCAAGTTGACCTTAGTCCAAAATTTGTTCTTTCATGTTATGATACCCATTTTTAAGTCAAATCACTTAATTATAACGACAACACGACTTCATTGAAAGTATCGACCTTTGAAGATCTATAAAAACAAAGATTAGTTCCTCTGTATTAATGAGTAGTCCAAGAGGAGTTGACGGATTTTTTCGAAAATAAAAGTGGACATTGAGTTCGAGTTTTGCCGCTAAAATTATTTCTCATTTTAGCGGCAAAACCAGAATAACATTACAACTTTTTCCGGTAAATTGTATTATAGCATGGTGGGGAAAGATCCAAAGCAACAATTGAATAAGTTTATTTTCTTTAAAATAAATTATTAAAGAAAAGTAAAAGGGTAAACATGGCCATTTTAACGTGATAATGCCAATTTATACCGGCCTTAAGAATTAAATTAAGTACAAAATTATTCGTTAATAAAAATTCATATTTATTTGTATTTCTAAATTAATGGTGTTACATGCTAGCAAACAATTGTTCACACCAAAATAAATTTATGTGCTGTTTTAAAATTACTGTTTAGAATTTAAATATAATGTGCTTTTGAATGGTTATCGTTAACCTTAGGATTCGATGGAAAAATATTTATATATACTCGACTTCACGTTCTTCTTTTGTAAAAGTTGTATACAAAAACCTTTATTTGTTACACAATTTTTATTGTTGCAATAAAAAAATAATATTCGATTTGAACTCAGTCCATTTCGTTTATATCAAGCACTTTTCTTTTCTGACTTTAAGTCTTTTATAAAACACACTTTACAATTTCATAGTAAAAATTTAATATAATAGTATGCAATGCTGAACACCTTTTCGGGAACTTCCGAACGTATCTGGAATATATGTTAAAAAATATATTTAAAAAAAAAAATGGTGTTGGTCGAAGCAGGGATCGAACCCAGATCCCCTGTCACGCAAGGCGGACGACCAACCACTGCTCCACGCTGCCAACAAATGTATGTTTAACAATGTTATGTTGTTAAACAATGTTATGTTTGCATCGGCTCGTGGGCGCCGCAAGCTATGCTATATAAATATAACTTATAACGATAATTATCTCTTGATGACCATAACAGCTACGTAGGCCAGTGGTTAGTGTGCTGGCTTACAAACTGTGTGGTCCGCTGTTCGAATCCCCGTCCGGCAAAAGGTAAAATTAAACAAGTATATACGGCCGTAAGTTCGGCCAGGCCGAAGCTTATGTACCCTCCATCATGGATTGCGTAGAAACTTCATCTAAACACTGCCATCCACAATCGAATTACTTAAATTGCGGTAACGCTTGCCGATGCCAAGGTATCTTAAAACCTCCTAACACCATTCTAAATTGTATGTAAGTCCATCCATACGTGGTATATATTAAATCAAAAAAGATCGATCCAATACGTATATAATTCAGTTTGACAAAGTAGACATAAAATTTTGACAAAATTTTCTACAGAAATAAAATTTTAACAAAATTTTCTATAGAAATAAAATTTTCACAAAATGTTCTATAGAAATAAAAATTCTCACAAAATTTTCTATAGAAAGAAGATTTTGACAAAAATTTCTACAGAAATAAAATTTTAACAAAATTTTCTATAGAAATAAACTTTTGACAAAATTTTCATTAGAAATAAAATCTTGGTAGATTATTTTTGGCTCGAGTGGCAACCATGATTATGAACCGAATAAAATTTTAACAAAATTTTCTCTAGAAATAAAATTCTGAAAAAATTTTCTATAGAAATAAAATTTTGACAAAATTTTCTATAGAAATAAAATTTTGACAAAATTTTCTATAGAAATAAAATTTTGGTAGATTATTTTTGGCTCTAATGGCAACCATGCTTATGAACCGATACGGACCAATTTTTGTGTGATTGGACCAATTTTGGTATGGTTGTTAGCGACCATATACTAACACCACGTGCCTAATTTGAACCGGATCGGATGAATTTTGTTCCTCCAAGAGGCTCCGGAGGTCAAATCTGGAGAATGTTTTATATGGGGGCTATATATAATTATGGACCGATATGGATCAATTCTGGCACGGTTGTTAGAGACCATGTACCAATACCATGTACCAAATTTCAGCCGGATTGGATGCAATTTGCTCCTCTAAGAGGCTTCGGAGGTCAAATCTGGCGATCGGTTTATATGGGGGCTATATATAATAATGGACCGATATGGACCAATTTATGCATGATTCTTAGAGACCATATACTTACACCATGTACCAAATTTCAGCCAGATCGGATGAAATTTTCTTCTCTTTGAGGCTCCGCAAGCCAAATCTGGGGATCGGTTTATATGGGGGCTATATATAATTATGGACCGATGTGAACCAATTTTTGCATGGTTGTTAGAGACCATATACCAACACCACGTACCAAATTTCAGCCGGATCGGATGACATATGCTTCTCTTAGAGGCTCCACAAGCCAAATCTGGGGATCGGTTTATATGGGGGCTATATATAATTATGGACCGATACGGACCAATTTTTGCATGGTTGTTAGAGACCATATACCAACATCATGTACCAAATTTCAGCCGGATCGGATGAAATTTTCTTCTCTTTGAGGCTCCGCAAGCCAAATCTGGGGATCGGTTTATATGGGGGCTATATATAATTATGGACCGATGTGAACTAATTTTTGCATGGTTGTTAGAGACCATATACCAACACCATGTACCAAATTTCAGCTGGATCGGATGAAATATGCTTCTCTTAGAGGCTCCACAAGCCAAATCTGGGGATCGGTTTATATGGGGGCTATATATAATTATGGACCGATACGGACCAATTTTTGCATGGTTGTTAGAGACCATATACCAACATCATGTACCAAATTTCAGCCGGATAGGATGAAATTTTCTTCTCTTTGAGGCTCCGCAAGCCAAATCTGGGGATCGGTTTATATGGGGGCTATATATAATTATGGACCGATGTGAACCAATTTTTGCATGGCTGTTAGAGATCATATACCAATACCATGTACCAAATTTCAGCCGGATCGGATGAAATATGCTTCTCTTAGAGGCTCCACAAGCCAAATCTGGGGATCGGTTTATATGGGGGCTATATATAATTATGGACCGATGTGAACCAATTTTTGCATGGTTGTTAGAGACCACATAGCAACACCATGTACCAAATTTCAGCCGGATCGGATGAAACTTGCTTCTCTTTTAGGCTCCGCAAGCCAAATCTGGGGATCGGTTTATATGGGGGCTATATATAAATTTGGACCGATGTGGACTAATTTTTGCATGGTTGTTAAAGACCATATACCAACACCATATACCAAATTTCAGCCGGATCGGATGAAATATGCTTCTGTTAGGGGCTCAACAAGCCAAATCTGAGGGTCCCTTTATATGGGGGCTATACGTAAAAGTGGACCGATATGGCCCATTTTCAATACCATCCGACCTACATGGATAACAACTACTTGTGCCAAGTTTCAAGTCGATAGCTTGTTTCGTTCGGAAGTTAGCGTGATTTCAACAGACGGACGGACGGACGGACGGACGGACGGACATGCTTAGATCGACTCAGAATTTCACCACGACCCAGAATATATATACTTTATGGGGTCTTAGAGCAATATTTCGATGTGTTACAAACGGAATGACAAAGTTAATATACCCCCATCCTATGATGGAGGGTATAAAAAATATAAAATATAATAATTTCTTCTAAAATGTTTGTATTACAGAAAAAGGTGCTAAACAGCGTTGCCAGAATTGTTTGACCAAAAACCGCTATATTTGTCCAAAAAACTAGCCAAAAAAAGCTAAAAAATTAAAAAAAATAGCTAGAAAAAAAGCTAAATTTTTTTGTATCAAAAGTCACATTTTTGATTGAAATTTAACAAACTTAAAGGCTTTATTTCACTTAAAATGCATATTATTTTAATTGTATTAATTTTAATTCCATTTCTGTCAGACTGTAAGAAAATCTAAGTCTGTTTGCGTACTCGATACATTTTGATTACTATCACAAATTTTTCGTCCTTCGTTTATATTTCCTAGGAAAAACATTTTTCCCAGTAAACTTGCAATTATCAGCTTGTTAATCATCAACAAGTCCAATGTGCGATATATTGCACAATGTTACATAGAACTGAATTAGAAAATATCAATATATTTCGTTTTATCCGAATTAATCATAAATTCGTGAACGTGTAAAATTCTCCTAATTTTACCCAAGAGAATAAAACCCATTTTAACTGTCTTGCAAGTTTATACTGAATAACTTTTATTCGAAAATTTCCCATACAAACCTATTGTTGTCCAATTTTCGTAAATGTAAATCCATTCCATTAATAAATAGCAGATTTGTTTTGATCCTATCACTACGAATTTTTTATTGCGTTTTTTGATGTTAAAAAAAAATAATACCACATTCAAAACTTTATTTCCTTAATTATTTCTATGTTCGGTTCCAAAGATTTTGTACACTAATGATTCCAAGTCAAATTTGACTTTATTCGTTTTTTCACCTTTTTCTTCATGAGCTATCACAGTGCTTTAAAAACGTGCTAACGACAACTTAAATTTCCAAATTCAGACTCGACTTTAAGTAGAATAAAATGTTGAAAAACCTCTTCTATTTTTGAACGCTATTTTGGTTTGTGTTCAAAATGAAAAAACTCCACAAATTTAAAGACATTCATTAATTTTAAGAAATTTTTATATTTGACCCTAGCCTTCTTTCATGAAAAATATCCATCTTTAAGTTGAATCACTTTACTACGAGTAAAAGAGAGAAATATTGAAAATCCTCTCAGATTTCTAAATTTTTTAAATGTACAGGAACGAAAATATAGTAAAAATAGTAAAAATGTCAAATAAACAACAAAATAAGCATTGTGATTTGAATAAATATTTTCAAAACATTTAGGTAAATTAAATACTTTTATATCGCAATTATTTTGACAAATGGCAGTTTTTTTGCAGGAAACTTTGAAATCCTTATTACGATAGAAAGAAGCTATGGTTTTTACTTTGTTATAAAAAGTACTCCTTTTGCAAAATTTTTAATCAAAGTAAAACTCTGGCTTCTGGCCATAAAGTGGAGTAATAGCGCATATTATCAGTATCTTATAAAGTGGGGTTTTTCATTCCGTTTGTAACACATACAAATAACGAATTCTGACTATAGAAAGTATATCTATACTGAAAAAACAGTGAACCCTTTTCCATTGCAAAATGAACTAAACTGTAGTAATATTGACCATGATTTAGCCCTTAAGATTTTTTTCAACTTGTCTAGTTTATAATTCTCTTAAATTTTAGTTCATCTATAACATTGTATTTTAGTTCATTTTTACAACACCATAAGATTTATATACCCCTACCAAGTTAAAAAGTCAGTATTATTTTGGTTTACTTGCTTATTTTTTGGGAAACCCGATAATAAAAATTGGTTAACAGTCTCTTTAAAATGTCGACGACTAAACTATTTTTATATCAATCATTCCACAGTACAGAGAAATTAAATAATTAAAGGAACAACAAACCGTTTTACTATTATGAAAATTTTCATACAATAATATTAAACTTTCTTTAATCAAAAGTACTTTATATAACAACCCATGATGAAAGTTCTTAATACAATGTTTTTGTGAATAAAAATTATGACCACGTGGAACAAGAAAGTAGTTTATTTTAATTCGCTTTTTGGACATTTTGACTTTTCCTTAGTTTTTTATTCATCATAAGTATATTTTTCACATATCTTGCTGAAAAAAATGGAAGGAATAATGAAAATTGTTAAAAATGAACATGTAATAAAGTATAATTTTTTAGCTCTTTAAATTAGCTTGTAACTTACCATATTTGGGGGCATTTTATTAAATGGTGTAAGGAATTCAACTTTTCTTAGATAAACGTACCTCATAAAGTTTGTACCTGAAACAATTAGAGAAATAATGAATTAAGTAATATGTTATATTAACTCATAAGATTGTGTTGTTATCGATGTGAAGGACATAATACAATAAATATTCTTGTTAAAAGAAAGCCAAAGTTTTAATATAAAACTTACCAATTCTCTATTACATTGTACGCTGAGGTTAAAAAGTTATCGAAATTCATTTGGGGTTACTCTGAAATTAAATATTTGTTTTTTACATTAAATAAAAAACATTAAATTGGTTTCCAAAAATCTAATTAAAGAAATAATATGCATAAAAAAATAAATATTCTGGTTAAAAGAATGTTAAAGAAAGCTTACCAATTCATAAAAATGTAGTTATTCTGAAATTAAATATTTGTTTTTTACATTAAAAATATTAAATTGGTTTCCAAAAATATTTGATTGAAGTAATACTAAAATAAGGTATTAAAAACATGTAATTTTGATAATAAAAAGGTCATAAAAACGTAAATATTCTAGTGAAAAGAAAGCCAATTTTTAAAAGAAAACTTACCATTTCTCTATTAAATTATACGCTGAGGAGAAATATAAAAATTTGCCCGAATCCATCTGGGGTTGCTCTTAAATTTAATATTTTTTTACAACAAAGAAAAACATGAAACTGGTTAAAAAAAAATAACAATAATAATAATAATTAGCAAATAATAATATACATAAGAATATTATTTTTTAAAAGAAAACCACATTGAAAAAAGAACACTTACCTATTTATATTGTTTAACCATATATGGTTAAACAATACGCTGAGGTGTCACAAACAATTTTCCAAATTCATCTGGAGTTACTCTGAAATTGAATATTTATTTTTTACATTGAATAATAAAAATTAAATTAGATAAAACAATTTCAATATATTTCCATTTCAGCATTTTTTCCTAAATATTGAACATTCTTAATAACTTTTTTCTAAGCTACCGATCATCACTTCGACATACACCTCATCGCTAAAATATTAATAACTTCCATTTAAAAGTTTTA
Source organism: Haematobia irritans (assembly GCF_050003625.1). Lineage (NCBI taxonomy): Eukaryota > Metazoa > Arthropoda > Insecta > Diptera > Muscidae > Haematobia > Haematobia irritans. The sequence continues at coordinate 69,000,002 of NC_134398.1, read as the reverse complement.
ATAAACAAACACCAATATATGTCTCAAAAAACCAAAATAATCCATACCTTTATATTCCTTTGTTACATACTTGCTAAAAAGGTGCAACACCCCACGCCAACGCCAACTATACAACTGAAGCATGCCAAACAAAACCAAGCAAACCCAAAACATTTCTACAACAACAAAAACACATGTGCCTTCATTGAAAACAACATCTCATCCAGACAAATAAACCATTCGCGAATAATAAACACACACACATACACACAAACCACTGAAAGAACAAAAATGAAAACAACCCCACGCTCAGATATACACAACATCCCCATCACTCGCTACCATTTCTTATTATTGCATTGCATGATCTCACTCTCAAAAAAATTTCAAGTAACATCATCTTTACATTAAACATATTCCACTTTGACGAGAAAGATCTCTGTACTATGCATTAGTTCATCGCATCTGTCCACAATTTACTCTAAAAACAATACTCTTAAATGCATATCAGTATAAGAACGATCAAACGTTTAACTTAAAATTAGCAAAAACTTCATGAAATGATATCTACCCATTTTTGACGAAAATGTCTATAAATTTAATTACATGTGAACTAAAAATATTTCATTGAGAAATGTTGTACCAACTATTATTAACTATAGGAATTGCCAGTAAGAAATTGCTATCCGCTTTCAAGTTCAATTTTCATAAAAAAATATTTTCTCATACAAAAACTCTTTATAGTAAATTACACTTATTATTTAGAAAGTATTTTACATTTCATAAGTAGTTTTATAGTATGACGAAAGAATTTTTAACCATCGTATTTTTTAGGCTATGAACTAAACGATTACTACTTAAAAGTTGTAAAATTTCCTTTCGAGTAGTTAATTTTCGTTAAAGATACGAAAAATGAACTAAAATTCTGGAAAATTCTTGTAATAAATTATTGTAAAAATCTTCTTAAATTTACGAGACACTTTTTTTCTGTGTAGTCTTGATCAGGGTGAAATTATAAGACGATGTCTCTCTGTCTGACTATCTGTTGTAATCAGGCTACTTCCTTCAATAATGAAGCTATAGTGCTGAACTTTTACCAGACACCTTTTTCTTCTACAAGCAGCTCAATTTTGAAGATGGACTACATCGGCCTAAGTTTCGATTTTGCTTCCATATGAACCGACCCCCCATTTGGGGTCTTCATGACATAGACATTAAAACTTTTATCCGATTTGCATGAAATTCAAAACGTACAGGTACTTTTGGCCCATTAAAAGGTGTGCCGAATTTTGTGTGAGTCGGTCAATGTTCAAGGGGTATTGGTTCGGCATTGTTTTGAAATTGTGGAGTCTACACGTTAAATCTAAAGCACAAAGGTGCACAAATTTTTCCTCCAGAATACGTAGAATTTGATAAGGAATGCAGTTAACAAAATATAACAACAATCGATCTTAAAACTATCTTTCTAGATTCAAAATACAGACCCCACTTTGTTCAAATTTTGCAAAAAAAAAATAAATTGTAAGGCCCATATCTGGCAAATATTAGATATATTCGCACACATACACAATCTTTTTATGGAGGGTTATAAGTTCTATCCAGCAAAACAAAAATCATGAAAATCGGTGTATAATTGCGCGTTTGCCAAGTAAAACTAAATTTCATACATCCGAGATGCCCAACTTCCGACGTCTATAGGCCAGCCCGTGAATCCACTAGGGACCTACAACCCCCTTAACATAGAGAAAAACATCTCAGCTTTGGCACAAAGAAAAAATTATGTTGATATCTTAATCCATTAAAAAGAATTATTTCCAAAAAAAAGCGATTTGGAACTACTTTGATTTGTAAAATTTAAAAACAAATAATTATTTTTGTCATGACATATCTACAACTTTTACTCGAAGGAATTTGTCGAGTAACTTGTAGTAAAAAAATTTTAAAAGAGACATGCATTTTGACATTGTTCTCTTAAAATTGTTTACTACTTTTACTATTTTTTGGGGTTGAGGTTTCTAGTAAAACCTAGTAAAAGTAGTAACTAGTAGTACGTAAAGGAACACAACTTTTATCGGCTTTTGGTCAAGGAAAACAGTTTATATAAGAGAATTTCACAAATGCTAAAAAAAAATTTACAACCGGATGTATTTGCTGCAAAAATGCCCGCATAATGACTGGAATAATTATTAATGTTTCAATTGAGCTTTGAAATATGTGGAAACCCGTATTGTGGCTTAGATAAAATCGAAGTTTTATCCATATTTCAATAGGAACATGTCGAAAATAAAAAAGCTAAAAATAGCTAAAAGGGTCATGAAAAAAAGCCAGAAAAAAAGGTAAAAGCTAAATGCATTTTTTCCCCGCTAAACATCTTTAAAAAAAAGCCAAATCTAGCGGGAAAAAAGTTAAATTGGCAACGCTGGTGCTAAAAACTCGTGGAAGTGAGAAAAATGTGAGGGAATATACAATTAAGGTGAGTACTATGTTCGAGTTTTTCACCAAAACACTAAATTAAAAGTGCAAAAATGTATATGAAGACGATAACATTTTTATCAAGTCTCTTCAAATTATGGATGGAAAAGATCCATTGTATTGATTGCCAACCATTTAATATTTCGAAATTAATTGATTAAAAAAAGTAACCGTGAAAATAAGCTGGTTTTCAGCTTGAAAACTGAACATAGTACTCAGCTTTAGGCAGAAAAAAAATTGAGCACAATCTTCTTTGGGAGAAAATTCTTCTAAGCATATAATATTTTTGGGTTCAAAATGTTTCCAAACATATTATATGTTCACATAAGAATATATAGTTTTTTTGGAAGACAACATTATTGAATTTGGAAGGAAAAATACAAAATGTTTGGAACTTAGACTACCCAAACATATTATATTGTTTAGACCAATATGCTTCCAAACATATTATATATTGGAAGAAATCAAACATATAAATGTTTGGGCAATACCCAAAAATGTATATGCTTGAAGCAAAATATGTTTGGGAGTATATGTCACAGAAGCGATTTTTTTTGAGGGTGTAGCCAACCACGTATGGTATAATATCAATACCGAACGGTACTGATGGGTATTATGGAAGTACCAATATGGTATTGGAAATAATACCTAAGCGGTATTTTTATTTATACCATAAAGGTATTGATGTATAAACAGTACACTTAGGAAGATGGGAAATTGGCATGCGTCACACCAAATGTTTCATTTACTGTCGTAGGTCCATACATGTTTGTAATTTCTTTATTTGTTTTTCGTTTTCACTTTTTAAATGAAAAACTTAATTTTCTTAATGAAACAATGTTAAATTTTAGGCAATAACAAAAAAATACATTTTCCCGTTTATGGAAATTTATTTCCTGCACTTAATTTCTTTTTATTTGCATTTTAATGCTATGTCAATAATTGTCGTATACGCGTTTGGTTCGATAAACGAAAAGTATGAGCCTAGCACCGTAAATGGTTTGATGTGCTCAGCAGCCAATTTCCCATCTTTCTAAGTGTATTGTCTTTGCGCGGTATTACCAAATTATGTATACCTAAATGATATTGGTGGGTATTAAACCCACATTCACTGAGCAAACAGTTTATTCACGCACGATACGGCCACTCACACTTACACACATTCACGAAATGAAAACCAGTACTCACGCACGAACTATTTTTAAAGACTCACGCACGATTCACGACAGCCGGGAATGAGCAAAGGTAACAAACTTCATGAATAGAATACAGTTCGGCAGCTAAATGTATTTCAGTTATCATACGAGTGAGAATTAAATCTTGATTTTTTTCGTGAACGTGATTTTGCATACATTTTATTCACGCACATTCACGAACCGATTTTATTTCTCACGCACGACATATTTGTTTCAGTCCCAATCACGACTCACGTGATTCACGCGTGTCATGACAATTTCGTGTCACGCTCAAACCTCTAATACCAACCCGGTTTAATTATAGTAATACATATTTAGCTTAACATAATAAAACACTCGTAAAATGTCCTTGTTTCTTAAATCATTTAATATATAAAGGGTGATTCTTTTGAGGTTAGGATTTTCATGCATTAGTATTTGACAGATCACGTGGGATTTCAGACATGGTGTCAAAGAGAAAGATGCTCAGTATGCTTTGACATTTCATCATGAATAGACTTACTAACGAGCCACAACGTCGAATTTTCAGTGAATGGGCCCTAGAAAAGTTGGCAGAAAATCCGCTTTTTTATCGACAAATTTTGTTCAGCGATGAGGCTCATTTCTGGTTGAATGGCTACGTAAATAAGCAAAATTGCCGCATTTGGAGTGAAGAGCAACCAGAAGCCGTTCAAGAACTGCCCATGCATCCCGAAAAATGCACTGTTTGGTGTGGTTTGTACGCTGGTGGAATCATTGGACCGTATTTTTTCAAAGATGCTGTTGGACGCAACGTTACGGTGAATGGCGATCGCTATCGTTCGATGCTAACAAACTTTTTGTTGCCAAAAATGGAAGAACTGAACTTGGTTGACATGTGGTTTCAACAAGATGGCGCTACATGCCACACAGCTCGCGATTCTATGGCCATTTTGAGGGAAAACTTCGGAGAACAATTCATCTCAAGAAATGGACCGGTAAGTTGGCCACCAAGATCATGCGATTTGACGCCTTTAGACTATTTTTTGTGGGGCTACGTCAAGTCTAAAGTCTACAGAAATAAGCCAGCAACTATTCCAGCTTTGGAAGACAACATTTCCGAAGAAATTCGGGCTATTCCGGCCGAAATGCTCGAAAAAGTTGCCCAAAATTGGACTTTCCGAATGGACCACCTAAGACGCAGCCGCGGTCAACATTTAAATGAAATTATCTTCAAAAAGTAAATGTCATGGACCAATCTAACGTTTCAAATAAAGAACCGATGAGATTTTGAAAATTTTATGCGTTTTTTTAAAAAAAAAGTTATCAAGCTCTTAACAAATCACCCTTTATATCACACGTACACATAAAATTTTTTTCTGATTCAATCACGAAATTAATTGATCCAATTATTTTTTTAATTGAAATGTCTTCAATCACGAAAATGATAGTATCAACCACAGTTTTAATTGGACATTAAAAAATATTTGATTAAAAAATTAATTGATTTCATTAGCAAATTTCAATTAATTTTTTAATTGATTCAATTAAAAACTTAATTGATATTCATCGCAAAATTCAATTTTATCATTAAAAAAGTAACTATTTTTAGTTACTTTCTTAACTGAATTTTGTTTTAGTTTGATTAAAAAATTTACTGTCTGAAATAAATTTTTAGTCAAAAATTAAAAAAATCATCCATCACTTTTTATACCCTTCACCACTACTGTGGTACAGGGTATAATAAGTTTGTGCATTTGTAAGTAACGCCAAGAAATGGTAGTCATAGACCCATCTTTTAGTATACCGATGGGCTTAGAATAAAATTCGGAGTCGATTTAGCAAGCAGATTTCGATATAGCTCCCATCTATATATATATATATATATATATATATATATATATATATATATATATATATATATATATATATATATATATATATATATATATATATATATATATATATATATATATATATATATATATATATATATATATATATATATATATATATATATATATATATATATATATATATATATATATATATATATATATATATATATATATATATATATATATATATATATATATCGAAATCTGAACAGATTTGGCCGATATTTTGCATATTTTACGAGAGTCCCAAAACATTTGGCTGTGCGAAATTTTAAGAATATTCGTTGATAAATACGTCAATTATGACCAGATTGGCAATAAATATATAAATGGCAGCTATATCTAAATCTGAACCCATTTTTTCAAAATCAATAGCGATTGTCTTTCAGCCAAAGCGAAACTCTGTGTCAAATTTGATTTGCACTTAGGTTAGGTTAGGTCACGTTAAAGTTGCGGCCCGATTAAGATTCAGGCTCACTTAGACTATTCAGTCCATTGTGATACCACATTAACTAAAAGTACCTATAGCATATGGGCACTTCTAATTTTAACCGCTGAACCTTCTCAATTACTTTCTTCTGTTGAACCAACCAGATTGTTCCAAAACCATTAGCAGATTGCTTAAGTTTTCCATGTCCACCAGTAATCTAAAGCTATATGCTTAAAATTTGCTTACACCTTAATAAAATGCAGGACACTCACACCAGAGGTGTTTAATTGATTCTTTTTCCTCCGCATCATGACAGCTCATACAATAGTCATTATACTTCGCGCCAATAATTTTTGGAAAATCGCCAATCAGGCAGCGACCCGTTATAGCAGATATCAGGAGTGATATCTGACGTCTCGAGAACTCTAGCATATTTAGTGTGCGGTTTAAGTTTAAATGGGCCATATTTGTTTGGTGTCGTTACAACCCTTGCAATTGTCCCATCGAACATTTGCCATCATAATAGCCTTCTCACGCAGTATGAGCTTGCAGGTAGCCAGGGGCATACCAACACATTCTAGTTCCCCTGGAATATGTAAGGTAGTCCCTAGCCTCGCCAACTCATCCGCTTCGCAGTTCCCCGGTATGTTCCTATGGCCAGGCACCCATATTAGGTGAATATTGTGCTGCTCAGCCATTTTTCTGATGGCCGTTTTCGAGTTAAGGAACACAGAGTCCAAGAATTTTTATTGCAGGTTGACTGTCTGTTAATGCCAACATTTTTTGGAACATTACTTCTCAGCCAATTCGCCACCTCTCTTACTGCTAATATTTCAGCCTGAAAAACACTACAGTGATTAGGTAATCTTTTTGCTATTCGAAGTTCCAGATCTTTAGAATATATTCCGAAACCCACTTGTCCATCCAATTTGGAGCCATCAGTGTAGAAATCTATATATCGTTTATTCCGCGGGGCCTGTGTGCACCACGCCTCACTGTTGGGAATTAGACTTTTTGTCGAAAAGTGATGTCGCCAAAGTATAATCCACTACGTTACACATCTGGCATTATTTTGAGGACCGAACTGTGACCGTAACTTTTTTCCGACCATGGCCGTTGTTGCAGTTGAGTGTTTGGCCAAAATGTCTAAAGGCAATAGATTCAGCATGACATTAAGGGAATTTGTTCTTGTCTTACTGAAGGCGCCTGAGATACACAAGCACGCCATACGCTGAACTTTATTTAAACCTGTCGGTTTCTGAAGTGCCGGCCACCAGACTACAACACCATATAGCATTATAGGTCTAACCACTGCCGTGTACAAAGCTACCGTTGCTTTCCTCGCCCTTTCTTCAATATTATTAAAGTAAAGGGAATTTCAATACCCCCTAAGGAAATGGCCCTAACCGTGGGAGTTTTGCGATCTTTGCAGTACATGACTAGTTCTGTCTTTGCAGGAATTACCCCAAGACCATTATCTTTCGCCCATTTCTCATTCATCCGGATGACTCTCTGTATAATAAAGGGTGATACAGTCAACATTTGGTCAAGGGAAAACGCGTGTAAATCGGTGAAAGCGTTTATTTAAAAAATCAAATTAAATTTCTTTTTCAAGTTCAATTAGTATAAAATTCAGGAAAAATATTCAGTTAGGCTTTCGCTTTTCCAAATCCGAATTGCCGGGCCTCACGCTTGACACCTGCCATCAGATTTTGTACAGCCACCATGTCCACCTTCTTCGCCGCAGAAAGCCAGTTTGCCTTGAACTGCTGCTCGTCCTTAGCAGTTTTTTGGTCTTCTTTAGGTTCCGCTTGACAATAGCCCAGTATTTCTCAATTGGGCGGAGCTCTGGCGTGTTGGGAGGGTTCTTGTCCTTGGGAACCACCTGCACGTTGTTGGTGGCGTACCACTCCATGGCCTTTTTACCGTAATGGAAAGATGCCAAATCCGGCCAAAACAGTACGGAACAACCGTGTTTCTTCAGGAAAGGCAGCAGACGTTTATGCGAACTTTGACAGTTTTATGTGCTTGAAAATATCTGCTACCTTTCCCCTTCCTTTTGCCGTATAAAACTCCTGTCCCGGAAGCTGCTTGTAGTCGGCTTTGACGTAGGTTTCGTCGTCCATTACCACGCAGTCAAACTTCGTCAGCATCGTCGTGTACAGCCTCCGGGATCGCGCTTTGGCCGTCGTATTTTGTTTATAATCGCGATTTGGAGTCACTACCTTCTTGTAAGTCGATAGTCTGGCTCGTTTTTTGGCTCGATGCACGGTTGTAGACGATACACCCAGCTTATTTGCGGCATCTCGGAGAGAGAGGTTTGGGTTTCGCTTGAAACTACCGGCAACTCTCTTTGTCGTCTCAGCGGCTTCCGGTTTTCGATTTCCCCCCGATCCAGACTTCCTGGCTGTCGACAAACGTTCCCCAAACACTTAAATTACATTTGTAACGGTTGATTTGGCAACTTTAGCGATTTTGCCAGCTTTGCGTGCGAGTATCTCGGATTTTCGCGATGCGCGAGCAAAATTTTGATACGCTGCTCTTCTTGCTTGGACGGCATTTTGACAACTGAAGAGTGAATTCCAAAATCAAAATAGGAGCAACATTCTACACACACACACACACACCTTTAAAAATGAGGGGTGTTCAGGTTTTTTAAATGCAAAATTGAAAGAAATACGTCAAGTTTATATTGACCAAATTTTGACCGTATCACCCTTGATCTCTGATTGTGGATGTGGAATTTGACTGCTAGCGCCACATTGTCTGCGTATGCCACCACTTTTATCATTTATTTTTTTAGGGAAACCAGAAGGTTGTTTATAGCAACATTCCAAAGAAGAGGTGATAGAACTCCTCCTTGGGGAGTGCCTCTGTTCACATACCTTTGTATGTTTGCTTGTCCTAGTGTAGCTGAAATACGTCTCTTTGTTAGAAGTTCGTCTAACAGCCTAAGTATACCTGGATCAACATTCAGAGTTGTCAGTCCATTTAAAATCGAGCTCGGATGGATGTTGTTGAACGCCCTTCGATGTGTAGAAACGCCACGATTGTGTATTCTTTGGCAGATAGTGAGCTTTCAATAAAGCTGACTAGTTCATGTAATGCGGTCTCAGTAGACCTGCCCTTCGAGTATGCATGCTGTCGTTTCGAGAACAAACTTGAATCGACGCTAGTTCTAAGATAAATATCTATCATCCTCTATCAGGATAAGCTGATTGGTCGGAAATCCTTCGCACTCGAGTGAGAGGCTTTTCCCGCTTTAGGTATGAAAACGACTTTTGTTTCCCTCCACTTTCCTGGGATATATGCTAAGTTGATACATTCTATATATATCGCCGACAACCAGGGGATGATTCTGTCAGTCACTGCTTGTAACTCCGCCGGAATAATTCCACCAGGTCCGAGGGATTCGAATAGTCCAAAGCTATTTAACGCCCATTTTATTCTAGATTCCGATACTGTGGCACCGCCAGAACATGGTTCGACCGTCTGATATCCAAGAAAATGTGTGTTTAATAGTACCTCCAGCGTCTCCTCACAGGACGTTGTCCAATTGCCCTCCGATGTTTTAATGAAACCTGGAGCGGAGTTAGTGGATGCTAGTACCTTCCGTAGTCTGGAAGCCTCGGACGTATTTTCAATACTGCTGCAGTATTTTTTTAGATTCTTCTTGTAAGCGCCCCAATCCTCAGGAGCTCTGGTGGACTTTGCTTTGTTAAAGAGCTTCCTGCAGGATTTCCTCGTATTACTTAACTCCGTGGACCACCATGGTGGTCTCTGGTATTTCCGGTATCATCATATTGAACGATTCCCTATACCTATTCCAATCAGCTTTCCTAACATTTGGCGGAAATGTGGTTTTGGTGGTATGAACATCTAATTTGAAGCTGATGTAGCGATGATCTGAGGGGCTATGTTCACTTAAAACCTGCGGATCAGATATCATTTCATTCAGTTCTTGCGAAGCCAAGGTGACGTCCAAAACCTCTTGCCTGTTTTTAGTGACAAAGGTTGGGGCATCTCCCTTATTGCAAACTACCAAATTAGTACACACAATAAACTCTAGGAGTGACTTTCCTCTTGTATTAATGTCACCACTTCCCCATATACTATGATGTGCATTTGCATCGCATCCCATAATGAGTTTTGTCTTTGTTTTCAATGACTCTTCAACTAAGGTGTTAACGGCATATGGAGGCATCTCCCTATCATGTCACATGTAGACCGAAGATACCCAATATTTGCATTTGGCTAATTCTAAACTGGCAACGACAGTGTCAGTATTGCATTACTGGTATACTGCAATAGTTTGAACCCTGGAGTACTTAATTCACATATTTTGTTTCTATAAACATATGGTTCTTGAATAAGAACTATATCTATGTCCCCTGTCATCAGGAGAACTTTTAAGGCAGCAGAATGGTGAAGATTTATCTGGAGGATCCGTAGGACCATCGAGATTTTCAACAACCGTCACATCAGCTGTTTCAATCGAGTCATCAAGAATGTACTCTTCAGAGATCTCGATGACTCTCGCAATAACCATAGGTTCCATTTTGGTGAGTTCTGAGGCTGTAGAAACCTCTTCTCGCATACGGTGTCTATCCATGTCTACTCTTCAGAGATCTCGATGACTCTCGCAATAACCATAGGTTCAACTTTGGTGAGTTCTGAGGCTGTAGAAACCTCCTCTCGCATACGGTGTCTATCCATGTCTGAATCTTTGGTATCATCCTCGACTTCGCAGTAGGATCCGCTTATTTCTGATTCAGACAGAGGCTTGTCCATTTCCGAATCCTTCAGCTGTTCGTTTTAATATACCTTCATTTGGATATAATGAAAGCCATAACATACACGGACTTTGCTAGATGTGGCAAAGACTGAGTGTTCAATATAAACACTGCATGCCGTCTTAGTCCATCCAAACGGCCCACCTTCCAATCAGCTGTTGGAAGATCTGGATTGCATTGTTTCAGTCTATTTGAAATAGATTCAAGAGGGTTTGCAGGTATCCACGCATGTGCTCTTGGATTCTCAATTTCCCCCATTTTTGCTTTGGAACCATACCGTTACAATACTCCTTTATTAATGATAGCCATCACAAGGCTGTCTTTAGCAACTGAGGCAAACGATCTTTGATCCCTTTTGGAGGACGGCAGCTCATCCGGTGATCGTTCCCTTTTTCCAGCTTCACGAATTCCTTGAGCCCATTTTAAGGAATCGCTTTGTTTAGCCGACAACGGGTCGACTGATCCTAATTTCTTTAGGATAAACAAAGCATTTCTGCGTTCCTTGAATCTCTTTCGTGAGGGATTACCTCCTTTTGATGTCGTTACCTTAGAAAAGGTTCGACTTGTCAAAGTGTCGCCACCTATCGACCCGTCTACAGGTCGACTAATTGGGCCTAACTTTTGGTCATTGCCCAAATTTATAACTCCAGTCGATACCCATCCACTGGGCCCAGAAGATAGGAACCCAGTGGATGACTTTGAATTTCGCTGCATGATGGCTTAATATTCCACCACACTTGAAATTCGTAGTAGGTACTTATTACGATGACTTAGTCCGCTATTAGAAAAAACACGTCCGTTCCGTTCGACGGTTGAATGACATATCACTGATTTGCACTTATATGGCCTTAAAGCCAGAGGCTTGTCCTGATTTGCTTCAAATTTTGGACAAGGAGTACGTTTACGTACGTAGTATCCTTAAGTGTTATAAATTTAGTTAAAATCTGTTCAGATTTAGATATATTAGATATATATCCTTCGCCCGATTTACACTCATATGACCGGAGTACGCCAGAGTTGGGCAAATATGGTAGAATGTTTCATATTTTAGATCCATATTCAATGGGATTTTCCTCCAATTGGCTCGGTACTTTCCACAGCGAACGTATTTAATATAATATTTGTGTTTCAATTTTGATCACATTTTACACAAAATTCTGTGATGATTTCCCCATATCTTAGTCATATCGCACTGTAATGCATGACTTTACACAGAACGGTTGAGTTTTAAATAAGGGTCCGACATGTGGAAATATCGCCTGACTTGCCCAAATAATATATCACAACTCACAATTGACCATATATCTTGGTGAGATCTACTAACAAATATCCTTTTCAAATGGCCACTGCTAAGTAGCAAAAATTTTAAAACTAATCAAATTGTCCTATATCTCGAATACATACATATGTATCGTCTTATAAATCATAAATGCTATTTTGTACAATTGCATTAAAATTGTTCTAGCTTTATATTTCAAATATTTTTATACCCTCCATCATAGGATGGGGGTATATTAACTTTGTCATTCCGTTTGTAACACATCGAAATATTGCTCTCAGACCCCATAAAGTATATATATTCTGGGTCGTGGTGAAATTCTGAGTCGATCTAAGCATGTCCGTCCGTCCGTCCGTCCGTCTGTTGAAATCACGCTAACTTCCGAACGAAACAAGCTATCGACTTGAAACTTGGCACAAGTAGTTGTTATCGATGTAGGTCGGATGGTATAGAAAATGGGCCATATCGGTCTACTTTTACGTATAGCCCCCATATAAAGGGACCCTCAGATTTGGCTTGTGGGGCCTCTAACGGAAGCATATTTCATCCAATCCGGCTGAAATGTGGTATATGGTGTTGGTATATGGTCTCTAACAACCATGCAAATATTGGTCCACATCGGTCCATAATTATATATAGCCTCCATATAAACCGATCCCCAGATTTGGCTTGCGGAGCCTAAAAGAGAAGCAAATTTCATCCGATCAGGCTGAAATTTGGTACATGGTGTTGGTATATGGTCTCTAACAACCATGCAAAAATTGGTCCACATCGGTCCATAATTATATATAGCCTCCATATAAACCGATCCCCAGATTTGGCTTGCGAAGTCTCCAAGAGAAGCAAATTTCATCCAATCCGGTTGTAATTTGGAACATGGTGTTGGTATATGATCTTTAACAACCGTGCCAGAATTGGTCCATATCGGTCCATAATTATATATAGCCCCCATATAAAACATTCTCCAGATTTGACCTCCGGAGCCTCTTGGAGGAGCAAAATTCATCCGATCCGGTTCAAATTAGGCACGTGGTGTTGGTCCATATCGGTTCATAATCATGGGTGCCACTAGAAAATTTTGTCAAAATTTTATTTCTATAGAAAATTTTGTCAAAATTTTATTTCTATAGAAAATTTTGTCAAGATTTTATTTCTAGAGAAAATTTTGTAAAAATTTTATTCGGTTCATAATAAAATTTTCATCATTGTCAAAATTTTATTTCTATAGAAAATTTTGTCAAAATTTTATTTCTATAGAAAATGTTTTTCAAATTTTATTCGTTTCATAATCATGGTTGCCACTCGAGCCAAAAATAATCTACCAAGATTATATTTCTACAAGAAATTTTGTCAAAAGTTTATTTCTATAAAAAATTTTGTTAAAATTTTATTTCTATAGAAAATTTTGTTAAAATGTTATTTCTGTAGAAAATTTTGTCAAAATGTTATGTCTACTTTGTCAAACTGAATTATATACGTATTGGATCGATGTTTTTTGATTTAATATATACCACGTATGGACTTACATACAATTTAGAAGAAGGTGTTAGGAGGTTTTAAGATACCTTGCCATCGGCAAGCGTTACCGCAACTTAAGTAATTCGATTGTGGATGGCAGTGTTTAGATGAAGTTTCTACGCAATCCATGATGGAGGGTACATAAGCTTCGGCCTGGCCGAACTTACGGCCGTATATACTTGTTTTTACTAACATTGTGTTTCATCCCAGGACGTTAACCGTTTTAAATTTTAATTCTAGAGATTTTGTAGAAGTATAAAAAATTGTCTCCAAATCGGTTAAGATATAAATATTTATATATGGGAATATAAACATTCATAATAACTCCCAACACAGGAGCTGTTTGAATTTCTCAAACATCATTTATCGTAAGCAAACACATGTTGCTCTCGAAGGAAAATCATATATGTCCGTAGCATTAGCGTAGCTAGACAATTTTCCTAGGGGGGGCTATAGCCCCCCTAGCTAAAAATTTATATTTCATTTGTTTATATTTCAATTAATGTTTTATTTCATAAAATTGAATAAAAAAAATGGACATCAAAATAACTCGAAAATTAATTTATAATAAAGCAAATAAAAGTAGTTCCACACATTTCCCAGCAAAAAAATTTGGAAGTTCTTCCAAAGACACAACTTTAAAAGAAGATGTACTCCCAATGATGTTCTTTATTTTAACTACTCAGGAAGTTCTTTAAATTCAATTTTTTATAACTGGTTTTTTTCATACTTTTAATGGGAAATTTTAACTTTTTTGTTTCAAATACCTTAAAAACGAAATAAGAATTCATAATATGGTACAAATAATTTGAATTTTGTCGAAAAAAATTCTAAATCCAATCTGAAAAACTTGTGAATTTTTGAAAATATTTGAGGTCAAACGTTTCCGACAAGCATTAGAATCCATTAAAAATTGTAAAAATTATTTATTTGACAAAATATAACAGAATTCTTTAATTTACATTCAAAACATTTAATTCGGATCACACCTAAAGAAGTGATGCAAATTCAGTGCAACGGCTGTTGAAATGGAGGACTTCCGTCCTATGACAAGCCCATGTTAAATTCATCCCTTCTTCGCCAATTTTGCACCACTTCCGGATCCAAAAATATCATTTTCATTACTTTTTTGGCGACGCTTTTTTGGCTGGGCTTGTTTATTTTTTATAAAAATTAAAAATCGTAAATAGGTTTTCAAATTCTGGGGGGGGCTAAAATTTTTCTGGGGGGGTCTAAGCCCCCTCCCCAGAGGCCTTCCTACGCTTATGGTCCGTAGCTGGGTAGAATCGTGGATATTAGTTGAATATTTTTGATAAACTATCAATTGTGTTTAAATGTTTCTGTTTGTGTGGTATACTCTGTTATTAGTGTGTTACTTATTTTGAGTTTAATGCATGGGATTTTCAGAGTAGAGATAAACATATGAATTTTATGACACCCACAAAGACAAAATCACTTGAGAAGAGATCAATGTTATCTATAATGGGTTTCTATTTGTATATGAGTTAGGAGATAAGTTGTTGTGAGGATAGGTTAAGAAATATTTTGTAAGATAGCATGTAAGAATGAAAAATTTAAAATAAATGGAGTGTATTCATCAACCTCGAACAAAGCGGGTGCATTTTTATTCATTTTTTGGTCCTTCGAACCTTTCTTAAGAAAGAATGAACCAGCGAAAGGTGTTCTACATCAAAGAGTAGAATTAAGCAGAAAAAGAAATCCTGCTACGAAGAAAACGTTGGAAGAACGAACGAGGAAAAAGACGAAGACGAGAGTAACGAAAAGGAGATGATCTAACAAGCCGAAGGAAGCAACGGAGGAGAACGAGATTACGACGAAGCGAAAACCCAAACTACGTGGGAAAAAAGGAACGATTTTTCAACGAAAATGTGAATGAAACTAAGCGAATGAAGTATAGGACGAGATGAGCAATCCAGAAGTAATAGATCGAAGAGACGAGCGAAAGAAAAAACGACGACAAGAAGTACTTGCGACAACAGATTCAAGAGTAGAGGCATACCGCGACGAATGAGCATCGAGTTTAATTATGTTGAATAAAGTATTAAAAGAAATGGGAAGCAGGAAAATGAGGTCGCCCGAAAATGCGTTTAGTGTGAATCTTGCGCATTGAAAGCTATGGTGAAACAGCGAGAAGAGATACGTGACAAGTACTACTTACAGAAAAAGTATGAAAGATTGGAAGATCAGATGCGGAGGCTCCGTGATATCCATACGAAAATGGTGAAAGAAGGAGATGTCAACGACTTTACGAAAGATCAATGGGAGCAAGCAGTGGCTGATGTGAATGAGGAACAGCGGAGAATAATGGAAGTATCTATGGCCTTAGGATCAACGGAGAAAAAAGCCATCAAGTTAGAAAAAATAAAAATGTTAATGTAAGAGGAAAATTCCCAAATGTTTTCTTCATAAGGAGTTAGCATAAAGGGCCCAAAATTGCGTTATCTCTCCCAGCCAGATCTATACTAAAGGCTGTGGAAAGGTTCATTCGCCCGAACCGAAACATGTACAGTCCAGGCGTGTATAGATTTGTATCTGGCGTTTTCTTTTCAATGGCTCTATTAACCATGTTCCTTAATCTACATCTGTCCATAAAGCTCGAAAAATAATTGTATAATTAAAAATTCCAGAGTTTAGTGGACGCCTGGAAGACTGGAATACATTCTATGGACTATTCCGGACACTGATACACGAAGATGAGAATTCATCTGATCAGGAGAAGATGTTTCGGTTAAAAACTTCATTGAAAGGAGACGCATTTCAACTGATCCGAAACATGCCGTTGTCTAGTACCGCATACAAAACAGCGTTAGAAACTTTGCAGCGAAGGTACGACAACAAAAGGAACCTTTTCAACCATTATTTGGACAAGCTTATCGATCAACCGAACATAAATTCGTTATCAACTGCGAGTATTAAGCAATTAGTGGATGCATCGATTGAGTGCATTGAAGGCATCAAAGCGATGAATTTCAAATTAGAAGATGCGTATCCGATTCTTTCGCATATTATATTTCGAAAATTGGATGTGGAAACACGTCTGCAATGCGAGCAGACAATACAAAAATCTACGGAAATTCAGGACATCGGTGACATTCTAAAATTCCTGCAGCAACGATACCAAATATTAAAATCAGTATGGACAACAGATGAGAGAAGAAAATCACTGAAGCAATTCAGGTTTAAACCAGCGACAGCTACTGAGTACGATAACAAATTGAAGTGCGGTTATTGTAGGAAGGCAGGACATAAAACGTTCCAATGTCACTTTAAGGGTTCAGGAGAGAATGGAATGGGTAAATAAGAACGAGATATGCCGTAATTGCTTGGTTCACAAAGCCACAAGAAGATGTAGGAGCAAAATAAGTTACTATACATGCAAAAGGCTACACCACACAATCCGAGACTTTTGAAGATAGCAGCGAAACGACTTTGACAGCATTGAATGAAGCACATCACGTTTTAATTGCAACCGCACCGATACGTGTAAAATCGAATCAGAACGGATTCATAACTTTGAGAGCGTTGATCGATCCCTGCGCGCAAACCTCATTAATCAGTGAGGAAGCCGTAAACATTCTGCAACTCCCAAAACTAAAAACCGATGTAACTCTACAGGGACTTGGGGGAGTAATAGTCGGCAAAGCGAAATCTAAAGTCAATATTGATGTCAAACCACAGTTCATGAGTGACTATGTTTCGGACATAGAAGCAATCGTGCTTCCTAAACTGGCTTCCCTACAACAAGATCCCACGTGTGAGTACGATATTGATAATTGGGATAACATTACTCTTGCAGATCCAGACTTTGCGTCATCAGACAGAATAGATGTGTTGATTGGGAGTGACGTCTATCATGAAATTGTTCAACAAGGTATTCTCAAAACAGATAAACCGCTGGCGCAGGAAACGAAGCTAGGATGGATATTATCTGGATCCATTTCAGCAAACGATAGGAGGGATGAACAAATTGTAGCCACCACTACGATAAAGAGATAACAAATTTGAAGGTATTACAGAAAACGAAAACGTGACCATCACTTTGTAAGACGTATATTCAAGAACCATATTAAATGGGAAGGCTCAAATCAACGAGCAAGGACACGAGTCCTGAATATAAGGAAGAAGTGATGCAGCAACACTGAACTCAAAGAAGAATACGATCATTTTATAGATGACACATCTTTCACACCACTTACCCTAAACGGTTCTTAGAGGACGATGCACATTCCACTTTGAGCCGCGCAGAATGTTTGAATTTCTCAACCATCATTTATCGTAAGCAAACACATGTTGCTCTCGAAGGAAAATCAGATATGTCCATAACTGGGTAGAATCGTGGATATTAGTTGAATATTGTTGATAACCTATCAATTGTGTTTAGATGTTTCTGTTTGTGTGGTATACTCCGTTATTAGTGTGTTACTTATTTTGAGTTTAATGCATGGGATTTTCAGAGTAGAGATAAACATATGAATTTTATGACACCCACAAAGACAAAATCACTTGAGAAAAGATTGAAAAATGTGTGGGCGTCATTTTATTCACCGGTGTCAAATTTAAAGCTTCCATTGCAGTCGTAAAGTTAATTTCTTTTAGAATATTGCTGTTAAGATCTCGTGCAATAATCACATCAGCGTATAAGGCACTAATTTCTTCAAGCTTTGTTACTAACGGTTGAATATCAACGCCATTGTGGGGCCTGTATACACAACCTAGAAGTCCTTTCCTGTTAGCACCTTGAATCTCAAGAAATATAAACTCAATTTTATCGCCATATACGGATCTCGATAATACTTTAGTTACTATAGAATCGTTAATATATATAGCAACTCCTCCTCCATTGGTAAGACGATCAGATCCAAATAAAGGGTGATTTGTTAAGAGCTTGATAACTTTTTTTTTAAAAAAAAACGCATAAAATTTGCAAAATCTCATCGGTTCTTTATTTGAAACGTTAGATTGGTCCATGACATTTACTTTTTGAAGATAATTTCATTTAAATGTTGACCGCGGCTGCGTCTTAGGTGGTCCATTCGGAAAGTCCAATTTTGGGCAACTTTTTCGAGCATTTCGGCCGGAATAGCCCGAATTTCTTCGGAAATGTTGTCTTCCAAAGCTGGAATTGTTGCTGGCTTATTTCTGTAGACTTTAGACTTGACGTAGCCCCACAAAAAATAGTCTAAAGGCGTCAAATCGCATGATCTTGGTGGCCAACTTACCGGTCCATTTCTTGAGATGAATTGTTCTCCGAAGTTTTCCCTCAAAATGGCCATAGAATCGCGAGCTGTGTGGCATGTAGCGCCATCTTATTGAAACCACATGTCAACCAAGTTCAGTTCTTCCATTTTTGGCAACAAAAAGTTTGTTAGCATCGAACGATAGCGATCGCCATTCACCGTAACGTTGCGTCCAACAGCATCTTTGAAAAAATACGGTCCAATGATTCCACCAGCGTACAAACCACACCAAACAGTGCAGTTTTCGGGATGCATGGGCAGTTCTTGAACGGCTTCTGGTTGCTCTTCACTCCAAATGCGGCAATTTTGCTTATTTACGTAGCCATTCAACCAGAAATGAGCCTCATCGCTGAACAAAATTTGTCGATAAAAAAGCGGATTTTCTGCCACTGATTTTGGTAATAAAATTCAATTTGCAAGCGTTGCTCGTTAGTAAGTCTATTCATGATGAAATGTCAAAGCATACTGAGCATCTTTCTCTTTGACACCATGTCTGAAATCCCACGTGATCTGTCAAATACTAATGCATGAAAATCCTAACCTCAAAAGAATCACCCTTTATTTTGTATCCATGTAAATTGTAGACTGAATCGCTAATGTCGTGAGGAAGTGTTCAAACAGGTAACGAAATTCATCAAGTTGGTTACATAGACTTTGGGCGTTTAGAAGGCATATGGTTAGTCCTCTAGACCTATTTTTTAGGATACGAAGGATGTGAAAATTTCCGTGTCTTCTCCCGAAATCGCTATTTGATAATATTATAATATTGTTTAACAGCGAAAGAGGCAACGCATTGAGTTTTAAGAATTATGAATGTAGATATTTTAGTTTTTAATATCGGTATAATAAATTGAACAAAACGATAATAAATCGAATAAATGTATACTAATGCTTATATGCAAAACAATTTATTGACAGTTTATCGAATGAATTTATATGGTAAAAGTAGGCTTGAAGTTTTCTTTAGCTCTTTTGCATATGGGGGTAAACCTTTAATGTATACTAAACCTCGCATTGTGTAAGCTAAATGAATTATTTTTTTCTTATTAGGTTTAACGCCGATTTGAACATATTTAAGTTATATGGTGTTAAATTTTCATGTATAAAGAATTTTTTATCACTATCCAAGCCGATGTCGTGGAAGAACAATTGTCTTTTATTTTCCCGTTTAAAGTTATCAATCATTTTTAAGACGAAGTTTCTTTGATATGCTGATTGCATGTTGATTACAACTACATCATTTATTTCATATGTCATGGTTACGAATTTATTTGAGGCTGTAAGCATTTGCTATTGGCTGTGGTTCAATGTTAAGGTTATTGAGGAGATAATTGAACATGTCGGGCAATTTCTCGTTTTCTAGTTCTGGAATTCCAGTAATTCTTAGACTGTTGGAGACTACTGAGTTTTCTTGGGCTAGCTGTTTACGTTTAACTTCGTGAATATTTTCGTTTAGAGCACTAACTTCTAAACGTATAGACTCGACTTCTGTTACTTTCTTTTTGAGAATGTCCACTTCATTGTTAATGTTATCAATTCTATTATTGAGCTCTTGCAATATTGACTGCTCACTATCTCGGATCATTTTTTGTATGGATTCAGTTTGGCTTAGGATTTTACTGTTTATCATTTCTTGTAAAGATCGGTTTCGTTTTGCATTTTGTTATTTATGATAGTAATTAATGTTTGATTTGGTGAATCAGTGTTATTGACCTTGGGAGCGTTTATGATATTTCCCTACAGAGAATTTTTTATTGATCTTTTAGGTGTTTCCTTTTCCATGGTGATATGTGTGGTTGTGTAAAGAAACGAGTGATAATTGTCTACTATGCTTTTAGGCGGTAGTATTAAAACAATGTGTCTTAAACTTTGTGGATGAATATTGACAGCAAGTAATTATACACCGAAAAAAAGTTTACTATTGTTTACGAAAAATGAACTAACCCATAGTAAGAATGACCATGATTTGGCGCCAAAATTTTTTTTCATCTAGATAAGTTCATGATTTTACTATAAATTAATACATGTATTACATCGTATTTCAGTTCTTTATAACTACGCTGTGGGAAGAATGTACTTACACTCATTCAAAATGTTCCTGCTATCCAGAAAAATTAAATTTTTTTGAGAAACCTATATTAAGAAATTGGTTTCAAATAAACTGTTTGTCAGTATAATTTTCAAAAAAGTTAAGAAATTGAGGAATCAAAGGTACAACAAGCCTGTATACAACTAAGAAATGTTTCGTACAAAACAAGTCAATTTTCTATAACCACCAGCACTTTATTACAAAAAAGTATTATTACATTACACAAAACTATGGCTTATGAATACAATAAAGGAAATATTTTTATTCGTACGTTGGATGCAGTTACTTGACGGTAGTTAGTAATTGTTTCTTCAAAAGAGTAATATTCTATGTTAGTAGGACTAAAGTAATTAATTTCAATTTCATTGTTTTCTATCCAATGACAGATATACTCGTATGTGGCATAAGTTGCTATATTCATTAAATTCTTAATGACCCGATAATTAAAACACAGTTCTTTTCAAATACCGACAATCTACAATATATTTGCTTAACTGGTAGGTTTCACTTATTTGCTCTACGATGTGCACTGTATGAATTTTAGCTTACGACTGACTTGACAGCTTCCTCCGCCAGGGGTTTATACTAGAGGTGTGCACGTGACACGAAATTGTCGTGACTCACGAAAATCTTCGTGACTCACGCGTGAGTCGTGAGTCACGCTGATGGCAACGTCGTGAGTGTGCGTGAGCGTGATTAACAATCCAAATGTCGTGCGTAAGCGTGAGTCACGAAAATAATTTCTTCATGAGTGTGCGTGAGTAACGAATTTCGGAAAAACACGCTCACGAAAATAATCCCTCCCACGGACATAAAAGGCTTACGAGTTAAATTAATTTATATATTTAGTGACACCTGGGATGTTAGGAGTTTAATAACGCTCTCGATTTTAATCATGCTCATGTTTTCAGACACGTCGCTAAGGTAAATTACTAATAAAACTATTCGTGGGTCACGACGTTTTTCGTGAGTCACGATATTTTTCGTGACTCACGGTATTTTCCGTGAGTCACGACATTGTCGTGCGTGAGTGTGCGTGAGTACAAATTTTCTTTTCGTAAGTGTGCGTGAGTCCTACCAAACAATATCGTGCGTGAGTAAGATTTTTCCGTCGTGAGTGTGCGTGAGCGTGAGTAAAATATTAATCACGTGCACACCTCTAGTTTATACACCGAGATATGACGATTTAGAAAATTCTGGTTAGTCTGGCCTACAACCATCTTGATTAATCGATGGTTATGCTCACAGTCTTGCCAACAACCATCTAGAACATTCTACAAATAGCCGGCAGATGTCGCATATCAGATGTTCATAGACTTGCCTACAACTATCTAGAACAATCAC
This sequence comes from Haematobia irritans, assembly GCF_050003625.1. Classification (NCBI taxonomy): domain Eukaryota; kingdom Metazoa; phylum Arthropoda; class Insecta; order Diptera; family Muscidae; genus Haematobia; species Haematobia irritans. Next base: position 68,977,788 of record NC_134398.1, on the reverse strand, counting down.
TTGGTCGCTTCTGTCGCTCATAGTTTTGCCTATCAAGTATCTCGTAATTTTACTGCAGATGGTTATGCTCATATTACCACAACAATAACAATAAATGAAGATAACAAAGCAAAGGGGTTACTTTACAATGAGCGATTGAGAAAGATGTTTAGGAAAGTCCTAGAAAATAATGATGATTCTAACAAGTGATAACGTAATTTTATCGTTACAATTTGGAAATTTTAAATTAACGGAAATTAATTTAAATACACTTAAATCTAGAAATATCACATCCGTAAAACTGCTTCCCGCTTATGCCTGTTCGTCCTGAATAGGCACAGTATCCGTTCCGTAAGGAGCCAAACGTTCCAGATGGTAACTTTCATCTTTGATCTAGGGCTGTCGTCCTTTTAAATGCGGTATACAACATCATTGATCTTCTTGATGATTTTGTAGGGGCCTTCCCATTCTGTTTGCAGCTTGGGACACAATACTTTCTTTCGTTGCAGATTAAAAAGCAAAACCAATTGTCCTCCTTGGAAGTCCTCAATATTTGCAGCACGATCATATCTCGCCTTCATCCTCTTGCTGACCATTTTTATTTTATTGCGCACTGATTCGTGAACTTCGCCAAAAGTGTTTGGTATGTCGTTACTGTTTTCTTTCATGGCGAGCTCATTAGGTTTAGCGCCGAATATCAAATCTCCAGGCAACTTCAATTCCGTACCGAATAGAACGTTGGCCGGTGTTCGTGACTTAGAATCATGTATGGCTGATCTATAAGACAGCAAAAACTTTGATATATGCTCGTCCCTGTCTCGTCGGCCGTTGTCCACCACCTTTCGAATAGGTTCTTCCAGAGTGCGATTAAACCTTTCTACCATGCCATCAGACTGTGGATGTAATGGTGTAGTCCTTGTTTTCTTGATACCAAGGGAGTCCCACACCTCTTTTTAAATATGGCCGATTAAAAATTTCTTCCTTGGTCAGAGTGAATTTCGGACGGCACCCCGTAGTGATTCTATTAACAACATCCAAAATCGTCTTTGCCTCTTGCTTTGGAATTGCATAAACCTCCGGCCACTTGCTGAAATAATCCATGACCACCAGGACATATCGCTTTCCAGAATCACTTACTGGGAAAGTGCCTACCACGTCCATTGCTATTCTTTCAAATGGCGCTCTTGGTCTATATTCTTGCATATTTATTTATTTATTTAAGTCAATGGAAACACAAAGTTCCTTACAGACTAAGCAATTAATTTACAAGGCATATTATTTATAAAACAATACAATATATATCATAGTTAACTATATCAGTATAATATTTGTTTAAAAATATATAATATCTAACATAGTTACAAAATTATTTAAGGGCCAAACAAGTCTATATTGGAATTAAAAATTCTGTTAAATTCCTTTAAAGCCCTAGTAATTGGCTCAAAATTGGCATAATTTGATTTATGAAGAGAAACATAAAATGGTGTATAATGCCGTAGGTGGCGGCAAGGTGCATAAAATGGTAACAAGTTAAGTAAATCCGGACAATCAATAAAACCATTACCTAATTTATAGAGAAATAATTGTGAAGCAAACTTTCTTCTATTTTCAGGAGACTTTAGAGATATAAGTTTTCATTTAGAACTATATTCGGGTTGAGGGTTTTCAAAATATATGCGTGAAAGAGCAAACTTAACGAATCTCTTCCGCACTCGTTCAATTCTCTCATTGTGAGTTTTACAATAAGGACTCCAAATAATTGAAGCATATTCCAGCTTCGCTCGCAATATAGAAGTCTAAACAGACTTCACAGTGTAAGGATCCGAAAAGTCCTTGCAATTTCTTTTTATAAAAGCCTGGAGTGAATAGGCCTTAAGGATTAAGGTATTAATATGATTCTCAAAGATAAACTTACTATCAAAAACAACGCCTAAATCTTTGTATGAAACCACTTCTTCAACTGCTGAAGAATAGATAGTATAAACAAATTGCATTGGATTTCTACATCTACTGAATGAAACCTTAATACATTTTACAACATTAATTTCCAATCCATCCTCAGCGAACCAGATACAAAGGCTGTCTAAGTCACATTGCAGTTTATAAAAATCACTAGCGAATTTAATACGAAGGAAGATTTTAAAATCATCAGCATAAAGCAAAACATTAGATCAAGTCACACATTTAACAACATAATTAATAAATAAAATAAATAACAAAGGACCCATAACGCTACACTGGGGAATTCCAGATGTGGCTATAAATTCATTAGAAATTGAATCTCCTATCGCAATAAAGCATCTTCCATTATATAAGTAACTTTCAACCCATCGTAAAAAAGAGGAATGAAAACCTATGCCGACAGCTTACCAATCAACTTATTCTATCAAATGCCTTCTTTACATCAGTATAAATAGCATCCACTTGATACCCCTACTCAAAACTTGAAATGCAATACTGAGAAAAGCAAACCAAGTTAGTAACCGTTGAGCGCCCCTTAACGAACCCATGCCGATACGGAGAAATTATAGATTTAATTTCAAAATAAAGTTTAGGAACCAAAATGCGTTAAAACAACTTAGCAATATTACTAAGTTTTACAATAGGGGTGTAATTAGAAATATTCTCCCTTTGAGTTTTCAATCTATCCAAAAATACTCCTTCCCGTAAAGATCTATTGAAAATATATAACAAAGGCTCAATTAACCATAAACGCAATTGAATCAAAAATGCTGAACATAAGCCATCACTGAAATATTTTGGATTGCTCTTGATATTAACCTCAAAATCTAGTATATATTGCTTATACAAAAACTTATTGAGGAAATTAAATTCCCTCAAGAAATGATCATACATTTGCTTGCTGTGTAAGGATCCAGTTCTTCTAAAATCTTTATAAAACTTATTCCTCTGATTCTTTAGCCTCTTAAATCCCTTGGGATACCAGGAAGTTTATGAAGCATTCCCAATAAACACAGGATGAGCGTTTTTCAAATGCAACAACTTTTCAGTTTGAGGGTAAATATAATTTTCAACATAAATTCAACTTGACTTGAAATAGCTCATCTTCAATACATCTTCAAATTGTTTGCGAATTACTTCCAATTTGCCAAAATGTTGACGAAATCTTTGAAAAGGTGTTGAAGATAATATGAGAAAACTTTGACAAAACACTACCCTAAAATGCAACGAAAAAACAATGTGGTTTTCAATACTTATTTGTGCAAGAAATAAAAAAAAAGTAAAATTTTAGACAAATAACCAAATAGTTTATAAAAATAGGTAAGTGAAAATAAAAAATGAAATAAAACTTTAAGGAAGTCACTAAATGTATATCTCTTTGCAGATAACTAAAATTATGGATTCTACGTTCTTGAAAACATTAAAAAGCTGACCAATGAAAAAATGGTGGACAATTAACTGGAACTGCTTCAAATAGTTTATAATAATTGGTACGTCAATATGAAAAATTAAATCAACACTTTAAAGAAGTCACTAAATTTAAATCTCTTTGAAGAAAACTAAAATCTTTGGATTCTACATTCTTGCAAACAATAAGAAGCTGGCCAATGAAAAATGAGTGGCTTATCGACAAGAAAAAGTTTCCAGAAACATTACAAGTGCAACCAATTTAAATTGTTAAAAACAACAAATTGTTGAAATCAACAACTTCTGGATGAAAATGTGCATCACATCGTCAGTTTAATTCATATGCTATTATCAGTTTAAAATGGATATTTTGTGAATTCCTTCTGCTGGAAATCAATTCTAACACGCGGTCCAGTACGTTCCTAATTTCAAATTGCCCGCATGTTCATAAAAGGAAGGAACCAAAAGGAAAGAAATCGAATTATCAATGCAAAAGTGTTTACTAATAATGTTTAAGATATTTAAAGTTTTGTTGTTTGTTTTTTTTTTTTTTTTTGTTCTTATTTGTTGATATGTTTAATAAGATTATTATTTATCAATTGGTATTGTAGTGTATTATGTAGTGTAGTGTAGTGTATTATTATATATTTTATTTTGATGAAAATGAATAAATTATACAATTATACTTTGACTTTCAATTTGAAGTGGGGATATCATTCATACAAATTTAGGTTGAAAAGTATTTGCAACGATGGTAATTTTGAATTTGACTCGCATCGAAAATTATTTGACAAATTATTGAGTAGCGATACATTTCAATTTGAGGATAACACTTGAGATATTATTGCTAATGTGTTGAATTTCACTGTTGAGGGTAATGTCTGTTTTTTGTTGAGAACGCGATTTTCTCAACTATTACCCTAATCCTTTGGAAAAATGTTTGAAAAATTGTTGAAATTTAGCATTTTTCAAACGTTTGTGTTTATTGGGTAGGCTTGTGACAAGGTACACTATCATAACATATATCATTCATTACATTTATAAATTTATCGAAGCACACATTCTCATTGCTTTTACCAAAAATGTCTGTCTAATTTATGTCCTCCAAAAGGTGTTGAATCTTAACAAAATCGGCATTTTTAAAATTAAGCCCAGAGGGTGAATTCAAACCATTTAATAAATAATAAAATTCAATTTGCAATTCAATTGCAGAGTGGTGCATATCTAGCTTAGTAATTGGATTGAGCTTTCAGCAATATTAAACTTAAGATCTTTATCAATGAAGATCAAATCTAAAATTTTATCAAGCCTATTAAAAAATCTTTTAATTTGAACCAAATCAATACTTAAAATCCCATCAATTGTATTCATCTCACATGTAGAAAAAACATTATATGGTGTAACAAACCCCACATTGAGATCCACAGACCATCCAATTTTACTTCAATTGAAATCTCCACACACTATAAGTTTGTAATCATACTTAGTCAAATCCAAAATATTTTGGAGATGCATACACCGAAAAAAAAGTTTACTATTTTTTAAGAAAAATGAACTAACCCATAGTAAGAATGACCATGATTTGGCGCCAAAGACTTTTTTCATCTAGATAAGTTCATGATTTTCTTATAAATTAGTTCATGTATTGCATCGTATTTTAGTTCATTATTACTATGCTGTGGGAAGAATATAATTAAACTAATTCAAAATATTCCTGCTATCCGGAAAAATGAACAATTTTTTGGGAAACTTGTATTAAGAAATTGGTTTGAAATAAACTGTTTGTCGGTATAATTTTCAAAAAAGTAGAGAAATTGAGGAATCAAAGGTACAACAAGCCTGTATACAACTAAGAAATTTTTCGTACAAAACAAGTCAATTTTCTATAACCACCAGTATTTTATTTCAAAAAATTATTATTATATTACACAAAACTATGGCTTATGATATACAATAAAGGAAACATTTTTATTCGTACGTTGGATGCAGTTACTTGTCGGTAGTTAGTAATTGCTTATTCAAAAGAGTAATATTCAATGTTATTAGGACTAACTAATTAATTTAAATTTCCATGTTTTCTATCCATATGAAAGATATATGCGGCATAAGTTGCTATATTCATTGAATTGTTGTCCAATTTAATCGATTTTGGCTAACTTTTGTTGGGCGGATTTGTCTTATAAGCATCTGAAATTGCAAAGTTATACAAAATATAAGAAAATTATTATCGAATTCTATTGTTCATATTTTTAACCTACGGCTTTCAAGAGTATTTTCTAGAGCCAATAAAGATGTCAGCTTAGTTAGCATTAAACAGTAAGAATACTCCAAAAAATTAGCATTACAAGGCCTGTCTACCTGCAAATAAAAATAATTATTTTTAATAAATTGAAATTTTGGTTTTATTAAAAACGGACAAAATACCGTTTATAGAAAAACTTACCACATTGAAAAATCCATCCAGTAGGTACATTATTAGAATCACATCCATGGACTAATGGGGCGTTATTGAAATTATTCTCAGAATATATTTGAAATAAAAAATATTATAAAATTAGACATAATTTCCACTTTTCAGTATAGCATTTAATATTTAAGGTGGATATTAATTTCGAGTTTAGCGGCTAAAATGGAAATTTTCATGATAAGTTTTCTTTAATAATCCATTATAAAAAAATAATCTTTATAAAAAACTTGGTTTGGGTAATTCTCCATCAAGTTTTATGTAAATTTGTATCGAAGACGTATAGTTTTATACTTTTCTTAGTGATTTTTTTTTAATTTTAGCGGCTAAACTCGAACTTAGTACTCACCTGTAGGAATTGCTGTAACATAAAAAATATAGATTCAAAAACAATTGTTACATCTCCAACCTGTGATCCAGATGTAGAATAAATATAAATCATCCTTTACCACTCATGTTGTACATTTTTTATGTAAATCAATTAAAAATCCGCACTAATTTTAAACTATTAACAGAAATATACAGTTCCTTAATCTGTTATTTGTTTTTTTTTTTTTTTATCAATAAAAAGCGTTTTTGATTACTCTAACATCACATCATTCAAATTGACAAATTATTGAGTAGCGATACATTTCAATTTGAGGATAACACTTGAGATATTATTGCTAATGTGTTGAATTTCACTGTTGAGGGTAATGTCTGTTTTTTGTTGAGAACGCGATTTTCTCAACTATTACCCTAATCCTTTGAAAAAATGTTTGAAAAATTGTTGAAATTTAGCATTTTTCAAACGTTTGTGTTTATTGGGTAGGCTTGTGACAAGGTACACTATCATAACATATATCATTCATTACATTTATAAATTTATCGAAGCACACATTCTCATTGCTTTTACCAAAAATGTCTGTCTAATTTATGTCCTCCAAAAGGTGTTGAATCTTAACAAAATCGGCATTTTTAAAATTAAGCCCAGAGGGTGAATTCAAACCATTTAATAAATAATAAAATTCAATTTGCAATTCAATTGCAGAGTGGTGCATATCTAGCTTAGTAATTGGATTGAGCTTTCAGCAATATTAAACTTAAGATCTTTATCAATGAAGATCAAATCTAAAATTTTATCAAGCCTATTAAAAAATCTTTTAATTTGAACCAAATCAATACTTAAAATCCCATCAATTGTATTCATCTCACATGTAGAAAAAACATTATATGGTGTAACAAACCCCACATTGAGATCCACAGACCATCCAATTTTACTTCAATTGAAATCTCCACACACTATAAGTTTGTAATCATACTTAGTCAAATCCAAAATATTTTGGAGATGCATACACCGAAAAAAAAGTTTACTATTTTTTAAGAAAAATGAACTAACCCATAGTAAGAATGACCATGATTTGGCGCCAAAGATTTTTTTCATCTAGATAAGTTCATGATTTTCTTATAAATTAGTTCATGTATTGCATCGTATTTTAGTTCATTATTACTATGCTGTGGGAAGAATATAATTAAACTAATTCAAAATATTCCTGCTATCCGGAAAAATGAACAATTTTTTGGGAAACTTGTATTAAGAAATTGGTTTGAAATAAACTGTTTGTCGGTATAATTTTCAAAAAAGTAGAGAAATTGAGGAATCAAAGGTACAACAAGCCTGTATACAACTAAGAAATTTTTCGTACAAAACAAGTCAATTTTCTATAACCACCAGTATTTTATTTCAAAAAATTATTATTATATTACACAAAACTATGGCTTATGATATACAATAAAGGAAATATTTTTATTCGTACGTTGGATGCAGTTACTTGTCGGTAGTTAGTAATTGCTTATTCAAAAGAGTAATATTCAATGTTATTAGGACTAACTAATTAATTTAAATTTCCATGTTTTCTATCCATATGAAAGATATATGCGGCATAAGTTGCTATATTCATTGAATTGTTGTCCAATTTAATCGATTTTGGCTAACTTTTGTTGGGCGGATTTGTCTTATAAGCATCTGAAATTGCAAAGTTATACAAAATATAAGAAAATTATTATCGAATTCTATTGTTCATATTTTTAACCTACGGCTTTCAAGAGTATTTTCTAGAGCCAATAAAGATGTCAGCTTAGTTAGCATTAAACAGTAAGAATACTCCAAAAAATTAGCATTACAAGGCCTGTCTACCTGCAAATAAAAATAATTATTTTTAATAAATTGAAATTTTGGTTTTATTAAAAACGGACAAAATACCGTTTATAGAAAAACTTACCACATTGAAAAATCCATCCAGTAGGTACATTATTAGAATCACATCCATGGACTAATGGGGCGTTATTGAAATTATTCTCAGAATATATTTGAAATAAAAAATATTATAAAATTAGACATAATTTCCACTTTTCAGTATAGCATTTAATATTTAAGGTGGATATTAATTTCGAGTTTAGCGGCTAAAATGGAAATTTTCATGATAAGTTTTCTTTAATAATCCATTATAAAAAAATAATCTTTATAAAAAACTTGGTTTGGGCTATTCTCCATCAAGTTTTATGTAAATTTGTATCGAAGACGTATAGTTTTATACTTTTCTTAGTGATTTTTTTTTAATTTTAGCGGCTAAACTCGAACTTAGTACTCACCTGTAGGAATTGCTGTAACATAAAAAATATAGATTCAAAAACAATTGTTACATCTCCAACCTGTGATCCAGATGTAGAATAAATATAAATCATCCTTTACCACTCATGTTGTACATTTTTTATGTAAATCAATTAAAAATCCGCACTAATTTTAAACTATTAACAGAAATATACAGTTCCTTAATCTGTTATTTGTTTTTTTTTTTTATCAATAAAAAGCGTTTTTGATTACTCTAACATCACATCATTCACTTCTCAGTTTCTAAAATATATTTTCATTAATAAACACCAATACCGCACGTACAATTTTGCAAAATTAAATCCACGTGTGCACTTCATAAATGCATCAACAGAACTGAATGCAGCAATAAAACTCAAAGACACAAATAGTCATAAACGATACATACCGTAAAGAAAAACAACTCCACACACACACGATCCCTTTCTGATCTCGCTATTGCAAGAAAACAACTCTCACCACAAAAGATACAAACAACACACAAGGAACATTCCATTGTCTCTAGAATCAAAACAACCAACAACAGCATAAATGACGCAATAACAAACACAAACAATCATACGAGATATACACAAAATGTCTCTAAAAACTCCCTCACATGATGCACTCACATTTTCCAGTAGCACGTTTATTGATTAGTTGGAATTCTATCTATAAGTTAAGGTAAAATATATACCAAATCTATGAGGAATCTATAAAAAATTATATACACCCGTCAAGGATTATATTAACTACTTTTTATTCTACTTTATCTAAAATGTTCATTGTGAGGAAAAACACTCCAACTTATAATAAAAAGGGAAATAATCTGTAGGAAGCCATCATACGAATCGGTAATGTCGTTAAGTTAATTTTTACTACAAAAATTTTTTTCCATACAAATTTTTTTCTTAGTAAATTGTCCACATTTCGTAGTAAGATTTTTATATTGTCCATGTATTTTTATAATAGAATCAACGATGCATTAACTACTGTGTTGGAAATTTATTTAAGGAAAAATCCTTCCCATTTCTTAGTTAGTGAACTAAAAAACATTTACTGAATTTTTATAAGTTTTCCTTTAGCTAAGTTAATTTTCGTTGTGGTTACGAAAAATGAACTATATTACAATAAATTTGTTGAACTATGTGAAAGTTACAATGGTCCTTAAATTTACAAGACACTTTTTTTTCTGTGTACCGTATAACTCCAAACCACTACTGGGAGGTATATAAGAAACAACAAGATGAATGTTACCATAAACACCGAAAATACTATCGCATAATTGATCTAATACTGAATTTGGGCACGATAACGCAACTTGTGACGATTTAATATTTTTCTTTACCGCCACCAATACACCGCCACCTCTTATGCAATTTAATCTTGAGAAATCCCTATCCTTACGATACACAGTAAAAGTATTAGCATTAAATATCTCCTCAGACTTAAAATCATCATTTAACCAAGTTTCAACTAAAACAATAACATCAAAATCAGAACTAAGCGACTCAATATAAACATTCGAAATTTTACTCCTCATCCCACCAATATTTTGGTAGTAGACATCAAGCTTCTTAAATTTTACTCCAGTAATATTCATGGATTTATTTGATTCAGGCGATGACTTGGGAAAAATTTTTTGAGGTACGAAGTCTTAAGTACCTCATTGAAGAAACAGCTAGAAATCCCGAGCTTGAATGAATCCCTCTGCAAACTATTTAAATTTGTATCTTTCTTTATCAACGCAAAACAATTTAAATGTTCCTCTCCAATCCCTGTATGCTTACTAACATATTTAATAATTTGTTCATCGGATACTGTAGGCTTAAATGATGATAGATAAAACAATCTCTTACTCGTAACTACATCCAATTCATTGCTGTTATTAACACCATAGATAACTATCTGTTGTGCATCTACTCTCTTAGCAGTTTTTGTTTGCGTCTGTTAAGAAACAGAACCCGAGGGATTTACCATTGTAGATGACGTCAGATTACTTGTTGGTATACTCAAAGCTTTAGCCTGAATATCATTAGCATTGGCATTCGACTCATGAGTAACGATTTCCGAGAGACTCTCAGCAGATAGAGTATTCACTGTTGGTATACATTGTAGGGAAGAAAGATTCTCAACTTGTGTTTGCATATAACTGAGATTTAAGATCTCTAACATCAATAGCCAAATTAGTTATGAGCGAAATAAGATCTTTTGACGCATAGATGCAATCATTACAATTAAACACTATATTTTTATAAATTTTCAAAAGTTTAAATTCGGCTTCACCGCCAATATCAGCACATAGTTTATGAAACTTTGATGAACAAATCTGGCATTTAATTGCAGCACCACTAGATAACATAGTGTCTTAAAACATTTTGCGTAAAACTTAGTTGGAGGTCATAGCGTAACAACTTATATAAGCGAAAGTCAGAACTGAACTGACCTCGACTTTTTCGTGTTGGACCAATTGCACTTCTCGCAATTGGCTACCCATTCCGCAATTGATTTCTGGCATCCAACCCGGTAGAATCGTTGCTTCACTTTCTCGGCAGTTTTGGTTATTCCCAAGTGACCTCCACTAGGACCATTGTGAAACTCCGTCAAAACATCCTTTACTTTGGTACGATGATCAAGTGTCGGCTTTTCTTACCATTTTCGCTTTCCCATTTACGTTGGAGTTGTCCGTTGACCAAAATTAGACAATCCCGCTGAGCCCAGTATGATTTCATTAGTGGTCTTGCGGCTGCGATTTCTTTCTTGCTGGACTTCTTATCTTCTTCCTTCGCCGAAATAATTTTGCTCCAAATAGGATCTTTACGCTGTTCTGCTGGCCAGTCCACTCCAGATTCAACGTGCAGTAGGCGGATATCCACGATTTCTTCCTTATGTTCAGCTTTCGAGCAGTGTTTGCACTCGACATTACAAGGTCGACGTGACAAGGCGCCCGCGTTGCCGTGTTTGCCACCCTTTCTATGCTCGATACTGAGATCATAGCTTTGGAGTCTTTCTATCCAACGTGCTAGTTGAGCTTCCGGATTCTTGAATTGGAGCAACCATCGTAGAGCTGAATGATCAGTTATGAGCAAGAAATTCTGTCCATGTGGTAATGCTTGACGCTTTCTACGACAGCCAGCAGCTCTCTTCTCGTTACGCAATAATTCTTTTCGGGCTTGGACAACGTTCGGCTGAAGTATCCAATTACCTTTTCTTTACCATCTATCTGTTGGGACAACACACCTCCAATTCCGTACCCGCTAGCATCTGTATCCAAAACAAATTTTTCACCCGGAATAGGATATGCCAGGACAGGAGCTGAACATAAAAGTTATTTTAGATGATGAAATGACTCTTCCTGTTCTTCACTCCACTGGAACTTCTGGGCTTTTTGGGTTAATTTATGGAGGCTAGCGGCGATGCTGGCGAAATTTGGTACGAATCGCCTGTAGTAGGTGCATAAACCAAGGAAGCTGCGCAATTCATGGAGATTTCGTGGACGTGGTCAATCTCTCACAGCCTTTATTTTGTTTTCATCGATGGATATGCCCTCTGCTGTCACATAATGACCCAAATACTTAACTTCCCGTTGGAAAAGGGAACACTTCTTTGAGTTACGTTGTAGACCAGCGGCTGGCAGTTGCTGGATAACATCCATGAAGTTCTTAAGGTGCTCGTCAAATGTTTTGCCCATAACTATGATATCGTCGAGGTATATCAAGCAGGACTTACAATGCAACTCCTTTAGTACCCACTCCATCAATCGCTCGAAGGACGCCGGAGCATTGCAGAGCCCGAATGGCATTTCATTGAATTGCCAAACACCGCCAATAACGCCAAAAGCTGTTTTCTCTTTGTCTTTTTCGGCGATCTCCTGCCAATAGCCACAAAAACGCTTCAAATATAGGCTATTACTTATTTTGAGGTTTTAGTATATTTGGTTTAAAGTTTTTTGGAATTGAGAACATATTTTTTACTTCGAAGTATCCGTCATAATTTGGATTTTTAAACTGACATTTGTTTGTACGTGAACAGCTTTATTAATATATCGGAAAAATAGAATGAAAATCCGATAAATAACATCTGTATCCTAATTTTAATTTTTTAGATCCTAGATTTAAAGCCAGATAGGTCGCAAAAAATTTTCTTATTTTAAAGAACCCGCATCTTTGGCTCGGAATCCAAAATCCTTAAAATCTTTAGATCCAAGTAAAAATTTTTGCAATTTTTCTAAAATTGAATTAACTATTAATTTTTAGCTTGTGAGCTGCAAGGGTTATTATAAATTCGGGTTTATGTTTTGATCCTTAACCCTGGAAAGTCATCCTTATTTTTGGTACACTAACGTCATCCTTCGTCATTTTGACGACAGCTTATTTCAAGACGTTATAATTTATATCGTAAGCACTAATAACTAATATTGAGTTTATTTTCTTATACGATTTGTTTTTAATTGGTATAAAACAAAAATTCATAAAATGGTTGAATTAGTATAACTTTAATTTATCATTTCCCAATAGCCTAAAATGCATTTTAAATCGAAAATGAAATTACGCGTCGTCATTTTGACGAAGGATGACTGTCAAGGGTTAAGAAACATTAAAATAAAAGCGAATTTAGTTTGTCTGAAATTTTGTTCCAGAGAAAAGTATTTTTTCCTTGGGTGTAATGTGAAAAACAACAATTATTTGTGTACTGTTTTTAGTACATTTGTATTTGTACTGACCAAAAATTGCCACAACTTGGATGGGTAGTTTTTAAGGCATTAATAGCGTAAAATTTCATCTCTTAAAATTATATGATTTATAAAAATTATAGTAGGAATTAGCGTTTTTTTGCTGAAACAAAATAAATTTACTTTACAGTCATGACATTTACTAAATAAGCATTACTGTAACCATGTCTAATGGTGTTTTCTTTTCTGAAAAAAGTGATTTGGCTTCGTTTTGTATGTACAGAGCAAAGGACCAAACAGGGCAATCGCAGCACTCTCGTTTGTCGTCATTTGCACGCAGAGAAGGAATATGATCACCTCAAACATGTTTCAAGAGCAAAATGTTATTTTTGTATGGTGACCATGTAACATGTTTGTCACTAAAATGTTATTTTCTCGTCAAATATAACCTGCTTGCCGAAATCAGATACATGATTTCCGAGAAAATAACATGGTTGCGAAAACCATGTTATATGGTCACCTCCCAAAAATATCATTTTGCTCCTAAAACATGTTTGAGGTGATCATATTCCTTCTCTGGATGTGCCTCTATGCCTGGCCTTTTCGCCCCTTTGTCTGTTTTTTTTTTTTTTAGAAAAGAACCTAAAAAGTCCGGGCAAAATACAAAAAAGTGCGCATTTTTTTACAAGAAAAGAAAACGCCATAAATATGTTTTTTCTATGAAATGACAATAATCCATTCTATTTTTAGTGGCTCACTCCAAAAAATATTTTACAAATGGTTAAAAGCTCTGAAATCTTCTTTTTACCACCACAATTTTATGAAATATCTCGTTTTGTACCATACAAATCGCATAATTATCTGAGGAATTTTGCAAATGAAAGAAGTGCTAAGGGAGTTACTATATATCACCCAATTATATACAATTGCACAGATGGGATAGTATCCGTTCTGCCAGGTGAGAAAGATTTATGTATATATATAAATGTATATTCTTATAGTATATGCGTAAATATCAATTACAGGCGATGACTTTCATGCTGGCTGTCCTAGACTCGCAACTGTATATCGAGATGTGGATTTTACCAAGGAAGAATTCCGTGCCTACTCAAAACGGATCCACCGTATGGAAGACATTGGTAGTCTCGATGCAGCAATATATTTAAATTTCGAACCTTTAGACGGACATTTGAAACCTCAGTGTGCACTTGATAGAAAACATAAACTTTAGATTTCCCTTTCAATAAATCATAATAATAATTTTAACACTAAAAAAGGTGCGCTAATGTGAACTTTACTGTATTTTAGCCCATGAAAATTAGTTGATTTTTGCTAAATTTTGCCAGGTTTTTGTTTGCTTGCTTTAATGGCGTGAAATAACAATAGTAAAAAAAGATGTATACAAATATATACATTTTAAAAATTTTTAAATCCAATTTTTTCCATCAACATATGAAAATTTCTTAAACAACAGGAGTTTATATACCGAGATATGACGATTTAGAACATTCTGGTTAGTCTGGCCTACAACCATCTAGATTAATCGATAAGTAGATATCGCACATCTTTATCTGACAATATCGCACATATTTATCGGCTTATGCTCACAGTCTTGCCTACAACCATCTAGAACATTCTACAAGTAGCCGGCAGATATCGCACATCAGATTATGTTTATAGTCTTGCCTACAATTATCTAGAACAATCACTTGGTCGCTTCTGTCGCTCATATTACTACAACAATAACAATAGTCAACAAAACAGAAGGGGTTACTACAATGATTGTGAAACTAATGGTGTTTTCAAAATGCATATCGTGCACTTACTGATTTTTTTGGTCAATCTGATCGTCCAAATGTGCGTACAATCGCAAAAATCGTGGAAAAATTCGAGCAAACCGGGTCTGTAGAAGATGTTAGAACACCAGTGCATGCTCGTACAGCTCGTACTGCAGAAAATATTGCTGCTGTTCGCGATAGTGTGGCTGAAGAGCCGTCCACCTCAACTCGTCGTCGTGCCCAACAATTGCACCTCTCACGCTCGTCGTTGATGAACATTATGCATAAAGACTTGCATTTTCACGCTTACAAGGTGCAATTGGCTCAAGAACTAAAGCCTCTTGACCATTCCAAACGTCGTGAAAGGGCAGAATGGTTCCAAGAAATGGCAACAGTGGATGATCAATTTTCGAAGAAAATCATCTTCAGTGATGAGGCACATTTTCACCTCAGTGGATTCGTCAATAAACAGAATTGACGCATTTGGGCGAATGAGAATCCAAGAGTGATTGTCGAAAAACCAATGCACCCACAAAGAGTGACTGTTTGGCGCGGTTTATGGGTTGGCGGTATCATCGGGCCGTATTTTTTGCAAAATGAGGCCGGCCAGGCAGTTACTGTGAATGGTGTTCGCTATCATGAGATGATAACGAACTTTTTATGGCCCGAATTGGAAGATATGGATGTGAACGATATGTGGTTTCAGCAGGACGATGCCACTTGCCACACAGCTACACACAAAAAATTATCACCAAAAGTTTTTCAATTAAACACTTAATTGAATTTGGAAACGGATTCAATTAATATGTTAATTGATTCAATTAATTATTTAATCAAATCCGAATAAAAACCAATTAAAAAAATGATTGATATTTGTTACGTTTCCAATTAAAATATTAATTGATTCAATCAATTTGTTAATCAATTCGGAAATAATTTTCAATTACAAACGTGATTGAAATTTTTTCCGTTTCCAATTACACATGTGATTGATCCAATCACCTTTGTGATTGAAACTGAATAATTTTGAGCAATGGAAAGACCGAAAAGAGAACAAGAGAATGGGTATTTATTCAACAATGTATGATGGAGAGATCAGTCTGTGGAAGTAACTCGTAACGAACGGTTGGGTTTTTGTTTTTCGCGTAAATTGAAAAACATGATTGGCGACATTCTGTCTGCTGCATTCAAAATGTGTGCATAAATATTTTGAACGCAACAAAAAATCATAGCAAAGGGTTGAAATAAATAAAGTGTGCAACAACAAACGGACACGTGGTAAAGGTTTGAAAAAATATATGACAGAACGCATTTGAAATTACCTGTGTTTGTGTTTTGTGGTATTGTAAAAATGTAAAACAATCTACGTTTATTGAAGGTAAAAAATTGTGAAATGTGCACCCAGAAAAAAGTGCCTTCGAAACTAAAGGAAAAAATGTTCATCAATTTAGTTTAGCCATTTTATTTCCATTAAGTTAAATTTGTGTGTGAAATAATAAAATTTACTTGTTTCAGTAAAAAAATCCTAAATTGAAAGCAGTTAGGAATAGTTCATTAACTAGAATAAGGCATGGAATTTTACTAATACTGTTTTCTTCGCTGGGTATAAGAATTTACTACTGAAGAAGAAAATTTTATTCACTGATAACAAAGCATTCGTAAAAATAAACAAAACCCGAACTAAAACCAACTTTCCTCAAATTTAGTAAAATTTCTTATAAAACGATAACACTGACATCCTTTATTATAGAAAGCTTATCATACACACGAATAACACTTGACATAGAAAAATATTTTAGTTCATTCGTACTAAGAAGTATTCAATACTTTCAAAACTTAAGGAAACACACTTGTAAGAATATAGGAAATTTTCCTATATTTCTTTTACCTACCTGTAATCGATACCTGTCATCGATGCAACCGATATGTTTGCGCGTGGGTTGTTTTTTAGTTGGAATCGCGTTGTTATGGTATACGGAGAGATTGTTAAAAAATAATAGAGTAAAATAATATAATAAATAACAAATAAAATTTTGTTATTTTAAATTAGTGAGAAAAATTATTGAACATAAATAACAAACAATAAGTCTATCAATGTAGAATAACAACCCCTCCATTCGTCTTCGTTTTGGAATCTTCAATTATCAGGTAACATTCATACAGTGACGCTAACCTTTTGTGAAAAATACATGGTTTATGATTTGTTATATTTGTAGGTATTGAAATTGTAAAAGGAGGACAAACTCGTTACGCAGCATCTTATTAAAAGTGAAAGGAACAAGAAGAAGAAAATCATTACGTTTTACAGTTGGTAACTTTACATGGACATTGGAAATAGTGGAATAATAAACTAATATTTCAAGGCCAGTCGATGCTGTTAATTCTTAATAAATATATTTAACATATTAATAAAGCATGTCTTTTATTGAAGAAAAAATGTCCATATAAAAAAATAAAACTGTATTTAAAAACGAAGGTAAGCAGTTTTAATTTTGAAGTAAAAGGTTTACCACAAATATGTAAGATTTGTCCAAATGAGTGAAAAAAGTTCAATAAAATCATTCCATATATGAATTCAATCCAGTTAATTTTTTCATTCTGTAGTATAGTGGTACATAAATATAGGAAAATTTTAACTAATATATGGAATGCATTCTACCTAATTTCTACGAAAATCACAACGTTCAAACAAATAAAAATGTCTTTGGCGCTATACGAAGTTCAATTTTCTTCACCAGGAGTTCATTTTAACTTAAAGAAGGGGTCACTTTTTTCTGGGTGTGAATACCGTTTTCCATTGAAGCCTGTTTACATTAAACGGACTAAAATAATATATTTTTTATTCATTTCTTTTAGTGACCAATTTTATTTCGTGAAATTGACCAATCAATCCCATCAACTCCATCATTTTATCAAATATATAATAATATGTTTGCAATAAAAAAAGTGGGTACCGTATTGATCTTTTAAAATTATAATTTTTTTTTCAATCCTAGTTTTCTTAAAACCAAGAGCGGTATGGGTTTGTTGGAAGATTCACCTTGAAGTTGCGAAGTAGCGTTGGCATTAAATTGCATTTTTGTTTTACCTGTCTTTTTCAGTTTGAACCCAAGTAGAGAGCAGTATATCTGGTATATAAACTAATGAGCTGAATTATGTAATGGTAAAAAAGTTCTTTCTTTTGGATTTAAAAATATGAAAAATATCCGATAATAATAAAAATATGTATTTTCCATTTATATTTTTTTCTATTTCCAGAATTTGCAAAGTATCATCAATATAATACCAAATATTACATTGCTTTCCCATTATTTTTGTCTTTGATTGGTTCAAATTTTAATAGACGATTTTAATGTGTGGAAATTTTGGAAAGGAATTGTTACTAAAATTAAATTACCGAGCTCCTTAACACCTTTTCATTCTAAAAGACTACAACTGCAAAAGAAGATTATAATTCTGCAACCTGGAACTAAGAATTGAACTTGATATTCTATGCAGGTAATGTTTAACAAAATTAACTTTTAATTGAACAAAATTAAATTCGAATTATTCTGTTTACTTTCAGAAAAACTAATTTAGCTTACAGGCTGCTGAAATATTGGAAATCTAGGCGCATCTACATATTAGAAGGAACATGGTTATTATTATAAGGAAGATAATGATTTATATAATTTATTTTTCACCCTATAGTTGTTATTGATAGTAGTTGTATTTGTAAGTTATGTTAGAACAAAACACAAATGACAAGAACCAAATTTATTTGTCTATTGCATAACTAAAAAATAATAAAATATTAAATATGTTTTATAAGAAACACATATTTTCTTTTATCTCAAAAGAAAAAAAAAACTAAATACGATTTTGGGTTCGCAATATATAAATTTTTTGATCGAAATTTATAGCCAATTTCAATTAATTATTTAATTGAATGAATCAAATAGTTGATTGATTTTTGTCGCGAAATTAATTAAAATTTTAATTGATTCAATTAAAACTGTGATTGAATTTTATGTTAAAAATCAATCACGTTTTTAATTGATTCAATCACACAATTAATTGATTCCGTGACAAAAGTCAATTAAATTTGTAATTAAAAATCATGTTGGTTTTCAATCAAAATGGGTGATTGATACTATCATTTTCGTGATTGAAGACATTTCAATTAAAAAAATGATTGAATCCGCGATTTTCGTGATTGAAATCAAAAATTTTTTTTTTGTGTGTAACGAAACAATGGCTCTCAAGATCATGTGATTTGACACCGTTAGACTTTTTTCTTTGGGGTTATTTGAAAGAAAAGGTGTACGTCGATAAGCCAGCAACAATTCAAGAGCTAAAGGATGAGATAATTCGGCACTTTAACGGCATAGAACCTCCATTATGCCTCAGCGTCATCGAAAATTTGGACCATCGGATGAAGGTCTGCCACCGAGGTCGCGGCGCCCATTTGACCGATATTTTGTTTCATACATAATTGAGTAATACCAATATATCATAATAAAATAAAATTACAATAATTTCCTAAATATTTTGTGTTTTATTCAAAATCAACATCGGCCCTTGAAATTTAACCATATTGTCTATGTTACGTGGTACAAGTATTTCTCAGTTATGTGCAAAGCAACACGTTCCATTGTAATTAACCATATATATATTGTTACGTTTTTATATTAAAGCGTTTTTAATTACCCGTCAATTAAAATACTGTTCGTTTCAATAATGTTAATCTACAATATATTTACTATGACTACACTAATTCACTTTACAACGCCAGAACATTCTTTGACAACCCTTGAAGAATCTACGACCGTTAAGTTATTCATCTAGTGGCTGCCAAGCACATATACACTCACATACACACAAAAAATTATCACCAAAATTTTTTCAATTAAACACTTAATTGAATTTGGAAACGGATTCAATTAATATGTTAATTGATTCAATTAATTATTTAATCAAATCCGAATAAAAACCAATTAAAAAAATGATTGATATTTGTTACGTTTCCAATAAAAATATTAATTGATTCAATCAATTTGTTAATCAATTCGGAAATAATTTTCAATTACAAACGTGATTGAAATTTTTTCCGTTTCCAATTACACATGTGATTGATCCAATCACCTTTGTGATTGAAACTGAATAATTTTGAGCAATGGAAAGAGCGAAAAGAGAACAAGAGAATGGGTATTTATTCAACAATGTATGATGGAGAGATCAGTCTGTGGAAGTAACTCGTGACGAACGGTTGGGTTTTTGTTTTTCGCGTAAATTGAAAAACATGATTGGCGACATTCTGTCGGCTGCATTCAAAATGTGTGCATAAATATTTTGAACGCAACAACAAATCATAGCAAAGGGTTGAAATAAATAAAGTGTGCAACAACAAACGGACACGTGGTAAAGGTTTGAAAAAAATATATGACAGAACGCATTTGAAATTACCTGTGTTGGTGTTTTGTAAAAATGGAAAACAATCTACGTTTATTGAAGGTAAGAAATTGTGAAATGTGAATACCGTTTTCCATTGAAGCCTGTTTACATTAAACGGACTAAAATAATATATTTTTTATTCATTTCTTTTAGTGACCAATTTTATTTCGTGAAATTGACCAATCAATCCCATCAACTCCATCATTTTATCAAATATATAATAATGTGTTTGCAATAAAAAAGTGGGTACCGTATTGATTTTAAAATTATAAACTTTTTCACTCCTAGTTTTCTTAAAACCAAGAGCGGTATGGGTTTGTTGGAAGATTCACCTTGAAGTTGCGAATTAGCGTTGGCATTAAATTGCATTTTTGTTTTACCTCCCTTTTTCAGTTTGAACCCAAGTAGAGAGCAGTATATCTGGTATATAAACTAATGAGCTGAATTATGTAATGGTAAAAAAGTTCTTTCTTTTGGATTTACAAATATGAAAAATATCCGATAATAATAAAAATATGTATTTTCCATTTATATTTTTTTCTATTTCCAGAATTTGCAAAGTATCATCAATATAATACCAAATATTACATTGCTTTCCCATTATTTTTGTCTTTGATTGGTTCAAATTTTAATAGACGATTTTAATGTGTGGAAATTTTGGAAAGGAATTGTTACTAAAATTAAATTACCGAGCTTCTTAATACACCTTTTTATGCTAAAAGACTACAACTGCAAAAGAAGATTATAAATCTGCAACCTGGAACTAAGAATTGAACTTGATATTCTATGCAGGTAATGTTTAACAAAATTAACTTTTAATTGAACAAAATTAAATTCAAATTATTCTGTTTACCTTCAGAAAAACTAATTTAGCTTACAGGCTGCTGATTTATTGGAAATCTAGGCGCATCTACATATTAGAAGGAACATGCTAACATGGTTATTATTATAAGGAAGATAATGTTTTATATAATTTATTTTTTTCACCCTATAGTTGTTATTGATAGTAGTTGTATTTGTAAGTTATGTTAGAACAAAACACAAATGACAAGAACCAAATTTATTTGTCTATTGCATAATTCAAAAAATAATAAAATATTAAATATGTTTTATAAGAAACAAATATTTTCTTATGATTTATATAATTTATTTTTTTCACCCTATAGTTGTTATTGATAGTAGTTGTATTTGTAAGTTATGTTAGAACAAAACACAAATGACAAGAACCAAATTTATTTGTCTATTGCATAATTCAAAAAATAATAAAATATTAAATATGTTTTATAAGAAACAAATATTTTCTTTTATTTCAAAAGAAAAAAACTAAATACGATTTTGGGGTCGCAATATATAAATTTTTTGATCGAAATTTATAGCCAATTTCAATTAATTACTTAATTGAATGAATCAAATAGTTGATTGATTTTTGTCGCGAAATTAATTAAAATTTTAATTGATTCAATTAAAACTGTGATTGAATTTTATGTTAAAAATCAATCACGTTTTTAATTGATTCAATCACACAATTAATTGATTCCGTGACAAAAGTCAATTAAATTTTTAATTAAAAATCTTGTTGGTTTTCAATCAAAATGGGTGATTGATACTATCATTTTCGTGATTGAAGACATTTCAATTAAAAAAATGATTGAATCCGCGATTTTCGTGATTGAAATCAAAAATTTTTTTTTTGTGTGTAGATATATGCTCGCATTACTACAACAACAATAACAATGACATTAGACAATGAGATGAAATGAAATGAGAATAACAAAGCAAAGGGGTTGTTATACTATGAGAGAGTAAGAACTAACATTTCGATATGAAAATAAGCAAACAAAAGAACATAAAAGAAATTTAGGAAAGTACCAGAAAATGAATAGTTGATTCCAACAAGTGAAATTTTATCGTTACAATTTGAAATTTTAAATTAACGGAAACTAATTTAAATAAACTTAAATCTATAGTTATCAAATTCGTAATACTGCCTCCCGCTTAAGCCTGTTCGTCCCGAACAGGCACAGAACCTGTTCCGTAAGGAGCCAATCGTTCCAGATGTACAACTTTCATCTTTGATCTAGGGCTGTCGTCCTTCTGAATCCGGTATACAACATCATTGATCTTCTTGATGACTTTGTATGGGCCTTCCCACTGTGTTTGCAGTTTAGGACACAATCCTTTCTTTCGTTGCGGGTTAAATAGCAAATTGACAAATTATTGAGTAGCGATACATTTCAATTTGAGGATAACACTTGAGATATTATTGCTAATGTGTTGAATTTCACTGTTGAGGGTAATGTCTGTTTTTTGTTGAGAACGCGATTTTCTCAACTATTACCCTAATCCTTTGAAAAAATGTTTGAAAAATTGTTGAAATTTAGCATTTTTCAAACGTTTGTGTTTATTGGGTAGGCTTGTGACAAGGTACACTATCATAACATATATCATTCATTACATTTATAAATTTATCGAAGCACACATTCTCATTGCTTTTACCAAAAATGTCTGTCTAATTTATGTCCTCCAAAAGGTGTTGAATCTTAACAAAATCGGCATTTTTAAAATTAAGCCCAGAGGGTGAATTCAAACCATTTAATAAATAATAAAATTCAATTTGCAATTCAATTGCAGAGTGGTGCATATCTAGCTTAGTAATTGGATTGAGCTTTCAGCAATATTAAACTTAAGATCTTTATCAATGAAGATCAAATCTAAAATTTTATCAAGCCTATTAAAAAATCTTTTAATTTGAACCAAATCAATACTTAAAATCCCATCAATTGTATTCATCTCACATGTAGAAAAAACATTATATGGTGTAACAAACCCCACATTGAGATCCACAGACCATCCAATTTTACTTCAATTGAAATCTCCACACACTATAAGTTTGTAATCATACTTAGTCAAATCCAAAATATTTTGGAGATGCATACACCGAAAAAAAAGTTTACTATTTTTTAAGAAAAATGAACTAACCCATAGTAAGAATGACCATGATTTGGCGCCAAAGATTTTTTTCATCTAGATAAGTTCATGATTTTCTTATAAATTAGTTCATGTATTGCATCGTATTTTAGTTCATTATTACTATGCTGTGGGAAGAATATAATTAAACTAATTCAAAATATTCCTGCTATCCGGAAAAATGAACAATTTTTTGGGAAACTTGTATTAAGAAATTGGTTTGAAATAAACTGTTTGTCGGTATAATTTTCAAAAAAGTAGAGAAATTGAGGAATCAAAGGTACAACAAGCCTGTATACAACTAAGAAATTTTTCGTACAAAACAAGTCAATTTTCTATAACCACCAGTATTTTATTTCAAAAAATTATTATTATATTACACAAAACTATGGCTTATGATATACAATAAAGGAAATATTTTTATTCGTACGTTGGATGCAGTTACTTGTCGGTAGTTAGTAATTGCTTATTCAAAAGAGTAATATTCAATGTTATTAGGACTAACTAATTAATTTAAATTTCCATGTTTTCTATCCATATGAAAGATATATGCGGCATAAGTTGCTATATTCATTGAATTGTTGTCCAATTTAATCGATTTTGGCTAACTTTTGTTGGGCGGATTTGTCTTATAAGCATCTGAAATTGCAAAGTTATACAAAATATAAGAAAATTATTATCGAATTCTATTGTTCATATTTTTAACCTACGGCTTTCAAGAGTATTTTCTAGAGCCAATAAAGATGTCAGCTTAGTTAGCATTAAACAGTAAGAATACTCCAAAAAATTAGCATTACAAGGCCTGTCTACCTGCAAATAAAAATAATTATTTTTAATAAATTGAAATTTTGGTTTTATTAAAAACGGACAAAATACCGTTTATAGAAAAACTTACCACATTGAAAAATCCATCCAGTAGGTACATTATTAGAATCACATCCATGGACTAATGGGGCGTTATTGAAATTATTCTCAGAATATATTTGAAATAAAAAATATTATAAAATTAGACATAATTTCCACTTTTCAGTATAGCATTTAATATTTAAGGTGGATATTAATTTCGAGTTTAGCGGCTAAAATGGAAATTTTCATGATAAGTTTTCTTTAATAATCCATTATAAAAAAATAATCTTTATAAAAAACTTGGTTTGGGCTATTCTCCACCAAGTTTTATGTAAATTTGTATCGAAGACGTATAGTTTTATACTTTTCTTAGTGATTTTTTTTTAATTTTAGCGGCTAAACTCGAACTTAGTACTCACCTGTAGGAATTGCTGTAACATAAAAAATATAGATTCAAAAACAATTGTTACATCTCCAACCTGTGATCCAGATGTAGAATAAATATAAATCATCCTTTACCACTCATGTTGTACATTTTTTATGTAAATCAATTAAAAATCCGCACTAATTTTAAACTATTAACAGAAATATACAGTTCCTTAATCTGTTATTTGTTTTTTTTTTTTATCAATAAAAAGCGTTTTTGATTACTCTAACATCACATCATTCAAATTGACAAATTATTGAGTAGCGATACATTTCAATTTGAGGATAACACTTGAGATATTATTGCTAATGTGTTGAATTTCACTGTTGAGGGTAATGTCTGTTTTTTGTTGAGAACGCGATTTTCTCAACTATTACCCTAATCCTTTGAAAAAATGTTTGAAAAATTGTTGAAATTTAGCATTTTTCAAACGTTTGTGTTTATTGGGTAGGCTTGTGACAAGGTACACTATCATAACATATATCATTCATTACATTTATAAATTTATCGAAGCACACATTCTCATTGCTTTTACCAAAAATGTCTGTCTAATTTATGTCCTCCAAAAGGTGTTGAATCTTAACAAAATCGGCATTTTTAAAATTAAGCCCAGAGGGTGAATTCAAACCATTTAATAAATAATAAAATTCAATTTGCAATTCAATTGCAGAGTGGTGCATATCTAGCTTAGTAATTGGATTGAGCTTTCAGCAATATTAAACTTAAGATCTTTATCAATGAAGATCAAATCTAAAATTTTATCAAGCCTATTAAAAAATCTTTTAATTTGAACCAAATCAATACTTAAAATCCCATCAATTGTATTCATCTCACATGTAGAAAAAACATTATATGGTGTAACAAACCCCACATTGAGATCCACAGACCATCCAATTTTACTTCAATTGAAATCTCCACACACTATAAGTTTGTAATCATACTTAGTCAAATCCAAAATATTTTGGAGATGCATACACCGAAAAAAAAGTTTACTATTTTTTAAGAAAAATGAACTAACCCATAGTAAGAATGACCATGATTTGGCGCCAAAGACTTTTTTCATCTAGATAAGTTCATGATTTTCTTATAAATTAGTTCATGTATTGCATCGTATTTTAGTTCATTATTACTATGCTGTGGGAAGAATATAATTAAACTAATTCAAAATATTCCTGCTATCCGGAAAAATGAACAATTTTTTGGGAAACTTGTATTAAGAAATTGGTTTGAAATAAACTGTTTGTCGGTATAATTTTCAAAAAAGTAGAGAAATTGAGGAATCAAAGGTACAACAAGCCTGTATACAACTAAGAAATTTTTCGTACAAAACAAGTCAATTTTCTATAACCACCAGTATTTTATTTCAAAAAATTATTATTATATTACACAAAACTATGGCTTATGATATACAATAAAGGAAATATTTTTATTCGTACGTTGGATGCAGTTACTTGTCGGTAGTTAGTAATTGCTTATTCAAAAGAGTAATATTCAATGTTATTAGGACTAACTAATTAATTTAAATTTCCATGTTTTCTATCCATATGAAAGATATATGCGGCATAAGTTGCTATATTCATTGAATTGTTGTCCAATTTAATCGATTTTGGCTAACTTTTGTTGGGCGGATTTGTCTTATAAGCATCTGAAATTGCAAAGTTATACAAAATATAAGAAAATTATTATCGAATTCTATTGTTCATATTTTTAACCTACGGCTTTCAAGAGTATTTTCTAGAGCCAATAAAGATGTCAGCTTAGTTAGCATTAAACAGTAAGAATACTCCAAAAAATTAGCATTACAAGGCCTGTCTACCTGCAAATAAAAATAATTATTTTTAATAAATTGAAATTTTGGTTTTATTAAAAACGGACAAAATACCGTTTATAGAAAAACTTACCACATTGAAAAATCCATCCAGTAGGTACATTATTAGAATCACATCCATGGACTAATGGGGCGTTATTGAAATTATTCTCAGAATATATTTGAAATAAAAAATATTATAAAATTAGACATAATTTCCACTTTTCAGTATAGCATTTAATATTTAAGGTGGATATTAATTTCGAGTTTAGCGGCTAAAATGGAAATTTTCATGATAAGTTTTCTTTAATAATCCATTATAAAAAAATAATCTTTATAAAAAACTTGGTTTGGGCTATTCTCCATCAAGTTTTATGTAAATTTGTATCGAAGACGTATAGTTTTATACTTTTCTTAGTGATTTTTTTTTAATTTTAGCGGCTAAACTCGAACTTAGTACTCACCTGTAGGAATTGCTGTAACATAAAAAATATAGATTCAAAAACAATTGTTACATCTCCAACCTGTGATCCAGATGTAGAATAAATATAAATCATCCTTTACCACTCATGTTGTACATTTTTTATGTAAATCAATTAAAAATCCGCACTAATTTTAAACTATTAACAGAAATATACAGTTCCTTAATCTGTTATTTGTTTTTTTTTTTTTATCAATAAAAAGCGTTTTTGATTACTCTAACATCACATCATTCACTTCTCAGTTTCTAAAATATATTTTCATTAATAAACACCAATACCGCACGTACAATTTTGCAAAATTAAATCCACGTGTGCACTTCATAAATGCATCAACAGAACTGAATGCAGCAATAAAACTCAAAGACACAAATAGTCATAAACGATACATACCGTAAAGAAAAACAACTCCACACACACACGATCCCTTTCTGATCTCGCTATTGCAAGAAAACAACTCTCACCACAAAAGATACAAACAACACACAAGGAACATTCCATTGTCTCTAGAATCAAAACAACCAACAACAGCATAAATGACGCAATAACAAACACAAACAATCATACGAGATATACACAAAATGTCTCTAAAAACTCCCTCACATGATGCACTCACATTTTCCAGTAGCACGTTTATTGATTAGTTGGAATTCTATCTATAAGTTAAGGTAAAATATATACCAAATCTATGAGGAATCTATAAAAAATTATATACACCCGTCAAGGATTATATTAACTACTTTTTATTCTACTTTATCTAAAATGTTCATTGTGAGGAAAAACACTCCAACTTATAATAAAAAGGGAAATAATCTGTAGGAAGCCATCATACGAATCGGTAATGTCGTTAAGTTAATTTTTACTACAAAAATTTTTTTCCATACAAATTTTTTTCTTAGTAAATTGTCCACATTTCGTAGTAAGATTTTTATATTGTCCATGTATTTTTATAATAGAATCAACGATGCATTAACTACTGTGTTGGAAATTTATTTAAGGAAAAATCCTTCCCATTTCTTAGTTAGTGAACTAAAAAACATTTACTGAATTTTTATAAGTTTTCCTTTAGCTAAGTTAATTTTCGTTGTGGTTACGAAAAATGAACTATATTACAATAAATTTGTTGAACTATGTGAAAGTTACAATGGTCCTTAAATTTACAAGACACTTTTTTTTCTGTGTACCGTATAACTCCAAACCACTACTGGGAGGTATATAAGAAACAACAAGATGAATGTTACCATAAACACCGAAAATACTATCGCATAATTGATCTAATACTGAATTTGGGCACGATAACGCAACTTGTGACGATTTAATATTTTTCTTTACCGCCACCAATACACCGCCACCTCTTATGCAATTTAATCTTGAGAAATCCCTATCCTTACGATACACAGTAAAAGTATTAGCATTAAATATCTCCTCAGACTTAAAATCATCATTTAACCAAGTTTCAACTAAAACAATAACATCAAAATCAGAACTAAGCGACTCAATATAAACATTCGAAATTTTACTCCTCATCCCACCAATATTTTGGTAGTAGACATCAAGCTTCTTAAATTTTACTCCAGTAATATTCATGGATTTATTTGATTCAGGCGATGACTTGGGAAAAATTTTTTGAGGTACGAATTCTTAAGTACCTCATTGAAGAAACAGCTAGAAATCCCGAGCTTGAATGAATCCCTCTGCAAACTATTTAAATTTGTATCTTTCTTTATCAACGCAAAACAATTTAAATGTTCCTCTCCAATCCCTGTATGCTTACTAACATATTTAATAATTTGTTCATCGGATACTGTAGGCTTAAATGATGATAGATAAAACAATCTCTTACTCGTAACTACATCCAATTCATTGCTGTTATTAACACCATAGATAACTATCTGTTGTGCATCTACTCTCTTAGCAGTTTTTGTTTGCGTCTGTTAAGAAACAGAACCCGAGGGATTTACCATTGTAGATGACGTCAGATTACTTGTTGGTATACTCAAAGCTTTAGCCTGAATATCATTAGCATTGGCATTCGACTCATGAGTAACGATTTCCGAGAGACTCTCAGCAGATAGAGTATTCACTGTTGGTATACATTGTAGGGAAGAAAGATTCTCAACTTGTGTTTGCATATAACTGAGATTTAAGATCTCTAACATCAATAGCCAAATTAGTTATGAGCGAAATAAGATCTTTTGACGCATAGATGCAATCATTACAATTAAACACTATATTTTTATAAATTTTCAAAAGTTTAAATTCGGCTTCACCGCCAATATCAGCACATAGTTTATGAAACTTTGATGAACAAATCTGGCATTTAATTGCAGCACCACTAGATAACATAGTGTCTTAAAACATTTTGCGTAAAACTTAGTTGGAGGTCATAGCGTAACAACTTATATAAGCGAAAGTCAGAACTGAACTGACCTCGACTTTTTCGTGTTGGACCAATTGCACTTCTCGCAATTGGCTACCCATTCCGCAATTGATTTCTGGCATCCAACCCGGTAGAATCGTTGCTTCACTTTCTCGGCAGTTTTGGTTATTCCCAAGTGACCTCCACTAGGACCATTGTGAAACTCCGTCAAAACATCCTTTACTTTGGTACGATGATCAAGTGTCGGCTTTTCTTACCATTTTCGCTTTCCCATTTACGTTGGAGTTGTCCGTTGACCAAAATTAGACAATCCCGCTGAGCCCAGTATGATTTCATTAGTGGTCTTTCGGCTGCGATTTCTTTCTTGCTGGACTTCTTATCTTCTTCCTTCGCCGAAATAATTTTGCTCCAAATAGGATCTTTACGCTGTTCTGCTGGCCAGTCCACTCCAGATTCAACGTGCAGTAGGCGGATATCCACGATTTCTTCCTTATGTTCAGCTTTCGAGCAGTGTTTGCACTCGACATTACAAGGTCGACGTGACAAGGCGCCCGCGTTGCCGTGTTTGCCACCCTTTCTATGCTCGATACTGAGATCATAGCTTTGGAGTCTTTCTATCCAACGTGCTAGTTGAGCTTCCGGATTCTTGAATTGGAGCAACCATCGTAGAGCTGAATGATCAGTTATGAGCAAGAAATTCTGTCCATGTGGTAATGCTTGACGCTTTCTACAACAGCCAGCAGCTCTCTTCTCGTTACGCAATAATTCTTTTCGGGCTTGGACAACGTTCGGCTGAAGTATCCAATTACCTTTTCTTTACCATCTATCTGTTGGGACAACACACCTCCAATTCCGTACCCGCTAGCATCTGTATCCAAAACAAATTTTTCACCCGGAATAGGATATGCCAGGACAGGAGCTGAACATAAAAGTTATTTTAGATGATGAAATGACTCTTCCTGTTCTTCACTCCACTGGAACTTCTGGGCTTTTTGGGTTAATTTATGGAGGCTAGCGGCGATGCTGGCGAAATTTGGTACGAATCGCCTGTAGTAGGTGCATAAACCAAGGAAGCTGCGCAATTCATGGAGATTTCGTGGACGTGGTCAATCTCTCACAGCCTTTATTTTGTTTTCATCGATGGATATGCCCTCTGCTGTCACATAATGACCCAAATACTTAACTTCCCGTTGGAAAAGGGAACACTTCTTTGAGTTACGTTGTAGACCAGCGGCTGGCAGTTGCTGGATAACATCCTTGAAGTTCTTAAGGTGCTCGTCAAATGTTTTGCCCATAACTATGATATCGTCGAGGTATATCAAGCAGGACTTACAATGCAACTCCTTTAGTACCCACTCCATCAATCGCTCGAAGGACGCCGGAGCATTGCAGAGCCCGAATGGCATTTCATTGAATTGCCAAACACCGCCAATAACGCCAAAAGCTGTTTTCTCTTTGTCTTTTTCGGCGATCTCCTGCCAATAGCCACAAAAACGCTTCAAATATAGGCTATTACTTATTTTGAGGTTTTAGTATATTTGGTTTAAAGTTTTTTGGAATTGAGAACATATTTTTTACTTCGAAGTATCCGTCATAATTTGGATTTTTAAACTGACATTTGTTTGTACGTGAACAGCTTTATTAATATATCGGAAAAATAGAATGAAAATCCGATAAATAACATCTGTATCCTAATTTTAATTTTTTAGATCCTAGATTTAAAGCCAGATAGGTCGCAAAAAATTTTCTTATTTTAAAGAACCCGCATCTTTGGCTCGGAATCCAAAATCCTTAAAATCTTTAGATCCAAGTAAAAATTTTTGCAATTTTTCTAAAATTGAATTAACTATTAATTTTTAGCTTGTGAGCTGCAAGGGTTATTATAAATTCGGGTTTATGTTTTGATCCTTAACCCTGGAAAGTCATCCTTATTTTTGGTACACTAACGTCATCCTTCGTCATTTTGACGACAGCTTATTTCAAGACGTTATAATTTATATCGTAAGCACTAATAACTAATATTGAGTTTATTTTCTTATACGATTTGTTTTTAATTGGTATAAAACAAAAATTCATAAAATGGTTGAATTAGTATAACTTTAATTTATCATTTCCCAATAGCCTAAAATGCATTTTAAATCGAAAATGAAATTACGCGTCGTCATTTTGACGAAGGATGACTGTCAAGGGTTAAGAAACATTAAAATAAAAGCGAATTTAGTTTGTCTGAAATTTTGTTCCAGAGAAAAGTATTTTTTCCTTGGGTGTAATGTGAAAAACAACAATTATTTGTGTACTGTTTTTAGTACATTTGTATTTGTACTGACCAAAAATTGCCACAACTTGGATGGGTAGTTTTTAAGGCATTAATAGCGTAAAATTTCATCTCTTAAAATTATATGATTTATAAAAATTATAGTAGGAATTAGCGTTTTTTTGCTGAAACAAAATAAATTTACTTTACAGTCATGACATTTACTAAATAAGCATTACTGTAACCATGTCTAATGGTGTTTTCTTTTCTGAAAAAAGTGATTTGGCTTCGTTTTGTATGTACAGAGCAAAGGACCAAACAGGGCAATCGCAGCACTCTCGTTTGTCGTCATTTGCACGCAGAGAAGGAATATGATCACCTCAAACATGTTTCAAGAGCAAAATGTTATTTTTGTATGGTGACCATGTAACATGTTTGTCACTAAAATGTTATTTTCTCGTCAAATATAACCTGCTTGCCGAAATCAGATACATGATTTCCGAGAAAATAACATGGTTGCGAAAACCATGTTATATGGTCACCTCCCAAAAATATCATTTTGCTCTTAAAACATGTTTGAGGTGATCATATTCCTTCTCTGGATGTGCCTCTATGCCTGGCCTTTTCGCCCCTTTGTCTGTTTTTTTTTTTTTTTAGAAAAGAACCTAAAAAGTCCGGGCAAAATACAAAAAAGTGCGCATTTTTTTACAAGAAAAGAAAACGCCATAAATATGTTTTTTTCTATGAAATGACAATAATCCATTCTATTTTTAGTGGCTCACTCCAAAAAATATTTTACAAATGGTTAAAAGCTCTGAAATCTTCTTTTTACCACCACAATTTTATGAAATATCTCGTTTTGTACCATACAAATCGCATAATTATCTGAGGAATTTTGCAAATGAAAGAAGTGCTAAGGGAGTTACTATATATCACCCAATTATATACAATTGCACAGATGGGATAGTATCCGTTCTGCCAGGTGAGAAAGATTTATGTATATATATAAATGTATATTCTTATAGTATATGCGTAAATATCAATTACAGGCGATGACTTTCATGCTGGCTGTCCTAGACTCGCAACTGTATATCGAGATGTGGATTTTACCAAGGAAGAATTCCGTGCCTACTCAAAACGGATCCACCGTATGGAAGACATTGGTAGTCTCGATGCAGCAATATATTTAAATTTCGAACCTTTAGACGGACATTTGAAACCTCAGTGTGCACTTGATAGAAAACATAAACTTTAGATTTCCCTTTCAATAAATCATAATAATAATTTTAACACTAAAAAAGGTGCGCTAATGTGAACTTTACTGTATTTTAGCCCATGAAAATTAGTTGATTTTTGCTAAATTTTGCCAGGTTTTTGTTTGCTTGCTTTAATGGCGTGAAATAACAATAGTAAAAAAAGATGTATACAAATATATACATTTTAAAAATTTTTAAATCCAATTTTTTCCTTCAACATATGAAATTTTCTTAAACAACAGGAGTTTATATACCGAGATATGACGATTTAGAACATTCTGGTTAGTCTGGCCTACAACCATCTAGATTAATCGATAAGTAGATATCGCACATCTTTATCTGGCAATATCGCACATATTTATCGGCTTATGCTCACAGTCTTGCCTACAACCATCTAGAACATTCTACAAGTAGCCGGCAGATATCGCACATCAGATTATGTTTATAGTCTTGCCTACAATTATCTAGAACAATCACTTGGTCGCTTCTGTCGCTCATATTACTACAACAATAACAATAGTCAACAAAACAGAAGGGGTTACTACAATGATTGTGAAACTAATGGTGTTTTCAAAATGCATATCGTGCACTTACTGATTTTTTTGGTCAATCTGATCGTCCAAATGTGCGTACAATCGCAAAAATCGTGGAAAAATTCGAGCAAACCGGGTCTGTAGAAGATGTTAGAACACCAGTGCATGCTCGTACAGCTCGTACTGCAGAAAATATTGCTGCTGTTCGCGATAGTGTGGCTGAAGAGCCGTCCACCTCAACTCGTCGTCGTGCCCAACAATTGCACCTCTCACGCTCGTCGTTGATGAACATTATGCATAAAGACTTGCATTTTCACGCTTACAAGGTGCAATTGGCTCAAGAACTAAAGCCTCTTGACCATTCCAAACGTCGTGAAAGGGCAGAATGGTTCCAAGAAATGGCAACAGTGGATGATCAATTTTCGAAGAAAATCATCTTCAGTGATGAGGCACATTTTCACCTCAGTGGATTCGTCAATAAACAGAATTGACGCATTTGGGCGAATGAGAAACCAAGAGTGATTGTCGAAAAACCAATGCACCCACAAAGAGTGACTGTTTGGCGCGGTTTATGGGTTGGCGGTATCATCGGGCCGTATTTTTTGCAAAATGAGGCCGGCCAGGCAGTTACTGTGAATGGTGTTCGCTATCATGAGATGATAACGAACTTTTTATGGCCCGAATTGGAAGATATGGATGTGAACGATATGTGGTTTCAGCAGGACGATGCCACTTGCCACACAGCTACACACAAAAAATTATCACCAAAAGTTTTTCAATTAAACACTTAATTGAATTTGGAAACGGATTCAATTAATATGTTAATTGATTCAATTAATTATTTAATCAAATCCGAATAAAAACCAATTAAAAAAATGATTGATATTTGTTACGTTTCCAATTAAAATATTAATTGATTCAATCAATTTGTTAATCAATTCGGAAATAATTTTCAATTACAAACGTGATTGAAATTTTTTCCGTTTCCAATTACACATGTGATTGATCCAATCACCTTTGTGATTGAAACTGAATAATTTTGAGCAATGGAAAGACCGAAAAGAGAACAAGAGAATGGGTATTTATTCAACAATGTATGATGGAGAGATCAGTCTGTGGAAGTAACTCGTAACGAACGGTTGGGTTTTTGTTTTTCGCGTAAATTGAAAAACATGATTGGCGACATTCTGTCTGCTGCATTCAAAATGTGTGCATAAATATTTTGAACGCAACAAAAAATCATAGCAAAGGGTTGAAATAAATAAAGTGTGCAACAACAAACGGACACGTGGTAAAGGTTTGAAAAAATATATGACAGAACGCATTTGAAATTACCTGTGTTTGTGTTTTGTGGTATTGTAAAAATGTAAAACAATCTACGTTTATTGAAGGTAAAAAATTGTGAAATGTGCACCCAGAAAAAAGTGCCTTCGAAACTAAAGGAAAAAATGTTCATCAATTTAGTTTAGCCATTTTATTTCCATTAAGTTAAATTTGTGTGTGAAATAATAAAATTTACTTGTTTCAGTAAAAAAATCCTAAATTGAAAGCAGTTAGGAATAGTTCATTAACTAGAATAAGGCATGGAATTTTACTAATACTGTTTTCTTCGCTGGGTATAAGAATTTACTACTGAAGAAGAAAATTTTATTCACTGATAACAAAGCATTCGTAAAAATAAACAAAACCCGAACTAAAACCAACTTTCCTCAAATTTAGTAAAATTTCTTATAAAACGATAACACTGACATCCTTTATTATAGAAAGCTTATCATACACACGAATAACACTTGACATAGAAAAATATTTTAGTTCATTCGTACTAAGAAGTATTCAATACTTTCAAAACTTAAGGAAACACACTTGTAAGAATATAGGAAATTTTCCTATATTTCTTTTACCTACCTGTAATCGATACCTGTCATCGATGCAACCGATATGTTTGCGCGTGGGTTGTTTTTTAGTTGGAATCGCGTTGTTATGGTATACGGAGAGATTGTTAAAAAATAATAGAGTAAAATAATATAATAAATAACAAAAAAAATTTTGTTATTTTAAATTAGTGAGAAAAATTATTGAACATAAATAACAAACAATAAGTCTATCAATGTAGAATAACAACCCCTCCATTCGTCTTCGTTTTGGAATCTTCAATTATCAGGTAACATTCATACAGTGACGCTAACCTTTTGTGAAAAATACATGGTTTATGATTTGTTATATTTGTAGGTATTGAAATTGTAAAAGGAGGACAAACTCGTTACGCAGCATCTTATTAAAAGTGAAAGGAACAAGAAGAAGAAAATCATTACGTTTTACAGTTGGTAACTTTACATGGACATTGGAAATAGTGGAATAATAAACTAATATTTCAAGGCCAGTCGATGCTGTTAATTCTTAATAAATATATTTAACATATTAATAAAGCATGTATTTTATTGAAGAAAAAATGTCCATATAAAAAAATAAAACTGTATTTAAAAACGAAGGTAAGCAGTTTTAATTTTGAAGTAAAAGGTTTACCACAAATATGTAAGATTTGTCCAAATGAGTGAAAAAAGTTCAATAAAATCATTCCATATATGAATTCAATCCAGTTAATTTTTTCATTCTGTAGTATAGTGGTACATAAATATAGGAAAATTTTAACTAATATATGGAATGCATTCTACCTAATTTCTACGAAAATCACAACGTTCAAACAAATAAAAATGTCTTTGGCGCTATACGAAGTTCAATTTTCTTCACCAGGAGTTCATTTTAACTTAAAGAAGGGGTCACTTTTTTCTGGGTGTGAATACCGTTTTCCATTGAAGCCTGTTTACATTAAACGGACTAAAATAATATATTTTTTATTCATTTCTTTTAGTGACCAATTTTATTTCGTGAAATTGACCAATCAATCCCATCAACTCCATCATTTTATCAAATATATAATAATATGTTTGCAATAAAAAAAGTGGGTACCGTATTGATCTTTTAAAATTATAATTTTTTTTTCAATCCTAGTTTTCTTAAAACCAAGAGCGGTATGGGTTTGTTGGAAGATTCACCTTGAAGTTGCGAAGTAGCGTTGGCATTAAATTGCATTTTTGTTTTACCTGTCTTTTTCAGTTTGAACCCAAGTAGAGAGCAGTATATCTGGTATATAAACTAATGAGCTGAATTATGTAATGGTAAAAAAGTTCTTTCTTTTGGATTTAAAAATATGAAAAATATCCGATAATAATAAAAATATGTATTTTCCATTTATATTTTTTTCTATTTCCAGAATTTGCAAAGTATCATCAATATAATACCAAATATTACATTGCTTTCCCATTATTTTTGTCTTTGATTGGTTCAAATTTTAATAGACGATTTTAATGTGTGGAAATTTTGGAAAGGAATTGTTACTAAAATTAAATTACCGAGCTCCTTAACACCTTTTCATTCTAAAAGACTACAACTGCAAAAGAAGATTATAATTCTGCAACCTGGAACTAAGAATTGAACTTGATATTCTATGCAGGTAATGTTTAACAAAATTAACTTTTAATTGAACAAAATTAAATTCGAATTATTCTGTTTACTTTCAGAAAAACTAATTTAGCTTACAGGCTGCTGAAATATTGGAAATCTAGGCGCATCTACATATTAGAAGGAACATGGTTATTATTATAAGGAAGATAATGATTTATATAATTTATTTTTCACCCTATAGTTGTTATTGATAGTAGTTGTATTTGTAAGTTATGTTAGAACAAAACACAAATGACAAGAACCAAATTTATTTGTCTATTGCATAACTAAAAAATAATAAAATATTAAATATGTTTTATAAGAAACACATATTTTCTTTTATCTCAAAAGAAAAAAAAAACTAAATACGATTTTGGGTTCGCAATATATAAATTTTTTGATCGAAATTTATAGCCAATTTCAATTAATTATTTAATTGAATGAATCAAATAGTTGATTGATTTTTGTCGCGAAATTAATTAAAATTTTAATTGATTCAATTAAAACTGTGATTGAATTTTATGTTAAAAATCAATCACGTTTTTAATTGATTCAATCACACAATTAATTGATTCCGTGACAAAAGTCAATTAAATTTGTAATTAAAAATCATGTTGGTTTTCAATCAAAATGGGTGATTGATACTATCATTTTCGTGATTGAAGACATTTCAATTAAAAAAATGATTGAATCCGCGATTTTCGTGATTGAAATCAAAAATTTTTTTTTTGTGTGTAACGAAACAATGGCTCTCAAGATCATGTGATTTGACACCGTTAGACTTTTTTCTTTGGGGTTATTTGAAAGAAAAGGTGTACGTCGATAAGCCAGCAACAATTCAAGAGCTAAAGGATGAGATAATTCGGCACTTTAACGGCATAGAACCTCCATTATGCCTCAGCGTCATCGAAAATTTGGACCATCGGATGAAGGTCTGCCACCGAGGTCGCGGCGCCCATTTGACCGATATTTTGTTTCATACATAATTGAGTAATACCAATATATCATAATAAAATAAAATTACAATAATTTCCTAAATATTTTGTGTTTTATTCAAAATCAACATCGGCCCTTGAAATTTAACCATATTGTCTATGTTACGTGGTACAAGTATTTCTCAGTTATGTGCAAAGCAACACGTTCCATTGTAATTAACCATATATATATTGTTACGTTTTTATATTAAAGCGTTTTTAATTACCCGTCAATTAAAATACTGTTCGTTTCAATAATGTTAATCTACAATATATTTACTATGACTACACTAATTCACTTTACAACGCCAGAACATTCTTTGACAACCCTTGAAGAATCTACGACCGTTAAGTTATTCATCTAGTGGCTGCCAAGCACATATACACTCACATAGATATATGCTCGCATTACTACAACAACAATAACAATGACATTAGACAATGAGATGAAATGAAATGAGAATAACAAAGCAAAGGGGTTGTTATACTATGAGAGAGTAAGAACTAACATTTCGATATGAAAATAAGCAAACAAAAGAACATAAAAGAAATTTAGGAAAGTACCAGAAAATGAATAGTTGATTCCAACAAGTGAAATTTTATCGTTACAATTTGAAATTTTAAATTAACGGAAACTAATTTAAATAAACTTAAATCTATAGTTATCAAATTCGTAATACTGCCTCCCGCTTAAGCCTGTTCGTCCCGAACAGGCACAGAACCTGTTCCGTAAGGAGCCAATCGTTCCAGATGTACAACTTTCATCTTTGATCTAGGGCTGTCGTCCTTCTGAATCCGGTATACAACATCATTGATCTTCTTGATGACTTTGTATGGGCCTTCCCACTGTGTTTGCAGTTTAGGACACAATCCTTTCTTTCGTTGCGGGTTAAATAGCAGAACCAATTCTTGTTCTTGGAAGCCCTCAGTATTTACAGCACTGATTCGTGAACTTCACCGAAAGTGTTTGGGATGTCGTTTCTGTTTGTTCCATGGCGAGCTCATTAGGTTTAGCGCCGAATATCAGATCTCCAGGCAACTTCAACTCAGTTCCGAATAAAGGGTCAAAATTTGGTCAATATAAACTTGACGTATTTCTTTCAATTTTGCATTTAAAAACCTGAACACCCTTCATTTTGAAGGTGTGTGTGTAGAATGTTGCTCTTATTTTGATTTTGGAATTCACTCTTCAGTTGTCAAAATGCCGTCCAAGCAAGAAGAGCAGCGTATCAAAATTTTGCTCGCGCATCGCGAAAATCCGAGCTACTCGCACGCAAAGCAGGCAAAATCGCTAAAAGTTGCCATATCAACCGTTACAAATGTAATTAAAGTGTTTGGGGAACGTTTGTCGACAGCCAGGAAGTCTGGATCGGGGGGAAATCGATCGGTAGTTTCAAGCGAAACCCTAACCTCTCTCTCCGAGTTGCCGCAAATAAGCTGTGCATCGAGCCAAAAAACGAGCCGGACTATCGACTTACAAGAAGGTAGTGACTCCAAATTGCGATCATAAACAAAATACGACGGCCAAAGCGCAATCCCGGAGGCTGTACACGACGATGCTGACGATGTTTGACTGCGTGGTAATGGACGACGAAACCTACGTCAAAGCCGACTACAAGCAGCTTCCGGGACAGGAGTTTTATACGGCAAAAGGAAGGGGAAAGGTAGCAGATATTTTCAAGCACATAAAACTGTCAAAGTTCGCAAAGAAATATCTGGTTTGGCAACCCATCTGTACCTGTTGCTTGAAAAGCAGCATTTTCATAGCTTCCGGGACTGTCAACCAAGAAATTTACGTGAAAGAGTGTTTGAATAAACGTCTGCTGCCTTTCCTGAAGAAACACGGTTGTTCCGTACTGTTTTGGCCGGATTTGGCATCTTGCCATTACGGTGGTTCCCAAGGATAAGAACAGGTGGTTCCCAAGGATAAGAACCCTCCCAACACGCCAGAGCTCCGCCCAATTGAGAAATACTGGTCTATTGTCAAGCGGAACCTAAAGAAGACCAAAAAACTGCTAAGGACGAGCAGCAGTTCAAGGCAAACTGGCTTTCTGCGGCGAAGAAGGTGGACAAGGTGGCTGTACAAAATCTGATGGCAGGTGTCAAGCGTGAGGCCCGGCAATTCGGATTTGGAAAAGCGAAAGCCTAACTGAATGTTTTTCCTGAATTTTATACTAATTGAACTTGAAAAAGAAATTTAATTTGATTTTTTAAATAAACGATTTCACCGATTTACACGCGTTTTCCCTTGACCAAATTTTGACCGTATCACCCTTTAGAACATTGACCGGTGTTCGAGAGGTGGAATCATGAATGGCAGATCTATAGGACAGCAAAAACTTTGGTATATGCTCGTCCCAGTCCCTCTGGGCGTTGTCCACCAGAGTTTCTTCAAAATTTCTTCCCTGGTCTGAGTGAATCTCGGAAGGCACGCCGTAGCGGCATATCCAATTTTTGTTGACCACATCCACAATCGTTTTTGCCTCTTGGTTTGGAATTGCATACACCTCCGGCCATTTGCTGAAGTAATCCATGACCACAAGGACATAACGGTTTCCAGAATCACTTACTGCGAAAGGGCCTGCCACGTCCATTGCTATTCTTTCAAACGGGGCTCCTGGTCTATACTCTTGCATAAGACCTCGACTTTTCCTTGTTGGACCTTTCGCCTTCATGCACTTCTCGCAATTGGCTACCCATTTAGCAATTGATTTCTGGCATCCAACCGAGTAGAATCGTTTCTTCACTTTCTCGGCTGTTTTGGTTATTCCCAGATTACCTCCACTGGGACCATTATGGAACTCCTCCAAAACGTCTCTTATTTTGGAATCCGCTTTCCCATTTACGTTGCAGGAATCCATTGACTAGAACTAAACTATCCCATTGAGCCCAGTATGATTTCATTAGTGGACTTTCGGCTGTGACGTCTTTCTTGCTGAGTTTCTTATTTTCTTCTTTTGCCGAAATAATTTTTCTCAGAATGGGATCTTTACGTTGCTCTGTTGACCAGTCTGTGCCAGATTCGATGTGTAACTGCCTGACATTTACAACTGTCTTCTTTGGTTCAGCCTTCGAGTAGCGTGTACTTTCTATATTGCAATGCCGTCGTGTCAAAGCTTGATCAATAAATTGTTTGCCACCTTTTCTATTATCCGCAAAATTTAAATTTGTGTCGCTTGGCTTTGTGGTCGCCTTCTTATGATTATTGTTTAATGGAGATGGCGTGATTGACCACGACGTTTTACGCCACGCTTTACATTCCCGGGAAAGATGTCCAGTCTTATCACAGTTATAGCATTTTATTCTAGATTTATTTGCCTGCTGCTTCGTTTCTTGCATTATCTGCCTCAGAGCCTCTTTTATCAATTCAATCACGGATTTTGATACATCTTGCTCGGTCTCCACTATGCGTACATTGTGAATTTGAGGTCGTGCCAGCAATCTCGCAGTCTCTTGTGCAAGTACAAATGTTACAGTTTCTGCGAATGTAGCCTTTTGTGACGCATATGTTGCACATTTTATATCTGGGTCTCGAATTCCATTGACGAAGGTCTCAATCTTGATGCGGTCCACAAGAGGATGACTCTCAGCTGGGTATGTCAAAAGCACTAGCCGCTCAACTTCTGTTGCGAAATCTTGTAGGGTTTCATTCGATTTCTAGATTCTCCTTCTCAATTCCATTCTAAATATGTCCTGCTTGTGCTCTCCACAATACTTGCGTTGAAGTGCCGCTATTACTTCATTATAGTTATTTCTAGAAGCAGCGGGAATGCTTTGTATCACATCAGCAGCATTGCCCTTTAATGTCAATAGAAGTTAATTTGCTTTATCATTGTCATTCCACAAATTTCTACAAGCAACCATTTCGAATTGGAATTTGAAGACATCAAATGACGTTGACCCATCGAAAACAGGAGTTTTGATTTTTGAGCCCTCGATGACGCGCACTGGACCACCTTTTATTTCCAACTGTGACATTTTTTTTTTCTCGATGTGTAGAAACTTCTCATCATGAACCATAAATTTCTCATCCGCGGAACGAACTTTCTTATCCAATTCCACAATTTGATTTTCTATATGGTCCACACGTTTCTCCATGCCTTCAGAAATTTGTTGTAGTTTTTCATTGAGAATTCTAGAATATTCGTCGAATTTTTCTTCCAATTTTCTAGAACTTGCTTCCATTTGTAGGGCATTTTCTTCCAGCAATTTTCTAGAATTTTCTTCCATTTTTCTAGAATTTGCTTCCATTTGTAGGGCATTTTCTTTCAGCAATTTTCTAGAATTTTCTTCCATTTTTCTAGAATTCTCATCCATGATTTTTCTAGAGTTTTCTTCCATCATTTTGCTCAAAACATTGAGCATTGATGTGTAATCCACAACACTCGAAGCCACAGACGGAGTTTCTACATTACTGGTATTGACGAGTATTGATTCATCAATGTCTTCCTTATAATCAAACTCATGCGTCGCAATGTCCATATTACGCCGTTCAAACTCTTCCAGTAGACGCTTTTGAAGCTGGGCCTTATTGCCTGTTGTCGGCAGCTCCAGTTTGTTCAATTCCTTTTTTAAGTCTTCCACACGAAGCTCATTAAACTTCATTGTAGATTTTTTTCCGTTATTTCACTTCCGACACCAATTGTTACATTTTTATATTTAGGTGTTTTTAATTACACCCAGAAAACAAATTCGTTGCCTCAACCGAATTATTTGCCAACCGAAAGCAGGTGGTTCCATCAACTATCAATGATATCTGTCAGCACAGCTAACATTTGGCAATTGTAACTACATGATAGTATGTCGCAATTTCATATTAATTGTTTTGTTTGTTGGTGCAACCGCCCTCGATTTTCTTTACTATTATCCTAACCAAATTCCAATATCAAATGAAAGGGCAGATTATATTGAGATTTTATTAATTTATTACAAGATTTACAATCATAACAAACTACGAAAATAAATACAAAAGGTGCTAACAACAAAGGATTTTGATCTACATATATGTGAGATCAATTTACATTACAATTTACAATTTTTTATAGGTAATGTTTGTATACCAACAGATGGTTATTAGGTTGCAATTACAGAACCTAATTCAATATATACTTGCCAGAAATTTCTTCCTTAAGCCTCTAGATATAAATACAAATCGACTTAGACTCGTCCTGTATTCTTAATACAATAAAAAAAAGCTCGCTTGCCGTAAAAAGTATTTGTGTTTGTTGGTGTATGAAGCCTGCAATTTTTATGGAAACTTTTTTAATATTCCTTTTTTATAAATCGGTGCGATACTTACCTGAAGGCAATTTCTTTTCTATGGGATAAACTTTATTCAATGTATTGCGGACTATTATCAAGTAAATGCTGTTTCCCGTTTTGCAAATTTTTTAGCGTCATACCATTTACCATGTCGATGTTGATATAAATATTTATTTGTTGCAACAACTACCTAACGCCCGTCCTATATATGAACTAAGATTCTATTAGTATACTCAACTTTTGGTTGTACCAGCCATTTGTTGATTCCCATGATGTAGGTCTCACTATGCTGGTGGTTAGCTCAACAATTTTATGCAGCATAAAACCAAATTTATCGGCATTGGTTATTGTAACCAATTGAATGGTTATGGGAATTTCGTTTTGATCCTGTGAACTTTTTTATGGTCGTGCTGGATGTATAATGAGGAAAATAATCAAAACATTGTTCTTGTAACAAAAAATAAGTTACTGACATCATTTCCTCATTGTAATTATCGAATTGCAACCATTTCTCTGGGTGTACCCGTCAATTAAAATACTGTTCGTTTCAATAACGTTAATCTACAATTTATTTACTATCTGTCTGTTCATGAAACACAAAATCGACTCGAGACGATTCGTTCGTCTAGATTGAAATTAAAATAACATTAGATATATTTGCTAGAAAATCCTGAAATTTGTCATGAACTCATTATTTATGATTTACAATGGAATGCGGACACAATAGCGATTCCACAGATTCTAGCTTTCAAGATATCAATATGTGATTTTTAACGATTCGTTCGTCTCGAGAAATTCCACGAACAGGCAGTATGACTTTACACTAATTCACTTTACAATTCGTACACACTAATGTTATTCGTTTGACGCTTTAATTAAGACTGAGCGCTTTTATATATGACGGTTTGACGAGAATATTCTGGCAGCACTACAATATTCTGGCAACGCCAGAACATCCTTTGTAACAATCCTCAAATTCGTAACAATATGTATTGTTACGTTTTTATATTGAGGCGTATTTAAGTACCCGATAATTAAAACACAGTTCTTTTCAAATAACGACAATCTACAATTTATTTGTTTAATTGATTGGTTTCACTTATTTGCTCTACGATGTGTACTGTATAAACTGTAGCTTACGACTGACTTGACTGCTCCCTCCGCCAGGGGCTTATATACCGTGATTTGACGATTTCGAAAATTCTGGATAGTCTGGCCTACAACCATCTAGAACTATCTAGATACAATTTATCTAACACCACATATTCAACTGGTTATCTTCCTTGCCTACAGCCATCTGGAATGTTCTATTGGCGTTATTGTACAGGTGATATGGCACACATACTTTTAGGCTTATGCTAATAATCTACTAGATTAGGTAGATGTCGTGCAGGCATAACATAAGTGATTATGGTCATATTACTACAATTATAACAATAAGTAAAACAAAAGGCGTTACTTTTACAATGAACGATTGGAAAACACAAAAGATGTTTAGGAAAGTACTAGAAAATAAAGAAATGACTCTAACAAGTTATGACGTAATTTTATCGTTACAATTTGAAATTTAAATTAACGTAAACTAATTTAAATAAATTTAAGTCTAGAAATATCACATTCGTAACAGTATGTATGTCACACACTTACCTTAACTTTATCCCTTCAGTTTAACAAACCGAAAATATATAGAGTGGAGAATAACTGTTCTTTATTTTTCTTAAACTGCATGTTGTACATGTAGTACTCTATGCAGTTTTTTTATCGCAATGTACT
The DNA here is from genome assembly GCF_050003625.1 of Haematobia irritans. Classification (NCBI taxonomy): domain Eukaryota; kingdom Metazoa; phylum Arthropoda; class Insecta; order Diptera; family Muscidae; genus Haematobia; species Haematobia irritans. The sequence goes on along the minus strand of NC_134398.1, from coordinate 68,933,005 downwards.
CGACGTGATCACTCTGAGTACTTCAATAAGAGCGATCAGAGTAGCAACAAGAAGTTAATCGTAGCTTGTGGTGTTCATTAAAATGTGTACCTATTGTTTTGCGACTCTCTTAAATAGATGTACTCATGTAGCAAGTACACGTGTACTCTGCATATACAAATAGAATTGTGCAGACCTCTAACTATTATATACCGAGATAAGCTTAGTACTATGTTCGTTTCTTCGAAAAATGAATATTTTTTATTTTTTATTTATTTTATTTATATTTGAAAACCAACACAACAAGAAGTACTCTTATATGTGAAAGTGTTAGACGCATTGGAGTAAAATGCAATATTAGGATATTTAACTTAACTTAATATAGATATGAATATGGATACACAAATTTAATTAAATAATTTATAGAGTTCAGTTTTAAAAGATGTAGAGTTGCTTATGCGCTGTATGTTTGGAGGTAGTTCATTCCAGAGACGTTTGTAGAGGGAAGAAATTGTCTTTCTGAATTTAGACATACCTTCTACACCCTCACAAAAAATCGCCTCTGTAACATATACTCCCAAACATATTTTGCTTCAAGCATATACATTTTTGGGTATTGCCCAAACATTTATATGTTTGATCTCTTCCAATATATAATATGTTTGAAAGCATATTGGTCTAAACAATATATGTTTGGGTAGTCTAAGTTCCAAACATTTTGTATTTTTGCATCCAAATTCAATAATGTTGTCTTCCAAAAAACAATATGTTTTTATGTGAACATATAATATGTTTGGAATCATTTTGCACCCAAAAATATTATATGCTTAAAAAAAATCTTCCAAACAATATTGTGCTCAAAATTTTATTTATTTATTTATATATTTACAATCATAATGAATTATGAAAATAAACAGGTAATATAGGTGCTAACAACATAGGTTTTCGACCTGAATGCTCAAAATTTTGTTTCTGCCTAATTGTATATTCCCCCACATCTTTCTCACTTCCACGAGATTTTTTAGTTCTTAGCACCTTTTTCTGCAATACAAACATTGTAGAAGAAATTATTCAATTTTATTTTATTTTTTTTATTTTAAATTTACCTTTTGCCGGACGGGGATTCGAACAGCGGACCACACAGTTTGTAAGGATCAAAGAAGTAGCTGATCAATTGCCCAAGGAAAAATAAAATGTTAATTTTGTAATAACAAGCAACAACCACGAACTTAATTCAATATCGCTCCCTGTTAAATAGCGCTCCAAGCTACTAAACACATATATGTTTATAGGCTATTTCTAAATTAATATATGTTTGCATCCAAGCATATTATATTTAAAAACATTTTATGTCCCAAACATAATATGTTCTAACATATTAACATATATGTCCCAAACATGTTATGCTAGTTTATGAACATTATATGCTTGCACTCAAAAATATTGTGTTTAAAAATTTGTGTTCCAAACATATAATGTTTATAGCCAAACATATGAAAAACAGTCTTTTTTATCCGTGTAGGTGTTATAAGTTTCATTCCTCTCTGTGAGCGAGCAAATTTCAGTCGGTTAAATAAGTATTCAGGTTCACCAGTGTTTATGATATTATGTAGCAGAACGAGGCTTTTTATATTCAAATAATTTTTAAACGACACATTAAATATTTGATGTGTATATTGTGATATACTTTCGTACCGTTTCCGATTGTATAGGTAACTAGTTATGTCATTGATGATAACTTGAAGTCTGTGACTATCGTTGTAGTTACAGCTACCGAAGATTTAACTGCCATATAAAAGAGTAGGGATTAACTAATGGTGTTTTCTTTTCTTGTAAAAAAATGCGCATTTTTATGCATTTTGCCCGGAAAATGTACTTTTTAGGTTCTTTTCTAAAAAAACAGGCAAAAGTGCGAGATTACGGGCATTTTCAGCACTGCCAACAAACGAGAGTGCTACGATTGCCCTGAGAAACAGAGTTGCATATTCTGTTGATTGTGACGTGAAAAACACATTTTCTCACATATTTTCTTAGCTGTCAAAAAATTCAAAAAATTATTAATTTTAAAATGGAAAATAAAGACATGACTTTACTAGTGGCGCGTGTTGCCTTATGTTCTTAAAATATTTAAACAGTTTTCCTTTTTGCTGGTCGAGCTTAGAATGTAAGAAAAATGGGGCTTAGCTCGCCGGATCGGGGAGGGTCCTTGACCTAACTAAAAGGATTCTTAGCAACAACAGAAATCAAAAATATATACATTCTAAGACTTAAAATCATTTTGGCCTAAATATGAAAAAATCGAAATAACCCGCAACCGATGACATTTGGTATATATCTGTATATGGGCGAAAGCTGTTTTTATCGCCAGGACGCTTTTATCAAAACCCACCCTCTACTCTAAATGAATTACGCGCCCGAAATATTTTATTATTCATTTCCCTAAACTGTTTTGAATAAATTTACTTTACCTCATTACATATTACCTTGCAATACACCATTCCCAATTAGAAGAAATTTATCTCATTTCTGTACAATTCAAATTTATACACATTTATTAAAATAATTCATTTTTAAACCTAACAATAAATGTCGTTATATTTTATGTATGAATTCCCAAAATAAGAATTTAATCGAACGTATATTTCTATATACCAAAATGTATGTTAATTCATATAACCAATTTGTTAAATGTAAAAAAATAAAGCGCTTGACTTACATTTTTAGATCCTCTGTTGAGGATAGCGATGATCTGTAATAGATGGACATGATATGGGCAAAAACAAAATCTTCAAATATCATATTGCTTTCAACGATGTATTGAGCTCAATCCATACGTGTTCTGTAAAAGATTTCAAAATATAGATGTAAATAAAATATGCCACCAAATGTAATCATATCATTAATTTCATGTAATTTCAATGTAATTTCTTCAACATAGGTATCCCTACAATCCATTATGATTCAGGGCTATGTAAAGAATTTACATAGTAAATTCAGTCATGCACTTTTTGTTGTTTTGTTTGTTTCTTTGTTATGAAAGAATATTATGTTAAGTATAAATATCACTTAAGCCATTAAAGCAATGACTATCAAACTTAAATGTTACACTAAGATGAGAGAGCTTAAATTATGTTACAATTAATGTTAGTTTTAATTCATAAAATTTAACATAGCAGATGTAAAAAAAAAGAAAACTTAGCAGAGTAGTTTCTCAATTCTCTTCCGACTCCATTCGGAACAGAGCATTGACTTAATCAAACTATAGGGTAAATTGTTTGTGTTGAATGGAATGCACATGCTGCGTAGTTGTTGGTGTAAATTATGAGAAGACTTTCATTCTTCTTTTATGTTCATTGATCTCCAAATTAAAAGGTAATACGCAATATCCAATTTTTTTGGCAATTTTGTTACTTCTCCACAACAAGACAATTATTTGGAATTTCAATTTTAAGGGCAGGAAGGCCTTGGGCCTATAGAAGGCCTTGACAATTTTATAATTTTCAGGTATTTTTGTATAGATTTTTTTTTTTTTGATTTTCCAAAAAAAGTGGTAAGAAATAATTGGCGTATCACTTCCAAAATTTTATCTTGCTTGGGTATTAATTCGTATTTTTTTGCGCTTATTGTTTTACATCAATGCAGGCGATCACTTTGAGTTTGGGTTATCCAAAGACATAAATCTTTGGACCACATACTTAAAATTCCTTTAACTCGCGTGATAAAGTTTAATTTTTTGCAGCTTAAAATTTGTGTATATCTTAACCACAAGTGGATTGCTTTGAATTAATACTTTTCTGTTTTAATTAACTTCACAGCTCGGCAATCGTAAACTTTTGAGTAAGAAAAATATAGAAGTTTATACTTTGACGTGTAAAAGAGGAAAAAAACGAACCGGAACACGAGTTATTTATGAATGACATTTGACCAATCATATGATATTTCATCTTCGGAACAGTTGATGCTAATCATTTACACTGATTAGATAGATAGATACCTGCAGAGCGTTATTTTTGAATTTTTATTTAATAAATGTTCATTATTTTCATTGAAATAAAAATACGTAATTATGGAAATTTTTAGTGTTGGACACACGCCTCAAAAATTTTTATAGATATATTTTGTTCTATGTAGATAAAAAAATTGGACTAAAAAACTGTAACAAACCTTCTTTGAAAACCGAAATGCTGAGGTTGGAAATAAGGAAAAATAGTTTTTTTTTTTTTTTTTTTTTGTGGGGCTCGACTACACCCTGAGATTCCAAATAGCCGGGCTAATATCACCATTCAAGTTCAGAAATTAAATCGCTTTTATGTCTTTAGCGTGAAAAAGGCCAATATATTTGCCATTTAAGGTTTCTAAATGGTAAAGTGAAGATCCCTGCCTTTTGCGTATTCTACATTTCAGATATGGTGGTAATAATTTCGCATTGACACCTTTGATTAAGTCACTTTGGGTACGATTTTTCCTGAATACTTCCTGCCCTTCCTTAAACTGAATATCCTTGCATCGTATATTGTAAACTTTTGAAGCTTTTTCGTGCGCTATGATCAAATTTTCGCGAATTTTGTCGTGTATCATGCCAATTTTGGTGTCATTAGGTACAAAGTTTATCTGGTTGTCCTGTATCGATTCTAATCGTTCTAAGATGGGGTATGCAGACCCATGCTGTACCATATTGGTCCCAAATAAGCCAAAATAAGGAGAACACTTCAAAGATTCGTGGTAGTCACTTCGTAAAATACTGGCTATCTTTGACACATATTGGTCCCAGTTAGATTGTTTCTCTTTTATCATAACCCTCAATTTTACTAAAAATTCGCGGTTGGTTCGTTCAGAACAATTAGCCTGTGGAGAATATAAGGCTGTTTTTATATGCGTTATGCCATAGGCCTTTAGAAAATCAACCATTTGAGATGATACAAATTGTTTGCCATTATCCGTATGTATATATTGTGCCACCCCAAACTGGTGAAAAATATTTTCCTCAACGTAAGATATAATAGCCGCCGAGGTTGCCTTTTTCAGTGGTTTGAGAAAAATATATTTTGTGAAGTGGTCTAAAGCTACAAAAACCATACTATTGCCCTGCCTAGTTCGTGGATATGGACCTAAAAGATCCATATAGATACGCTGGAATGGGCGTTCTGTTTTCATCTGATGCCCCATAGGGGGTTTCAAAATCTGATTTGTAGGTTTCACAGATTTACACGTATCACAATCAGCCACAAACATTTTGACATCTTTGGCCATTTTAGGCCAGAAATATTTTTCTCGTATTCTGTTTAGAGTTTTTGCAAAACCACCGTGACATGAGTTAAAGATATGACAATTTCTTATAACCTCATCTCTCATTCCTCGGGGCAACCATAAACGCCATAATAAATCTTCCTCCTCACATTCCCCTTTTCTGAATTTCACCCTCTGATAAACGAATCCATCGGAAATACAAGTATCTGGAAAATTGTCCCGAAATTGTTCAATTTTGTCTTTAAGGTCATTATATTCCGTCGATGAAAAATGATTAGAATTCAAGTCAATTTCAAATGGCATTTCTGTCTCTATTTCCTCCACGTCATGCACTCTCGAAAGGGCATCTGGCACAATATTAGCAGAGCCTTTTCGATATTCGACTTCAAAATCAAAAGACTGCAGCTTAAGACTCCACCGACCTAGTCTTCCGGATAAGTCCTTTTGTGACATGAGCCATCGTAAACTACTATGGTCGGTGATAATCTTAAACTGAAGACCCTCGACATAGGGTCGAAATCGTTTAAGACACACTATTGCGGCCAAACACTCAAGCTCAGTCACTGTGTAATTTTTTTGCGCCTTGTTAAGTTTTTGAGACACATACGCTATGGGGTGCTCCTGCCCGGTACAATCTGTCTGAACTAATACACCGCCTACTCCTACTCTCGAGGCATCACATTGTATAGTAAATGGTCTAGAAAAGTCCGGTTGACTCAATACAGGGGCCGTTGTAAGGGCCTCTTTTAATCGTGTGAAAGCTAACTCCGCCTCTGGTGTTATTCTAAATTTCTCGGTTTTCTTTAGACAGTCGGTCAGTGGTGCAGATAACTCGGCGTAATTGGAAATAAATTGACGGTACCAACCGGTCATGCCTATGAATCTTCTAATCTGTCGTGCAGTCTTCGGTAAGGGAAATTTAGTTATCGCCTCTACTTTTTCTTGGTTAGTTCGAAGAGTACCCTGGCCAACTATGTATCCTAAATATTTTATTTCTTTCTGGCAAAATCGACTCTTCTCGACGTTTATAGTCAAATTAGCATAATTCAAACATTTTGCAACTTCCCTTAACACACTTAAATGGGTATCGAAATCTGATGTGCAGACTAAAAGATCGTCTAGATATATAAATACTTTTTCACGTAGACGACTGGGTATTACTTTATCCATTAGTCTGCTCATTCTTTGTGCAGCATTGCAGAGACCGAAAGGCATTACTGTATATTGGTACAGTGGCCTTCCAGGTACTGCAAATGCCGTTTTTTCTTTTGAACTCTCATCTAAGGGTATTTGCCAATAAGCATCTTTAAGGTCAATGCCCGAGATATAGTGAGTGTCCTGTAGTCTACTTAAAAGTCCATTTATGTGTGGCAAGGGATATGCGTCTTTCTTTGTCAATTCATTAAGCTTACGCGAGTCGAGACAGAGCCTATTCTTCCCAGGTTTTCTGACCAAAACAATAGGGCTACAATAAGGGCTGTTACTCTCCTCAATAACGCCTAAATAAAGCATCCGATCCAGCTCAGCATAAGCCTCCTGTTGTCGAGGCGGAGACATCGGATAATGCTTAATTTTGAATGGCGGAGAATTCCCCGTATCGATGTTATGAGTCTCTAGGCTAGTGCGACCTAAACCTAATTTTGAAAATGATGGGAATTCATCGATAACTTTTGACAATTCTAATTTTTGTCGAGAATTCAGAATATGAAATGATTCTGTGTCATCAGATTGAGAATTGGAACCTGTAGAAATCTCAGACAGAAAAATTTGAGGAGCAATATCAAAAATCTTCCAAAAATTAACCCCAAGATATACCTTTTGCCTCAAAGAAGGTGCTATGTAAAATAAAACATTTCTGGTTGTATTTTTATAAGTAACAGGTATTTCAGTGTAACCTATAATATCCTGTCTACTGCCATCAGCCGTTTTCAAGGTACTGCTAAATTTCGCAATTTGCGCGTTACACTTTTCTATTATATCCTGGCTGTTCATTCCCAATACGCTTATCGATGCACCTGAATCCAACAACCCATAAACTACTATTCCACCTAGTCTTATTTTTGCATATGGTCTCTCATCACCACCATCATCGATAACTGCGGATTCTATTATCTTTTTAAATCCTCGTCGTTTCCTAAATCTTTCCCTACATTTCTCTATACGCTTCGATAGACCATTACCAAAAATTCTATTCCGTGTCTCTATATATTTCATTTTCCTCTCATGAAGAGACAAATTATAAGTTCTCCTAGTCTCTTTAGTTACATTTATATCTTTATCCAATTGTGTCTCCCTTCGTAATAAATTCACATGATTTAATTCTTTGTCATTATTCAATACCGAGGGGTTTTTGGTTTCGAACGAAGTTCCCTCTAGTCTTCGTTCCTGTTCTTGTTTCCCGAGTGATTTTTACATAGCGGGGTAGTTACACCTTTTGCACCACAACGGTAACAAAATAAATTACGTTTATCAGACGGACAATCATAAAACGAATGGCCCATTAAATCGCAATTCCAGCACTGGAATTTGGAAAAATCAATCGGCCTTTTGGAATGATAATGTTTGTATGCTATATCTGCTATATCACCCATATCTGGTAATGCATCTGTATCCTCAGAAGAGTACATTTCGGCCACAAAACGCTTTGGCTGGCGAAGTTGACTCTGACGGCCCAAAAATGCTTCGGCCTTTCTAGCCGCTGCTCTAAGATGGTCCAAGCTAAAAATGTCAGATGAGAACAGTAAAGACCCTAATGACTCCTTTGCATTATTTTTTTATAAGTTCGATTATTTTCGGCTCTTTCATTGGTTCATCCAATCTACTATTCATATCTACTATAGCTGTAAAATAGTCATCGAAACTTTCTTTATGTCCCTGATGTTTCTGAACCATTCTAACTATCTTATCGCAGTCATTTTCTGACCTAGAAAACTCCTTCACAATAGCCGTTGTTAAGTCATCATAAGTAGCATCAGGATGTTGCCTAGAATAAAACCAAAACCACGACTCTGCTTTCCCTTTTAACAGTACATTAAAACATGCCAATACTTGTTCGGGTGTATACTTATTTCTTTTACGCAAAGTATCTATCTTAAAGAGAAAGTCTTCTACGTCTTCCGTTCCGTCAAAATAAACATTCCATTTGTCCATTGAAATTGGTTTAATAACATTGGGAGCGCTCAAAGTTTCACCTAACATCGAAGAATTTGGCTGTGACACATTTCTTTGGCCTCTATGTGTATGACAATCTTGAGATGTATTAGATATACGAGAAACATTAGTATTATGGTCATTTGGTTGATTACTATCAACCGTTTCGCTTAAAGTTCGTCTTAGATTACTCACTTCCTCCAAATACAAACGATGATTTAAAGACATTACCCTCTCTAACATGGCCTCTAATCCATCTAGATTGGTCATATTGTTACTGCCCGAGTTGGAAGCGGTGGCTCCTACTTCACCTGCTACTTGATTAGGATTATCTGGCATTATGCTCTCTTTTTGACTTACTATTACATCGATCAGGTTACCCCTGCTTCTTGTCCGATTCGCGATAGGACTAATATCTAATCTAGGTCTAATGACGGAAGGATTTTGAAATTCCCCTTCTTCGTCTATAGTGTAATTTACTTCGGTGTCACTTAATGAATCTTCCAACTTATTTAGCCTTCTTGACTTACGTCTTCTACTTGACATAACCGAGTCTCAATTTTCAAAAAAAAAAATTATAAAAAATTAGATGTGAACGATATCATTAATTTTGTGGGAATGGTATACTGCATTTTCAAGGTAATACTTAAATTGGTATGTAAAAGCTATTAATATATTTCAAAGATATTTACCAAGAACATCGCCCTCCTACAGAAAACAAATACTTGAAATTTAATTTGAATTTTCTAAAATATCGCTAAAGTTTATCCTTATTTAAACCGAATAAACACTTGACTGACATTTAAGAAAATAGGAAAAATACTATTGACTCTAAATTGTAAATGTGGTTATCTTTCAGCTGTCACAAGATTAAAAAAAAAATTACGCTATCTTTTAAAATCCGACTAACAAACTTTCGAAAACCGTAGACTTTTCTGCTGCTTCAAATTGAAGTTTACATTCTTCAATTGGTATGCACAAAAGTAAAATAAACATTGTGGGAAAGTAAATTGCATCATACGGGCAGAATATCATAGCATATCCTGATCCTGGTCTAACCTACTAAACTTGAAAAATCTCGAATTCGGCTAAAAGCGAACACGTTGGGCGCCATCTCTTTTGTTGCCTTATGTTCTTAAAATATTTAAACAGTTTTCCTTTTTGCTGGTCGAGCTTAGAATGTAAGAAAAATGGGGCTTAGCTCGCCGGATCGGGGAGGGTCCTTGACCTAACTAAAAGGATTCTTAGCAACAACAGAAATCAAAAATATATACATTCTAAGACTTAAAATCATTTTGGCCTAAATATGAAAAAATCGAAATAACCCGCAACCGATGACATTTGGTATATATCTGTATATGGGCGAAAGCTGTTTTTATCGCCAGGACGCTTTTATCAAAACCCACCCTCTACTCTAAATGAATTACGCGCCCGAAATATTTTATTATTCATTTCCCTAAACTGTTTTGAATAAATTTACTTTACCTCATTACATATTACCTTGCAATACACCATTCCCAATTAGAAGAAATTTATCTCATTTCTGTACAATTCAAATTTATACACATTTATTAAAATAATTCATTTTTAAACCTAACAATAAATGTCGTTATATTTTATGTATGAATTCCCAAAATAAGAATTTAATCGAACGTATATTTCTATATACCAAAATGTATGTTAATTCATATAACCAATTTGTTAAATGTAAAAAAATAAAGCGCTTGACTTACATTTTTAGATCCTCTGTTGAGGATAGCGATGATCTGTAATAGATGGACATGATATGGGCAAAAACAAAATCTTCAAATATCATATTGCTTTCAACGATGTATTGAGCTCAATCCATACGTGTTCTGTAAAAGATTTCAAAATATAGATGTAAATAAAATATGCCACCAAATGTAATCATATCATTAATTTCATGTAATTTCAATGTAATTTCTTCAACATAGGTATCCCTACAATCCATTATGATTCAGGGCTATGTAAAGAATTTACATAGTAAATTCAGTCATGCACTTTTTGTTGTTTTGTTTGTTTCTTTGTTATGAAAGAATATTATGTTAAGTATAAATATCACTTAAGCCATTAAAGCAATGACTATCAAACTTAAATGTTACACTAAGATGAGAGAGCTTAAATTATGTTACAATTAATGTTAGTTTTAATTCATAAAATTTAACATAGCAGATGTAAAAAAAAAGAAAACTTAGCAGAGTAGTTTCTCAATTCTCTTCCGACTCCATTCGGAACAGAGCATTGACTTAATCAAACTATAGGGTAAATTGTTTGTGTTGAATGGAATGCACATGCTGCGTAGTTGTTGGTGTAAATTATGAGAAGACTTTCATTCTTCTTTTATGTTCATTGATCTCCAAATTAAAAGGTAATACGCAATATCCAATTTTTTTGGCAATTTTGTTACTTCTCCACAACAAGACAATTATTTGGAATTTCAATTTTAAGGGCAGGAAGGCCTTGGGCCTATAGAAGGCCTTGACAATTTTATAATTTTCAGGTATTTTTGTATAGATTTTTTTTTTTTTGATTTTCCAAAAAAAGTGGTAAGAAATAATTGGCGTATCACTTCCAAAATTTTATCTTGCTTGGGTATTAATTCGTATTTTTTTGCGCTTATTGTTTTACATCAATGCAGGCGATCACTTTGAGTTTGGGTTATCCAAAGACATAAATCTTTGGACCACATACTTAAAATTCCTTTAACTCGCGTGATAAAGTTTAATTTTTTGCAGCTTAAAATTTGTGTATATCTTAACCACAAGTGGATTGCTTTGAATTAATACTTTTCTGTTTTAATTAACTTCACAGCTCGGCAATCGTAAACTTTTGAGTAAGAAAAATATAGAAGTTTATACTTTGACGTGTAAAAGAGGAAAAAAACGAACCGGAACACGAGTTATTTATGAATGACATTTGACCAATCATATGATATTTCATCTTCGGAACAGTTGATGCTAATCATTTACACTGATTAGATAGATAGATACCTGCAGAGCGTTATTTTTGAATTTTTATTTAATAAATGTTCATTATTTTCATTGAAATAAAAATACGTAATTATGGAAATTTTTAGTGTTGGACACACGCCTCAAAAATTTTTATAGATATATTTTGTTCTATGTAGATAAAAAAATTGGACTAAAAAACTGTAACACGCGACATATAATCGACGAATTATTAGATTCGTCATCATCATCCGATGATGAAGAAACCATAGCAATATTACAGCCAGAAAGAAAGGTTCATTGCCGAGTACATAATTTTGTGGAGAATGTCATTCATGTGTATTCAGATGCAGAGGTAGTTAAGGTCATCAATGCAGTACATACATCAACATTAAATGTATTTCTAGTTTAAAAACAACTTCCGCGTAAGTCGTCAAAGTGTCGCATACCTAATGGAACGTTTTGAGTCTGTTGTAATTGAGCGCTCGTACCAAGGAGGAAGACCTCAAACCAACGTAGAGAAACAATTGTAAGCATTTTTATGGTAAGTTCTTCTTGGCACTTACCCTACCAGTATTCAAAACATTTCAAACTAGGTTCTGTGGCAACAAAACCACTATCAGGGAAGTGGCAAATTTGTTTGATATGAGCCGATCTTGTACCCATCGCTCTATTAGCAATGTTTTGGAATTTATGACAAATGTCATAGCTCCGGAAGTAACAAAATTTCCACGAATTCCTGAAGAGAAGGACACCATTGCTACTGAGTTTGAAAAGGCTTGTCTGTCAATAGTATCTGCAATGTAGACTAAAATGAAAATTTTCAGGTTTCTGGTATTCCTTATGTTTTGGGCTGCATCGATGGGAGCTACATATCTGTAAGGACACCGAAACATAAGATACGATCTACTTACGCCAATAGACACGATAAAATTTCTATCACAATGCAGGGCATTTGTGACGCTAAGATGTGTTTACCGGTGTTCCAAGCAAAATACATGATTCTAGAGTTTTAAAATTATCATTTATTTCGAAAGAATTGGCAAACATATGTGGCAACAAGTACTATCTCTTAGGAGACTCCGCCTACCCGTTGCGCGAATATCTTCTTATTCCTTATCGTGATTATGGAAATCTAACAGAATCGGAAAAGCTCTATAATTTGAAGTTAAAATTGAGTTAAAATTGAAAATGCGTTTGGTGTTTTAAAGAGCAGGTTCCGGCAGCTAATGCGTTTAGATTTTCATAATGTCGATAAAATGGCAAAATTTATATTAGCATGTTGTGCTCTGCATAACATTTGTATCGACAGATGTGACCTTTATGACGAAAATGTCCCAGAGATACCAGTGGAAACTGCGGACAAATATTCCGATGAAAATCAACGCGATATCTTATTATCACAGTTGGGACATATTCGGAGAAATGATTTAAAGGACTATTTGTTTAATTCAAATTTTTAATTTTTATTGTGAAATGGTTTGTACTAAAGAATAGTTTATGCTAACTATATACTACATAATATAAATAAAATAACATGTAGTATAGTGTAATTCATTTATACATATTAGAAAGTAATAAAACAAAAAAAAATAAAACGTTACATAGAAACTCAAAATTTAATTTTGATCAAAGGTACTGAGTTCATAATTATATTCTAGAAACATTTGGTAAATTTTTTTCACGAATGCAATTTTTTTAAATAACAATTCATGTATTAACATCATTCACTGTGAGAAAAGTCTGCAATGGCTTTCATATCGAGAAAAATCTTTGATTCACTTCAAGGTATCCTTTTGAATGCATATCAATGGAAAAATTTTTACCAAATGCTTATTACTATTTTATATTAAACTGCTTCAAAATTGTACTCAATTTCATTTTGTTCGGAGATTCTAAGCAAAATAGTTTGCATTGTATTCACTGCCTCCATTTTTTCCTTGTGACGACGTTCCTTAGCTTCCTCTTTCATATTTGCAATTTCCAATAAGGTGTCATGTATGGTCTTTTTGGAGCCATTCTCGTAATTTTTGTTTTTATTTTCCTTTTTTACATACTTTTGGCTACTCAACTGAACTTCCGGCTCCAAGGAATCGTCAAGAGAACAAATATTTTCCAGTTCTTTTTCAAAGTCAACGCGCTGGCGCTTAGCCCCAGAAGTGTTGTTGTTTTCAATAGCAATCTTTTTTCTTTTTAAAACTGTTTTGTATCGTTCCTCGCATTGCTTTGGAGTTTTTGTAGGTATATCCTCCGATATTTTTGACCACATAGCCTTCTTATTCTTAAATTTTTTCATTGTTCCTATTTCTGGCATGTATTTCCCATAGAGGTCAAGCATCATCCGTGTCTCGCCATCAGTCCAAACTAATAATAAGCATGTGTTTATATTGAAATACAAAATTGCATTTGTGTAGTTTGTAACACTTACCTTGTACTTGTTTAAATGATTGTGGACTAATTTCAATGTTTTCATCCATATTTTATACAAAACAGATTTACGGATGAGATGTGAATGTTGTTAATATTTTACTGTCTATTTTTTTATTTTATTTCATTTTACGTTTGCCCTGTTTGCTCCTTTGAATTCTTTTCAGCCCATTCAAATGATAGCACTTTTTTAGGTTGCTGGCAACATTTTAAAAATGCGTATTCTATACAGACAAAATGAAGGCAAAACACTTTTTTCAGAAAAGAAAACCAAAGATAATTGAGTATAACAAGATTAAGCATTGTGCTCTTATAAAGAGAAAACAAATGTCAAGATGTAGAGGGCTATGAGAAAAAAATTGTTTTATTTGTCAATTTTTTCCAAAGCAGCTCTGCCCAGGAATAAATTTAAACGGCAATATTCACATAAAACCATAATGAATATTCGCTTTAATATACACATACGTTTTATTTTAATTTTCTACAATCGTTTTGGTATTGCTTTTGTTTACGTCGGAAAATATCAAACACAAATGTTATGATATTTTCCGACGTAAACGGCAGTACATTTGGGAGACACGTCGACGCAAACTTCATGATATTTTGTTGGCAGAGTCCTCTGGTGTTTCAGTTTTGCTATGACAAGACTGCATCTTCTTCTCAATTATCTTTGAGAAAACACCATAAGATTTTGCCAGCAACATTCGAATCTCAAAAGGTGTGCTCATGCGTACAGCCCATAAATTTCGTAGCATCCCAATATCTTCATCTATCTCTGTAAATAGGGTCTCAAACCCAGGGATGTTAACTTATTTATGCCTATTTTTCGTGCGAAAAAATACAGGGTTGTATAAATATGTGTCTGAAAATACTCAAAACAAACATATCGCATTTATTCCGCGCTAACGTTTTTTTAAATGGAGTATAACAGTTTTTCGTGCGAAAACGTGATCTTAGTCTTGACTACAACCAAAGTGCTCATAGTCTTGACTACAACCATCTAGAACATTCTACAAGTAGCCGGAACAATAAGAATAGTATAAGAATAAATAACAAAAGGGGTTACTTTACAATGAGGGATTGAGATACGAAGAACACAAAAGGTGTTTAGGAAAGTACTAGAATATAAAGATGATTCTAACAGGAGATGATCAAAACATTGTTACGAATTTGATAATTATTGATTTAAGTTTATTTAAATTAGTTTCCGTCAATTACCAAATTTCAAATTGTAACGATAAAATTTCGTTACCACTTGTTAGAATCATCTATTCATTTTCTGGTACTTTCCTAAATTTCTCTTATGTTCTTTTGTTTGCTTATTTTCATATCGAAATGTTAGTTCTTACTCTCTCATAGTATAACAACCCCTTTGCTTTGTTATTTTGCATTCTCATTTCATCTCATTGTCTATTGTCATTGTTATTGTTGTTGTAGAAATGCGAGCATATATCTATGTGAGTGTATATGTGTTTGGCAGCCACCAGATGAATAACTTAATGGTCGTAGATTCTTCTAGCGTTGTCAAAGAATGTTCTGGCGTTGCCAGAATATTGTAGTGCTGCCAGAATATTCTCGCATTGCCAAAACGTCATATATAAAAGCGCTCGCATGCTGCTAACGAGTCAGTCTCAATTAAAGCGTCAAACGAATAACATCAGTGTGAACGAATTGTAAAATGAATTAGTGTAAAGTCATAGTAAATACATTGTAGATTAACGTTATTGAAACGAACAGTATTTTAATTGACGGGTAATTAAAAACGCCTAAATATAAAAACGTAACAATATTATTATGCTATTTTTACGAATTTGATATTTCTAGATTTAAGTGTATTTAAATTAGTCTGTAATGCGCTTTACAGGCTATCAGTTATTCCGGACGACAGTGCTCGTGTCGAACTTATCCCATATATTGTGCACATTATAAGTTAAGTCCGAAGGCATAATCGATACTGCTGCATGTTTATGGGATCGATAACACATTTACCGATTATTTAGTCGTCGTCGACCAGTCGTATCGATCCGACACACTGTAAGATTCTTTACAAAAACCACATTCCTTCCGGAATAACTGATATTCTGTAAAGCGCATAAGGAAAACAGGATTTAAAACCTACTTTGTAATAACAAATGTTCTATGCATAAATCTTTCATTATATTAATATTTTTGGCAGACAATTTGAAATTATAACTGCCGATGCCTTTATAAAGAATTTATCAAAACAGCTCTTCGACTTCAACGTCGATAATACCAAAGCTGCAGGCATTGTGCGACATCTTTAGTTTGACATTTGTTGTTTCTCTCTAGTGGTGCATTTGAAAGACGGCCATCCTGTGTTTATTGGGGTTCTGCCACAAATTATGACAAAACTGTGTTAATGTGGCAGCGCTGTGTCCTTAGCACATGTGTTCGTAACAAACTTTATAGGATAAAGTGATCAAAATAATTCATTTAATATATTTAGAGATGTGTAGTATAGGTGAAGATGATTTTGGAGACGATGGAGGCCTACATACTATGGTACCTGATGTAAATGTGTTGAAAGAAAACCATAACAGGCAAGATGTACATTGCAAAAAATGTGGGAGCCCCAAAGCGGAATATAAGCTTGCCTTTAGAGAAGCAGAGTGCAAAGAATGTTTCCTACATTATGCCCGCCATAAATTTCGGGCTACGTTGGGTTCCTCCAAAATTTTGCCCAAAAATTCAAACGTGATAGTAATTTTCGATGGTAGTGCTCAGTCAACGGTACTTCTGGATATGCTACATTATGCCCAAACACAAAATACATTTAAAAGGTTACATTGCAATACTGAGGTATTAATTATAGATAACTATCGGCTATGTTCCAACAATAGCTGTGAAAATGAATTATCAAACTTCATAGCAAATATTAAAGATTGTTTAAGGGAATTTGAATTTGAGTGTTTTATTACTCCATTAGCTCGAGAATGGAATCCCAATTTGGTTTTCAATTTGAAAACGTTACCAACCGACTATTGTCAACTTGTGAAAGAAAGCACAACCAGTTTTATTAACTCATTGAACACCATCAAATCATTGACTTCCCGTCAAGATTTTATTAAACATCATCGAAGTAAGGTTATTTCCGAAGCAGCCAAACATATGCAATGTAACTTTGCTTTCTTGGCGGATATAAGTTCAGATTTGGCCTGTGATCTGTTAGCTGCCATTTCTTTGGGTAGAGGTGCCAGTGCTGCGATGGATGTGGCATTGGTAGATGACCGACTTTCAAATAGTGTACAAATTGTAAGGCCTTTGAAAGACTTGAATGAAAACGAAATCCAACTATATGTGAAAGCTCAAGATCTGCGGCTGCTTGAAATCAAGTCATATGGAGACGATGTAGGTTCATCAGGAAGTTTACAAAACTTGACAAAATCATTTGTTAAAGGTTTGCAGATAAATTATTCTTCCACTGTATCAACTGTCTCCCGCACAGGCAGTAAAATAACACGAAAGGTGAATGGTGAAGATACAGCATACTGTTCTTTCTGTAAATCGTTACTGGACTGCAAAAATTCGCCGACCCTTTTGGCAATTGATTTCTCACGTGTTGTGAGCCAAATCGGAAATAAAACTGAAAATGCGTTAAATCCACATGATAAAATAAATCACAATGTTAATGAGGGGACACCTTTCAGTACATTATGTCACGCTTGCCGCAATATATATGCGGAAACAACAAACAAAAATTTATTGCAGTAATGCAATAATAGATATGATATATATTTCTATTGAAACTGTAAATAAAAGCTATTTTAAATATTAATTATAACACATATTTCTTCAAAGATTTCTTCATTTCATTTATTCGAATTTAACGTACAATAAGTAATGTAGTCTAGTTTTATGGGCTGTTGGAAAACAATTCCGTTTGAAAGCGGACTCTAATCCTAATGATTACTACTATAGTTAATACTTCGTTGAGATGCAACATTCTTCCTTATTGGTACAATTAACTCCTTGTTATATGATGGTTTTCATTAGTTCACGGAATTCAACGAAGTTTGCTGATAATAATTTTCAGCGTTGAATCCGGACAAAGTAAACACGAACTCAAGAATTAACCCTATTTCCCCAAGCTGCTCCAAAAACAACGGGTACTAATTTGAGAAGATAAAATCTGCAAGACGAATATAGTATTAAAGTTAAGAGAGTTCAGGAACAGTTAGTAAGTTGTTTAGCAGTTACCAGGCAGTTAGAAACTTCGCAGAGCACTGCCATCAATGATATACGTTATCAGAATGACATAGCTCAAAGAAGACTAAATCGAGCAGACATAGTCGTTAAGGGATTGCCCGATGGTGAACCAGATTTACGAGAGCATATCATTAAAATTGCTTCCTTATGTAATATAGTGTTAAATGAAATAGAAATACTACATTTGTTACATGGATAAGGCAAATCCATGCTTGTAAAGTTAAATTCCGCTTATAAAAGAGATGTAATAATGGCAAACTATTACGGAGGAAGAGAAAATTTCCTTATTGATATCATTGGCGGTCCCATTAGAGACAGAATTTATTTACATGATCACCTCAACCAAACTGCTTTTCCACTGTCGCAATTTGAGAAGGCCTTCTTCTTAAGCCTTCGTTTATACCCGAGTAGTTTTTTACCGTTGTTTTGTATGATATGATTGTAGTACACTTTGGTTATTTAATTTTAAATATTTTCTCGGTGATATATCAATTTAATGCGAATTAGATATATTAATTATGGATCTCGACCGACGCATTTGTAGGGCCTTCTTCTTAAGCCTTCGTTTATACCCGAGTAGTTTTTTACCGTTGTTTTGTATGATATGATTGTAATACACTTTTGTTATTTAATTTTAAATATTTTCTCGGTGATATATCAATTTAATGCGAATTAGATATATTAATTATGAATCTCGATAATATAGGCACTATTGTGCATAATAATCAAATCTACGTTCCCAGCTAGTAAACTCCAGTAACAAATTGAACATATGTCATTTCAATGCACAAAGTTTTAAAATTATTCACGGTTCTTCCAAAATGGCGGAAATAAGAAATATCGAAAACAGCTGTTTGGATGTTGTGGGAGTTAGTGAAACCTGGCTTAAACACGCTTTAAGTACGGTTAACATTGGGAATGCGAAGATTTTGGTTGGCGTGGTTTATCTTCCACATGGCGATTACCAATCGTTTGAAGATGACATTTCCGATTCATTGGTTCAAGACTCTGATATTGTTGTCATGGGTGACTTTAACAACAATCTGTTTGATGTTGTTAGGGCGCATTCTGTTAAGCGATCTTGCTCTAGAATGGGCGTTACGATCGTACATAACGCTAGGCCGACTCATTACGACGCTTATCACCAATCTTCATCTCTGATAGACTATTTTTCTGATATCGACACCTCGGTTAGTTGGACACCGCGGTTAGTTTATTTGCCCTAATGTATCGAAACATGGATATATTTTTATTTCAGTTGAAGTTGCGGCTCGCCGAAATCCGCAATTTTTCGAGTATATGGATTATGAGCGCTTTGATACCAATGAGTTAGATTCACTCATGCAATTGGCGGGCTTTGCGGGTATATATGAATCTTCAGACGTGGACTTCCAACTCAATGTATTGATGAATGGAATTAATGTCGTCCACTCAGCCTTTCCCAGAAGGGTTGCTAGGCCCTCTTCACGCGGTACACATGATTGGATTAACTCCCCAGAGGTTCGGTACCACCAGTCATTGGCAGATTCTGGTTATAGGGCATTCCATCGCGAGAGGAATGAGGAGAATTGGCGGGTATTTTGTAGGGCCCGCAATCGTGCGAAGAATGTCAAGAGAAGGATGAAATGCAAATCCCATGTTTCACGAATGCTCGAGATCGAAAGCGATGTGGAATGTAATCAGGGGGATGGACTAATAAGTGATGATGGTTTTCGTTCTGATCACACTACGGTGGATGATGTTAATGATTTGGTTTTTCGGCTTTTGTGCGTAACCAGTTGGGTCCTACTGTGGAAGGAGAGCGAACGTTTCCGATTGATTTTGCGGAAACCGGATTTTCCTTCAGTTGCATTTCATCCGATGATCTTCTTATGGCTTTCGAGTAAATTAAGTCTAATGCACCAGGCTGTGATGTAGTTAATACTATTATTATGACGTCTTCCTTTCCAAGTGGTTGGAAAATCGGCAAGGTTGTACCGATCAGGAAAAAGTCCGACCCCACATCTTCGGAAATATATCGGCCAATATCATTGCTGCCCATATTGTCGATATTTGGAGCGTAACAACATGCTCTGCGACGTCCAATGTCGTTTTAGGAGTCACAGAAGTTCTGCGATGTTGTTAGTATGTCTGACTGGTTCCATCAGAAGCAATTTTGCGAACCATAGGACTAGTGTCTTACTGTCTCTCGACCTTTTAAAGGCATTTGATCGATTAGACCACGGTATTTTGATACGGAAGTTTCATTCCATTTGACTTTTCTTCAAACGCATGTAGGCTTATTAATTCATATTTGACAGATAGGCGTCAGTATGTATATATATATATACTTAATCACTTCTTTTCCTTTTTGTCAAACGATCCTTAGCATGGATAAAATGTTTTTGTAATACATTCATTTCCCTGTCTGTTGTTTTGTATTTAAGATAACATATATCTACAAATATATAAGTGATTTTCTTGTAATAAAATTTATTTATTATTTGTATTATACATATTTACTTACTTTTAATTAAAGTTATTACGAAAGATTTTTCAGCACTGGGCTTAGTGCTAGTCCCCTTCCAGCCATATAATGTAGCCAGTTCATCGGAGTATACTTTCCGAACTGAATATCTTAAAAATTGTGCGGGTCCTTCTTCGCCGGTTTTTGCCATAAACTCTTCCTAAAAAATGCAAAAAGTGTTAAGAAAAATTATAAATTATCAATTTTATTTGTTAGTTTGTTTCGTCGTCTTTCATACTTACAATTTTTTTTAGCTTTTCTTCATTTTCCTGTAGCAAATTCTCAAATTCATTTAAATCGTTTTTATTATTAAATGGAAGTTTCTGACAATATTATAGAGATTGCCCCGTTAAAATTGTGATTTAAATAAAAAAACACTTGCAATAACTCTGTAAGATCATTATTTGATCACCAAAAGTACTCGAAGATGACTCCTTTAGACGATTTTAAATCGAACACATTTTATGCTCATTAGCGCGAGTCATTTTCGTGCCTTTTTTTGGTCCCGTAACTGTTTAAGCAGTTTTTGATCACCAAAAGTACTCGAAGATGACTCCTCTAGACTGTTTTTGTTAGATTTTTGTTGTATTTTATAACGAACTCATTTTACGCCCATTAGCGCGAGTCATTTTCGTATCGTATTATCCCTGCCAACATTTGTTGAATTTGGAGGCGCTTCTGAGAATCCCCACTACGTCGAAAACAGTCGTATACGATATCCAAAACTCCTCGGAAAAGCGCCGTCACTATTGAGAAGTTGTACCACGCCAAGTTACTACAAAAAAGTATCGCATGAGTGCAATTATTAGGTGCCCATCTGGATACATTTAGAAAGACGCCAATAAGAGCCCCTTCAAACAATCAGAGAAAGTGCATTTTATGATAGTTGTAAAAGAATCATTGTGGTCAAGTAACACACGATTGTTTAGATGATTATTAATTTTATTAAACATTTATAAATTCTCATAAATATAACATTTATACGACTATCACATCACAATTAACATATTTTTATGCATTAATAAAAGATTGAAGTTGAGTTTCAAGTTGCAAGTTACATGTTGTTGCGTCTATCAGCCAGTGTTTTTATTCCCAATGGAGACAGCCTGTCGGGAAAAATATTTGAAAAACTATCACTTTATTCCATTTGAAAAGTCAAAAATTGTTCACCAATATACCTTTCACAATTTTAAGCGAAATAACTATGTTTTCAGCACTTCATTATCGTTTTTATTTAAATAAATTATAAGAAGCTAGTTGTGCTTGGTTTTTCACAAAATATAAAATGGCTCTTGTAACAATAGTGATGGCAAAATACTTACGAATAGTGATGGCAAAATACTATCACAGTTGGCGATTGTTGCAGTGTCACATACGAGTCTGTGGTAGCGATGAGGATGAAATGGAACTTTGAAATGCTGGCAGGGTATATATATATATATAAATATATATATATATATATATATATATATATATATATATATATATATATATATATATATATATATACATATATATATATATATGTATATATATATATATATATATATATATATATATATATATATATATATATATATATATATATATATATATATATATATATATATATATATATATATATATATATATATATATATATATATATATATATATATATATATATATATATATATATATATATATATATATATATATATATATATATATATATATATATATATATATATATATATATATATATATATATATATATATAAATAAATATTATTGTAATTTTGATTAATATTTTTATTATTTAACTATTTAACTTTTAATTTTAAGTCAAAAAAAATGTATTGTAATTTTATTCGTCAATATTTTTATTATTTACCTTAATTTACCATCATTATATTGTTTATGGAATGTTTGTATTGTATTAGTAGTTCTATTGTAATTTATCTTGCATCGGCCTTACGGCTTTAAATTACAAAATTGAGCAAATAAATGAAAAAAATGAAATAACTACTTTATTATGACTCACAAAAGTATTGAATAAATTTGTTTCGATATTTCAGTATTCAAAAATTATGTAAACAAACTAACAAATATTTATGAAAGTTCCCAGTGTAAACATACAGTAATTATAGTGGAGTAACTACTTGATTATATCTCACAAAAGTATTCAATTAATTTGTTTCGATAATTTTTCGTGTTCAAACAAAATGTTCTTAATGTATCAGGGAGACAGTTGAAAAGTCTGGCTATGCGAGTCTGAAATGATTTGTCCATATAGCCCCTAGCGTTCGAAATTATAAGCTGATTCGTTCTGCGAGATCGGGTAAAATCAAACAAATCCGCCAAAAAAAGAAGGCGATTGTCGCTTGTAAACATTATAGAATAGAATTATCGAACGGATGTCAATATAACGCCAGAATGAACATCCCAGAAAATGCTTAGCAGATGGAGATACATGATCGAAACGTCTAAGAGAATACAGATAACGAACTACTCGGTTAAATGCAAGCGCAAGAGGTTTCATATTCTCCCTTGAAGTACCACAAAACACCTCAATGCAGTACAGAAAATGAGGCATGATCAAAGCGTGGACTAACATTCTCCTAACATGAAACGATAGTACTAAATCCGTGTTATACAGGCGACGAAGGGCAAGGTGGGTGTGAGCAACCATGTTGTCAATATGCGTAGAAAAAGATAGCCTATTATCTATAGTGACACCTAAGCACTTTGTGCTCTGAACAAAATTAATCGTCTGGGAGTCATATATCAAATTAATATCGTCAGAACTATTAGGGGAAAACAGCACTGCCTTAGTCTTTGTCGGGTTCACCGACAATCTGTTCGACCGACAATCTGTTTTGTTATATTTTTTCTTTTCTTTTTTATTCTTTCTTTTATATAAAGAAGTATTCTTATTAAAACATACAAAAGATATTTATATCTTCTTGTTTCTTGCTTAATTATACATTTCTAAGTTTTATGTAAATGATTGTTTATTTATTTTTTATTTTAACATCTTTTTTGCACACCTTATGTATTATTATGAACATTGTATGAAACTCTAGAGAGTAGTCCATTATAATTATTTTATTTTGGCCAAATAGGCTTAGAATTACATGGTCTGAATGAATAAATAAAAAAAAATAATTTGACATTAACAAGAAGTGTAACAACCGACTGTTCATTACATCTGCGTGTACGTATTTTTCAATACCTATAACCGTTGTTGAATAGTTGGCATTTGTTGGTTTCCCCTGCAGTCGTTTAGTATTTCTAGATTTTTGGGAAAATAGATGAAAGAAATTACAGAAAAAATAGATAACATTTAATATGCAACCAAAGAGGGCAGGAGCATTTGCATGAAGAAGTAAGTCGTACCTATTAACCCAAATTCTGCTATACAAAATATTGACTTTAATTTGTTGCTAAACTGGTTCAAACTGTTAGCTGCAATAAGCCAATTATTTTTCTTATTTAGAGTTAAGGTGATCCAGTGCTTATTTCAAAAACAGGGTTAGTTCTTTCATTTGATTTGATAACAAGCCTCATCGAAATGTTTACAATAATTTAGAATAATGCGCTTTACAGACTATCAGTTATTCCGGACGACCGTGCTCGTGTCGAACATATCCCATATATTGTGCGCATTATAAGTTAAGTCCGAAGGCATAATCGATACTGCTGAATGTTTATGGGATCGATAATACATTTACCAATTATTTAGTCATCGCCGACAAGTCGTATCGATCCGACACACTGTAAGATTCTTTACAAACACCGACATTCCGTCCGGAATAACTGATAGTCTGTAAAGCGCATAAGGAAGCAGCAGAAATGAAAGAAAAGTTTAATTCAGCTGTAATTTATTTGAAGCCTTTTGACCTCCAATCTGTATATTCCTCGAATTCTTCACTTTCCGACGATTCTCCACTCGTATCATCAGTTTTTTCCTGAAAGGTATAGTTTCCAGCCATTCTTCTGCCCAGCTTCTTCCTTTTTTCCTCCAGGTCGAGAACTTTTGACCAATGCTGTATTTGTTCGTCTATCTCAACTATTTCCTTTTCCACAGCTAATTCCTTTTGGTCGGTTGCAAATATTTCGTTGGCAGCTTCTGTTACCTCTTTTATTTCCTTCTGAAATAGTTCCCATTCTTTGTCCTTTTCTTCTCTGCCCACTTTCGAATCTACAGGCGGTTTATCGAAAAATTCTTCTGGAAGAGGTTCATGTGTTGTATTGCGTGTGGAAGATTCTGTTGCTTTCGGTGCTTCAACTTTTGCCAATATTTGGATATTTTCCTTTATTTTTGTTTCAATACTCTTCGCTTCTTTCACAGTTTTGGGAACAAATTTTGTTTCTTGCTTCGCTTCTTTTTCTACCGATATGTTTTTGGCAGAACTCTGAAGCTTATTTTTGAGTTCCTTAGAGGCCTGAACATTATTTTTGTGATTTCTTGAGTTGACATGAACTTTCCATATAAGAGAAGACTTCAGAGATGTCCTACAAATAACACAACTGAAATTTCCATTAGCATCCACTTTCATTAAAGGTGAATCAATTTTTTCTCCGATGCTACTAGCATCATGAATGCCATGATGTTTAATAGCAGTTGTCCTCAATTTCTGCTTCTGTGAACTGGTACTTAATCGCTTCATTCGTATTTGTTTTGATGAACGATTCGTTTCATTCGGAAATGTTCAGATGGAAATTAATTTTATTTTGATGTTTGTTTTAATGGCGACGTCCTTTACATCAAAAGCCAGGGTAGAAACAAGGAAATTAATTAAATCAAAGCAATCTTTGCTTGTTGTTGGTTGAAAAGCTGGTGTTGCCAATATTTCGATTATATGTATGTCCATATAGATTATTGTTTACAATATGGCTTTCTTTTAGCACTGGATACCCTAATGCGCTTTAGAGATTATCAGTTACTCCGGACGGAATGGCGGAGTTTGCAAAGAATCTTATGTGCTTTACAGATTATCAGTTATTACGGACGGAATGTCGGCCTTAAGGCCTGGTTATACATCCAAACGTAGACGTGTCGTGCACATTATAAGTTAAGTCCGAAGGCATAATCGATACTGCTGCATGTTTATGGGATCGATAACACATTTACCGATTATTTTGTCATCGCCGACCAGTCGTATCGATCCGACACACTGTAAGATTCTTTACAAACACCGACATTCCGTCCGGAATAACTGATAGTCTGTAAAGCGCATAAGAGGTGTTGCCGCCAATGTAAAAGCGACATCTTGTATAAATGTCTTGAGTATTTTTAATAAACACTTTACGTTCACCATACCAAATACTCGTGCATTTCACGAGTATTTGGTACCAACCAATTAATAATTGTACAGCACTATTCGTTTCTATTACTTATCTATATTCGTTGAAGAACACGATTTGTAAGTGCTGGTGATAAAAGCCAAAATTTACGTTTAAAAAATAAATATATAATCATTAATATATACATCGATAGAGAAATAGGTTTCAAAATTTTTATTTCAATAAAATTTTCTTGAATGAACGCGTTGGAAAAGTGAAAAATTGACTGTAAGGTTTTGGAAAAATTTCGCCACCTATTCCATAGCGAGTATCGAGAAAAACTACTCGAACAATCACCAAGTAGCGAGATTGATAAAATAATCGTCATTAGATATTCAATAAATATAAACTGATATCAATTTGTTGGTTAATAATAATTTGCAACTTTAGACAATCATCTTAAACTAAAAATATATATATATATCTTCCTGCAGATGAAAATATCAGCTGTTTTGGAAATCGAGAAAGCAGCAGAAATAATTCAATTACCACACACCGAGAGGAATATTGTAAGAAACCCCAAAAGGAAAGAATCCTACCCCCTGCTTGGTAAACACCAGATTATTCAACCAAAAAACTAACAGAAGATGCTAATAAACAACACAGAAGCGTTAAAAAGCTGGCTTGTAGTAATACTAGAACCACTGTAAGTAATTGTCATTATTAGTACAGTCCATACCCCATACAATGCTCGTTTATTTATTTGCATCTGTGTGCGTATTTTATATTACAATAGATGTGATGCTGATTCTTCCGCATTGGCACGTTATGTACTAGCCCTTCTTAAAAAAGATAAACCAGAAAAGGAACTGAAACGGGTTATGATAGAGCAATTGGATGTATTTCTGGGGGAGGAGACTAAACCATTCGTTGAGCGCCTCTTTGAAGCAATAAATAGTGAAGAATATTTAAGAACTCCACCGCCCGATACGAATCCCAAATCATCAACGGACAATGAAGATGATGAGACATCCACTGTTTTGGAGAGGCCTTCAAATCCACCACCTGCAAGCGAAGCTTCTTCCTTATCAACGCTGCCTACGTCATCATCAAATATTACAAATGTGATAAAACCAAATGAGAGCGATGCGATTACTAGTGTTGCAGCCAATGATAACTTTGCGCCAAACACAGCAGATAGAATCAATACACCACCTATTGAAGAAGTAAGTTTCCTCTTAACCTATATTTCTAATATAAAATGTATCTACATACATTACTCTAAATCAGCGATTCACAAATGGGGCACCACGAAGTTCCAGGGGGGGTGGGGGCGCGTAGGTTTTATTCTTCCAATTTGTTTTTGCCTTTTTGGGTGAGGTATCGATTGGCCCATGCTTTGCTAATGCATATTATAAGGTATGGCATTGAGATAGTGTCTGGTATAACGGCCACTAACTTCTTGAAATCGAGGCGTGCTGTAAATTCTATTGTTAGATTTGTTTATAATGTTCGATGGCGAGACCACATTTCAGAGTTTGTCGTGAAATTTCTAGGCATACCGTTTTCTAGTTTTGTTGATTGTGTCAATCTATTCTTCTTTTATAAGGTCATGAGAAGTGGAACACCTAGAGCTTTATGTGAGGCCTTTAATTTTACTCGCTCGACAAGGAATACTCAGATAATTATACCTAGAATAACGTGCTCATTGTATGAGCGCTCTTTTCTTGTTCGCATTGCTCGTTGCTGGAACTTGCTTCCAATTGACTTAAGGATTTTTTCTCATACGAATAATGCTTTTCGCTTGAAAATATATAATTATTTTGTTTCCCATTCTGATTAATGGTTATGATTTATTGGTGTTGTTTAGGACACATACTTCCATACGAATGACTCGTTGTATTTCTTTTTTTTTTTTTTGGGTGGGGGCCCTTCAAACAAAATTTCAACAATCTTGATAGTTACATTTATAACTATGATTATATTCATATTTGCATTTATTATTATTATTATTGTTAGAATTATGATTATATTTCTTTGCCTAGGCTTTAAGACAAGTTGTACTTTAATTATTGGCCTTGTAGGCTTAGTATAACATATAAATAAATAAAAATGAAAAATTGATTTATAGTAAAATTATATGTAGAAGTCGAATGCTAGTTTATATTGGCAGTTTGCTATCGGAAATAAAACTGAAATAAGCAGATTGCACATCACCATAGTTCCCTCCGCATTACTAACTATCTAATCATGACGCTTTCGTTTGTCGGGAAATGAATGAATTATGAATATGTTCCCGGTTTTGTTAATAAATAGTAAAATACATTTTTAAAGAAAACTTTGGGCCTGTTCTGTATACAAATTGGCAACATTGTTTAATAAATAAATATCGGATTCAGACTCGTACTCTTGAGGTCAACATAGATACAACTATCTAGAACTTTTCGATTTCTTCGACCAAAAGGTCCGACGGTTTTTCAATCAAGTCGATCAAAATTATTCTGTACTCACCTCAATATATATACCAGAGAACGGCTGCGATCTACCGCAACCGACCAGTGCATTTAGTAAACACCAATATTTGCAATCTTAAAACACCAATTGGTAAAAAAATTTCAACCACCAATATCCAATGTTACCGACGACTGTCGGTGTTTGTTAGTATGAGTGTTGGTCTCTCGAAAACACCGTAGTAAAGCAACCGTAACCGTATGTAAACTTGTGTAAGACGGTGTATATCCGGACTCGGTGTTATTACACGTTATCTCCAAATGAGGAACAAGTTGAATGGAGTCAACAAATTTAAAAGAAAAAAATTAGTGAATTTTGTGATTAAGGATTTTGAATTATAATTGTTTATCTTTGCTGTTCTTACAGAGCAAAACCAAAGACCAGAGTAATGTTACGACAGAACGACCCTCAGCTCCATCGACATCATCATCATCAGCAGTGTCGCACTCCCACTATCAGTCGACGTCAACATCTTCCTCCCATCATCATCACCCACAACAACCTCAACATTCTAGTGCACACCATCATCACAACTCATCGTCAACCTCGTCAAGTCGAAACGATGGACATACTTACGGCGGTGGTGGAGGGAACACAGTTACAAATTCTTTGAATTTCAATAACGATCGTCATCATCATCATAGAAGCGCAAGCCCTCCAGCTGCTCGTAGCAATCCTGCCGATAAAGAAAATCAACCACGAGAAAGTCGCAGAAGGCGTGCTTCACTACGTTCACGCTCTAGATCACGTTCTCGTTCGCGATCAAATGAACGGTTCTCTCGGCGTTCTAGATCTCGAGATCGTCGCATCAACGAACGTGAAAAAGTTCAACGTCAATTTCGCAACAAATCGCCACCAGGCGGTGATAATCGCCATGATCGTAGACGGGGTGGTGGAACTGATAGGCGACGGGTAATGGTTAACAACATGGGTGGTGGAAGTGGAATGGGTAGTGGTGGTATTGGTGATCGATCTCCCCGATTCGGTGGTGATCGTCGTAGTAGTGGTGGTGGTATGACTGAAGGCAGTGGTGGCGGTAGGCGTCCTATTAATCATTCATCAAACTCACCTCGAAGTCGATCGCCTTCGCTGGAACGAAACAATAGAAGTGGGAAACAATCACCAACTATGGGACGTTCTCAAACACGAGGTGGTAACGGCAATGGCAGTGGAAATAGCGGAATTCCAACATCGCCAGAAACACGCCATCATCATGATAGTGAAAAGCGGCAAAGATGTCGCGATTTCGACGAAAAAGGCTATTGTGTTAGGGGAGAGACATGTCCATGGGATCATGGAGTGAACCCAGTTGTTTTTGAAGGTCTTAACAATTCGGCTTTAATAAGCATGTCTTTGCGTGAGTACAATCCCGATGCGCCTGATCTTTGGTCTCGTTCAACACCAGCTGCAAGTGCTATAGTAAGCGCTGGTGCCACTGGGGCTTTAATGAGTGGTGCAGCGACAACCGGTATAAATCCTTTTACAGGCGCTGCTCGTCCTGGTGCTGTAATTATGAGTGGCCCAGCTGGTCCCGTTGGATTCCCTCATGTGCCTGGCGCAGACAAAAGCAGCAACGGCGCGAGTTCCATAGCAGCAGCAGAATATGCTCGTACTGCTGTGGCCGCTGCAGCTGCTGGAGCTGGTTTCCGTGCAGCTACACCAATGATGCCGTTCCCCTTCAATCCTGCAGCTGTCACCACGCCTTTGCAACGCGAACTAATACCCATACCAGTAGTCGATGCTAGTGGTAATGTTCCACCAGCTGTCGCTGGAGGCGATGCCAACGCCGCTTTACAGGCACAAAGCAAACGACGTTACGAGCTTGAGGATTCTGTTGCCATTGCCGATGGGCCAACAAAGCGAAAAATACCAGCTCACAGTCGTCTGGGACCACGAGTGCCTAGTTTGCAGAACTGTTCTCTAGAATTGCGTAAAGTTCCACGTGGTCTTAATAGCATTGCACACCTCAACAATCACTTTGCGAAATTCGGTAAGATTGTCAATATTCAAATTTCCTACGACGGCGATCCCGAAGCTGCTATCGTCACATTTTCCACACATGCGGAGGCAAATGTAGCATATCGCAGTACAGAAGCAGTGTTAAACAATCGCTTCATAAAGGTGTTTTGGCATACACCCGACTCAACGGCAGCTGTCGATGTAAATACAATAGTTACGCAATCATCGGGAGTACGTAAAAATAGTCAGTATCACTTAAATAATATTCCGGCAGTGCCCACACCCACGGCTGATTCAGCGAAAACTGCTAACACTAGTCAACTGCAACCGCAGGCTGGAGCGAATAGTACCAACTCAGCACAAGACAACACAACGACCACGAACTCTACATCCGCGTCTACACCATCAACTCCCGTAGCCGCAACCCACGTACCACCGCCGTCTCTCCGCCTAAAAAACAATATACCACCAAGAGGTCCAGCCGGAGTTGTTAACAATGCTATTTTCCGCAAAAAACAAGAAGAGCAGGTTAAGGCCGTTGCACAATTAGCGAACGGTTTGCGGAAACGAAAACAGGAACTACTGCAAAGCTATGTAAAGCAAATGAAATCAGCCTTAGAGCTTGTTGAACGCTGTGAACCTAATGATCCCCAAAGGGCCAAGACTTTGGAAACTATAAAAGTGCTTCAGGAAACCATTGACAAGTTACGCAAGGAAATTGCTTCCGAGCAGGAACAAATACAAGCTCAAATTCAAAACCATCAACCTCCAACCCCCATAAAAAAATCTAAAGAACAACAGAAGAAAGAACTTTTGGATATTGAGTTAGAGTTGTTTGCCCAACAACAGGAGGGTAATGACACTACCGCGATACAAAAACGCCTCGAAGAACTTCAACGTAGTATTGGTATAGTGCCCGGCATAGCTGCAAATGCGATTACTGGTGGATCGCCCAATATTGGAAAGTCTCCCCATTATATGGCTGGTGGCCGCCCTTTGCCTCGTGGTAGAGCTTCCTACCCAGAGGGATCCACACGTGTTGATCGTCGTCCTAAAACTATTATCGTTACTGGTTTTGCTAGCGAGGAAGCAGATTTCGTGCTGGGTCATTTTAAGGTAGGTACATTTTCAATATTTGAAATAATCTTTCAACAATATTCAAACTGAATTTCAGAATTTTGGGGAGATTACAAAACACGATATGGATTTGGAGAAGCCCCAGTTAATATTATCGTATGCTACACGTAATAATGCCGAACAAGCGGTATTGCGTGGAAAAGTGTTCAAAGAAACACGTCTTCAAATTTCATGGGCACCGGTCATTGCAACACCATCCATAGCTCCTACAGCGGGAAATAAAAATATAACAAGCCATCACAAAGACATCAAATCCAGTGGTGCGGATGCAAGCAAAAATCATCCTCAGGAGGCTACTACAGCTATGTCCTCTCCGAATCCAAGCCAAACAAATAGTGAAACAGACGCTAATACGGACACTTTGCCTGAGCTACGACTCGAAGACGAAGAGGAAGATGAAGAATCTGAAGATCGTTCTTGGCGTCGTTGATTTTCATACCAGGAGCAAAGGCGATTTTCAATTCTCAACAAAAAAGCAGAAGCCATACCAACCGTAATAATGAGAGTCTGAGATGTAGAGTTTAAATCTAAACATTAATTTAGAGATGACCCATTATGTTAGAGACAGCCCTCGGCATAGAACAAATGGGACCCTTGGATGATGAACATGGGAGTTAATAATTGTTGTTATTAAATAGCACATATTTTTAGTCGAATAAGATACTTTTTGTATATTAGATGAATCAAAAGGGGAAATATCGTCTATTTCTTTTTTGATCCTAAGCGAAAGAAAATTTTATGATGTATCTACCAGGTACATAGTAGAAATGCATACAATTGGAACTCCATCTATGGATTTAGCTTGCTTTTGGAATAGCAATGAAGAGAACAATTTTCTGCCATCCTTTTTAAATTAAACGAATTGTAATAATTGTAGCTAAAAACGTGAGAAATTACAAAACTCCCAATTTCTTGTAATTTTAAACCTCAATCGTTGAATGTCGTCGTATTACGTTTATATCATTTACTATAAAAATGGAGCCTATACAGTGTTAAAAAATTGGATAAATAATTAAACTTCAACCAAATTATGGTCTTCGCGAAAGTTTCTTAATTTTCTTGCTAGGATTAAAAATGTTTAAAATTTTATTTTTCCCATATTCTTTCTATACAAAGTATTTGTATTTACCTTTTCTAATCTATACTCTTCTACTTTTCATTTCTTATATTTAAAAAAAGTTGTTTAGTTACTCGCCGTTTTATGTTGAATTATTTTACAATTTTATATTAATTAAATATATAATTAATAATATAACTACAATGCTAATAATTATAATTATTCAGACAAGAAAAAAACTTATAGATCTTTCATGTAATGAGAAAGTTCAAACAAAAAAAGAGAAAAACGAAAAAAAAAATTTAATCTAAAATCAAGAGAAATATATATATAGATTAAAAAAACAGATGAAGAAAATATAAATCACTTGAGGAAAATCAGAAGATAAATAAATGAAACTATATAGATTATTTGCTATTAATTTTCTCATAAATTCAGTGTTTTACTTGAAATTATGGGGAAGTAAATAATTCTGGAGGGTAGGCAAACATTCTACTCAAAGTACAGGAACTCTTACAAAATCAACAGCCAAGTACATTGAATTGCAACCTTATAAACCTCTCGTATGATCTTTTATCCTAATAGCAATGGCGGAAAATTTTTTCGATATGAAAATGAATTTCATATCTCCGAGTTTGTGATGCAAAACTGTCCTACGGGAAATGGATCAAATGGTACAGAACTAGACAGTTCCTGGAGTGTATGGACCATCCCAGTTTTGGTCAAAACGTATGGATGGGATCGGCCACTTTAACATGTGTTTGTCATTGACGGAGTAAATCTACACTTTAGGAAGTGACTTGGACTCCTTTCAAAGTATCATTTTTGGAATAGTTTAGTGGTATCAGTTATAGAAAGGTCCTCTTCAGCACCTCTTGTCAGATGTGTTTTTATATAACACATTTGAACCCATTCACAATTATATATAATTGATTTTGAAAAAGTTTTACAATGGATTGAACGACGATTGTAGCAGTGCTCAGAAGTTTACCACGTGTGGTATCAGAATGGACTGAGTAATAATTGTGCAAATTGTAACAAAACGAAAATGAAATTGAATCTTCCCGAAGGAATTCACTATCAGCATCAATAAAAAGTCCTCACAAGAAATTCCCAGATCATTCCAAACCGGAGGCGTTGTGACGAAACTCAACTAACATCGTATTCTCCAATAAACAGTAAAATTAAAAAAGAAGCCAGAGCTCTTCCAAGTTGTTACAACAATAAAAACAAACTATGATATATATGGAAATCAAATGGGATAAACTGTACATGTTATTTATTATTCACAGTAAATGCAGTTATTACAAAACTTAAAGTAATTCTCTAATACAAATGTCTCCTTTATTAAGGGATTTGTAAGAAGAACATTTATAAGGTATTAATGCGGGAATTGGTCTTTTCGTGGACACTTTTGTCGACTATGACCTTCTTGACGACATAAACCACATTTGCGGGCTTTGGCCGTAGTAGACGTGGCTCTTTTATCTGTTTGTTCAAATCGAAAAGTTATTTTAAATAATTATTTCCAATACTAAGCGTTCTAAAATTAAACTTACTTTGAACCGCTGAAAAATTGCTTCCACCACTTCCCCACGATGAACATTCTGAAAATAATCAAATGTATATTGAACTACGTTCGCAGAAAACGTATGATAATGATACCTTGGTCGTCAGTTTCCATTGCCCATTGAAAAAAACCGCACGATTGATCGCGCTTAGCGCAAGAATAAAATGCGCGTCCTTTATTG
Source organism: Haematobia irritans (assembly GCF_050003625.1). Taxonomy (NCBI): domain Eukaryota; kingdom Metazoa; phylum Arthropoda; class Insecta; order Diptera; family Muscidae; genus Haematobia; species Haematobia irritans. The sequence goes on along the minus strand of NC_134398.1, from coordinate 68,898,817 downwards.
GGACCTTCCTTTCTTACAGTGAATTTATTCGCGGGATTGTTGCAGTTACAATTTACTGTCACTTCGGGTCCGACAGATCTCCAGCGATCCACATTGCTATCTCTTACTTTAGTTGACATTTTCGTAATAGTAGAAGTATTCTCATTGTGTGTAGGGCCAATTTCGTCAGACCATTGGAAAAATTTGCAAGGACTACTTTTTGAGCATACAAAAAATAAACGCCCTTTGTTCGGTCCATCTTTTTTCACTGAGAGTCTACAACATTTTGTTATTATATGTAAAACTAAAATATCAAACGCTATAAACAATTGCTTACTCTTTGGCTGGCATGTGGCATCCTGTACATTTGACATTTGCTTCATTTTGACTATGCGATGGTTGTTGGCTCGATCCCCACGAATTCTCCTCCTGATTTTCATTTTCTGTCTCGTGAAATTTACGTTTTTTGTATTCTGATTTTGGTGCGCAATTTGTTTCCGAGATTCTTGCATTCTTGGCAGCGCTTCCCCAAACATAGCCGTCTTCGAAATCATTTTCATCCTGGAAGACGATTGATAAAGTGTCGTTCATATTGTTATTTACTGTCGATGACCTTATATGGCTAGATGAGTTCATAGAATTTGTTGGTATGTTAGCAAATAATTCATCATCATCATCATTAAACGCTGCAGCCAAATCATCTGATAATGCCGCTTCATTATTACGAATTATCTCCCTTTCAGCTGGTGCGGTTTGTAAGGAATTCACGGATAATTGAGGAATATTAGCTTCGGCCTCCCTTATTAGATCATCAAAGCCATCGTTACTATCGAAAAAAGCTGTGAATTCTTCACTGGGTAATTCGGAAGGATTGTTGGCTACTATGATTACCAAATACAATTGTCTGAAGTTGATAAGAAATTTCACAGTTCACTCACCTGAAGTAAAAAATGAACGAATTGTAGAAGTGGGTTTGGCTTCAGTTTTAGTATTATTAGTTTTAGAATTTTTTGTGACTTTCGCAGTTTGTTTAGTTATGGTTTCCTTTTTCTTTTTCGGTCTAGATTTCGTCTGCCTGGATTCACCATTTACATCTGTCGCACCATAATTTATTGGTATTTCTGGAACATTATTCACTATAGGTCCGGTATTTTTAACACAATCCACGTTAATATTAAAGGTATTGCGAAACTGTACATCACAGATTAAACAAGTTTTATACCATCCACTAGGAGTATTGAATAAGTTTCTATGGTAAGGAAGGGAAAACTTAAATTTGATCAACTTGAACTCATTACCACATTTTGAACAATGATCATCCAAAACAGATGGGTCTTTGCACTCATCTGGCAGCCATATGCAGTTTTTACATTGTGGATAGTTAAGACATCCTATAAAGAAGCCACTCTTATTGTTTTTTTCTTTCAAAGCTAAATGAGCTATTGTACACTTTGGGCATTTAAACAATTCCTTTAGTCGTCTTTGGTTGTTGGGCGAACTTTGTTCCATATGATTTGCCTGCCTAGGCGTTTCTTGTATTCTTTGCGACATTTTTTCATCCATAGCGGTAATTTTTTCCATTATTTGTTTGTAAGCCTCTTTATACTTTACAATTTGGTCTTTTAATACAGTTTTGGGATCTTTTTCTCCCAAACATATCTTTTTTAAGTCTTCCTCAAATTCTGCCCGCAACACTGGTTTGGCCAAAACCAATTCCATTGCATCGTACCCCTCATAAAGACCCATTCCTATGACGCCAGGCACTAATGATCCATTGTCAACAACACCTATATAGCCTCTTTCTTTTATAGTGTTGATATGCTCAGCATGTGTTGCATCAGTTCCAATACCATGTTTTTCCATTAACGCAATTAAGTCTGCTTCTGTTAAAAGAGGAGGAGCTGTAGTGTGGCCTTCTGGCATTGTAATGTCGGTTGGTTCGAATTCCTGTCCCTCTTCATATTTGTGTATCTGTTTAGCATTCCACTTATCATAGATGTAGACATCCAAATAATTGCGTTCAAATATAACCAAACCATTTGCTGTGAATTTTTCGCCCTCGATAGTGATAGTCACTACCGTCTCCGATCCTACAGCATCTTTGCTAATGCAAGCCAAGAAATGACGACAGATCAATTCGTAGACTCTTCCCTCGTTTCCACTCAGATCTAGAGTTATTTAAAATATAACTTTCGACAGTTATTTGAAATACTATATGCCACTTACTATCTACCATTTTTGTTGGGTGAATCGGTGGATGGGCTTGATCCGTTTTTGTTCCGTTCCTCGGATTTGGCCCCCACTCCATAACACGTTCTGCAAATGTTCCCCAAATACTATGAGATGTATGCTGTTGAACTAAGGACCTAAATTCAATGGCGTTTTGGAATTGACTTATTAATACAATGTTTTTGTTCATAATGAGTTTAGAAAATAACCTTAAATCAATTTCCTTGGAGAATATATTCGTCTCTGTACGTGGATAACTGATAATACCCTTTGTATATAGTTTCTCGGCTATGGTCATAACTTCTTTGGCGGAAAGCTTTAATTTTCGGGAGCCTAATTTCTCTAGTTCCACAGTATCCATAGGCGTTGGCCGCCACTTACTTTTTGGTTTAACGACCACACTTTCCACTTTAGCAATGGGGTTTGACACACACAGCAAGTAGTAATCCTCGCAAGCTTGTTTATCGAAAAGTCGATTGCGAGCCCATGCAAATTCCACCGTTAAATCATCAATTGTGTGAGTTACTATATTATAAGAAAGGATATTACTTTCCTTGGCTCTTAGAGTTTATAGACGAATTATAGAACATAAGTCACCTTTAATTTTCCAAAATGGTTCTGAGACAAATGCCTCAATTTCTTTATATCGTTCGGCGACAAATCCCAATGTTGGTATTTGACAACTACCGTAGGATATTAGTTTGTCAGAAATTTTTTCTGGAAAAAGTTTTTGTAACCGCATGGTTTGAAAACGTGTTATGGCCGCTCCAGTTCTTAAATCAAGTTCAGTGCGTACATCGACTGCATCGCTTTGCCTTTTATTTGGAATTGTAAGATTTTGTAGAGCTCTTTTCACAGAAGCTGCGGTGATTTCTGAAAATGTTGCACGATATACAACAATTGATGGCTTTATAGCCCGACAAACATCTATTATCTCGAAACCTATATTTTCTCCTTCCCTGTCGCAATCGGTCCAAATAATTAATCCGTGGCAACTTCGAACTTCCCGTTCCAACGTCTTTTTGATTGGTTGAAATTGCTCAGCGCAAGCTTTTCGAACAGGGGCATCAAAAAGACTCTCCGGATTAACATTTTGCCAGTTTCTATATGAACTTAAAAACTCCAACTGTAATAGATGGCCCGAAACGGAGGTCATCACCATTTTACAATTTGTGCCCTTTACATTTGCCTCGAATTCATAGATTTTATTATACACAGAATAGCCTTCGCGCTGAAAACAGAGTTAGTTGGGAACAAAAAAAAATAATATTAATTTACTCACTCTTCGCGCCGTTCCTTTTGACAATTGACCAGCTATTGTCTTCGCCGCGTCATTTTTTTCCGCAACATTAAGGTACTTCATATCTGCTAAATTTGTTTGTTTCTTAGAATAGTAACGTACTTGTCGAAGCGAGGCGCATGTTATTAATTTTATCATTTATTATAAATTTTGCATAGATCGTAAGCCGTTTTAAACTTATTCGCACAAAATACGAGAGGTTACCAGACTTATAATGTAATTGTTTTGTTTTACCATCTGCGTTAGAGATGTCGCTAACAAAACTATTGTTGAAACAACAGGGCGACACCAAGGCATATAAACACCAACCCAATAAACACAGGATGAGCGTTTTTCAAATGCAACAACTTTTTAGTTTGAAGGCCGGTATGCACCTCTAGCGAAAAATTTCATTCCCATAAGAAATGCATTGCTATTTATGCTAACGAAATTTTCGGTAGCGTTCAATTTCGTAAGCTGGTACGCACCTCTAATGAAAATAACAGGGTTGTCAAAAGCATATTTTGGCAGCAAACATTTAATTTATTACAATCATTGTGTGCGTAAAAGTTTTAAAAGGTCTGTAAATAATAAACAATTTATTTGAGGAATATTTGGAACATATATTAACAATGTTTAAAAGCGATTAGCTGGTTTAAAATTTGTGTACACAGCCCTGTTTTTTTGTTGCAGACTTAAATACATTTTTGCTACCGAAAATTTCGCTAGAGGTGCATACCGGCCTTGAGGGTAAATATAATTTTCAACATAAATTCAACTTGACTTGAAATAGCTCATCTTCAATACATCTTCAAATTGTTTGCGAATTACTTCCAATTCGCCAAAATGTTGACGAAATCTTTGAAAAGGTGTTGAAGATAATAAGAAAACTTTGACGAAACACTACCCTAAAATGCAACGTGGTTTTCAATACTTATTTGTGCAACGAAGTTCGTGGTCAATTGCAAATTAGACAAATAACCAAATAGTTTATAAAAATAGGTAAGTGAAAATAAAAAATGAAATAAAACTTCAAGGAAGTCACTAAATGTATATCTCTTTGCAGAAAACTAAAATTATGGATTCTACGTTCTTGAAAACATTAAAAAGCTGACCGATGAAAAAATGGTGGACAATTAATTGGAACTTCTTCAAATAGTTTATAATAATTGGTACGTCAATTTGAAAAATTAAATCAACACTTTAGAGAAGTCAGTAAATTTAAATCTCTTTGCAGAAAACTAAAATCTTTGGATGCTACATTCTTGCTAACATTAAGAAGCTGACCAACGAAAAATGAGTGGCTTATCGACAAGAAAAAGTTTCCAGAAACATTACAAGTGCAACCAATTAAAATTGTTAAAAACAACAAATTGTTGAAATCAACAACTTCTGGATGAAAATGTGCATCACATCGTCAATTTAATTCATATGCTATTATCAGTTTAAAATGGATATTTTGTGAATTCCTTCTGCTGGAAATCAGTTTAATTCATATGCTATTATCAGTTTAAAATGGATATTTTGTGAATTCCTTCCGCTGGAAATCAATTCTAACACGCGGTCCAGTACGTTCCAAATTTCAATTTTTATTTTTTATTTAACTCATTTTACAATCAAGCCGAAATGGCCATATACGGTTACAGGGATACTCAAAATAAGGAATTACATTAAATTTACTTAAAAAAGAAATTATAAAAATAATTAGGACTACAATCAAGGACTGCAAAAACTTGACATAATTACACCTTATTACTAAGTATATATCTTACTACTATATGTAGACTACGTTACAAAAACCATTTGATATATAAATATAAAATTTTAGGAATTGATTACTACTCTCAAATGCCTACTAACGCAGGTTATTAACCAATAAGTTTAATTATTTGCAATTAAAAATTTAATATTTAAATAATACATATTTTTATGTTAACAATTTTTAATCCTCGAACTTATATATTTGAGTTATTTTATATTTGATTTCTAATTTTTGTTTTTTATTTAATAAAAACTAACTAGGACTGCATAAACTTGACATATAGTTGCACCTTAATACTAAGTATATATCTTAGGTTAAACAGCGTTGGGAACTACAATATGTAGACTACGTTACAAAAACAATTTGACATATGCATATAAAAAAGCAACAAAAAAAAATTAGCTGATAATTAGGAATTGATTACTACTCGCAAATGCCTACTTACAAAGGTTGTAAAGGGTGATTTGTTAAGAGCTTGATAACTTTTTTTTAAAAAAAAACGCATAAAATTTGCAAAATCTCATCGGTTCTTTATTTGAAACGTTAGATTGGTCCATGACATTTACTTTTTGAAGATAATTTCATTTAAATGTTGACCGCGGCTGCGTCTTAGGTGGTCCATTCGGAAAGTCCAATTTTGGGCAACTTTTTCGAGCATTTCGGCCGGAATAGCCCGAATTTCTTCGGAAATGTTGTCTTCCAAAGCTGGAATAGTTGCTGGCTTATTTCTGTAGACTTTAGACTTGACGTAGCCCCACAAAAAATAGTCTAAAGGCGTCAAATCGCATGATCTTGGTGGCCAACTTACCGGTCCATTTCTTGAGATGAATTGTTCTCCGAAGTTTTCCCTCAAAATGGCCATAGAATCGCGAGCTGTGTGGCATGTAGCGCCATCTTGTTGAAACCACATGTCAACCAAGTTCAGTTCTTCCATTTTTGGCAACAAAAAGTTTGTTAGCATCGAACGATAGCGATCGCCACTCACCGTAACGTTGCGTCCAACAGCATCTTTGAAAAAATACGGTCCAATGATTCCACCAGCGTACAAACCACACCAAACAGTGAATTTTTCGGGATGCATGGGCAGTTCTTGAACGGCTTCTGGTTGCTCTTCACTCCAAATGCGGCAATTTTGCTTATTTACGTAGCCATTCAACCAGAAATGAGCCTCATCGCTGAACAAAATTTGTCGATAAAAAAGCGGATTTTCTGCCAACTTTTCTAGGGCCCATTCACTGAAAATTCGACGTTGTGGCAGATCGTAAGTCTATTCATGATGAAATGTCAAAGCATACTGAGCATCTTTCTCTTTGACACCATGTCTGAAATCCCACGTGATCTGTCAAATACTAATGCATGAAAATCCTAACCTCAAAAGAATCACCCTTTACTATAAATATTGTTATATTATTTTCTAGACTTGTTTTTTATTTTATTTATTTTTTTAATTTTTTTTTATTTTATTTTTTTTTTGTTTTAATATATTGTTTGTTTTTATTTTTATTTTTATTATTATTTTTTTTATTTATTTTTTTTTTTATTTTTTTTTGTTCTTCTTTTTTGTTTTGTTTTGTTTTTTTGTTTGGGCAATATCATGTAAACATGTGCAATTAATGCTGCTGACTTGAACAATAATAATCAAAAATTCTTTTGTGAAATGTATTCAAGGAAATGTATTAAGGAAACTGGCAAAACATTGAATGCACGGGCTACCCTAACCTGAAACGATCGCTCAAGGATAGGAGTAAGCAATGGTAAACGAAGTCGCGGGTTTCTGACCGATCTACAAAATTGATTACTACTCGCAAATGCCTACTTACAAAGGTTGTACTATAAATATTGTTATATTATCTTCTAGACTTGTTTTTTATTTTATTTATTTTTTTAATTTTTTTTTTTATTTTATTTTTTTTTGTTTTAATATATTGTTTGTTTTTATTTTTATTATTATTATTATTTTTTTTTTATTTTTTTTGTTTTGTTTTGTTTTTTTTTTTTTTTGTTTTGTTTTTTTGTTTGGGCAATATCATGTAAACATGTGCAATTAATGCTGCTGACTTGAACAATAATAATCAAAAATTCTTTTGTGAAATGTATTCAAGGAAATGTATTAAGGAAACTGGCAAAACATTGAATGCACGGGCTACCCTAACCTGAAACGATCGCTCAAGGATAGGAGTAAGCAATGGTAAACGAAGTCGCGGGTTTCTGACCGATCTACAAAATTGAAATAATTCAATCAAATTGCCCGCATTTTAATAAATTTTACTGCTGTTTTATGACACCAAAAGGAAGGAAATCGAATTATCAATGCAAAAGTGTTTACTAATAATGTTTAAGATATTTAAAGTTTTGTTGTTTGTTTTTTTTTGTTCTTATTTGTTTATATGTTAAATAAGATTATTATTTATCAATTGGTATTGTAGTGTAGTGTATTATTATATATTTTATTTTGATGAAAATGAATAAATTATACAAAATTCGTAGAATTTTGGCTTTGACTTTCAATTTGAAGTGGGGATATCATTCATACAAATTTAGGTTTAAAAGTATTTGCAACGATGTTAATTTTGAATTTGACTCGCATCGAAAATTGTTTGACAAATTATTGAGTAGCGATACTTTTCAATTTGAGGATAACACTTGAAATATTATTGCTAATTTGTTGAATTTCACTGTTGAGGGTAATGTCTGTTTTTTGTTGAGAACGCGATTTTCTCAACAATTTCTTGAATATTACCCTAATCCTTTGAAAAAATGTTTGAAAAATTTTTGAAATTTAGCATTTTTCAAACGTTTGTGTTTATTGGGTTGACGCTTTTGTTCCAGTAGACGCTTTTGAAGCTGGGCCTTATTGCCTGTTGTCGGCAGCTCCAGTTTGCTCAATTCCTTTTTTAAGTCTTCCACACGAAGCTCATTAAACTTCATTGTAGATTTTTTTCCGTTATTTCACTTCCGACACCAATTGTTACGTTTTTATATTTAGGCGTTTTTAATTGCCCGTCAATTAAAATACTGGTCGTTTCAATAACGTTAATCTACAATCTAATTCACACTGATGTTATTCGTTTGACGCTTTAATTATGACTGACTCGTTAGCAGCATGCGAGCGTTTTTATATATGACGGTTTGGCAATGCGAGAATATTCTGGCAGCACTACAATATTCTGGCAACGCCAGAACATTCTTTGACAACGCTAGAAGAATCTACGACCATTAAGTTATTCATATGGTGGCTGTATATACACTCACATAGATATATGCTCGCATTACTACACCAACAATAACAATGACAATAGACAATGAGATGAAATGAGAATGCAAAATAACAAAGCAAAGGGGTTGTTATACTATGAGAGAGTAAGAACTAACATTTCGATATGAAAATGAGCAAACAAAAGAACATAAAAGAAATTTAGGAAAGTACCAGAAAATGAATAGATGATTCCAACAAGTGATAACGAAATTTTATCGTTACAATTTGAAATTTTAAATTAACGGAAACTAATTTAAATAAACTTAAATCTATAATTATCAAATTCGTAACAATATCAACCTAAGGTCAACTGTGATGCCACTACCAAGTCCACCGGTTCCGCGGACCATCATGCCATCATACAGGTCAGTGCATTTATATTTCCCGTAGAAATAGTTATATGCCATCTACGTGACATAATACATGAATACCCGCCTCTATCCTATTGTTACGAATTTGATATTTCTAGATTTAAGTTTATTTAAATTAGTTTCCGTTAATTTAAATTTCAAATTGTAACGATAAAATTACGTCATAACTTGTAAGAGTCATTTCTTTAGTTTCTAGTACTTTCCTAAACATCTTTTGTGTTCTTAGTTTTCCAATCGTTCATTGTAAAAGTAACGCCTTTTGTTTTACTGTTATAATTATCCGTAATATGACCATATTCCCTTATGCCTGCACAGATGGTAGAATGCACTAGCCAAGATAAGAATAAGCCTAAAGGTATGTGTGCCATATCACCTGTACAATAACGCCCCATAGAAAGTTCTAGATAGCAGAGACAATGAACATAAGTCGATAAATATGTGCAATGTCGCGGTGCGACATCTACAAGGTAGTAGCTTAATCTCGAAGGTTGTAGGCCAATTAGTGAGAACATTCGAAATCGTCATATCTCGGTATATAAACCCCTAGCGGAGAGAGCAGTCAAGTCAGTCGTAAGCTAAAGTTTATACAGTAGACATCGTAGAGCAAATAAGTGAAACCAATCAGTTAAACAAATAAATTGTAGATTGTCTTTATTTGAAAAGAACTGTGTTTTAATTATCGGGTAATTAAATACGCCTCAATATGAAAACGTAACAATTGGTGTCGGAAGTGAAATAACGGAAAAAAATCTATAATGAAGTTTAATCAGCTTCGAGTAGAAGACTTGAAGAAGGAATTGAGCAAAATGGAGCAGCCGACTACAGGAAACAAGGCTCAAGCGACTTCTGGAAGCGACTTCTGGAAGAGTTCGAGCGGCGCAGTATTGATATCGAAACACATGTGTTCGATTATAAGGAAGATCTTGACGAATCAGTAGTAGCCAGCGCCTTGGAAACTCCATCTGTAGATTTTAATGTTGTTGATTACACATCGATGGTCAATATTTTGAGCAAAATGATGGAAGAAAATTCTCTAAAAATGCAAGAGAATTCTAGAAAAATGATGGAAGACAATTCTCTAAAAATGCAAGAGAATTCTAGAAAATTGGAAGAAAAATTCGACGAAAATATGGACGAAAATTCTAGAATTCTATTTTTCGTCCATACGAAAATTCTAGAATTCTAAATGAGAATATTCAACAAATTGCTGAAGGCATGGAAAAACGTGTGGACCATATCGAAAGCCAAATTAGGGAGCTGGATAAGAAGATTATTTCTGTGGATGAGAAAATTATGGTTCATGATGAGAAGTTTCTACACATTGAAAGAAAAATGTCAGAGCTGGAAATTAAAGGTGGACCAGTGCGCGTTATCGAGGGCTCGAAAACCAAACCTCCTGTTTTCGATGGCTAAACTCATTTGATGTCTTCAAATTCCAATTCGAAATGGTAGAAATTTGTGGAACGATAATGACAAAGCAATTGAACTTCTATTGGCATTAAAGGGCAATGCCGCTGATGTTGTTTTGTTTTTTTGTTTGGGCAATATCATGTAAACATGTGCAATTAATGCTGCTGACTTGAACAATAATAATCAAAAATTCTTTTGTGAAATGTATTCAAGGAAATGTATTAAGGAAACTGGCAAAACATTGAATGCACGGGCTACCCTAACTTGAAACGATCGCTCAAGGATAGGAGTAAGCAATGGTAAACGAAGTCGCGGGTTTCTGACCGATCTACAAAATTGAAATAATTCAATCAAATTGCCCGCATTTTAATAAATTTTACTGCTGTTTTATGACACCAAAAGGAAGGAAATCGAATTATCAATGCAAAAGTGTTTACTAATAATGTTTAAGATATTTAAAGTTTTGTTGTTTGTTTTTTTTTTGTTCTTATTTGTTTATATGTTAAATAAGATTATTATTTATCAATTGGTATTGTAGTGTAGTGTATTATTATATATTTTATTTTGATGAAAATGAATAAATTATACAAAATTCGTAGAATTTTGGCTTTGACTTTCAATTTGAAGTGGGGATATCATTCATACAAATTTAGGTTTAAAAGTATTTGCAGCGATGTTAATTTTGAATTTGACTCGCATCGAAAATTGTTTGACAAATTATTGAGTAGCGATACTTTTCAATTTGAGGATAACACTTGAAATATTATTGCTAATTTGTTGAATTTCACTGTTGAGGGTAATGTCTGTTTTTTGTTGAGAACGCGATTTTCTCAACAATTTCTTGAATATTACCCTAATCCTTTGAAAAAATGTTTGAAAAATTTTTGAAATTTAGCATTTTTCAAACGTTTGTGTTTATTGGGTTGACGCTTTTGTTCCAGTAGACGCTTTTGAAGCTGGGCCTTATTGCCTGTTGTCGGCAGCTCCAGTTTGCTCAATTCCTTTTTTAAGTCTTCCACACGAAGCTCATTAAACTTCATTGTAGATTTTTTTCCGTTATTTCACTTCCGACACCAATTGTTACGTTTTTATATTTAGGCGTTTTTAATTGCCCGTCAATTAAAATACTGTTCGTTTCAATAACGTTAATCTACAATCTAATTCACACTGATGTTATTCGTTTGACGCTTTAATTATGACTGACTCGTTAGCAGCATGCGAGCGTTTTTATATATGACGGTTTGGCAATGCGAGAATATTCTGGCAGCACTACAATATTCTGGCAACGCCAGAACATTCTTTGACAACGCTAGAAGAATCTACGACCATTAAGTTATTCATATGGTGGCTGTATATACACTCACATAGATATATGCTCGCATTACTACACCAACAATAACAATAGGTTTGTTTTCTTATTGCACTGATAACCAGTGCAAAAAGAAAACGCAAAACGTCTAACCAGTTCAATTTTCGATTTTGATTGGCAACACTTGGTCGTCAAATGTCAAAATCAAAGTTATTGTTTACAAATAAAAGTAGGGGGTATACATTTAATAATCAATTTATAGAAATAAGTGTACCAAAAACGAAAGAGTGATTATTAATTGTAAAGGATTTGCTGCTTGCCTTTCAAAAACAAATGACTGCTGGCAACAGCTACGTGCGTGGAAACAGATTCAGTGCGTCATGTTTATCAACCAAACGCGTGGAAATATGGGAATTTGCTCAAGTGGCTAATACCACAAGCATGTGTGGTATAGAAATGGATATGCCAATTGCATCAAAATCACAAAAGCCTAGTTAACGTAGAATTACAGACTTCGGCAAGAGGGAGAGAATATACAGGAAATATAATTCAACTTAATACCACAAATTATTTAATTAAACACCATGTCATCGCAAAATGTAAAATAATTTACCCACGCCGAAGTTGCCAAAAATATTACAAAAGAAAAGAAATGGTTCATAATCCACAACAACGTGTATGACGTGACCCCTTTTCTCAATGAGCATCCTGGTGGTGAAGAAGTCTTGATCGAACAAGCTGGTAAAGATGCTACAGAAAATTTCGAAGAAGTTGGTCACAGTTCATATGCCCGTGAAATGATGCTACAATACAAAATCGGTTAACTAGTTGCTGAAGAGCGTACAAATGTTCCAGAAAAATCCGAACACACATGGAATACTGAGCAAAAGAACGAGGAATCGTAATGAAGTCATGGCTGATGCCTTTTGTCTTGGGTTTAATAGCCACCTTGGTTTATAAGTTTTTCTTTGGAACGAAATACCAATAATTGTAGGCAGAGAAAAACATCACCACCACCAGCCACAAACAAATATCGCAAGTTTATTTGTATATTTAGTTGAGAAAGGGATTTCTTGCTGTTTTAGACCATAAAACAAGTCATACAAAAAACAAAAACAAAACATATACAGTGACTCACAAAAATATTCTTTTTTATACCTTGAAATCGCAAACCGCTTAACATTTATATGAAAAAGTTTTATTAAAATGTTTCCATGGATATACATAACAGCAAAACGTAAACAAAAATCGTGAAATTAATTTTATTGTATTATTTTTAATCATTAAATCAAAAAACTACAAAAAAAAGCTCACAAAAGTATTCGTCGTATCAGTAATCACATTGTATGAGACATTATTTTGGTCCACTTAGTATTTGGAATAGTACCCTTTGTTAGCGCAAATGGCTTCCAGTCGTCTTGGCATCGACACGTTTCTTGAGAGATTTTGCCCCATTCTTCTTGTAACACTTTTTTAAGGGCTGTCCAAGATGAAATTTGGTTTTGTCCGATCCACGGTTCCAAATGAGATCCTAGTTTTCAATGGGGTTGCTACCTGGGCTTTGTGGTTGCGTTTTGAGATATTTAGTGTTGTGAAGGAGCCATATTTTCACATCCCAGGCCGTGTGTTTGAGGTGTTTGCTTGTTGGAACAAGGAGTCTTTATCACGAAATCCCATTTTAGAGGCGCTGGAGTGAAGATTTTCTTTCAAAATTTTTAAATATGTTAAAAAACATTTAGGCGTTCATGGTTCCATCAATAAAAACTAAGTTTCATTACACTTGTTTTTACATTTTTTATTTTCAAGATTTCCCTAAGCTTTCGCCGTGAAAATAAAAAATGTCGAAAAGTGTAAGACAAAAGTTTTTATTATTTTAAAATTTATTAAGAAAATGTAACCATTAAAAAAATTAGGTTTATTTTAGTTATCGGAATTATTATTTCTTCAGCAAATTAACTTAACTTTATTCATTTTTGGATTATGTTTGTATAATTAACCCTCTAATGCCCCAATTTTTTGGCCATCTGAATAAATATTTAATGTTAACGACACAAAAGCAAGAAAACTAAACAAGAAAATTTTATAGGTAAAATTCAGTATATGCTGCAAAGCCTCTTGAACAGTTCCAACTGTTTTCTTTTTATTTTACCCATTTTTATTGTGTTAAGGTGTGTTTTACTAAAAGCTTCCTTATTTATTGAAGCCCGCCTAAAGGCGGGATTGGGCATTAGAGGGTTAACTAAAGAATAGAAAAATTATACACAAATGAAGCGTAAATATCTAAAAAATTCATGAAAATTTTAAATTTTACCGCAAAATCCAAACCAAAATCATACTGTCTTGGTGAATATTTTCTAAATAATGATGAAGAAGGCAATTTTATTATTATATACTATTCCAAATGCTATTTTTATACCCTCCACCATAAGATGGTGGTTTTTTAAGTTCGTCATTCCGTTTTTAACAGATCGAAAAATTGCTCTAAGACCCCATAAAGAATAGGGTGGTTAAATTTTCAAGGGCCGATGTTGATTTTGAATAAAACACAAACTATTTAGGACATTATTGTAATTTTATTTTATTATGATATATTCGTATTACTCAATTATGTATGGAACAAACTATAGGCCAAATAGACGCCGCGACCTCGGTGGCACACCTCCATCCGATGGTCCAAATTTTCGATGACGCTGGGGCATAATTGAGGTTCTATGCCGTTAATGTGCCGAATTATCTCGTCCCTTAGCTATTGAATTGTTGCTGGCTTATCGACGTACACCTTTTCTTTCAAATAACTACAAAGAAAAATTCCAACGGTGTCAAATCACATGATCTTGGCGGTCAATTGACATTGCCATTACGTGAGATAACACGGACATTAAATTTGTTGCGCAAAAGAGCCATTGTTTCGTTAGCTGTGTGGCAAATTCGGGCCATACAAAGTTCGTTATCATCTTACGATAGCGAACACCATTCACAGTAACTGCCTGACAGGCCTCATTTTGGAAAAAATACGACCCGATGATGGTCGGTCCGTCTGTTGAAATCACGCCAACTTCCGTTCGAAACAAGCTATCGACTTGAAACTTGGCACAAGAAGTTGTTATTGATATAGGTCGTATCTTATTGGAAAAGGGCCATATCGCATTACTTTACGTATAGCCCCCATATAAACCGATCCCCAGATTTGACCTTCGGAGACTCTTGGAGGGGCAAAATTCATCCGATCCGGTTGAAATTTGGTACGTGGTGTTAGTATGTGGTTTCTAACAACCATACAAAAATTGGTCCATATCGGTATTGGGCGGGGCCGACTATATCATACCCTAAACCACCCCATGCGAATTAGTAAACATAAGCAAGGGTATCATTGGTATAGGTTTGGGAGATGAACCGAATTTCCTTATTTATGAAAATTAAGCAGTATACACTCAAAAAAGGCATGTCCTGTTACAAAGATTTTGTCTTTACTTTAAAAATTTACTTTTTCCCTTTCCTTTTTTTCCTTTTTTTTTAAATCCGAGCCAAAGAAGCGGAGAATACTAGTAAGGATATTTTTAAGACACATTTTTTTTTAAATTTCGGTTTTATGTACTTCTTTCTAGGAAGCGAATTTTAAGTTTTCATTTTTTCAGCTTTTGTTCTCCATATGCTATTAAAATCCTTTAAAACGAGTTAACAACTTTATTTTCCAAATTCAGACTCGACTTCCAGTATACTCATAGAAAAAGTCTGCTAAAAACAGCAGTAGATGTCTGCTGTTATATTTTTGTACTTCACGGCCTAATGAACAACAATTTATAAAATTTTTATACCCTGCGCCACACTGTTGAACAGGGTATTATAATGTTACGAATTTGATAATTATAGACATAAGTTTATTTAAATTAGTTTCCGTTAATTTAAAATTTCAAATTGTAACGATAAAATTTCGCTATCACTTGTTGGAATCATCTATTCATTTTCTAGTATTTTCCTGAATTTCGTTTATGTTCTTTTGTTTGCTTACCGAAATGTTAGTTCTTACTCTCATAGAATAGCAACCCCTTTGCTTTGTTATTCTGCATTCTCATTTCATCTCATTGTCTATTGTCATTATTGTTGTTGTTGTAGTAATGCGAGCATATATCTATGTGAGTGTGTATGTGTTTGGCAGCCACCAGATGAACATCTTAATGGTCGTGGATCCTTCTAGCATTGTCTAAGAATGTTCTGGCGTTGCCGGAATATTGTAGTGCTACCAGAATGTTCTCGTATTGCCACACCGTCATATATAAAAGCGCTCGCATGCTGCTAACGAGTCAGTCTTAATTAAAGCGTCAAACGAATAACATCAGTGTGAACGAATTGTAAAGTGTGAAGTCATAGTAAATAAATTGTAGATTGTCGTTATTTAAAAGAACTGTGTTTTAATTGTCGGGTAATTAAAAACGCCTAAATATAAAAGCGTAACAATAAGTTAGTGCATATGTTTGCAACACCCAGAAGGAGACGAGATAGACACATGGTGTCTTTGGCAAAAATGCTTAGGGTGGGCTCCTGAGTCGATATAGCCATGTCCGTCTGTCCGTGAACACATTTTTGTAATCAAAGTCTAGGTCGCAATTTAAGCCCAATCGACTTCAAATTTGGCACAAGTATGTGTTTTGGGTCAGAATAGAACCCTATTGATTTTGGAAGAAATAGGTTCAGATTTAGATATAGCTCCCATATATATCTTTCGTCCACTTATACGGCCCTAGAAGCCAGATTTTAACCCAAATTTGGTAGAAATTTTGCACTAGGAGTACAATTGGTAGTATAGTCAAATGTGCCAAATTTTATTGAAATCGGTTCAGATTTAGATATAGCTTCCATATATATCTTTCGTCCGATATGCACTTATATGGATTCAGCCTGAGTTTTACCCTGATTTGGTTGAAATTTTGCTCAAACATAACGCTTGGCCATATAGTCACGAGTGCAAAATTTGATTGAAATCGGTTCAAATTTAGATATAGCACCCATATATATCTTTCGTCCGATTTAGACTCATATGACAACAGAGGCCAAAGTTTACTACCGATTTTCGTGAAGTTTTGCACAGAGAGTAGAATTAACATTTTAGCAATGCTTGGTAAATTTGATTGAAATCGATTCAGATTTAGGTGTCGTTATGTGTGTTAAATTTGGTTAAAATCTTTAATATTTTAGATATTTAAGTGTGTTAAGTTTGATCTGATTTGGTTCAGATTTAGATAAAACCCCCATATATTCGTGTTTCCAGTTATTACAAATATGACCAAAATTCCCACACTTTAGACAAAACTCTGTGATGATTTCCTCATATCTTAGTCATATCCTGTAGTGCCAGAATTTCCACAGAACAGTTGATTTTTAAATAAGGCTCCAAGTCGCTCGACTTGACCAAATAATATGTTACAACCCACACTTGACCACATATCTTGGCGAGATCTACCAATATCCTTTTAAAATCGCCACTGGTGAGTAGCAAAAATTGCAAATATTACTAAAATTTTCCTATATTTGGTATACATATGTATCGCCTGATAAATCATAAATGTCCTTTTGTACACTTGCATTAAAATTTCTCTCGCTTCATATTTCCCATATTTTTTACTAACATTGTGTTTCATCCCATGGTGATAGCCGATTTTAATTCTAGTGTTTTTGTACAAATATTCTCTTCATTATAAGTATTTGTATCTGGAAATGCAAACCTTTGCATAGCTCCCAGCAAATTTGAAGTAGTTAAGGTGGTAACACAAATGTTGGTATACATAGTGGTGAAGGGTATAATATAGTCGGCCCAGCCCGACTTTAGACTTTACTTACTTGTTTTTTACTAACATTGTGTTCCACCCCAGGGCATTAGCCGACATAAATTTTAAGTCAATAGAATTTTGGTCTTAAATATATTGTCGGTTCAGATTTAAATGCATGTATATGGGAACATAAATCTTTATATATACCACTCAAAAAATTTGAAGGAATTCAGATGGTGTCGAAAATGTAGATCACAAAGTGGTGCAGGGTATAATATAGTCGGCCCTGTCCGACTATAGACTTTCCTTACTTGTTTTTCTATAGAAAAATTTGTCAAAATTTTATTTCTATAGAAAATTTTCTCAAAATTTAGCATATTTATTGAAAATGTATTTCTATAGTAAATTTTCATATAATGTTATTTCGTGCTGATGGTCACTGATTCTTAAAAAACTTCTAATATAAATCTTTCGACCGATTATAAATTCAATTTTGCGAAATTGCCTAAAAATGTATACCCTGCGTCACACTCTTTATAGAAGTATTACAATATACATTGTCCAAATCGAGTGAGGTAAATAGCAACATGGATCTAAATACAAAGTTGTGTATATTATAGTCTGCCCCGCCAGACTTCAGATTTTCTTATTATTATTATTATTTTTTTTTTTTTGACTAAAATTATGTTTCGTCCCATAAAGTTAGATTCAAATATTAAGTACATAGATTTTGTTGAAGTGTATACAATTTTGTCTAAATCGGTGCAGATTCAAATTCATGCATATGAGAATCAACCTTTATATAGCTCGCAACAAACTTGAGATGGTATCAATGAATTTGGTCCACAATGAAGGGTATAATACATTATTTTTTTATTAAACATAGGAACGACATTGGCCTGAATTCGAAACATAGAGTACAAGTACACACACTTTTTCATTAGAAATAAGTTGTTTTAGCACACTATACGAGTGCTGGAGATCATGATCGCACTGAATAATCCATGTAGACGGTATTTCCCGTGATTGTTATGGTAATATTACATGGGACAAACTGTTTTTGAAGATTTCCAAAAGCATAGTGCCCTCTATACTCTATAAATCGGAGCCATAACATGTCCAAAAAACGACCCCCAGACCATAATATTACCCCCACCATTATTGAAGGAACTGTTTTTATTTCTTGGATTAAGACTTTTCTTTGGACCTTCGTACTAAACTTCCACCACCCGAGCCATGCAATTTAAACTTTGATTTGTAGGAAAATAAAACACATTTCACTGATTCTCATGCCATTTAAGGTGTTTTTGTAAAAATGTAAGGCGCGGTTAAATTTTTTCGAACTCCATAATTATTGTGAGTCTCACGAAATACAGAGAAGGCCTTTGACGAAATGTCCAAATGAAATCGTCACTTCCGTGAGAGTTCCTTTATTGGAAGTTGTTAGAGACGCTACATTTAAAGTTGGGCCACTAGATATTTCTACATAATTCGATACATATTCCTGTTTTTGTTGCAGTGAAACAAAATTTAAACAAATACTTCTGTTTTGTTTATTTACATTTGCTTTTGTTTCTTCTTCTTTTCAGTATGTGACATTCACTTGAGATGTGTTCCTCCCCAGTATTTTAGTTAGTTGCCAATTCATATTTTGACAACTACAAAATTCGCATATAATGGTGACTCTGGTGCGACTTGCACTGATAGTTGCACTGGATAGAACACCAGTGCAACGATTGCCATACAAAAGTTCTATCCAGTGCAAAAAGAAAACAGACCTAATGACAATAGACAATGAGATGAAATGAGAATGCAAAATAACAAAGCAAAGGGGTTGTTATACTATGAGAGAGTAAGAACTAACATTTCGATATGAAAATGAGCAAACAAAAGAACATAAAAGAAATTTAGGAAAGTACCAGAAAATGAATAGATGATTCCAACAAGTGATAACGAAATTTTATCGTTACAATTTGAAATTTTAAATTAACGGAAACTAATTTAAATAAACTTAAATCTATAATTATCAAATTCGTAACAATATCAACCTAAGGTCAACTGTGATGCCACTACCAAGTCCACCGGTTCCGCGGACCATCATGCCATCATACAGGTCAGTGCATTTATATTTCCCGTAGAAATAGTTATATGCCATCTACGTGACATAATACATGAATACCCGCCTCTATCCTATTGTTACGAATTTGATATTTCTAGATTTAAGTTTATTTAAATTAGTTTCCGTTAATTTAAATTTCAAATTGTAACGATAAAATTACGTCATAACTTGTAAGAGTCATTTCTTTAGTTTCTAGTACTTTCCTAAACATCTTTTGTGTTCTTAGTTTTCCAATCGTTCATTGTAAAAGTAACGCCTTTTGTTTTACTGTTATAATTATCGGTAATATGACCATAATCCCTTATGCCTGCACAGATGGTAGAATGCACTAGCCAAGATAAGAATAAGCCTAAAGGTATGTGTGCCATATCACCTGTACAATAACGCCCCATAGAAAGTTCTAGATAGCAGAGACAATGAACATAAGTCGATAAATATGTGCAATGTCGCGGTGCGACATCTACAAGGTAGTAGCTTAATCTCGAAGGTTGTAGGCCAATTAGTGAGAACATTCGAAATCGTCATATCTCGGTATATAAACCCCTAGCGGAGAGAGCAGTCAAGTCAGTCGTAAGCTAAAGTTTATACAGTAGACACGTAGAGCAAATAAGTGAAACCAATCAGTTAAACAAATAAATTGTAGATTGTCTTTATTTGAAAAGAACTGTGTTTTAATTATCGGGTAATTAAATACGCCTCAATATGAAAACGTAACAATTGGTGTCGGAAGTGAAATAACGGAAAAAAAATCTATAATGAAGTTTAATCAGCTTCGAGTAGAAGACTTGAAGAAGGAATTGAGCAAAATGGAGCAGCCGACTACAGGAAACAAGGCTCAAGCGACTTCTGGAAGCGACTTCTGGAAGAGTTCGAGCGGCGCAGTATTGATATCGAAACACATGTGTTCGATTATAAGGAAGATCTTGACGAATCAGTAGTAGCCAGCGCCTTGGAAACTCCATTTGTAGATTTTAATGTTGTTGATTACACATCGATGGTCAATATTTTGAGCAAAATGATGGAAGAAAATTCTCTAAAAATGCAAGAGAATTCTAGAAAAATGATGGAAGACAATTCTCTAAAAATGCAAGAGAATTCTAGAAAATTGGAAGAAAAATTCGACGAAAATATGGACGAAAATTCTAGAATTCTAATTTTCGTCCATACGAAAATTCTAGAATTCTAAATGAGACTATTCAACAAATTGCTGAAGGCATGGAAAAACGTGTGGACCATATCGAAAGCCAAATTAGGGAGCTGGATAAGAAGATTATTTCTGTGGATGAGAAAATTATGGTTCATGATGAGAAGTTTCTACACATTGAAAGAAAAATGTCAGAGCTGGAAATTAAAGGTGGACCAGTGCGCGTTATCGAGGGCTCGAAAACCAAACCTCCTGTTTTCGATGGCTAAACTCATTTGATGTCTTCAAATTCCAATTCGAAATGGTAGAAATTTGTGGAACGACAATGACAAAGCAATTGAACTTCTATTGGCATTAAAGGGCAATGCCGCTGATGTGATACAAAGCATTCCCGCTGCCTCTAGAAATAATTATAATGAAGTAATAGCGGCACTTCAACGTAAGTACGGCGGAGAACATAAGCAAGACATCTTCAGGATGGAATTAAGAGGAAGAGTCCAGAAGTCAAATGAGACTCTACAAGACTTTGCAATAGAGGTTGAGCGGTTGGTGCTTTTGACATATCCAGGAGAAAGTCATCCACTTGTGGACCGCATCAAGATCGAGACCTTTGTGAATGGAATTAGAGACCCTGATATAAAATGTGCAACATATGCGTCACAAAAGGCTAAATTCGCAGAAACAGCAACATTTGCACTTGCACAAGAAACTGCGAGATTGTTGGCACGACCTCAAATTCACAAGGTACGCAGAGTGGAGGCCGAGCAAGATGAATCAAATTCCGTGATTGACTCAGTGAAAGAAGCAGTTAAAGGCCGGTACTCTGTTCGGTTTTCGCGTTGAACCTCCATACAAAATCAAAAAATGCGAAAAACTAGCGAATTTTTTTCCATTTGTGGTACTTTGTTTTTTTTCGAGTTGAAAAACTGACGTTTATAGCATGGCGCCATTTGCAATGTGAATTAAGAAATAATTTATTTATTAAAACTATTTGTGTGGGTTTATAACACAAACACGGATTATATTTTTGTTCCGAAACTATACAAAGGATCAAAGGAGCAGCAGATCAATTGCCCAAGGAAAATAAAATGTTAATTTTGTAATAACAAACAGCAACCACCAACTTAATTCAATATCGCTCCCTGTAAAATAGCGCTCCAAGTTACCTAAATGAACACCGCTTTCTATGTGCGAAATAATGGTTTCTATAAAATTTTTTCGCAAGAATGAACATAGTACCGGCCTTTATTTAGAAACCGGTGAGAATGAAACTCAATGCAACACTGAGTAGCATGGCGCCATAATTATTTAGAAATTTGGCTAATTTTCGATTATTTTGAGGCGTCGATGTATTTCGAAATAGGCAATTGCATTCAAAGCCATTCGTTGTAATTTACAGATTCATTTATTGTTTTCTTTTTCAAGATAATTTGCTGTTTTTTCTTTAACAGCTATGACACAGTTTGGAATTGAAATTTTGCGATTTTCAATTCCATACGCTTTCGCGCGATTTCCGGAACAAGCAATTATAAATCGGAAAATTTTGTGAAATTGGGAACAGACCTGAATATATTTCGTTTTAATTGGTTTAAAACCGCTGAATTAATGATAAATTCGTGAACGTGTACACTTCTCCTAATTTTATCCAAGAGAATAAAGCCCATTTTTACTGTCTTGCAAGTTTATACAGAATAACTTTTATTGGAAAATTACCCAAACAAACCTTTTGTTGTCCAATTTTCGTAAATGTTAACCCATTCCATTAATAAATAGAAGATTTGTTTTTATCGAGCGTTTAATAATGTTTTTATCCTATCAATACGATTTTTTTATTGTATTTTTTTTTGATGTTACAAAAATATAACCACATTCAAAACTTTGTTTCCTTAATTATTTCTTACAAGAAAACAAGCATGTCCGCTTCCAAAGATTTTGTACACTATTGATTTTGGTATTGATTCCGAGTCAAATTTGAATTTATTCGTTTTTTCAGCTTTGAATCAGTCATGAATGAAATGAAATAAGGTGTTGAAAAACATCTTCTATTTTTGAACGCTTTTTTGGTTTGCGGTCAAGGTACAAAAACTCCAAAAATTTAAAAACTATTTCATTAACTTTAAGAATTTTTTAGAATTGACCCTAGCCTTCTTTCATGTAAAGATACTCATTTTTAAGTTGAATCACTTAACTATAAGGACAAAACAACTTTATCGGCTTTTGGACAAGGAAAACAGTTTATATAAGAGTAATTCACAAATGCTATTATAACCAAAATTCGCGTTCGTATTTTAAGGACATGAAATCTTTCGCCTCTCGACAATATTTTTTCAGTGTACAAAGTAATTCTCATCTACTATTTTAAATTAAAAATCATAAACGAGTCAAATGCTAATATTCCTAATAATTTACTGACAGTTTATCTAAAGAATCTGTATGGTAATGGTAGATTTAAAGCTTTATGAATATGAGGAAAAAACTTTACAACAAGGTGTATTTGCTGCAAAAATGCCCGCATAATGGCTGGAATCATTATTAATGTTTCAATTGAGTTTTGAAATATGCGGAAAACCTTATTCTGACAGCAAGGCTTAGATAAAAACGCCGTTTATCCATATTTCAATAGAAACATGTCGAAAATAAAAAAAGCCAAAAATAGCTAAAAGGGTCATAAAAAAAAGCCAGAAAAAAAGCTAAAAGCTAAATGCATTTTTTTCCCGCTAAACGTCTACAAAAAAAAACCAAATCTAGCGGGAAAGTAGCTAAATTGGCAACGCTGCTTGTTTACTTCGATTGTTTCTTGTTATGCGCTTTACAGACTATCAGTTATTCCGGACGGAATGTCGGTGTTTGTAAAGAATCTTACAGTGTGTCGGATAGATACGACTTGTCGGCGATGACTAAATAATCGGTAAATGTGTTATCGATCCCATAAACATGCAGCAGTATCGATTATGCCTTCGGACTTAACTTATAATGTGCATAATATATGGGATATGTTCGACACGAGCACTGTCGTCCGGAATAACTGATAATCTGTAAAGCGCATTACGTGTTGTTGGATGCAAAGATTATAGATTTGAGGAAGATGGGAGATTGGCTTGCGTCATACCAAATGTTGCATTTACCAGATTAGTTTAATACATGTTTGTAATCTTTTAGTTGTTTTTCGTTTTTATTTTTTAAATGAAAAATGTAATTTTCTTAATGAAACAATGTTAAATTTTGGTCAACAAAAAAAAATACATTTTCCTCTTTATGGAAATTTATTTCGTGCTCTTAATTTCTTTTTATTTGCATTTTAATGCTATGTCAATACTTGTCGTATACGCGTTTGGTTCGAGTATTAAACTAATGTGGTAAATGGTTTGATGTGCTCAGTAGCCAATCTCCCATCTTCCTCTTCTATAATCTTTGATTGGCCCCAGTTCTTGTCGACTACATCCACTATCGCCTTCGCCTCTCGGTTTGAAATGGCATAAACTTCAGGCCACTTGCTGAAGTAGTCCATGGCCACAAGGACATATGGGTTTCCAGAATCACTTACGGGGAAAGGGACAGCAACGTCCAATGTTATTCTCTCAAATTGTCACGATTCAGTTCTCTGTACCCAAGAAACGTCTCCTCTACCCCGCGACACTTGATGTTTGCTACGTGCAGATGAGAAACATCGGACGTATGAATTATTTGTGCCAGTGTATCCAAAACCACAGAAAATACAGCGGACACTGGGATTTATCCGAGCAAGGGTGATCATGTTATGTGAGAATTGATGGTAAATACTCACTGGTCCCCCCTGGTTTATTAAACTAACATGTATTAATAAATACCGGGTTTTTATTAAACCCAATACCGTTTTGGTATTGTTTCGTAATACCGCACTGTTTATACATCAATACCTTTATGGTATAAATATTAATACCGCATAGGTATTATTTTCAATACCATATTGGTATTTTCATAATACCATATGGTACTTTCATGCTTTGCGTATCGCTTGTACCGTTCGGTATTGATATTGTTCCGAATGTGATATTTCTAGATTTAAGTTTATTTAAATTAGTTTCCATTAATTTAAATTTCAAATTGAAACGATAAAATTACCTCATAACTTGTTAGAGTCATTTTCCAATACTTTCCTAAACATCTTTTGTGTTCTTAGTTTTCCAATCGTTCATTGTAAAAGTAACGCCTTTTGTTTTACTTAATTGTAGTAATATGACCATAATCACTTATGTTATGCCTGCACGACATATACCAGATAGTACACTGAAAAAAGCATACTCGGTTCCAAAGATTTTGTCTTTACTTTAAAAAATTTGGTATTGATTCCGAGCCAAAGAAGCGGAGAATACAAGTAAGGATACTTTTAAGACACAATTCTCTTTTAAATTTAGGTTTTGTGTACTTGCTTCTAGGAAGCAAATTTTAATTTTTCGCTTTCTCAGCTTTTTTTCTTCATATGCTATCAAAGTCCTTTAAAAACGAGTTAACGGCAACTTTATTTTCCAAATTAGGACTCGACTTCCAGTAGAAATTATGCTATGTTTGAAGTAAAAAACTTCTTTAAAATAAAGTTTTGAAAAACATGTCCTATATTTGAACGATTTTTTGCTTTGTAGTCAAGATGCAAAAAGGCAACAAATTTAAAGACAATTTCATTAAATTTAAAGAATTTTTCTAAATTATTAAAGTCAAGTTGACCTTAGCCTATAAATTTTTTCTTTCATGTTAAGATACCCATTTTTAAGTCAAATCACTTAATTATAAGGACAATACGACTTCATTGAAAAGTTTATCGACTTTTGGACAAGGAAAATAACTTTGTTTTAGAGAAATGCGTCTTCTATGCTAAGCAAAATTTGTATTCGTATTTTAAAGACATGAAATCTTTGACATCACGACAATATTTTTTTCAGTGTAGAATGCACTAGATTATCAGCCAAGATAATGAGCATAAACCTAAAAGTATGTAGCCAAGACAATGAACATAAGCCGATAAATATGTGCGTACCAGATAGTAGTAGATTAATCTAGAAGGTTGTAGGCCAATTAGCGAGAACATCGTCATATATCGGTATATAAACCATAGACCTTATAATACATAGATGAGCCATGGGTGTCAAACTATGTTTGACAGTTCCGAAGATTAAGAATAAACGAGAAAAATAAGAGCACGCTTACAATCTCTTTCGTTTTCCTTTTTGTAGTTTGCGAATTGTACACAAAATTAGAACGTTTATGATGCAACAGAGGATTTATAAATAAATTAATATATTAAAAGTTCATATTTGAACAAAAAATTGTGACCAAAATCGCGAAAATACGAAATTTAACTTTGAGCAGCATTGCTCTTTACGAACAACACAAAAGCAAATGCACGAAAATTAATGTTTGGGACTGACTCTTTACGAAAAAATCAAAACGAAATGGCAGAAAATTAATTTTTGAAACTGACACATTTTTTTAAAGAGAATAGTGGATCATCTATGTATTAAAAGGTCTATGATATAAACCATAGACAATAGATTCATATAGATGTCCCACTCTTCTCTTTAAAAAAAATGTGTCAGTTCCAAAAATTAATTTTCTGACATTTCGTTTTGTTTTTTTTCGTTAAGAGAGATTCTTTTGTATTCGTTGTCCATTCACAATTAATTTTTTATGAGGAGTTTTTTATTACAGAACACCCTGTTGTGTTGAAAAGAGTACCAAAAATCTCTCAATTCTCTTGATTTTCTTCGTTTATTCTTAATCTTCGGAACTGTCAAACTTAGTTTGACACCCATGGGACATCTATATGAATCTATTGTCTATGATATAAACCACTAGCGGAGAGAGCTGTCAAATCAGTGGTAAGCTAAACCCAATAAACACAGGATGAGCGTTTTTCAAATGCAACAACTTTTCAGTTTGAGGGTAACTATAATTATCAACATAAATTCAACTTGACTTGAAACAGCTCATATTCAATACATCTTCAAATTGTTTGCGAATTACTTCCAATTTGCCAAAATGTTGACGAAATCTTTGAAAAGGGGTTGAAGATAATATGAGAAAACTTTGACAAAACACTACCCTAAAATGCAACGAAAAAACCATGTGGTTTTCAATACTTGTTTGTGCAACGAAGTTCGTGGTCAATTGAAAGAAATAAAAAACATTTTAGACAAAAAACTGAATTTACTCCAAATAGTTTCTAATAATACGTAAGTGAAAATAAAAAAATGATATGAAACTTTAAGGAAGACACTAAATTATATCTCTTTGCCGAAAACTAAAATTATGGATTCTACGTTCTTTAAAACATTAAAAAGCTGACCGATGAAAAAATGTTGGACAAGTAACTGGAACTGCTTCAAATAGTTTATAATAATTGGTAAGTCAATATGAAAAATTAAATCAACACTTTAGAGAAGTCACTAAATTTAAATCTCATTGCAGAAAACTAAAATATTTGGATGCTGCATTCTTGGAAACATTAAGAGGTTGACCAATGAAAAATGAAAAATGATGGTGGCTAATCGAAAAGAGAAAGTTTCCATAAATCAAAGTACAATGAATTAAACTTGGTATTTATGCTTTTCCATATCAACTACTGGGTGATAATTCGCATCACGCCTATAGTTTAATTTACATCGCATCATCGGTTTAATTTGATATTTTGTGAATTGAAATTGCTGGAAATTTATTCTAACTCTCTAGTCATCAAGTTCCTTGCTAATTTCCCGAATTTTAATGAGTTTTACAAGAATTTTGTGACACCAACGTTCTTGAGGAATTTTGTGGGTTTCAATACATTTTGTGCCACGAAGTACGTGGTCAGTTATTTTTATTGACATAAAACTGAAATTAATCCAAAACGGTAATTATAATTGGTAAGTCAAAATAAAAAGTGCAATGAAAACGTAATGGAAATCACAAAACTCGATTGTTTTGCAGAAAACTAAAATCATTGGATATTATATTCTTGGAAGATGTTGACCGGTGAAAAAATGATGAAGGAAACAACAAAGAAAAGATTCCAGAAAACTTGCAAAGTGCAACCAATTAAAACAAAGTGCAACAGTTCCTAAATCAAGAACTTCTGGATGAAAATGTGCATTACATCAATTTACATTCCGTCATCAGTTTGATATTTTGTGAATTCCTCTTGATGAAATCTATTCTAACACGCAGGCCAGCAAGTTCCTCGATAGTAATTATTTGAAATTGTCAGCATATTAATTAATAATTAATTAATTAATAGTTATGTGACACCAACATTATGGGGGAAATTATACATGAAAAATGTTTAAGTTATTTAAAGTTGTATTGATAGTTTTAGTTATTAATACCTTTAATAAGATAATTATGTTTTGATTGGTATTATAACATATTATTATTTTTTATATTGTTAATGTTATTTTTAATATTATTATATTTTTAACGAAAAAAATTAATAAAATGTACAAAATCACTAGAAATTTAGTGTTGACTTTCAGTAAGAACTGGGATTGACTTTCATGCAAATTGTGGTTAGAAAATATTCGCAGCAATATTAGTTTTTAATTTGTCTCACATTGAAAACTGTTTGAGAAATTATTGAGTAGCAATGCATTTCAATTTGAGGATTACAATTGAGAGATTATTGCTATTGTGTTGAATTTTACTGTTGAGGGTAATGTCTGTTTTTTGTTGAGAACGCGATTTTCTCAACAATTTCTCAACTTGAATATTACCCTAATCCTTTGAAAAAATGTTTGAAAAATTATTGCATTTTAGTATTTTTCAAACGTTTGTGTTTATTGGGAAGTTTATACAGTACACACCGTAGAGCAAATAAGTGAAACCTATCAGTTAAGCAAATAAATTGTAGATTGTCGTTATTGGAAAAGAACTGGGTTTTATTAACAGGTTATTAAGCACGCCTCAATATAAAAACGTAACAATTGGTGTCAATGAAGTTTAATCAGCTTCGAGTGGAATACTTGAAGAAGGAATTGTGCAAAATGAAGCAGCCGACTACAGGAAATAAGGCTCAATTACAAAAGCGACTACTGATATTGATATCGAAACACATGAGTTTGATTATAAGGAAGATCTTGATGAATCAGTTGTAGCCAGCGCCTCGGAAATTCCATTTGCAGCTTCTAATGTTGTTGATTATACATCGATGGTCAATATTTTGAGCAAAATGATGGAAGAAAACTCTCTAAAAATGCAAGAGAATTCTAGAAAAATGATGGAAGAAAACTCTAGAAAAATTATGGAAGAAAATTCTTTAAAAATTGAAGCGAATTCTAGAAAATTGGAAGAAAAATTTGACGAAAATTCAAAAAAAATGGATGTAAATTCTAGAATTCTCAATGAGAAACTTCAAGAAATTTCTGAAAGCATGGAGAAACGTGTGGACCAGATTGAAAACCAAATTGGCGAATTGGATAAGAAAATTCTTTCTGTGTACGAGAAAATTATGGTTCACGATGATAAGTTTCTACACATCGAGAAAAAAATGTCAGAGCTGGAAATTAAAGGTTGTCCAGTGCGCGTTATCGAGGGCTCAAAAACAAACCTCCTGTTTTCGATGGCTCAATTTCATTTGATGTATTCAAATTCCAATTGGAAATGGTTGCTTCTAAAAATTTGTGGAACGACATGTTTTTAATCTTTTAGTTATTTTTCGTTCTTATTTTTTAAATGAAAAATTTAATTTTCTTAATGAAACAATGTTAAATTTTGGACAACAACAAAAAAAATACATTTACCCCTTTATGGAAATTTATTTCGTGCACTTAATTTATTTTTATTTGCATTTTAATGCTATGTCAATACTTGTCGTATACGCGTTTGGTTCGAGTATTAAACTAATCTGGTAATTGATTCGATCTCCTCAGTAGCTAATTTCCTATCTTCCTACAATCTATAATCTTTGGTAAATGCAACATTTGGTATGACGCAAGCCAATTTCCTATCTTCCTCAAGTTTATAATCTTTGATCAAACCAACATACCTGCGTGAAGATAGCGACGTCGCTAACTTTCGATAACAGGGTTATCGAAAAAATAACAGGGTGACACAGAGACGACAAAAACTGAATTAATATGAGACGGACAGACAGACATTTAATGAAATTTATGTACTTCCGTGCTTAAAAACAACGATTTTTACACAGAATATGGTAGATAACATCTTTACCTACAATTTAATGTGCCACATGTGCCTGTTCAATGTTATTTAGCTTGGTTATTACTGGGTACTGGTGGTCAGGACACTATTTCCCATGTGGAGTCCAGGAATGGACTTCGTACACAAAAATGACAACGGAACTTGGTAGAGGGCATCAATACCTATAATTTGGTATACCACATGTATCTGGGAAACGCCGAGTGTAGAACAAAATTTTCCAGAAACTGTTGGACGCACTGGTGGTCAGGACAGTATTTCCAGCGCTGAGGCCAGGAATGGACTTCGTACACAAAACTGACAACGGAACTTGGTAGAGGACATCAATACCTACAATTTGGTATACCACATGTATCTGGGAAACGCCGAGTGTAGAACAAAATTTTCCAGAAACTGTTGGACGCACTGGTGGTCAGGACAGTATTTCCAGCGCTGAGGCCAGGAATGGACTTCGTCCACAAAACTGACCAAGGAACTTGGTAGAGGACATCAATACCTACAATTTGGTATACCACATGTATCTGGGAAACGCCGAGTGTAGAACAAAATTTTCCAGAAACTGTTGGACGCACTGGTGGTCAGGACAGTATTTCCAGCGCTGAGGCCAGGAATGGACTTCGTACACAAAACTGACCAAGGAACTTGGTAGAGGACATCAATACCTACAATTTGGTATACCACATGTATCTGGGAAACGCCGAGTGTAGAACAAAATTTTCCAGAAACTGTTGGACGCACTGGTGGTCAGGACAGTATTTCCAGCGCTGAGGCCAGGAATGGACTTCGTACACAAAACTGACCAAGGAACTTGATAGAGGACATCAATACCTATAATTTGGTATACCACATGTATCTGGGAAACGCCGAGTGTAGAACAAAATTTTCCAGAAACTGTTGGACGCACTGGTGGTCAGGACAGTATTTCCAGCGCTGAGGCCAGGAATGGACTTCGTACACAAAACTGACCAAGGAACTTGATAGAGGACATCAATACCTACAATTTGGTATACCACATGTATCTGGGAAACGCCGAGTGTAGAACAAAATTTTCCAGAAACTGTTGGACGCACTGGTGGTCAGGACAGTATTTCCAGCGCTGAGGCCAGGAATGGACTTCGTACACAAAAGTGGCAACGGATATTGATAGAGGGCATCAATACCTACAATTTGGTATACCACATGTATCTGGGAAACGCCGAGTGTGGAACAAAATTTTCCAGAAACTGTTGGACGCACTGGTGGTCAGGACAGTATTTCCAGCGCTGAGGCCAGGAATGGACTTCGTACACAAAAGTGACAACGGATATTGATAGAGGGCATCAATACCTACAATTTGGTATACCACATGTATCTGGGAAACGCCGAGTGTAGAACAAAATTTTCCAGAAACTGTTGGACGCACTGGTGGTCATGACAGTATTTCCAGCACTGAGGCCAGGAATGGACTTCGTACACAAAAGTGACAACGGAGCTGGATAGAGGACATTATTCCCCACAATTTGGTGTACCACATGTATCTGGGAAACGCCGAGTGTAGAATAAAATTTTCCAGAAACTGTTGGACGCACTGGTGGTCAGGACACTATTTCAAACGTTAAAGCCAAAAATAAACATTAAACACGAAAAGAAAAACATAACTTAAAATGGGATTTAATAACTTAAATTCTTTCATATGTACAAAGATCATTTATTACATATTTACAATTAATATCATGTTTTTTCTTTTCAATAATTATTGTTATGACATGTCGATCGTGCAAAGGGTGCATATTTAAAGCACGTGTTTCGTAAGTTATCTTGGTAACTCTGCTAAAAGTGTTATAACACATAACAAAATGGCGGACTGGTGTATAACAGATTCCATGGCATATGTGTGTAAGGTAGTTGCACTTAAAGAGCTCATTACACATATTTTTGTTTTCATTAAAAATGTAGATTATTAATTGCACATAAAATAATAAATTGATTTATGGGTAGAATAAACTACATTCATTAAAAATGTAGATTATTAATCACACATAAAATAAATAAATTGATTTATAGGAAGAATAAAATACTTCCTGCGAAAATTGAACAAAATTGTACTTCACATTTTGAGATTTGGACAAAGCGTTGTTAAAACTAGGAAAATTTATTGCCTTGGTGTACTTTATAACTACAACTCAAGAAATTGTACTCTCTCATAGAAGAAAAACTGAACCAAATGTAAAGGAAAAACTATTAGCGCCAAATCATTACCATTTTTACCATACAGTAATTCTTTTTGACAACTTTTGGGAACCGTACTAAAAAATTCTTTTGCTTTAGTTCATATTGAACTTATATGTACGGTCATTGAACTTTATATCCACGTTTGGTTCATAAAATGTTTGATACATACTTAAAACAAGTAAAAAATCATTGGGCTGTTTAAAATTTCCAAAACACAATAAAATTAACTACAAACAAATAATTTCTTTGCACTACAAATAAGTTAAAAATAAGTTGTTTTGCTGAGACAACTTAAATTTACAAATAAAAAAATTATTAACAATGTGAACGTAGTATGATTCTACGTTCACATTGTGATTGAAATCTTTCGTTTTCGAGAATTTTGCCTTTCAACAAAATCCACTGCACTGTCATGCACAATTGGTGATCACATCAGATGTAAAGTACAATGCCTATGTATCAATTGCATTTTGTTCGTATTTTGCCAAAAATAAAAACTTCATGATCCACTGCACTGTCATGCACAATTGGTGATCACATAATGAAGTTTTTATTTTTGGCAAAATACGAACAAAATGCAATTGATACATAGGCATTGTACTTTACATCTGATGTGATCACCAATTGTGCATGACAGTGCAGTGGATTTTGTTGAAATCCAATTGCAAAACTACTGAAATCCGTAGATATTTCAACTGAAATCCATTGTAAGTAGACATATAATGTGAACATAGTATTAATATGAAAATGCTATTTGCAAATCTCGAAAAAGTAAAATTGCAATGAGGACGTACTACTGTACTATGTTCACACTAGATATAAATGTTTATATAATTTGATATCTCACTTTTGTATTGAAAGGCAAAATTCTCGAAAACGAAAGATTTCAATCACAATGTGAACGTAGAATCATACTACGTTCACATTGTTAATAATTTTTTTATTTGTAAATTTAAGTTGTCTCAGCAAAACAACTTATTTTTAACTTATTTGTAGTGCAAAGAAATTATTTGTTTGTAGTTAATTTTATTGTGTTTTGGAAATTTTAAACAGCCCAATGATTTTTTACTTGTTTTAAGTATGTATCAAACATTTTATGAACCAAACGTGGATATAAAGTTCAATGACCGTACATATAAGTTCAATATGAACTAAAGCAAAAGAATTTTTTAGTACGGTTCCCAAAAGTTGTCAAAAAGAATTACTGTATGGTAAAAATGGTAATGATTTGGCGCTAATAGTTTTTCCTTTACATTTGGTTCAGTTTTTCTTCTATGAGAGAGTACAATTTCTTGAGTTGTAGTTATAAAGTACACCAAGGCAATAAATTTTCCTAGTTTTAACAACGCTTTGTCCAAATCTCAAAATGTGAAGTACAATTTTGTTCAATTTTCGCAGGAAGTATTTTATTCTTCCTATAAATCAATTTATTTATTTTATGTGTGATTAATAATCTACATTTTTAATGAATGTAGTTTATTCTACCCATAAATCAATTTATTATTTTATGTGCAATTAATAATCTACATTTTTAATGAAAACAAAAATATGTGTAATGAGCTCTTTAAGTGCAACTACCTTACACACATATGCCATGGAATCTGTTATACACCAGTCCGCCATTTTGTTATGTGTTATAACACTTTTAGCAGAGTTACCAAGATAACTTACGAAACACGTGCTTTAAATATGCACCCTTTGCACGATCGACATGTCATAACAATAATTATTGAAAAGAAAAAACATGATATTAATTGTAAATATGTAATAAATGATCTTTGTACATATGAAAGAATTTAAGTTATTAAATCCCATTTTAAGTTATGTTTTTCTTTTCGTGTTTAATGTTTATTTTTGGCTTTAACGTTTGAAATAGTGTCCTGACCACCAGTGCGTCCAACAGTTTCTGGAAAATTTTATTCTACACTCGGCGTTTCCCAGATACATGTGGTACACCAAATTGTGGGGAATAATGTCCTCTATCCAGCTCCGTTGTCACTTTTGTGTACGAAGTCCATTCCTGGCCTCAGTGCTGGAAATACTGTCATGACCACCAGTGCGTCCAACAGTTTCTGGAAAATTTTGTTCTACACTCGGCGTTTCCCAGATACATGTGGTATACCAAATTGTAGGTATTGATGCCCTCTATCAATATCCGTTGTCACTTTTGTGTACGAAGTCCATTCCTGGCCTCAGCGCTGGAAATACTGTCCTGACCACCAGTGCGTCCAACAGTTTCTGGAAAATTTTGTTCCACACTCGGCGTTTCCCAGATACATGTGGTATACCAAATTGTAGGTATTGATGCCCTCTATCAATATCCGTTGCCACTTTTGTGTACGAAGTCCATTCCTGGCCTCAGCGCTGGAAATACTGTCCTGACCACCAGTGCGTCCAACAGTTTCTGGAAAATTTTGTTCTACACTCGGCGTTTCCCAGATACATGTGGTATACCAAATTGTAGGTATTGATGTCCTCTATCAAGTTCCTTGGTCAGTTTTGTGTACGAAGTCCATTCCTGGCCTCAGCGCTGGAAATACTGTCCTGACCACCAGTGCGTCCAACAGTTTCTGGAAAATTTTGTTCTACACTCGGCGTTTCCCAGATACATGTGGTATACCAAATTATAGGTATTGATGTCCTCTATCAAGTTCCTTGGTCAGTTTTGTGTACGAAGTCCATTCCTGGCCTCAGCGCTGGAAATACTGTCCTGACCACCAGTGCGTCCAACAGTTTCTGGAAAATTTTGTTCTACACTCGGCGTTTCCCAGATACATGTGGTATACCAAATTGTAGGTATTGATGTCCTCTACCAAGTTCCTTGGTCAGTTTTGTGTACGAAGTCCATTCCTGGCCTCAGCGCTGGAAATACTGTCCTGACCACCAGTGCGTCCAACAGTTTCTGGAAAATTTTGTTCTACACTCGGCGTTTCCCAGATACATGTGGTATACCAAATTGTAGGTATTGATGTCCTCTACCAAGTTCCTTGGTCAGTTTTGTGGACGAAGTCCATTCCTGGCCTCAGCGCTGGAAATACTGTCCTGACCACCAGTGCGTCCAACAGTTTCTGGAAAATTTTGTTCTACACTCGGCGTTTCCCAGATACATGTGGTATACCAAATTGTAGGTATTGATGTCCTCTACCAAGTTCCGTTGTCAGTTTTGTGTACGAAGTCCATTCCTGGCCTCAGCGCTGGAAATACTGTCCTGACCACCAGTGCGTCCAACAGTTTCTGGAAAATTTTGTTCTACACTCGGCGTTTCCCAGATACATGTGGTATACCAAATTATAGGTATTGATGCCCTCTACCAAGTTCCGTTGTCATTTTTGTGTACGAAGTCCATTCCTGGACTCCACATGGGAAATAGTGTCCTGACCACCAGTACCCAGTAATAACCAAGCTAAATAACATTGAACAGGCACATGTGGCACATTAAATTGTAGGTAAAGATGTTATCTACCATATTCTGTGTAAAAATCGTTGTTTTTAAGCACGGAAGTACATAAATTTCATTAAATGTCTGTCTGTCCGTCTCATATTAATTCAGTTTTTGTCGTCTCTGTGTCACCCTGTTATTTTTTCGATAACCCTGTTATCGAAAGTTAGCGACGTCGCTATCTTCACGCAGGTATGTTGGTTTGATCAAAGATTATAAACTTGAGGAAGATAGGAAATTGGCTTGCGTCATACCAAATGTTGCATTTACCAAAGATTATAGATTGTAGGAAGATAGGAAATTAGCTACTGAGGAGATCGAATCAATTACCAGATTAGTTTAATACTCGAACCAAACGCGTATACGACAAGTATTGACATAGCATTAAAATGCAAATAAAAATAAATTAAGTGCACGAAATAAATTTCCATAAAGGGGTAAATGTATTTTTTTTGTTGTTGTCCAAAATTTAACATTGTTTCATTAAGAAAATTAAATTTTTCATTTAAAAAATAAGAACGAAAAATAACTAAAAGATTAAAAACATGTCGTTCCACAAATTTTTAGAAGCAACCATTTCCAATTGGAATTTGAATACATCAAATGAAATTGAGCCATCGAAAACAGGAGGTTTGTTTTTGAGCCCTCGATAACGCGCACTGGACAACCTTTAATTTCCAGCTCTGACATTTTTTTCTCGATGTGTAGAAACTTATCATCGTGAACCATAATTTTCTCGTACACAGAAAGAATTTTCTTATCCAATTCGCCAATTTGGTTTTCAATCTGGTCCACACGTTTCTCCATGCTTTCAGAAATTTCTTGAAGTTTCTCATTGAGAATTCTAGAATTTACATCCATTTTTTTTGAATTTTCGTCAAATTTTTCTTCCAATTTTCTAGAATTCGCTTCAATTTTTAAAGAATTTTCTTCCATAATTTTTCTAGAGTTTTCTTCCATCATTTTTCTAGAATTCTCTTGCATTTTTAGAGAGTTTTCTTCCATCATTTTGCTCAAAATATTGACCATCGATGTATAATCAACAACATTAGAAGCTGCAAATGGAATTTCCGAGGCGCTGGCTACAACTGATTCATCAAGATCTTCCTTATAATCAAACTCATGTGTTTCGATATCAATATCAGTAGTCGCTTTTGTAATTGAGCCTTATTTCCTGTAGTCGGCTGCTTCATTTTGCACAATTCCTTCTTCAAGTATTCCACTCGAAGCTGATTAAACTTCATTGACACCAATTGTTACGTTTTTATATTGAGGCGTGCTTAATAACCTGTTAATAAAACCCAGTTCTTTTCCAATAACGACAATCTACAATTTATTTGCTTAACTGATAGGTTTCACTTATTTGCTCTACGGTGTGTACTGTATAAACTTCCCAATAAACACAAACGTTTGAAAAATACTAAAATGCAATAATTTTTCAAACATTTTTTCAAAGGATTAGGGTAATATTCAAGTTGAGAAATTGTTGAGAAAATCGCGTTCTCAACAAAAAACAGACATTACCCTCAACAGTAAAATTCAACACAATAGCAATAATCTCTCAATTGTAATCCTCAAATTGAAATGCATTGCTACTCAATAATTTCTCAAACAGTTTTCAATGTGAGACAAATTAAAAACTAATATTGCTGCGAATATTTTCTAACCACAATTTGCATGAAAGTCAATCCCAGTTCTTACTGAAAGTCAACACTAAATTTCTAGTGATTTTGTACATTTTATTAATTTTTTTCGTTAAAAATATAATAATATTAAAAATAACATTAACAATATAAAAAATAATAATATGTTATAATACCAATCAAAACATAATTATCTTATTAAAGGTATTAATAACTAAAACTATCAATACAACTTTAAATAACTTAAACATTTTTCATGTATAATTTCCCCCATAATGTTGGTGTCACATAACTATTAATTAATTAATTATTAATTAATATGCTGACAATTTCAAATAATTACTATCGAGGAACTTGCTGGCCTGCGTGTTAGAATAGATTTCATCAAGAGGAATTCACAAAATATCAAACTGATGACGGAATGTAAATTGATGTAATGCACATTTTCATCCAGAAGTTCTTGATTTAGGAACTGTTGCACTTTGTTTTAATTGGTTGCACTTTGCAAGTTTTCTGGAATCTTTTCTTTGTTGTTTCCTTCATCATTTTTTCACCGGTCAACATCTTCCAAGAATATAATATCCAATGATTTTAGTTTTCTGCAAAACAATCGAGTTTTGTGATTTCCATTACGTTTTCATTGCACTTTTTATTTTGACTTACCAATTATAATTACCGTTTTGGATTAATTTCAGTTTTATGTCAATAAAAATAACTGACCACGTACTTCGTGGCACAAAATGTATTGAAACCCACAAAATTCCTCAAGAACGTTGGTGTCACAAAATTCTTGTAAAACTCATTAAAATTCGGGAAATTAGCAAGGAACTTGATGACTAGAGAGTTAGAATAAATTTCCAGCAATTTCAATTCACAAAATATCAAATTAAACCGATGATGCGATGTAAATTAAACTATAGGCGTGATGCGAATTATCACCCAGTAGTTGATATGGAAAAGCATAAATACCAAGTTTAATTCATTGTACTTTGATTTATGGAAACTTTCTCTTTTCGATTAGCCACCATCATTTTTCATTTTTCATTGGTCAACCTCTTAATGTTTCCAAGAATGCAGCATCCAAATATTTTAGTTTTCTGCAATGAGATTTAAATTTAGTGACTTCTCTAAAGTGTTGATTTAATTTTTCATATTGACTTACCAATTATTATAAACTATTTGAAGCAGTTCCAGTTACTTGTCCAACATTTTTTCATCGGTCAGCTTTTTAATGTTTTAAAGAACGTAGAATCCATAATTTTAGTTTTCGGCAAAGAGATATAATTTAGTGTCTTCCTTAAAGTTTCATATCATTTTTTTATTTTCACTTACGTATTATTAGAAACTATTTGGAGTAAATTCAGTTTTTTGTCTAAAATGTTTTTTATTTCTTTCAATTGACCACGAACTTCGTTGCACAAACAAGTATTGAAAACCACATGGTTTTTTCGTTGCATTTTAGGGTAGTGTTTTGTCAAAGTTTTCTCATATTATCTTCAACCCCTTTTCAAAGATTTCGTCAACATTTTGGCAAATTGGAAGTAATTCGCAAACAATTTGAAGATGTATTGAATATGAGCTGTTTCAAGTCAAGTTGAATTTATGTTGATAATTATAGTTACCCTCAAACTGAAAAGTTGTTGCATTTGAAAAACGCTCATCCTGTGTTTATTGGGTTTAGCTTACCACTGATTTGACAGCTCTCTCCGCTAGTGGTTTATATCATAGACAATAGATTCATATAGATGTCCCATGGGTGTCAAACTAAGTTTGACAGTTCCGAAGATTAAGAATAAACGAAGAAAATCAAGAGAATTGAGAGATTTTTGGTACTCTTTTCAACACAACAGGGTGTTCTGTAATAAAAAACTCCTCATAAAAAATTAATTGTGAATGGACAACGAATACAAAAGAATCTCTCTTAACGAAAAAAAACAAAACGAAATGTCAGAAAATTAATTTTTGGAACTGACACATTTTTTTTAAAGAGAAGAGTGGGACATCTATATGAATCTATTGTCTATGGTTTATATCATAGACCTTTTAATACATAGATGATCCACTATTCTCTTTAAAAAAATGTGTCAGTTTCAAAAATTAATTTTCTGCCATTTCGTTTTGATTTTTTCGTAAAGAGTCAGTCCCAAACATTAATTTTCGTGCATTTGCTTTTGTGTTGTTCGTAAAGAGCAATGCTGCTCAAAGTTAAATTTCGTATTTTCGCGATTTTGGTCACAATTTTTTGTTCAAATATGAACTTTTAATATATTAATTTATTTATAAATCCTCTGTTGCATCATAAACGTTCTAATTTTGTGTACAATTCGCAAACTACAAAAAGGAAAACGAAAGAGATTGTAAGCGTGCTCTTATTTTTCTCGTTTATTCTTAATCTTCGGAACTGTCAAACATAGTTTGACACCCATGGCTCATCTATGTATTATAAGGTCTATGGTTTATATACCGATATATGACGATGTTCTCGCTAATTGGCCTACAACCTTCTAGATTAATCTACTACTATCTGGTACGCACATATTTATCGGCTTATGTTCATTGTCTTGGCTACATACTTTTAGGTTTATGCTCATTATCTTGGCTGATAATCTAGTGCATTCTACACTGAAAAAAATATTGTCGTGATGTCAAAGATTTCATGTCTTTAAAATACGAATACAAATTTTGCTTAGCATAGAAGACGCATTTCTCTAAAACAAAGTTATTTTCCTTGT
Organism: Haematobia irritans; assembly: GCF_050003625.1. NCBI lineage: Eukaryota > Metazoa > Arthropoda > Insecta > Diptera > Muscidae > Haematobia > Haematobia irritans. The sequence goes on along the minus strand of NC_134398.1, from coordinate 68,859,007 downwards.
CCAAAAGTCGATAAACTTTTCAATGAAGTCGTATTGTCCTTATAATTAAGTGATTTGACTTAAAAATGGGTATCTTAACATGAAAGAAAAAATTTATAGGCTAAGGTCAACTTGACTTTAATAATTTAGAAAAATTCTTTAAATTTAATGAAATTGTCTTTAAATTTGTTGCCTTTTTGCATCTTGACTACAAAGCAAAAAATCGTTCAAATATAGGACATGTTTTTCAAAACTTTATTTTAAAGAAGTTTTTTACTTCAAACATAGCATAATTTCTACTGGAAGTCGAGTCCTAATTTGGAAAATAAAGTTGCCTTTAACTCGTTTTTAAAGGACTTTGATAGCATATGAAGAAAAAAAGCTGAGAAAGCGAAAAATTAAAATTTGCTTCCTAGAAGCAAGTACACAAAACCTAAATTTAAAAGAGAATTGTGTCTTAAAAGTATCCTTACTTGTATTCTCCGCTTCTTTGGCTCGGAATCAATACCAAATTTTTTAAAGTAAAGACAAAATCTTTGGAACCGAGTATGCTTTTTTCAGTGTACTATCTGGTATATGTCGTGCAGGCATAACATAAGTGATTATGGTCATATTACTACAATTAAGTAAAACAAAAGGCGTTACTTTTACAATGAACGATTGGAAATCTAAGAACACAAAAGATGTTTAGGAAAGTATTGGAAAATGACTCTAACAAGTTATGAGGTAATTTTATCGTTTCAATTTGAAATTTAAATTAATGGAAACTAATTTAAATAAACTTAAATCTAGAAATATCACATTCGGAACAATATCAATACCGAACGGTACAAGCGATACGCAAAGCATGAAAGTACCATATGGTATTATGAAAATACCAATATGGTATTGAAAATAATACCTATGCGGTATTAATATTTATACCATAAAGGTATTGATGTATAAACAGTGCGGTATTACGAAACAATACCAAAACGGTATTGGGTTTAATAAAAACCCGGTATTTATTAATACATGTTAGTTTAATAAACCAGGGGGGACCAGTGAGTATTTACCATCAATTCTCACATAACATGATCACCCTTGCTCGGATAAATCCCAGTGTCCGCTGTATTTTCTGTGGTTTTGGATACACTGGCACAAATAATTCATACGTCCGATGTTTCTCATCTGCACGTAGCAAACATCAAGTGTCGCGGGGTAGAGGAGACGTTTCTTGGGTACAGAGAACTGAATCGTGACAATTTGAGAGAATAACATTGGACGTTGTTGTCCCTTTCCCCGTAAGTGATTCTGGAAACCCATATGTCCTTGTGGCCATGGACTACTTCAGCAAGTGGCCTGAAGTTTATGCCATTTCAAACCGAGAGGCGAAGGCGATAGTGGATGTAGTCGACAAGAACTGGGGCCAATCAAAGATTATAGAAGAGGAAGATGGGAGATTGGCTACTGAGCACATCAAACCATTTACCACATTAGTTTAATACTCGAACCAAACGCGTATACGACAAGTATTGACATAGCATTAAAATGCAAATAAAAAGAAATTAAGAGCACGAAATAAATTTCCATAAAGAGGAAAATGTATTTTTTTTGTTGACCAAAATTTAACATTGTTTCATTAAGAAAATTACATTTTTCATTTAAAAAATAAAAACGAAAAACAACTAAAAGATTACAAACATGTATTAAACTAATCTGGTAAATGCAACATTTGGTATGACGCAAGCCAATCTCCCATCTTCCTCAAATCTATAATCTTTGGGGCCAATCACCGCATTCGTCATCGAGTTCTGTTTCGTATAGAGAAACATTTAGCTCGCTGTAGATTTTTTGATCACCGCATTCGATCGTAATTTATTTTGTCTACTACTTTTTTTTACATTGCTGTAAACATATGGTAATGAGAAATTGGAAGCGAAAGAGAATTTCAAAATAAATTTTTGCGATCAAAATATGTTATTTCTGAGAAATTTATATTGTTCTTGATCAGGAAAAATATTCGTGATAAAAGCAGTCCTTTAGCATTGCCTGAAGTAGAGTAAGTGATTCTATTTTAACATCCGTAGATTTAAAAGAGGTTTTCGTCTGTCAAAAGAAGCTTTTAAATATGTTTTTGAAAAACTAAGTTTTTTTTGAAGCGGCTGCTGAGCATTCCTTTCTATGATCAGTTTCCCTAAATGCAACTAAAATTATATTTTCTTAAATGTATTTTGCCAAAATAGAATAAAAGTTGCATTTTCACCAACTTCTTGTTTCTTTTTTCCGCTCAAAAATCACTACATACTTCGTTTTCGATAGCATGCTACCTATCGTGTTCAACTTCGAGTAGAAACAATTCGATAACGACTGCGGTGATCAGCGTAAACTACATTACGATGACGAAGTACTCGATTTCGACTGCAGTGACTTGGCCCCTGGATATCTCGCTACGGTGTGCCATCCGGGATACACTCAGACCAAATAAGAAATTTTGAATCGGCCATATTCAAAGAGATGTGTGACTCCCTTGGTATCAAGAAAACAAGGACTACGTCATTACATCCACAGTCTGATGGCATGGTAGAAAGGTTTAATCACATTCTGGAAGAATATCTTCGAAAGGTCGTTATCCACGCCAAGGGGACTGGGATGAGCATATACCAAAGTTTTTGCTGTCCTATAGATTTGCTATACATGATTCTAATTCACGAACACCGGTCAAGATTCTATTCGGAACGGAATTGAAGTTACCTGGAGATTTGATATTCGGCGACCTAATAAGCTCGCAATGGAAGAAAACAGTATACCAAACACATTTGGTGAAGTTCACGAATCAGTGCGCAACAAAATAAAAATGGTCAGCAACAGGATGGAGGTGAGATATTATCGTGCAGCAAACACTGAGGGCTTCAAAGAAGAACAACTGGTTCTGCTATTCAACCCGCAACGATAGAAAGGATTATGTGAAGGCCTATTTAAAGTCATCAAGAAGATCAATGATGTGGTATATCGCATTCAGAAGGATGACAGCCCAAGTTCAACGATGAAAGTTGTTCACCTGGAACGTTTGGCTCCTTACGGAACGGGTTCTGTGCCTGTTCGAGACGAACAGGCTTAAGTGGGAGGTAGTGTTACGAATTTGATATTTCTAGATTTAAGTTTATTTAAATTAGTTTACGTTAATTTAAAATGTCAAATTGTAACGATCAGATAGATAGGCCATGTGTCTCTTTAAAAAAAATGTGTCAGTTCCAACAATTAATTTGCTGACATTTCGTTTTGATTTTTTCGTAAAGAGTCAGTCCCAAATATTAATTTTCGTGTATTTGCTTTTGTGTTGTTCGTAAAGAGCAATGCTGCTCAAAATTAAATTTCGTATTTTCGTGGTTTTGGTCACAATTTTTTGTTCAAATATGAACTTTTAATATATTAATTTATTTATAAATCCTCTGGTGCATCATAAACCTTCTAATTTTGTGTAAAATTGGCAAACTACAAAATGGAAAACGAAAGAGTTTGTAAGCGTGCTCTTATTTTTCTCGTTTATTCTTAATCTTCGGAACCAAAGATAATAAAAGAGGAAGATGGGAGATTGGCTACTGAGCACATCAAACCATTTACCACATTAGTTTAATACTCGAACCAAACGCATATACGACAAGTATTGACATAGCATTAAAATGCAAATAAAAAGAAATTAAGAGCACGAAATAAATTTCCATAAAGGGGAAAATGTAATTTTTGTTGTTGTTGCCTAAAATTTAACATTGTTTCATTAAGAAAATTACATTTTTCATTTAAAAAATAAAAACGAAAAACAACTAAAAGATTACAAACATGTATTAAACTAATCTGGTAAATGCAACATTTGGTATGACGCAAGCCAATCTCCCATCTTCCTCTTTTATTATCTTTGTTCGGAACTGTCAAACTTAGTTTGACACCCATGGCCTATCTATATAACATCTATTGTCTATGTGTGTAAATATAACCATAGCGATAGGCGGTAGACGAACACTTATTTACGTGTATTTCTTATGGGAAGCCCAAAATCCGCGACGGAATACCATGACGCGGCGTGTCGCTAAATTAAAACTTATTCTAACTCCTTGGCGAAAACTGGTATAGTGTTGCCATCGCTTATCAATTTTTTTAACTCACCACTAGGAATTGCTGTTGCCTGGCCACGTGTAGATTATTTTTTCTTGATATAACTCAACAAATAACAAGCCATTGTATGTTTTTATTCAACTTCATAGTGTAATATTGTCAAAGCATGCTGTATTGACAACAAAAACGCTAGGAAACGTGAAAAAGGGAATTATTCGCCGTCAAGCTTATTGTATTTGCCGTTGCGGCAAAAATGTTTCGCCTACCGCCTATCGCTATGGTTATATTTAAACACTATGCCAACAAACATATATTCCTGGCCATGGCGTTCTACATCATATGATGGGCCAAGAAGAAACCGTCTCATGACGGAACTACACAAAAGGAAAAAAAAAAAAAAAAACATATATTCCTCTTTCTCTCTTATTGAAGTGTACTCAGAGTGATCACGTCGAGTATGTTGCGAGAACAAAACTTCATAGAGTACTCCATGTACCACGTGCAGTTTCAGAAATACAAAAGAACAGTTACTCTCCACAATATATGTTTACGGTTTGTTATAAAGAACGGCAAACGTTAAGGTGTGTGACATACATAAATATATGAAATATGTGACGTACATACATATCTATGATTAATAATAATGGAAAGTTTTGCTTCGCACATAACTGAGAAATATTTGTGGTACCATGTGAAGTGAAGAGAATCCATGTTGTACTTTTTCTCAAGTACCTGATTTTTTATTGTTCCTTTTTTTCGGAACACATATTGTTTCGGATAAGTACTTGGTGGTATTTGACAAGCAAGTGTTCTCTTCACTTCACTACTTGCGCTCTGAGAGAAAGACTGTGTATGTACTATATTCGATAGCGAATTGCATACATGTAGTGAAAAGTTATTCGATGTAGACCTCTAATTAGTATCGCTTTTTTCATATGCCTTGCTGTTGCAACCATTTTTGAATTTTTGTTCAATGACATCGATCTTCTACATGTTTGATGCAATATGAATATGCAAACCAAAAACAATGGAAGATGAAGATGGGAAAATGGCAGCAGAGGGTATCAAACCATTGACGGCGTTCGATGCAAACGTGTCGTTTATGATTTTTTGTTCCACAAATTAAACTAAGAATAAAAAGAAATTTATATCAGGGAATGACGTAGAACAATCGGTCAAAAGTTTCTCATTATTATTTACACAAAATTTAACATCATTTGTGAGTTTTTAACAAAAAATATTGCAAATTAAAAATGAACGAACGTGTATGTATCGAACACCGTAAATACAACTTTTGGTATGACGTCGCCCATTTTCCAATCTTCCTTTTCTATTGTTTTTGATGCAAACCAAAGACAATAGCAGCCAAAAACAATAGAAAAGGAAGATTGGAAAATGGGCGACGTCATACCAAAAGTTGTATTTACGGTGTTCGATACATACACGTTCGTTCATTTTTAATTTGCAATATTTTTTGTTAAAAACTCACAAATGATGTTAAATTTTGTGTAAATAATAATGAGAAACTTTTGACCGATTGTTCTACGTCATTCCCTGATATAAATTTCTTTTTATTCTTAGTTTAATTTGTGGAACAAAAAATCATAAACGACACGTTTGCATCGAACGCCGTCAATGGTTTGATACCCTCTGCTGCCATTTTCCCATCTTCATCTTCCATTGTTTTTGATAGCAGCAGTCAAAAACTATCTTAATCTTTTCTATCATCGTTTATTCTTCCATAAAATAAATTAAACCTTTCAACACATTTACGAGTATTAAAAAAATGTCGATTTTGCTCTTTTTGTAATATTTGGGAAATAAATGGGAATTTTCTCAACATACTTCCTTAAAAATTTGTGAATTTCATAAAAATATAAACCATTACATACTCCGCGATAATTGGGAGGAGTAACCACAAGCGTAGGAAGGCCTCTGGGGAGGGGGCTGAGACCCCCCAGAAAAATTTTAGCCCCCCAGAATTTGAAAACCTATTTACGATTTTCAATTACTTTTATATAATATTAAACAAGTAAATACAACCGCACAAACTTCCGCTAAAGATTTTCATGGTAGCAGTTATCATAAGTGACTGTTTGAAGTCTGATATTATAAAACTGTGGTTGAACTTATGATTTAAGTTCCTAAATGTATGTTTAGTTTAATAACTAAAGCACCTTTATTATTTTGTTTAGTCAGAGTTTTAGTCGATTTAATTAAAAAAATAGTAATTGATATTAAAACTATTCTTTCGTAAATGAATATCTTAATAACGCTGCAAAAAAAGAATCGCCAAAAAAGTAGAGAAACTGTTCTTTTTGTGTTCGGAAGTGGTCATAGGACGGATGCCCACTATTTCAACAACTGTTGCACTGATGTGCATCACTTCTTAAGTTGTGATCCGAATTTAGTGTGAATTAAAAAATTTTGTGATATTTTCCCAAATAGGGAGCCACCGTGGTGCAATGGTTAGAATGCCCGCCTTGCATACACAAGGTCGTGGGTTCGATTCCTGCTACGACCGAACACCAAAAAGTTTTTCAGCGGTGGATTATCCCACCTCAGTAATGCTGGTGACATTTCTGAGGGTTTCAAAGCTTCTCTAAGTGGTTTCACTGGAATGTGGAACGCCGTTCGGACTCGGCTATAAAAAGGAGGTCCCTTGTCATTGAGCTTAACATGGAATCGGGCAGCACTCAGTGATAAGAGAGAAGTTCACCAATGTGGTATCACAATGTGCTGAATAGTCTAAGTGAGCCTGATACATCGGGCTGCCACCTTACCTAACCTAACCTTTTCCCAAATAAATAATGGTAAATGGAAACGTTTGACCGAAAATATTTTCAAAAATTCGCAATTTTTTTTAGAATGGAATTTGTATTTTATTATTTTATTAATTCTTACTTCTTTATCATATTTGAAACAAAAAATACCCAATAAAAATAAAAAACGAGTTATAAAAATTCTGTTAAAAACTTCCTGTGTAGTTAAAATAATTAATAACTCATACTTCTTTGTGAAGAAATTTCTGGAAGTGCTTTTAAAGTTGTGCCTTTATAACAACTCCAATTTTTTTGGTTTATTTATATTGCTTTATTGTATATTGTCTAGTTGTCTAGTTAAGCTGAAGTCTGTAACTTCAGTCCATTAATTTTCAGCTAGGGGGGTTGTCTAGGAGTATTGTCTAGCTACGCTAATGGGAGTAACAGTAAATAAAATGCTTGTATTTGAAAATTTTCAGCAAGATGAATATATTTGTGATTTTATTTGAAATAATTAAGGTTCAAAAGACACATAAATTAGTGTGTAATGCATAATTTACACAATACATACATAAACATGTAATTTGGAATGCAGATATATATGTTAATTATAATTTTTTAGTAGGGTTTTAATAGGCTTGTTTTTTATATAATGGAATGTTAAATATACAATCACATACATTTTTAACATGTTACACATACATTTATTTGATAATTGATGTAAAATCAAGGTACATTCTTCTTATATTGTGGTATGTACTACAAAACCAAATGTAATGTTAGTACTAGATATTGAATCATTGCTTAATTTCATCATCAGTTAGTATATGATTACATTATTTCTAAAACACTATGCGCTTTGCATGCTCAAAGAAGATAAAATATTAAAAAGATATTCATATTACTAAATTAAATAAATTCAAATAAACTTTATATGTCATAATTGCAGCTGTTAAAAAGTTTTGGTGCTTTAATTTCTTAGATTAGAATTAAAAATCATTGAATTCTTTTAATGTATTTAATACATACTATAGTACTTGTGAGCTTTTTTTAAATAATAAACTCAGTTTTCCACAAATAATATTGTTATAATTACCATTTATGTTTTAAATAAGTGAATACCAAGCCATGGCATGACAGAATTGATATGACATGTTTATTGTATAGCCTCAAATTCATGTTTTAACATTTACTATACTTCTCCAAGTGATGTGTGGTTATGAGACTGAGGAGCTCTGAGTATATAGTAGATTGCAAATACTCAACTGTGTGCCTAAAAACTATTTAAACATTGTATCTACAAAATTGACAAATTCTGGAGACAGTCAGGCGCGGATGTGCCGCACAGAAGGATACAAACCAGATTTTTAATAATGGTCGTCAAGGAAACAAGAGCATTGCGAAGAAGATTGCGAATAACTTACGGCGGCATTGTTATTGTCGAGGAGGGTTGTTCAACATCTCTTGCCCTCTTTAAAATATAGATAATTTTTATTAAATGTAGTAATTACTGTGATATATGTATTAAAAAAGAATATCACATGTTGGAATATAGAAATTAATACTAATAATGCTATTAAATGGTTCTTTTTTTAAATCACCTTCGAAAGGCTAAAATCTCGAACACCATAGTTGAGAATTGCTCCCCTATCGAAGAATGCTGTCTGACTGATATTATTAGATCTATTTCACTGCTTTAATATACTAACTTGAACGTCAAGGGATCAATTCATCGCATGAATTGTTTTTGACTTTTGCAGAGGCAATATTATATGGTAGACATATCGTTGTCTCAATCTCCATTGACGTGAGTCGTATTTTTCCAGTTAGGAGGGTTTATATAGTATTATCTAGAGCCTAATTTGAAGACAATCCTAGTTTCGGCCTAACACCTAAAAATTATCAAGCGCTGGGCTAAATCATTTCAGAAATGCTTGTTATTTCAAAGCTTCTTTAAAAGGTTTACCACGCGATGTGAGAAGCCGTTCAGACTCGACTATAAAAAGAGTGTTGAGCTAAACATAGAATCGTGCAGGACTTCTTGATAGGAGAGAAGTTGACCACATGTGATATCACAATCGTTTGAAAAGGGTAAATAAAAATTAATAGTTTTATGAGAAGCGCAAATGTTTTCTTCCGTTGTATTTTATATTATATAGAGTAGCCATTTGGTGCAGATTAGCATTATGCATTTTCATTGCATATTACATTTAAATTTAAGTATGCAATCCAAACGGATACTTGTATTGCTCTCATTGCTTCAACTATCAGAAATAGTTTTTGAATGCAATACAAGAAATTTTAATTTATGTCATTGTCTTTTAATATATGCTAGATTTTTTAATCTAACAATTACACCAACCTTATTTACGCAATGACGTTTTTCCAGTAAATGTATTTTCGGGAGGTGAGAAGCTAATATTCTAATAATAGTTTAATCTCGCAATGGATTAGTTTGGATAATTTCGCTATAGAAAAAAATATAACATAGGTACCTCTGTTTCAAGTGTTAAATACTAGTAATCCGAAAATTGTAATTAAAATCCATTTAGGACAATTCACTTATTTAATATAAAATGGTAAATTTAATTGTAAAACTGAATACTAAAGTCTAAATCTCAACTTCTTTAGAAAACCTACGTCAAAAATAAATCTCTTCTTCTTCAGGTTTTGCTTGCGGAGTTGCATTGCGTGTGGTTGCATTAGGTGGAGTTGCAGTGGGATTGGAAGAAGAGGTTAAAGAAGACATAAGAGGAATTTTAGTTTGGTTTGCCTGAGTGCTGGTTTTGCTGGATGTGGGGGTATTGCAATTCGGCGCAGAACCAATAGAATAACGCTGGCCGTAAGTGAATGTTGAAGAAGAATCAGCACGGTTGACGCCTGCTAAAGTAGGAGAAGTTAGGGAAGTACCATTATTAAAGGTAGTTTGAGGGTGCTGTATGATAGCTGGCGAACTACCGGTGCGGGAATGCTGTGGTACAATTGGGGTGGTTGTGGAAGATGTATTGGTGGAAGGTGATGTAGTGCTACGTTTGTCGGCTAATTTTAGCGGAAAGATTTGTGTTATTCCACCCGAAGTTGATGAATTGTTTTGTGTGGTAAAACTATTAGATTTATCAATTTTTGTGGTAGATGTACCATAATTAGTACTGGACGTTGAAGAACTAGATGAAAGGGAAGAAAGTTTCATTGGAAGCTTCTGTTTAACCACACTTTGCTGGACTTTGGGGGCGTTGGTAGCGCTTATAAGGTGAACAGGCGGATTTTTTGATATGGTCGATGCAGTGCGCCACTTGTCCTTACGCCTGTCTACGGTACTGGAAGATGTACTGTGTGTGGTAGAGTTCGTGGAAGTAGCAAGATCAAAGATTTGCGAATCATGTGTATCATGGTCCAAATCATAGTTATTTATAGTAGATGTAGGTAGTAGCGGACTCGAAATATTTAATGGAGTGTTGGGTGAGATCAATAGACCTTGGCTAGAAAGTACTTCCATTTTTCTATACAATTGTTCACGTTGCTGTTTTATGTCATCCTGCTGTAGATTTAGTTGTTCTTGCAGCTTGTCCATTGCCTTCTTCTTCTCATTCAAGTCCTGTTCTTGCTGCTCTTTTTGGCGCATCCAAAGTGTTTTCTCTTCTTGTAACTTATCTTGCAAATTCCTTAATTCTTCTAACTGATCGTTATGTGTATATGATGCTCGAGGGCTTTCACGATACAATGCCAATTGTAATTGTAGTGAATGTATAGTAGTCATTTGTTGAGATATAATGCAAAGCAAAGTATGGAGGTTATGTCTGACTTGCAAAAACGCTAAGTTATTATCTTTGGTAGCAACCGATGCGTGTTCACATTGGACTACATTAAGTGGCTCTGTATTGGAAGAGGGCATGAGTGCGCTTATTACAGAAATGTTTTTGGTATCTTTTTTTTCTTCGAGCTCTTGAAGTCGGGGAGTTAATGCATTCAAAGTTCCCATTTTAGCTATATCCCTACTTGAGTAAGCGTTCTTAGTTCGTTTTTCGTCAAAGCCTGCAAATGTTTCTGCTCTTTTGGGAAGAATTGGGGAATTGTAGGTGTCGCTCTGTTTCTCTCCCACTGAGCTAACAGATCTGGACACTGGCTGGCCAGTGGCAGCTGTGTAGACATTGGAGGCAAGATGTGTAATGTCTTGTACCGTATTTAAAACTTTTTTCCACAATTCTGCAGTATCGCAATCATTTCCTATGGAAATGTCTTTGTAAGTACCGTATGTGGACAAAAACTGAGCAGCCGATATGTTAGAGGAAGAAATACAAGCATTATGGGCATCTTGGTCAGTGTTAAATGATTTTTGATCTTTTTGCATTAAATTTAGTTGCAATAGAATTTTCTCTTCAAGTAATATAGCTTGCTCTATATCTTTTTGTCGTATTTTCTCAATTATTTCCCTTTTGTTTACGCCAATTCGAAGCTTCTCCTCATGGGTCAAGTCGTCCGATTCAATAACATCCGTTGAGGGACAATCTAGTACTGCTTGTCTAATGGATTGAATCCACACATTTTTGTCCTTTGGTGTTTGAACTTTTAACTCATACATTTCTGGAAATAAAGGATTTGACGAAATAATGTAAATACCGCGGGATTCGGTGCCAGCTTTTTCCCGAATCAATAACTTTTGGAGTGGAACGACTCCTGCCTTGTGCTCAGGTGTAAAAAACATATATTTGTTGTGAGCAGAGTTTTCATTCAGAAAACACAAGCAGTCTGTTAAAACCACTACTAATACCAGTTGCATTTTGGAGCGACCCTGCATTAATGTTGCTAAACCTTCGAATTTCAAACGCCGCTTTGACTCTACACCTACGTCTTGTTTTCGAAATGGTTTGTTTTTATAGATAGCAAATGACTTAGTATCAATTCGGTTGTATATATCAATTTGACGTTCTCTTAATTCTTTTTCTGCAACGCAAGCATCTACATCAACCAACAGCTCTTTGACCAAACCCAAAGCGTGTTGTAATTTTTCACATTCCAATTTGTCATCACGAGCACTTTTTAATAAAGGTTCAATTAGTAACGGATACTTTGTTAAGCGCTGCGTCACAAATAGAATGCATTCTGGAATGCCTTTCTTTTTAAGCAATGGATTTGTTAGGCAATGCTTATACCATTCAGAAAATGTGGGATCTCTTCCAGTCATGCATGATTTAAATTGCTCCAGGGCCGACCGATGATTCGCGCAGAATTCACCATATGCAAGGCGCAGATGTTGAGCTTTATCCAAAGAGAAAAATTCTAGTAAGATGTCCGATATTGAATCAACAACGAAATGTTCTTTTTGTTTTTGTCGTAGTTTTTTCAAAAAACCACAATGCAGCTCGGTAAGCTCTTGCAATCTTGGAAACATTTTATTGCAATTTACAGACGAAAAGTGGCGCTCCATACTCTCGACAAAGACCTTTTGCATTACCAACAGAGTTTGACAATGATGCTTCTCAGTCATTATAAATTCATATATATGCTCCTGCCTTTTTATTTGTTGATCTTTTAATGATTTCAAAATGTCTTTTGGTATTCCAGGAGACCAAGAATCGTGTTCCTTTAATTCTATTCCTAGCGAAGGATCTGCTTTTAAATCGTGAGCTTCTATTGGTGCGTCATTTAGAAACTCAGATCTTATTAGTGGTGCATTGTCATCATTAAAATTTGTATTTTGATCAGGGCCGTCATAGAAATCTTGGCCCTGGTCCCCTTTCTCACTACCAGCGATTGATTTTTTTCCAGAAAGGGTGTTACTAAATTTTTTCCCCTTGCATTCCATCGAATGTTCCTTTAGCGTACCTAAGGTTATACCTGTGCCGCATACATCACAATTGCTCACCTGTCCTCCAATTGATTTCATCTTAGCCTTGTCTTTCTTTTTGCGAAAGAATAACGAACCGCGCTTGCGCCGTTTCTCTACATTGTCATACACCTCAATTTTTGTATGGGCCCTTAAAAGGCTTTGGTTCTCATCTTCGCTGTCGGTTAAATGCCTAGCAATAGCCTTAATATCTTCTTTAGCTACAATAGAAGACGTAGATATACTTTTCTGTAATGGTATTCGGCTTATTATCTCTGTCGCTAAATTTCTTTTAGCAGCGATTCTCTCAAAGTCTCTAGCCAACTCGGCTTCATTTAAAGAATGCGTTGAAATACCTAAAAGTATACATAATAAAAAAAATTTTACATTTTAATGGTATTTTTATGCTATATTTTGGAATCGGTAAAGCCACTCTTCACCAATGAAGGTGAATATAGCAATAACTTCTAAAAATACATTTCGATTACTTGGTACATTAGTTCAATAACAAATTGAATATAAAGATTAAAGATTAGTTTAAAGTTATATGAGGAGAAGATGCACATCCCATTTGCAACAAGATCATTATTGCATGCTTTCTCCATTAGAAGTTAGCAGATAAGACCCAAATTGAGTCAGCTCACCAATCCATATCTACAGTCGACTCCGCTTTACTGAAACGTTAAAAATGCAGCCATTTAATTTCAGTTATCCGAAGTTTTTGCTAAAGCGGACTACGGATAACTGAAAAAAACTTCCAGTAATGCGAACTTCGGATAACTGAAAAAGTTTCAGTAAAGCGGACTCCGTATAACTGGAAAAAAATCCACTCAATTTCAGTTAACCGAACTTATGACCAATGCTATGTACATAAAATAATAAAAACAAGGTGTTTGATTCCGTCACAGGTTTGTGTAGGAAAATTGGAATTCATTTATTTGTGATTTAGAGTGATTTAAACTGTTTTGAAAGTGCCATCTTCACTTGAAATAAAGCGTTCTCAATACGGAGAAGAAAATGTACTCTCTCTCAATAGCGAGAATGTGGCATTTTCAGTAAAGCGAAGTCATACTAATGTGACGAAACTCATTTGAACACAAAAAACTTTTCAGTAATCCGATTTTTTCAGTTAAGCGGAGTTTCACTAAAGCGGAGTAATTTAAATGAAATGGACAGAAAAAACAACTGGGGAATGCGATCGATTTCAGTTATCCGAGGTTTTTCAGTAAAGCGCATTGCGCTAAAGCGGAGTCGACTGTATACTGAAGACTACAGAAATATCCACTAGCCCGTCCTGAAACATGTATAGTTAACCTTGTATAGATTTGTATATGGAGTTTTCTTTTCAATCACTCGAGTACCCTAATTTTCTTTCTCCAAAAAAGCTCGAATAAAAACGATAATGTAATGACTAGTATTGCCCATTGACAAATTTCCACCGCAAACTACACTACTTAGTGTAGGAATTTCTATAGTTTCAACCGTTAAGCCGCTGGCGAGTAAACAAACTTAGTAATCGCCTCTGCCGACAAAATTCGGCTTCATTTTTTAAGGAAATCTGCCGATACACCTACATGCAACTCTGAGCTAATGTGTTGGCGGGTTAAACACAACATTTTTTTCTGATTTAATCACGAAATTAATTGAATTAATTTTTTAATTGATTCAATTAAAAATTTCATTGATGTTTGGGGTAAAACTCAATTAATTTTTTAATTGAAAACATAACTAGTTTCAATTACTTTCTTAAATGACTCGCAGAAGGACGTTTTTTTCGAGAATTTTCTATTAAAATTAAAGAACCTAGTTTGTTTGATAAGATCAAGGATACAATAAATGATGTTGTTAGTGGCAAAGAAATTAGACGTAAATGCTTTATTCGAATGGAGCTTTTTGAGTGATTTCAGCGGAAGGCAACATTGACGATTGGGTCATTCTACAAGTAATCTTTGACTACTGTTGTTTATGCTGTGTTGCTCTTGTCAACCCTTGAATACAGAATCACACTACTGGTAAGGAAATTACTGTTACAGTATGCATCAAACCTTAAAAAACAATTAGAAGTTTTTGATAAAGCAATAATATTTGTATACAAATCTTCTTTTGTAATACATGACCCACAGGGAAATTTTAACTTACGTTATATTTCATAAAATAAATTTATAAAATATAATTAAAATGCACCAGATTTTTGCAATATTGGTTTAAATGTTAAATATCATGAAAAAGTTTTAAATAATGACGAATTATTACGGTTTTTGGGTATATAAAAAGAAAAACAAGTTTCGATGTTTGAGATTCCATGAATTCTAATGGATTCTCGTATTTTCGGGATCATTACTTTTAAAGATCAATCAAGGATGATCGATCATAATAGTGTTGTGTATTGAATAGCGCTTTATTCATCCTAAAACGAGCGAGATATATGCATTCCGATCTACTAAGGTGGGAGTTGTAGTTAGGATCGATCAACCTAATAAATAAATTGGAATCGCACCAATTGCGGGTGTTAAATAATGTAAGCCTTTTTGGACAAAAAATGTGTTGTTATAACTTTGTGGAAACAAGGTGGAGTGGATGTTTGATCCAAATTCAGGATCTCTTTGCAATCTCGTCCGCGTACTCTTTGCCGCTTATATCGACGTGGGAAGATATCTACATTGTTATGTTAGCTTGAGAGGCGTGGAAAATTAAGTGGTCGAAATTTTGGACTTGTTGGATTGACTGGCCTTTATCGCACTAAGGCTGTCGGTATAGATAAGTGTCCTACCAAGTTGCCCCGGAGCATATGTTACAGCAGATGCAATGGCGGCTAACTCAGCACTGTGCCCGGTAATCGGCATTATTTTATAATACAGAAGTCTTGGCCAGATCTCCCTATGACTGAAAAACTAGTACGTATATGTTTGGAACTCAAATTTTTAAACACAATATTTTTAAGTGCAAGTATATAATGTTCATAAACTAGCATAACATGTTTGGGACATATATGTTAATATGTTAGAACATATTATGTTTGGGACATAAAATGTTTGTAAATATAATATGCTTGGATACAAACATATATTAATTTAGAAATAGACTACAAACATATATGTGTTTAGAAAGAGAGACATAAAGTGTACACAAAGAAAATTTCATTAAAGATTTGAAAAATACTATGTGTGGATATAAACAAGTATAAATTTACAAATTTGGAGTAAACATATATATATGTTGTGATATAAGACTTCGCCAAAAATTGTATATGCTTAAGTATAAATATTAAAATGAGTATTCGGAGAGAAAATTCATTCGGAACCAAGAGAAAAGACATTTGAAAAAAGAGCATGAGTTTTGTTTATCATTTTCGCGTTACGGGCACAATTTTTTTTTTGTTTCGTCAAACAAATCGGAACATAGGACGAGTAAGTCAAAATATTCAAACAAAGGTAATTAAAGGGATCTTCATAAAAACTAACGAAAGGGCACTATACACTGAAAAAAAGCATGCCGGGTTCCAAAGATTGTGTTTCTACTTTAACAATTTTGGTATTGATTCCGAGCCAATGAAGCGGAGAATTCAAGTAAGGATACTTTTAAGACACAATTCTCTTTTAAATGTGGGTTTTGTGTATTTGACTCTATGAAGCAAATTTTAATTTTTCGCTTTTCTAGCTTTTTTCATATGCTATAAAAGGTCCGTTAAAAACAAGACTTCCAGTAGAAATTATGTTATGTTTCAAGTAAAAACGTCTTTAAAATAAAGTGTTGAAAAACATGTAGCGGCAAAACTCGAATCGGTAAAACCAGAATAACATTATAACTTTTTTCGGTAAATTGTATAATAAAATGGTGGGGAATGATCCAAAGCAACAATTGAATAAGTTTATTTTCTTTAAAATAAATTATTAAAGAAAAGTAAAAGGGTAAACATGACCGGCCTTAAGAATTAAATTAAGTACAAAATTATTCGTTAATACAAATTCATATTTATTTGTATTTCTAAATTAATGGTGCTACATGCCAGCAAACAATTGTTCACACCAAAATAAATTTATGTGCTGGTTGTAAAATTACTGTTTAGAATATAAATATAACGTGCTTTTGAATGGTTATCGTTAACCTTAGGATTCGATGGAAAAATATTTATATATATATACTCGACTTCACGTTCTTCTTTTGTAAGAGTTTTTGAATTTCTTCTAAAATTTCAAACTTGTATACAAAAACTTTTTTTTGTTACAAAATTTTTATTTTTGCAATAAAAAATAATATATGATTTGAACTCAGTCCATTTCGTTTATATCAAGCACTGTTCTTTTCTGACTTTAAGTCTTTTATAAGACACACTTTACAGTTTCGTAGTAAAAATTTAATATAGTAGTATGTTGAACACCTTTTCGGGATATTCCGAACGTATCTGGAATATATGTAAAAAAAAAATAATAAAAAATTGGTGTCGGTCGAAGCAGGGATCGAACCCAGGACCCTTGGTCCTACCAACCACTGATCCACGTCGCCAACAAATGTATGTTTAACAATGTTATGTTGTTAAACAATCCCAGCAAAAAAATTTGGAAGTTCTTCCAAGGGCACAACTTTAAAAGCACTTCCGGAAGATACACTCCCAATGATGTCCTTTATTTTAACTCCCCAGGAACTTCTTTTAATTCAATTTTTTATAACTTGGTTTTTTCATACTTTTAATGGGTAATTTTAACTTTTTTTGCTTCAAATATCGTAAAAAGAGAGTAAGAATTCATAAAATGGTACATATCATTTAAATTTTGTCGAAAAAAATGCTAAATCCAATCTGAAAAAATTGTGAATTTTTGAAAATATTTGAGTTCAAACGTTTCCGACAAACGTTAGAATCCATTAAAAATTATAAAAATTATTTATTTGAAAAAATATCACAGAATTTTTTAATTTACATCCAAAACATTGAATTCGAATCACACCTAAAGAAGTAATGCAAATTCAGTGCAACGGCTGTTGAAATGGAGGACTTCCGTCCTATGACAAGCCCATGTTAAATTCATCGCTTCTGCGTCAATTTTGCACCACTTCCAGATCCAAAAAGAACATTTTCATTACTTTTTTGGCGACGCTTTTTTTGCTGGGATGTTATGTTTGCATCGGCTCGTGGGCGCCGCAAACTATGCTAAATATAACTTATAACGATAATTATCTCTTGATGACCATAACAGCTACGTAGCCCAGTGGATAGTGTGCTGGCTTACAAACTGTGTGGTTCGCTGTTCGAATCCCCGTCCGACAAAAGGTAAAATTTAAAAAAAATATAAAATTGAATAATTTCTTCTACAATGTCTGTATTACAGAAAAAGGTGCTAAGAACTAAAAAAACTCGTGGAAGTGAGAAAAATGTAAGGGAATATACAATTAGGCAGAAAACAAATTTTGAGCACAATCTTTTTTGGGAGAAAATTCGTCTAAGCATATAATATTTTTGGGTTCAAAATGTTTCCAAACATATTATATGTTCACATAATAACATATAGTTTTTTTGGAAGACAACATTATTGAATTTGGATGGAAAAATACATAATGTTTGGAACTTAGACTATCCAAACATATTATATTGTTTAGACCAATATGCTTTCAAACATATTATACTGGAAGAAATCAAATATATAAATGTTTGGCCAATACCCAAAAATTTATATGCTAGAAGCAAAATGTATTTGGGAGTATATGTTACAGAAGCGATTTTTTTGAGCGTGTGGTTTCCAGAAAATATAGTGAATTTGTTACCCGCATAAATTCCAACATAGTCGACAGTTGAGTGAGTTACCATGGCATCGCTAAGGTTATTGGCGTACATATTGTAAATCACAACGGATAGGGGAAACTCCTGTGGAATCCCATTGCCAAGTTCATATGTTTGGGAACAGAGAATGAAGCCACCGCCTGTCGACGATGCCGCCGAATACCTCGACTCATCTAGACTCAAAATTATCCGCCTATTAATTAAATAATTGATTTAAATAAGAAAATGTGTAAATAATTGTTCTATTTTTGCCAAAATCTTGAACTTTCCACCCACAATCAGTATCAAGTTGCTATAGTAATTTTGCAAACATTTTGCTCACAAAATTTGAATGAAATGATAATTTGATTGTAAGATTGCACTATGGGCGGAAGTTGAAAATTTGCGGCAAAAATTATTTACAATCAATTTAGTATCGCCAAACATGGTATATCGATATATCTTATCAAAATCAAATGTTACCAACAAAAAGGGAGTCAATCCCCCTTATTCCAGGTGCGTTACTATAGAGGGGTCGAAATTGTAATTCCACTTGGAATACTATAGAATATACTCTTAGATGGAGTTTAATTTATATTTGCTTATTTTCCTTATTAAGAAAGCGCCTTATCCCCAGAACTTGATGTAAATAGTATAAACCAATTGTCATTTTATTAAATTAATTTTATTAATTAAAATTAAACAAATATTAACCATCAAAATCACATTCTTCGGTATCTAACTCTAATTCCGTCCCTCTGTGTTTGTTGTTCGCAGGATTCCGGTGGCAATTATTAACCGATTTTGACAAAATTTGGTACAACATGTTTTCTTGGTCGAAGGACAAACACGGTTGAATTTGGAAAAAAATTGATCAAAGTTACATATAGCACCCATATATATGTATCGCCCGATTTCGACAAATTAGACCATACTGCGCTTATTTACCACCCGATTGTCTTCAAATTTAACACAAAGTAACTTTTTATAGTACCCTTAGGTTAGGTTAGGTTAAAGTGGCAGCCCAATTAAGATTCGGGCTCACTTAGACTATTCAGTCCATTGTGATACCACATTAACTAAAAGTACCTATTACATATGGGCACTTCTAGTTTTAACCGCTGAACCTTCTTGATTATTTTTCTTTGTTGAACCAACCAGATTGTTCCAAAAACATTAGCAGACTGCTTAAGTTAACGTTTTCCAGATCCGCCAGTAATCTGAAGCTATATGTTCCTAAAAGTTGCTTGCGCTTTACACAAAATACAGGACACTCACACAAGAGGTGTTTAATTGATTCTTTTTCCTCCGCATCATGACAGCTCATACAATAGTCATTATACTTCGCGCCAATAGTTTTTGCAAAATCGCCTATCAGGCAGCGACCCGTTATAGCAGATATCAGGAGTGATATCTGACGTCTCGAGAACATTAGCATATCTAGTGTGCGGTTTAAGTTGAAATGGGGCCATATTTGCTTGGTGTCGTTACAACCCTTACAATTCTCCCATCGAACATTTGCCATCATAACAGCCTTCTCACGCAGCATGAGCTTGCAGGTAGCTAGGAGCATACCAACAAATTCTAGTTCCCCTGGAATATGTAAGGTAGTCCCTAGCCTTGCCAACTTATCCGCTTCGCAGTTCCCCGGTATGTTCCTATGGCCAGGCACCCATATTAGGTGAATATTGTACTGCTCAGCCATCTCATTGAGAGATTTGCGGCAGTCGATGGCCGTTTTCGAGTTGAGGAACACAGAATCCAAGGATTTTATTGCAGGTTGACTGTCTGAGTATATATTAATGCCCACATTTTTTGGAACATTACTTCTCAGCCAATTCGCCACCTCTCTTATTGCTAATATTTCAGCCTGAAAAACACTACAGTGATTAGGTAATCTTTTCGCTATTCGAAGTTCCAGATCATTAGAATATACTCCGAACCCCACTTGTCCATCCAATTTGGATCCATCAGTGTAGAAATCTATATATTCTTTATTCCCCGGGGTCTGTGTGCACCACGCCTCACTGTTGGGGATTAGAGTCTCAAACTTTTTGTCGAAAAGTGGACTCGCCAAAGTGTAATCCACTACGTTAGGCACATCTGGCATTATTTTGAGGACAGAACTGTGACCGTAACCTTTTTCCGACCACAGCGATAGCTCGCGCAACCGCACAGCCGTTGTTGCAGCTGACTGTTTGGCCAAAATGTCTAAAGGCAATAGATGCAGCATGACATTAAGGGAATTTGTTCCTGTCTTGCTGAATGCGCCTGAAATACACAAACACGCCATACGCTGAACTTTATCTAAACAAGTCGGTTTCTGAAGTGCCGGCCACCAGACTACAACACCATATAGCATTATAGGTCTAACCACTGCCGTGTATAGCCAATGCACAATTTTTGGTTTTAGTCCCCACTTTTTTCCTATTGCCGTTTTGCACGAGTACAAAGCTACAGTTGCCTTTCTCGCCCTTTCTTCAATATTAAGCTTAAAGTTCAGCTTCCTGTCCAAAATAACGCCAAGGTATTTTGCACAATCACCAAAGGGAATTTCAATACCCCCTAAGGAAATAGGCCTAACCGTGGGAGTTTTGCGATCTTTGCAGTACATGACTAATTCTGTCTTTGCAGGATTTACCCCAAGACCATTGTCTTTCGCCCATTTCTCAGTCATCCGGAGGGCCCGCTGAATAATATCTCTGATTGTGGATGGGAATTTCCCCTGACCGCCAGAGCCACATCATCTGCGTATGCCACAACTTTTATCCTTTCTTTTTCTAGAGTAACCAGAAGGCTATTTATAGCAACATTCCAAAGAAGAGGTGATAGAACTCCTCCTTGGGGAGTGCCTCTGTTCACATACCTTTGTATGTTTGCTTGTCCTAGTGTGGCTGAAATACGCCTCTTCATTACCAGTTCGTCTAACAGCCTGAGTATACATGGATCAACATTCAGAGTTGTCAGTCCATTTAATATCGAGCTCGGATGGACATTATTGAACGCCCCTTCGATGTCTAGAAACGCCACGATTGTGTATTCTTTGACAGATAGTGAGCTTTCAATAAAGCTGACTAGTTCATGTAGTGCGGTCTCAGTAGACCTGCCCTTCGAGTATGCATGCTGTCGTTTCGAGAACAAACTTGAATCGATGCTATTTCTAAGATAGATACCTATCATCCTCTCCAGAGTCTTAAGTAGGAATGAGGATAAGTTGATTGGTCGGAAATCCTTCCCCCTCGAGTGAGAGGCTTTTCCCGCTTTAGGTATGAAAACGACTTTTGTTTCCCTCCACTTTCCTGGGATATATGATAAGTTGATACATCCGTTATATATCACCGACAACCAGGGGATAATTTTGTCAGTTACAGCTAGTAACTCCGCCGGAGTAATTCCATCAGGTCCGGGGGATTTGAATGGTCCAAAGCTATTTAGCGCCCATCTTATTCGAGTTTCCGATACAATTTCCTCGACAGGAAACGACCGCTGAGCAACTGTGGCACCGCCAGTACATGGTTCAACCGTCTGATTTCCAGGAAAATGTGTGTCCAATAGTACCTCCAGCGTCTCCTCACTGGACGTTGTCCAATTGCCCTCCGATGTTTTAATGAAACCTGGAGCGGAGTTGGTGGATGCTAGAACCTCAATACTGCTGCAGTAATCATTCCAAGAGTTATGCTGAGCCTTTCTCAGTTCTCGCTTGTATCCTCTCAGAATCTTCTTGTAAGCGTCCCAGTCCTCAGGGGCTCTGGTGGACTTTGCCTTGTTAAAGATCTTCCTGCAGGATTTCCTCATATTACTTAATTCCGTAGACCACCATGGTGGTCGATGTTTCCCCCTTGGCTTTCCTCTAGGGCATGCAGCTTTCAGAGAGATGTTGAAGGCCTTGGTAATCCGCTCCACTGCGTGTTCGATATCTTGCACATTTCTCATATTTGTCTCTGTTATTTCCGGTATCATCATATTGAACGATTCCCTATACCTATTCCAGTCAGCTTTCCTAACATTTGGCGGAAATATGGTCTTGGTGATATGAACATCAAATTTGAAACTGATGTAGCGATGATCTGAGAAGCTGTGTTCACTTAAAACCTGCCGCTCAGATATCATTTCATTCAGTTCTTGCGAGGCCAAGGTGATGTCCAAAACCTCTTGCCTGTTTTTAGTGACAAAGGTTGAGGCATCTCCCTTGTTGCAAACTACCAGATTAGTACGCAAAATAAACTCTATTAGCGACACTCACCTTGCATTAGTATCACTACTTCCCCATATACTATGATGTGCATTCGCATCGCATCCCATAATGAGTTTCGTCTTTGTTTTCAGTGACTCCTCCACTAAGGTCTTAACGGCATATGGAGGCATCTCCCTGTCATGTCCCATGTAGACCGAAGATACCCAATATTTGCATTTGGCTATTTCTAAACTGGCAACGACAGTGTCTGTATTGCACATCGAAGGAAGCAGAAACAAGTTGAGCTCGTTTTTAGCAATTATACAGGCTCGATTTACATCATTACCAGGATACTGCAATAGTTTGAACCCCGGAGTACTTAATCCACATATTTTGTTTCTATAAACATATGGTTCTTGAATAAGAACTATATCTATGTCCCCTTTCATCAGGAGAACTTTTAAGGCAGCACATGCAGCCTTACAATGATGAAGATTTATCTGGAGGATCCGTAGGACCATCGAGATTTTCAACAACCGTCACATCAGCCGCTTCAATCGAGTCATCAAGAATGTTCTCTTCAGAGATCTCGGTGACTCTCGCAATAACCATAGGTTCAACTTTGGTGAGTGAGGCAATAGAAACCTCCTCTCGCATACGGTGTCTATCCATGTCTTCAACTTTGGTATCTCCCTCGACTTCGCAAGAGGATCCGCTTACTTCTGATTCAGACAGAGGATTGTCCATTTCTGAATCCTTTAGCTGATCGTTTTTATATACCTTCATTTGGATATAATGAAAGCCATAACATACACGGCCCTGGGACTTTGCTAAATGTGGCAAAGACTGAGTGTTCAATATAAACACTGCATGCCGTCTTGGTCCATCCACTTCATCCAAACGGCCAACCTTCCAATCAGCTGTTGGAAGATGTGGATTGCATCGTTTCAGTCTATTTAAAATAGATTCAGGGTCAGAAGGGTTTGCAGGTATCCACGCATGTGCTCTAGGTCTAGCCGGTATGTCTTTCTTCTCGACTAACTCTAGAGCAGCTCCTTCCCAAATTTCACCAATTAGTATCAGAGCAGTTTTAAAACATTCTATAGACCTCTGGTCCTCAAAAGCGACTAGCTTAAATCGTCCTTGATACCAACCAGCCTCTTGGTGTCGAGGATCTGGGCCGGGAAACTTTTCCAGCACCTGTGAGTAGACGACAGACAGAGCATTCTCAATTTCCCCCATTTTTGCTTTGGAACCATACCGTCCAATGCTCCTTTATTAATGATAGCCATCACAAGGCTGTCTTTAGCAACTGAGGCAAACGATCTTTGATCCCTTTTGGAGGATGGCAGCTCATCCGGCGATCGTTGCCTTTTTCCAGTCTCAAGAATTCCTTGAGCCCATTTTAAGGAATCGCTTTGTTTAGCCGACAGCGTGCTTGGGTCGACTGATCCTAACTTCTTTAGGATAAACAAAGCATTTCTGCGTTCCTTGAATCTCTTTCGTGAGGGATTACCTCCTTTTGATGTCGTTACCTTAGAAAAAGTTCGACTTGTCAAAGTGTCGCCACCTGTCGACCCGTCTACAGGTCGACTAATTGGGCCTAACTCTTGGTCATTGCCCAGATTTATAACTCCAGTCGATACCCGTCCACTGGGCCCTGAAGTTAGCAACCCAGTGGATGACGTGGAATTTCGCTGCATGGTGGCTTAATATCCCACCACACTTGAAATTCTTAGGAGGTACCTATTACGATGAGTTTATCCGCTATTGAAAAACACGTCCGTTCCGTTCGACGGTTGAATTAAAGTACCCTTAAAGTGTGCAAAATTTCATCAAATTCGGTTCAGATTTAGATATAGCTACCATATATATGTATCGCCCGATTTTCCCACATTTGACTATAAAACCCTTACATTTATTTTAGTATGGGCAAGTTTGGGCAGACAAACTTTACAGCACGTAAAAGTATACATCCTCACGAACAATAATAAGCAAAAATTTTCATTAACAATCGTTAACATTTCTAGTTCTATTCCTGCCAAATATACGTATGTGTTACAATTTTCACATATAAACCGCACTTTTGAATCCATAAATTCAAGTTCAAAACAAAAATATTTTGTAAAGTCTTTACAACATTTTAAACTACTAAACCTCCACCTTGAATCTACATTTAAAGTTTTCTTTATTCACTTTTATTGCGGAAAAAATTAAGCACGAAATTTGTCAAGTTTTGTTCGCCTTGATTAAACGCAACTGGCATAAATTTTGGTAAACATTGGCAGCCTTTTTCTCCTGAACAGGGTTGCCAAGTTTTAAATTAACTTTCGATTTTTACTATACGGTAAAAAGGCCATGGAGTGGTACGCCGCCAACAACGTGCAGGTGGTTCCCAAGAGCAAGAACTCTCCCAACACGCCAGAGCTCCGCCCAATTGAGAAATACTGGGCTATTGTCAAGAGGAACCTAAAGAAGACCAAAAAACTGCTAAGGACGAGCAGCAGTTCAAGGCAAACTGGCTTTCTGCGGCGAAGAAGGTGGACAAGGTGGCTGTACAAAATCTGATGGCAGGTGTCAAGCGTGAGGCCCGGCAATTCGGATTTGGAAAAGCGAAAGCCTAACTGAATATTTTTCCTGAATTTTATACTAATTGAATTTAAAAAGGAAATTTAATTTGATTTTTAAATAAACGCTTTCACCGATTTACACGCGTTTTCCCTTGACCAAATTTTGACCGTATCACCCTTTAACGCAGAAACATCATCAACATTTGCACAGGCTCTTGAAAGTAAACATCGAAGTGAGTGGATTAGCCATGAAAAATTAAATGAACTCTCTGATGGAAAACAAGACATGACTACTCACAAAACTACCAAAAGGTGCAAAGGCTAATGGAAGTGTTGGCAAGTACAAAGCAAGGCTTGTAATAAAAGGATTCAAGCAAAAAGAAGGACTATGAGGTGACATTTAGTCCTGTAGCGAGAATGTCTTCCATACGATCGTTTCTAAGTATTGCTGCAACGGCAGGTATGTATTTGTCGCAATTTTATGTATCCACAGCCTTTTTGTACGGAGAGTTGAGTGAAACTACTTATATGCAACAACCCGAAGGCTTTAGTAATGGTACAAACAGAGTTTGCCTTCTTATACGAAGTCTTTATGGATCAAAGCAAGCCCTGAGGTGTTGGAATAAAAGAATGGGAAACTTCCTAATCAAGTTGGGATTCAAAACTAGTACGGCTGACAGTTGTCTCTACATAAGAGAGAAGAATTGTAAAAAGCTAATACTTGCTCTCTATTTTGATGATGACTTAGTTGCCGCTTCTGATAAGGAATACCCATGCTCTTTCCTCAATAATCTACAATCAGAGTTCAAAATTGTTTCTAGTGAAGCAACGTATTTTCTTGGTATGGGAATTAAAAATAATGAAGATTATATACAAATTTCGCAGAAGTCATATGCAACGAAAATATTGAAGATTTAAGTTCTCAGAATGCCCTCCAGTTTCAACTCAAAGAACCCAGAACTTCATACAAAGCATATTGCATTGAAACACGTTTTCATACGAGAAAAGGTTTCAGAAGGTCTTCTATCCACATCCCAAATTTCATCTGAAAATCAACTCGCAGATATGATGACTAAGCCGTTACCCTTAATTAATTAAACAAGGAAAAGTGTTGAAATATGTGTTTAATGAATTATAACAACAAATATTTTGTATGTTTTCAGTTTAGCATAATTTTTTGTCAAATATTGTATGTCTATTGATTTTACTTTTATTTCAATAAAATATTCATACTCAATATAAAATAGAAAAGTGGCCACCTAATTCAAGTAAATCCAAAAGATAGCATATTCACCGTATAAAAAACACGTTGCACTTGCAACGTGTATGGGGTGATCATATTCCTTCTCTGCGTGTATAGAGAAACCAAAAAAAAGAAAGAAGAGCACAGGAAAAAAAAAGTGAGAGATAAAATAAACTGTATTAAATCCTTTTATTTGCTTCAATCGTGTCGACGAAACGGCTGCACCGAAAATAAAGAAAAATCAACAAACGAAAAATTGCTAAAGGTTGAAAAAGTTGTTTGCCATGATTGGAAGAGGATAGCTTTATTGGGAAGGGCTTTGTTGCCGTAATTGTGAAGAGCTTGAGAACTGTATTGTGAAGGGCTGTTGTTGTGTTTGTGAAGAGCCATTTAGTTGAAAGGAAGAATTTTGCCGTGGTATTGAGAAGAATTTTGACGTGGTTGACAAGAAAAATTTTTCTGCGGAATTGAGAAGAAGAATTTTGCTGTACGAGGGCAGTTCGGAAACTTCTTAGCCTAGCACAAAAAGCGCGGTATAAACAGAAAAAAGCTAAGTGTTTTGGAAACTTCCATCTCTGTTATGAACACATGTTTGTTGTATATGTTAAGTGTATACTTATAAGCATTCACATTACGTTCATACTTTATTTATGTAAATACGTTTAATTCTAATATGTGTAACCCTACAAATCTACCATACATCGTATAAAAACTTGTAACTATATTATGAAATAGAATAAAGAGTCATTCGTGAATTTGACTTAAATTAAAACACAACTCTTTCACATAACATGATGTCCGAAGTGCAAAATATAATAAGTTGAAAAGTTGAGAGGAATTCAGGACATTTTGATTAAGATGCCGGACGCGAAAAGTGATGAAGCAAGTGGTCAAGTGTTTCACTTCAGCCATTGAATTTTAAAGCCCCAGATATTGCCAAGGAGTGGAAAACTTGGCACACAAAATTTAAAATATTTTTGAGAGCGTCAAACTTGGAAAGCGAAACCAATCAGAGGAAGGTGGCGTTACTGTTACATCACCTTGGGACACAGTCCTTAGATGTTTTCAATTCCTTTGATATGGATATTGATACAGTCAAGTATGCAGATTTGGTGATGAAACTTTGTCCGTACTTTACTCCACGGATTAATATAGTAATGGAGCGGTATAAATTTTTCACCTACAAGCAACAAGAAGAACAGTCCGTGGATGAATATGTGACAGCATTGAAAAATGTAAGTTTAAGCTGTGAATTTGGGGGCTTGAGAAATGATTTGGTTCGGGACATTTACATTTGTGGATTGTCGGCAAAAATGGGTCATGTCAGGGAGAGATTACTCACTGAAGACAACATAAGTTTGGAAAGAGCTGTCAGTATCAGTAAAAATATGGTAATGGCGAAGGAAAATGCATCTATTTTCCAACAAGATGGCGGAATGGAAGGAGTTGTAACTGTTATTAAAACAAATACAAGCAACAGATTCAACAACAAATACAACAGCAACAATCATTATAAGACCAACATCAACAAAAAGTCTAACAGTGGTAACTGCAATAGATGTGGTCAAATACATCGGGATAAATAAATGTCCATCAGATGGTGCGAAGTGCTATGAATGTGGAAAAGTTAATCATTTTGCCAGAATGTGTACTTTTAGAAAGATTTGTGAAGCAAATGTATGCCGATCAAAACGAAGGAAGAAGAAGATGATGAAGATGATTTGTTTATTGGAGTGGTGGACAAAAAGAAGAATGTAACTGAATGGAATGTGGAGGTAACAATAAAACATAAAAAAATTATTTGCCAAATTGATACAGGGGCACAGGCAAACATAATGTCAGCTAAAACAGCAGATTTGTTGAAAATTAAATCATTTTTGAAAACATCAGTTCGAATTTTTACGTTCAGTGGTGAGAGGATTCCTGTGTTGGGAACAGTTGATCTAGATTTTATATATAAAGATGAACTTTTTAATGCGACATTTTTATACCCACCACCATAAAATGGTGACGGGGGTATAATAAGTTTGTCATTCCGTTTGTAACACATCGAAATATCGATTTCCGACTATATAAAGTATATATATTCTTGATCAGGGAGAAATTCTAAGACGATATAACGATGTCCGTCTGTCCGTCTGTCTGTCTGTCTGTCTGTCTGTTGTAATCACGCTACAGCCTTCAATAACGGCGCTATCGTCCCCAAATTTGGCACAGATTAGTTTTTTGTTTGCAGGCAGGTCAAGTTCGAAGATGGGCTATATCGGTCCCCGTTTTGATATAGTCCCCATATAAACCGACCTCCCGATTTGGGGTCTTGGGCCTATATCCAGAGGTATTTTGGGACCATAAAGAGGTGTGTCGAAAATGGTCCGTATCGGTCCATGTTTTGATATAGCCCCTATATAGACCGATCTCCCGATTTTGCTTCTTAGGCGTCTAGAAACAGTATTTTCTATCCGATTTGTCTGAAATTGAAAATCTAGGGGTATTTTAGGACCATAAGGAAGTGTGTCGAAAATGGTCCGTATCGGTTCATGTTTTGATATAGCCCCCATATAGACCGATCTCCCGATTTTGCTTCTTGGGCGTCTAGAAACTATATTTACCATCCGATTTGCCTGAAATTGGAAATCTAAAGGTATTGTAGGACTATAAAGAGGTGTGTCGAAAATGGTCCGTATCGGTCCATGTTTTGGTATAGCCCCTATATATACCGATCACCCGATTTTGCTTCTAGGGCTTCTAGAAACTATATTTACAATACGATTTGCCTGAAATTGGAAATCTAGAGGTATTTGAGGACCATAAAAAGGTGTGCCGAAAATCGTGCTCATCGGTCCATGTTTTGATATAGGCCCCATAGAGACTGATCTCCCGATTTTGCTTCTTGGGCTTCTAGAAACTATATTTTCTATCAGATTTTCCTGAAATTGAAAATCTAGAGTTCTTTTGGGACCATAGAAAGGTGTGCCGAAAATGGTGCCCATCGGTCCATTTTTTGGTATAGCCCCCATATAGACCGATCGCCCGATTTTGCTTCTTGGGCTTCTAGAAACTATATTTACCATCCGCTTTGCCTGAAATTCTTGAGCTTCTATAAACTGTATTTATTACCCGATTTGCCTGAAATTCGAAATGTAGAGGTATTTTTAGACCACAAATAAATGTGCCGAAATTGAGGTATATCGGTCAATTTTTTGGTATAACCCCCATATAGACTGATCTCTCGATTTTTACTTCTTGGGTGTCTAGAGACTATGTTTTCTAGCCGATTTGTTTGAAATTCTGGAGGTATTTTAAGATCAAAAATATGTGAGTAGCAAATGGTACCTATCGGTCCATGTTTTGGTATAGCCCCCATATACACCGATCTCCCGGCTTTATTTCTTGGGCTTCTAAAATCCGTAGTTTTTATCCGATTTGCTGGAAATTAGTAATCTATAATGAAATTTTAGACAAACGAAATTTCCTTTTCTTATAAAGTATTTTCGTTTATTCAACTCTAAAATTCTCTAAAATAGCAGGCGCACTGATCGTGAAAATTGCTTCAAACTGAAAGTAAAATTTCCAGATTTTACTCATCGTATTTATTTAAATAATGGCGGAAAAAATCTACAGATTTAAGATTTCAAATCAAGGCGTAATTTAATCATATACACGATATGTTTATAATTTCTCTAAAACTCAAACAAAATTGGTAGAATCTTTAAGTTTTTCTTCGGGAGCTGACTGCCTTGGGAGAAGATTTGTCATCAAACCCCCTACAGTTCTATATAGTATCAAGTAACCCACTACGACGAAGAGTTTTCAAAGTAAACTATCATATTTATTTCATGGTGGTGGGTATTTAAAATTCGGCCCGGCCGAATTTACTGCTGTATATACTTGTTTATTGTGAATATGGAATGTAAAAATATTATAGGTATTGAAATGGCAGTCAAAATGAATTTAGTTAAAGAAATTAATAGCATTTCAATTAATAAAACTATTGAAAAATATTCTGATGTTTTACATGGCCTTGGTCTTTTGCAAAATAAATGCAGTTTTAAGATAAGAGACAATATTGAACCGGTGATTGAACCACCTCGTAAAATTCCATTTAAGCTATATGAAAGTTTACGAAAAGAATTAGGGAGAATGATGAAAATTAATGTCATCATGCCAGTGAGTGAACCAACAGAATGGGTGAATTCCATTGTGTTGGTTGCGAAACCAAATGGTAGTATGAGGATTTGCTTGGACCCAAGGCATTTGAATAAGGCCATTTTGAGGCCCCATTATCCTTTTCCAAATATTGAAGACTGTAAGGCAAAGTTGGTAGGTTCTAGGTATTTTACAGCTCTGGATGCTAAAAATGGTTTTTGGATGATTCCGTTGGATGATGGGTCATCTAAATTGTGCACATTCAATACACCTTTTGGACGTTATCGGTTTTTAAGATTGCCACTTGGCATTAATGCTGCGCCGGAGATATTTCATGCTGAAATGATGAAACTATTTGGGGATATTCCCAATTTGATAATATACATAGATGATTTTTTGATCTATTCATCGACTATAGAGGAGCATGACAGAACATTAGAGGCGGTTTTTCAAAGGGCTAGAGAAGTAGGTTTGAAGTTTAACGAATCTAAGTGCAAATTTTTAAGGACTGAAATAAAATTTTTAGGTCATATTTTTGATAGGACGGGAGTGAGTCCGGATAATGAGAAAGTGAGGGCAGTTCTGGATATACCAAGACCACATAATGTAAAGGAGATGCAGAGATTTTTAGGCATGGTTAATTATTTGGGTCCATTTATCAAAAATTTGTCGGAGAAGAATCATAACTTAAGGGAATTGTTAAAGAATGATGTTCAGTGGCATTGGTCGGCTGTACATGAGAATGAGTTCAGAAATTTGAAAAGGGAAATAACAGAGGCTCCTGTGCTTACATATTTCGATAAGAGTAAAAGATTGATTTTATCGGTAGATGCCTCTAGATTTGCTGTTGGTGCCACAATTTTGCATGAGGGTCAGCCTATAGCGTATGCGTCAGGTTCGTTAACGGAATCTCAAAAAAATTATGCTCAGATTGAGAAGGAGCTTTTTGCTATATTATTTGGATGCAGAAAATTTCATCAGTATATTTATGGTTCCAATGTGACTGTGGAAACAGATCACAAGCCTTTGGTAACTCTATTCGATAAGCCTTTATATAGAATTCCACCACGACTACAGCGTTTTATGTTGTGTTTGCAGAGTTATAGTTTATCCGTGCAATATACACTGTCGAGAGCTCCCTTGGAGGATAAAGCATTATCTGAAATTGATAGCGAGGTCAATATTCACTGCAATTTTATTTCTTCGCATTTGGAAATTCCTTTTGTTGATGTTTATTCCATTGGGGAGCATAGTAAGAAGGATGACACTTTTATGAAGATTGCAGGATACACACGTAATGGTTGGCCTGATTGTCGTAGTAAACTTGAGGATGATGTAAAGCCTTATTTTAAGATTAGGGATGATATAACGATTTTGGATGATGTATTGCTGAAAAATAGTCAAATATTGATACCGAAAACTTTGAGACGGGGTGTTTTAGATAAAATTCACGAGGGTCACATGGGGA
The DNA here is from genome assembly GCF_050003625.1 of Haematobia irritans. Classification (NCBI taxonomy): domain Eukaryota; kingdom Metazoa; phylum Arthropoda; class Insecta; order Diptera; family Muscidae; genus Haematobia; species Haematobia irritans. The sequence continues at coordinate 68,826,997 of NC_134398.1, read as the reverse complement.
TATTAAGATGTCAGAATCTTGCTCGTCAATTTGTTTACTGGCTTAACATCTATAAAGATATTGAGGATTTGGCATTGAATTGTGAGATTTGTGCTAAGTATCAAAACTCTAATAGTAGACCTGAGTTAATGCCTCATGATGTAATCCATATTCCTTGGTACAAAGTAGGGTGTGATCTTTTTGAGTTTCAAAGCAAAACATATTTACTTGTGGTTGATTACTTTTCGAAATTTGTTGAAATAGATATTCTTTCATCTGGTTACAGTAGTGCCAATTTAATTATTAAATTAAAGTCGATATTTGCGAGACACGGTATTCCTACAATTTTTATTTCAGATAATGGTCCGCCATTTAATTCTAAGGAATTTGGGACATTTTGTCAAGACTGGGGAATTGATCTTCGGACATCTAGTCCATATTTACCCAGATCCAATGGTCTAGCGGAACGTATGGTGCAGACTATGAAAAAACTTCCAATGAAATCGGTAGAGAGCAAATCTGATCCATATGTGGCATTGTTGCATTATAGAACAACTCCGAAGGGTGATTTACCAAGTCCATCTGAACTGTTAATGTCTAGAACTTTGCGTACTAAAATTCCTTCTGTTGCCAACAATTTTGATTCTAAATTGATAAATAAAACTGAATATACTGATAAGATACAGTCAAATATGAGGAAAGTGACAGAAAGGTATAATGCTAAATCAAAATCCTTAAAACCAATGCATGAGGGTGACAAGGTAATGTTCAAAAAGAATCCTCAAAGTCATTGGTATCCGGGAAAAGTTGCAGAAATTTGCAAGGAACCAAGGTCATATATTATATTATATCAAAATGGCTCTAAATTTAGAAGAAGTCATGATCATATAAGAAAATCAACTCAGAGTAGTTTAAATTATGCTAATATTGAGAATGATATAAATTCTGATAATTACGAAAACACAACGAATATACAGGAAACAGAAAGGTCTATACAAAATAATTTATCTGAGGAACAAAATGTTGAAAATTATATTACTCGAAGTGGCAGAATTGTTAAAGAACCTGATAGACTCAATTTGTAATTTTGATATACATAACACTGTATTTATTAAATATAGATGTATTAATTTTATGTTGCAAAGGGAGATGTTGTATATGTTAAGTGTATACTTATAAGCATTCACATTACGTTCATACCTTATTTATGTAAATACATTTAATTCTAATATGTGTAACCCTACAAATCTACCATACATAGTATAAAAACATGTGAATTTGACTTAAATTAAAACACAACTCTTTCACATAACAATGTTCAATTTTGTTTCGATCTGGCAACTCCTTCATAGAAATGCGTGCTGTCATTAAATATTTACATAAAAAAGATTTATCGGGACAAGAAATGTGTTAGGTGAAAGTGCTCCTTCATATGCAACAGTAAAAAATTGGGTTGCTGAATTCAAACGTGGTCGTACAAGCATTGCAGATGAACCACGTAGTGGACGTCCAAAAACAGCAACAACAACATAAATTGTAGCCAAAGTGCATGATATGGTATTAAATGATCGAGGAATAAAAGTGCGTGATATTGCTAATATCATGGGCATCTCAAATGATCGAGTCCATATAATTTTGCATGAAGAACTACAGATGAAAAAGCTTTCTGCAAGATGAGTGCCGCATTTGTTAACAGTCGATCAAAAACGCATAAGAATGAACATTTCTGAAGCTTGTTTGGATCGTTTTAAGCGAATTAAAATGGATTTTAAGCGTCGTTTCATAACTGTTGATGAGACATGGATCCACCACTATACTCCAGAGACAAAAGAACAATCCAAACAATGGACTGAAGTTGGAGAAAGTGCCCAAAGAAAGCAAAAACAATTCAATCGGCTGGTAAGGTTAGGGCAACAGTTTTTTGGGACTTCAAAGGTATTTTATTGATTGACTATCAGCAAAAAAGTAAAACAATAAATTGAGAGTACTATTGCAACCTTTTGGATCAATTAAATGTACAAATTCGAGAAAAACATCCTGGATTACAACACAAAAAAAAATAATTTTTCATGAAGACGAAATTGATTTTACAACACTATGCACCAATTTACCAACCCGCAAGAAGAATGTCGATTGCCGATCAGGAAATCGTTGACAAACAAGTAAGGCAATGGTTCGATGAAGGGATCATAGTACCGAGCAGATCAGAATATGCTTCCTCAGTGGTATTTGTTTCAAATCGACTGCAACTATCGAAAATTGAAAGAGAAGATAATACGAGATCTATTCTCAATGCCTTTAACTCACGATGTACTTCACAAGTTACAAAGTACCAAGACGTTGGATTAGTGAATGGAGTTTTTCCACGTACCTATGGAGGAATCGTCTCGAATGTACACATCGTTTATAACGCATAATCGGCAATACTAATTTCTGTATGTCCCATTTGGCATTACAAATTCTCCTGCTGTGTTAAAAAGATTTAGTTGAATATGGTACGATTATAGTGTACATGAACGATATTATTCCAGCCAAGGCAAGAAGATTTGCAGAATTAGAAGGTGTTCAGAAGTTAGAATTGATAACGACAATGCATTTTTTGGGATATGTCATAGAGAATAGTTTTATAAGGCCTGATGAGGATAAGATTATTTCTGTTAAAAATTTTCCAGTACCGACTTATCGGAAGCCGTAGATCGATTTCTTGGACTAACGACATATTTCCGAAGATTTATTGGTGACTGTACGATTATTGTTAATCCCTTGGCTATGCGATTATTGCGAGACCGTTGACGAAGAATACAACATTTAAGATAATTGATGAAGATTTGTCTGCGTGTCAACAATTGAAAGATGCTCTTGTGAGTGCACCGGTATTGAAATGCTGTTAATTATAGTGAGAAAACGTCAAACGTAGTAGACATATTTTCTTACCGTGCTAAACAAACAATTAATGAAACGAATAACCAAGTGCTTAAAATAGACAGGACTATACTAAGCATAATTCTAAGAATTATATCTTTTAGATAAAAGTGAAGTTTTCATTCAAAAGAATTAATTTTCGTTTCTAAAAACAATATTTTGTAAAGGATTGCAATGTTCGAATGCAGCAGATGTAAGCGAAACCAGTGTTAAATGTGCAGGAATTTGTAAAAAGGGATTTCATCCAACATTGAAATGTTGTGGATTGGATCAATCCAATTTGAGAATATTAAGGCCGGTACTCTGTTCGGTTTTCGCGTTGAAACACCATACAAAACCAAAAAATGCGAAAAACTAGCGAAATTTTTTACATATGTGATACTTTGTTTTTTTTCGACTTGAAAAACTGACGTAAATCGATCAGTCAGTATTTTCATAACATGGCGCTATTTGCAATGTGAATTAAGAAATAATTTATTTATTAAACTGATTTTTGTGAATTTATAATGCAAAAGTGGATCGGATTATTATTTAAAAATGTAATCTGATCGATTGATAAAACAAAGTATACCATGGAGTTGTATTTCCGTAATAAACTAGCAACCAACATCTAGCCGCTCGCTACTATATTGTAGAACATAAATAATGTATAAAACATGGAATTTAAACACAAATGTTAACAAAATAAAAGCTTTATTTGGTGAATTATGTTTTACAATCGTTTCATTTGTACTGAACATCGGGATAATAAACATAAAACAAAATGTTAACAAAAGGAGCACTTCAACGAACATGTATAGTACCGGGGTAGCAATGAATGGAATCACAAGAATTAATTGCTATGTTCCAAAAAATAAAATGCAGCATTGTAAAATTAATTTTTGTTAGATCCAAAGTTATTTGTAAAATTACTTCTGCTTCTTCTTTTTCAATTTAATTATTATGTATGCGTGTGTGTGTAAATCGAGCCACTAGTTGCCTATGTATATGTAATCATTTCGTGACATTTTGCGATGTTGTCAATACATTTCGATGAAATAAACGCGAAAAAGTTCCAAAATGGCAATTTTTTTCCTTCAAAATATATTGTCAACACTATCATTTTTCAACGCGAAACAATGATTGAGGGGAACTTTTTTCGCACCAACAAACGGAGTACCGGCATTTAGATGCAAATAACTTTATAAGATATACGTGTGATGATTGTCTCAATTATGTGCATAACCTTGATATGGCGCCAGAAAAAGTATATTCTGATGTAAAGAAAAACAAACAAAATTTGATGGAATACAAAGACGAATTTGAGAGGGCACTTCAACATAATGAAATGGAAATGAAACTGTTATTAGGAGCAATTGAGAGTAGATATGAAGAGAGAATGAGAGTGTTAGAAAATGTGCAAAGAAGTCCAGATAATAACATTATAGAAATAAATAAGCTGCGTGAAAGTTTAAATGAAGTTAAGAATACCAACAAAGAGCTTTGTGAGAGAGTGCGGGAAGACAATGAGAAAATGGGTGTAGATATAAGAAAAACAATAAAAGAAGCAAACGTCAAACAAAACAAACAGCTGTATTCTGATAAGTTGAAAACAGTGTTGCCAGAAATTACAAAACAAGTGCCAGTAATAGTAAGACCAAAAGAAAAACAAAATGTTATCCAAACAAAAGAAGCTCTAAATAAGATGGTTGATCCGGTAGAGTTAAGAATAAGAAGCGTCGAAAATAGAAGCAATGGAACGGTGATAATCAGTAGTGAAAGTGAAGAAGAACGAAACAAAATAAAAACAGTGATCGCGAATAAAATGGGAGAAAAATAGGATGTTAGGGTTGTCAACCCAATAGGATTGCATATGATTATTACTAACATAACTTTTAAACATACTAAGGAAGAAATAAAAACAAAATTGCTAAAACAAAATACAATGTTAACTGAGAAGGAAATTGAAATTTTGCATATTTTTTAAACTAAGAGAAATAATAAAATTACATACAACGTTAAAATAAAAACAGATTGTGATACATATGAGAAAATTCTAAAAGAGCAAAGAGTCAACATTGGATGGAAAAGGTGCAGAGTGTTTGATGGGACTGATGTGAAACGTTGTTTTAAATGTAAAGGATTTAATCACAAATCTAACGAATGCAAGAATCAAGAAACTTGTATTAAATGTATTAAATGCAATAACGAACATATACTAAAATGCATCAACTGTATTCGAGTGAATAAAAAATTGAATCTTGGTCTAGATGATAACCGTAGAAACTGTCCTGTGTACCTGAACAAACTTAATATTAAGAAAAAGAGAATTGGTTTAAACGATTAACAACCAAATATACCAACGCTCAAGGATTAATTAATAAATACCCAGATTTTTTAATATTATCTGAAACCCATTTGACTGAAGACATTGAAAATAATGAAATTATGTTAGATAACTATAGCTTTATAGGAACAAACTCCAGAGTGCAATACAAGATAATGGTCTGAAGCAAATAGTAAAGAAATATACAAGAATCACAAGGACAACTAAAAATATTATCGATTATGTAATAACAAATTCTAAACGTATAAAAGTAAATATTGATCAAAAAGAAAAAATATCAGATCACGAAATAAGAAATAGTTATGTTCTAGCCATAAAAAACGCCAAATTCAAATACACAAATGATCAAATAACCAAAGGTTAGGTTAGGTTAGGTTAAAGTGGCAGCCCGATTAAGATTCAGGCTCACTTAGACTATTCAGTCCATTGTGATACCACACTAACTAAAAGTACCTATTACATATGGGCACTTCTAGTTTTAACCGTTGAACCTTCTCGATTATTTTCTTCTGTTGAACCAACCAGATTGCTCCACAAACATTAGCAGACTGCTTAAGATAACGTTTTCCAGGTCCGCCAGTAATCTGAAGCTATATGCCCCTAAAATTTGCTTACGCCTTACACAAAATGCAGGACACTCACACAAGAGGTGTTTTATTGATTCCTTTTCCTCCGCATCATAACAGTTCATACAATAGTCATTATACTTCGCACCAATAGTTTTTGCAAAATCGCCTATCAGGCAGCGACCCGTTATAGCAGATATCAGGAGTGATATCTGGCGTCTCGAGAACACTAGCATATCTAGTGTGCGGTTTAAGTTTAAATGGGGCCATATTTGCTTGGTGTCATTACAACCCTTACAATTCTCCCATCGAACATTTGCCATCATGACAGCCTTCTCACGCAGTAAGAGCTTGCAGGTAGCCAGAGGCATACCAACAGATTCTAGTTCCCCTGGAATATGTAAGGTAGTTCCTAGCCTTGCTAGCTCATCTGCTTCACAGTTCCCCGGTATGTTCCTATGGCCAGGCACCCATATTAGGTGAATATTGTGCTGCTCAGCCATCTCATTGAGAGATTTGCGGCAGTCGATGGCCGTTTTCGAGTTGAGGAACACAGAGCCCAAGGATTTTATTGCAGGTTGACTGTCTGAGTATATATTAATGCCAATATTGCTTGGGGCATTACTTCTCAGCCAATTCACCACTTCTCTTATTGCTAATATTTCAGCCTGAAAAACACTACAGTGATCAGGTAATCTTTTCGCTATTCGAAGTTCCAGATATTTAGAATATACTCCGAAACCCACTTGGCCATCCAATTTGGAGCCATCAGTGTAGAAATCTATATATCTTTTATTCCCCGGGGTCCGTGTACACCACGCCTCACTGTTGGGAATTAGAGTCTCAAACTTTTTGTCGAAAAGTGGACTCACCAAAGTGTAATTCACTACGTTAGGCACATCTGGCATTATTTTGAGGACCGAACTGTGACCGTAACTTTTTTCCGACCACAGCGATAGCTCACGCAACCGCACAGCCGTTGTTGCAGCTGACTGATTGGCAAAAATGTCTAAAGGCAATAGATGCAGTATGACATTAAGGGAGTTTGTTCCTGTCTAGCTGAATGCACCTGAGATACACAAGCACGTCATACGCTGAACTTTGTCTAAACTTGTCGGCTGGTGAAGTGCCGACCACCAGACTACAACACCATATAGCATTATAGATCTAACCACTGCCGTGTATAGCCAATGCACAATTTTTGGTTTTAGTCCCCACTTTTTCCCTATTGCCTTTTTGCACGAGTATAAAGCTACAGTTGCTTTCCTCGCCCTTTCTTCAATACTAAGCTTAAAGTTCAGCTTCCTGTCCAAAATAACGCCAAGGTATTTTGCACACTCCCTAAAGGGAATTTCAATACCCCCTAAGGAAATGGGTCTAACCGTGGGAGTTTTGCGATCTTTGCAGTACATGACTAGTTCTGTCTTTGCAGGAGTTACTCCAAGACCATTATCTTTCGCCCATTTCTCAGTCATCCGGAGGGCTCTCTGTATAATATCTCTAACTGTTGATGGGAATTTTCCCCTGACTGCTAGCGCCACATCATCTGCGTATGCCACCACTTGTATCCTTTCTTTTTCTAGGGAAACCAGAAGGTCATTTATAGCAACATTCCAAAGAAGAGGTGATAGAACTCCTCCTTGAGGAGTGCCTCTGTTCACATACCTTTGTATGTTTGCTCGTCCTAGTGTGGCTGAAATGCGTCTCTTCCTTAGAAGTTCGTCTAACAGCCTAAGTATACCTGGATCAACATTCAGAGTTGTCAGTCCATTTAATATCGAGCTCGGATGGACGTTATTGAACGCCCCTTCGATGTCTAGAAACGCCACGATTGTGTATTCTTTGACAGATAGTGAGCTTTCAATAAAGCTGACTAGTTCATGTAATGCGGTCTCAGTATACCTGCCCTTCGAGTATGCATGTTGTCGTTTCGAGAGCAAACTTGAATCGACGCTAGTTCTAAGATAAATATCTATCATCCTCTCCAGAGTCTTAAGTAGGAATGATGATAAGCTGATTGGTCGGAAATCCTTCGCATTCGAGTGAGAGGCTTTTCCCGCTTTAAGCCTAGTACTAAGATCACGTTTTCGCACGAAAAACTGTTATACTCCATATAAAAAACGTTAGCGCGGAATAAATGCGAAATCTTTGTTTTGCGCATTTTTAAACACATATTTAAACAACCCTGGATTTTTCGCACGAAAAAATAGGCAGGCATATTATTTCGCATAAATAAGTTAACATCCCTGCGTTTGAGACCCTATTTACGGAGATAGATGAAGATATTAATTTTTCGCAGAAACGAACTTAGTACTAAGCATTAGGTATGAAAACGACTTTTGATTCCCTCCACTTTAGTGGAACATATGCTAAGTTGATACATCCTATATATATCGCCGACAACCAGGGGATAATTCTGTCAGCCACCGCTTGTAACTCCGCCGGAGTAATTCCATCAGGTCCGGGGGATTTGAATGATCCAAAGCTATTTAACGCCCATTTTATTCTAGATTCTGATACAATTTTCTCGATAGGAAACGACCGCTGAGCCACTGTGGCATCGCCAGTGCATGGTTCAACCGTCTGATTTCCGGGAAAATGTGTGTCCAATAGTACCTCCAGCGTCTCCTCACTGGACGTTGTCCAATTGCCCTCCGATGTTTTAATGAAACCTGGAGCGGAGCTCGTGGATGCTAGCACCTTCCGTAGTCTGGAAGCCTCGGACGTATTCTCAATGCTGCTGCAGTAATCATTACAAGAGTTATGCTGAGCCTTTCTCAGTTCTCGCTTCTATCCTCTCAGATTCTTCTTGTAAGCGTCCCAATCCACAGGAGCTCTGGTGGACTTTGCTTTGTTAAAGAGCTTCCTGCACGATTTCCTCAATTACCTAACTCCGTAGACCACCATGGTGGTCGATTTTTCCCCCTTGGCTTCCCTTTAGGGCATGCAGCTTTCAGAGAAATGTTGAAGGCCTTAGTAATCCTCTCCACTGCGTGTTCGATAACTTGCACAGTGCTCATATTTGTCTCTGGTATTTCCGGTATCATCATATTGAATGATTCCCTATACCTATTCCAGTCAGTTTTCCTAACATTTGGCGGAAATATGGTCTTGGTGGTATGAACATCAAATTTGAAACTGATGTAGCGATGATCTGAGAAGCTGTGTTCACATAAAACCTGCCACTCAGATATCATTTCATTCAGTTCTTGCGAGGCCAAGGTGATGTCCAAAACCTCTTGCCTGTTTTTATTGACAAAGGTTGGGGCATCTCCCTTGTTGCAAACTATCAGATTAGTACGCAAAATAAACTCTATTAGCGACTCTCCCCTTGCATTAGTATCACTACTTCCTAATATAATATGATGCGCATTCGCATCGCATACCATAATGAGTTTCGTCTTTGTTTTCAGTGACTCCTCAACTAAGGTCTTAACGGCACATGGAGGCATCTCCCTATCATGTCCCATATAGACCGAAGATACCCAATATTTGCATTTGGCCATTTCTAAACTGGCAACGACAGTGTCTGCATTGCACATTGAAGGAAGCAGAAACAAGTTAAGCTCGTTTTTAGCAATTATACAGGCTCGAATTACATCATTACCAGTATACTGCAATAGTTTGAACCCCGGAGTACTTAATTCACATATTTTGTTTCTATAAACATATGGTTCTTGAATAAGAACTATGTCTATGTCCCCTTTCATCAGGAGAACTTTTAAGGCAGCACATGCAGCCTTACAATGATGAAGATTTATCTGGAGGGTCCGTAGGACCATCGAGATTTTCAACAACCGTCCCATCAGCCGCTTCAATCGAGTCATCAAGAATGTCCTCTTCAGAGATCTCGGTGACTCTCGCAATAACCATAGGTTCAACTTTGGTGAGTTCTGAGGCAGTAGAAGCCTCCTCACGCATACGGTATCTATCCATGTCTTCAACTTTGGTATCTCCCTCGACTTCGCAAGAGGATCCGCTTACTTCTGATTAAGACAGAGGCCTGTCCATTTCTGAATCCTTTAGCTGATCGTTTTTATACACCTTCATTTGGATATAATGAAAGCCATAACATACACGGCCCTGAGACTTTGCTAGATGTGGCAAAGACTGAGTGTTCAATAGTAACACTGCATGCCGTCTTGGTCCATCCACTTCATCCAAACGGCCAACCTTCCAATCAGCTGTTGGAAGATCTGGATTGCATTGTTTCAGCCTATTTAAAATAGATTCAGGGTCAGGAGGGTTTGCAGGTGCTCTAGGTCTAGCCGGTATGTCTTTCTTCTCGACTAACTCTAGAGCAGCTCCTTCCCAAACTTCGCCAATTAGTATCAGAGCAGCTTTAAAACAAATGCGACTAGCTTAAATCGTCCTTGGTACCAACCAGCCTCTTGGTGTCGAGGATCTGGGCCGGGAAACTTTTCATTCCATTTTCATTTCATTTATTTATTTATTGGCATAATAGTACAACAAGTATGAACATATAGACTGTACTACAATATGATTGAAATTTTCATAATTATTTGATAAAATATAAAAATACTTAAAAGATAGAAAATATTAATTTGTTTTAAAGTTGACAAAGAATTTAATAGAAAACACAAGTATGCATATATTATAATTATTTTTGTATATAAAATATTATTAAAGTGTGTCACTAAAAACTATTAAACAGCTAACAAATTAAAAAAATATATAATAAATAAATAATAAAAAATAGTAAAAATAATAAAAAAAGAATAAAAAAGTTGAACATAAAAACAGACATACACACAAATACGATTTGTTGCAAAATTAAAATTTAATCAAATAGAAGGAAAAAAATAAATAATTAAATCAATCCATCAAAGTAAAGTGACGTCGTAATTCCCTCTTGAATTGAGGGAATAAGTGCTGCGTTCGCAGACTTCAAGGTAAATTATTCCACAATCGTATAGCAATTATGAAAAATTTTCGATCTGAAACCAAATATCGGGATCTAAAAGGTTTCAAACGTCGTAGTCTCGGAGATTGGGTAAAGATCAATCGTTCAAAAACAAATATTTTGGCTCAGAGTAATGAATAAGTTTATGTAAAAAGATTAAACATCTAAACTCCAGTAGCTTATTGAACGACATACCATATAAATCTTTCGCATAACATGATATACTCTGAAACCTGTTAACACCATACACAAATCTTGCAATATCATTGGTAACTGTGCGCAATTTCCTCACATGATTTGAGTCACATTTCACATCAACTTCACAGCAATACAACAGTCTGGACAACAAGTAGGCATTGGCAATATCACGACGAACATTCACAGGAATAAAAAATTGAACAGGCCACAAAGAACGAAGCATTCCATACACAGTACCTATAGTATTGTCTATATGTCTATTCCATGAAAGATCATTGTCAAAAATAACACCTAGATTCCTAACATGTTGAGTATACTCAATATGCAGCCATTTAGTTTTATCGGAGGTAGAGCGTTTATGTCGCACCCGTTTCTGGAGACTACTAAGCACTTAGTTTTCAAAGGATTTAATTTGAGACCATTGCACGCATCCCATCTATGTATTCGTTGCAGGTTCATATTTATGTTTTCAATACAGGATGCAAAGTTCGAGTCATCACACGAGAAACATAACTGAACATCATCAGCATATATATGAATTACACACCCACTAGGTACCCGAACTATATCATTAATATATAGAGAGAAGAGTAAGGGGCCTAAAACCGATCCCTGTGGTACTCCTCTTGCTAAGTCTAGTGGCTGCGAGTAGGATCCCCCGGAAAGTACAACTTGTCTTCTTCCGAAGAGGTAAGAAGATAAAAGGGTACTAGAGGTTTTATCAAAAAGTTTCTTCAGCTTATTCAGTAAAATCCTATGACAAACTAAATCAAATGCTTTTGAGTGATCCAAAAGCACTAAGAAAGAAAACTTATTATTATCAATATTCTGCCTCAGTTCCTCAACAACGTCAACTAATACTGTAGTGCAGCTATGGCCCGATCGAAATCCTGATTGATTATCTGTCAACAAATGGTTCATAGAAATATAGTCATTAATTTGTTTATACATAATGTTCTCAAAAGCTTTTGAGAAAAACGGTAAGATAGATATGGGTCTGTACTCGCCATTGGATTTGGGTGTCAGAATTATCTTAGCCCTCTTCCAGCTGGAAGGAAATGTAGATGTTGTCAGTATATGGTTAAAAAAATGTGTCACAATGGGCAGAAGAGAAGGCAATAACAACTTTGCAAATCGTGGATCAACATTATCAAGACCTTTGACATTCGACTTGACATCAAGATTAGATTGGAGTGTGTCACATTGGGCGATACACGTGAAATTAAACATGCTTTCGCAATTAAATGAAGAACTATTTTCATCAGATTGCTCTTCGTTAAGAATGATATCATTATTAGTGAATTGCAAATTAAGCTCATTAGGGTCAAGATTACATTTATCGTTCTCATAAGTCCTACCAATACCAATTTTCCTTATCTCTTGCCATTTCTGTTTGCTATTAAGGGCGTTTCTGAACTTCTCCCCAAAAAACCTAGTCTTTGCCTCTCTGATAACTCTAACAACTTCCCTTCTTACTGATTTAAACTCCTCTCGCAGTCTGGAAGTTTTAAACCGTTTCCATCGTCTATGCAGCTCGTCTCTCTTATCTATCAAAACCCGTATAGTATTATTGAACCAAGGTTGTTCACTATGTCCCAAATATCGAGTCCTTAGAGGTACATGTTTATCGAAGAGCATACCAAGATTGTATTCAAGGAGATTTGTTTTCTCATCAACACTATCCAATGCATAAACAAGTATATACGGCCGTAAGTTCGGCCAGGCCGAATCTTATGTACCCTCCACCATGGATTGCGTAGAAACTTCTACGAAAGACTGTCATCCACAAATTTCAACTCACATGGTTGTTAAATATCATATACTACCATCACGTACCAAATTTCAACCAGATCGGATGAATTTTGCTTCTCCAAAAGGCACCGGAGGTCAAATCTGGGTATCGGTTTATATGGGAGCTATATATTATTATGGACTGATAGGAACCAATTCCTGCATGGTTGTTGGATACCCTATACTAACATCAAGTACCAAATTTCAACCGAATGGGAAGAATTTTGTTCTTCCACGGTGCTCCGGAGGTCAAATCTGGTGATCGGTTTATATGGGGGCTATATATAATTAAGGACCGACATGGACCAATTTTTGCATGGTTGTTAGAGACCATATACTAACACCATGTACCAAATTTCAGCCGAATCGGATGAAATTTGCTTCTCTTAGGGGCTCTGCAAGCCAAATCGGGGGATCGGTTTATATGGGGGCTATATATAATTATGGACCGATGTGGACCAATTTTTGCATGGTTGTTAGAGACCATATACTAACACCATGTACCAAATTTCAGCCGGATCGGATGAAATTTGCTTCTCTTAGAGACCTCGCAAGCCAAATTTGGGGTTCCGTTTATATGGGGGCTATACGTAAAAGTGGACCGATATGGCCCATTTGCAATACCATCCGACCTACATCAATAACAACTACTGGTGCCAAGTTTTAAGTCGATAGCTTTTTTCGTTCGGAAGTTAGCGTGATTTCAACAGACGGGCGGACGGACGGACATGCTCATATCGACTCAGAATTTCACCACGACCCAGAATGTGTTGTCGTTGTCGATGTGTTACAAACGGAATGACAAGGTTAATATACCCCCCATCCTATGGTGGAGGGTATAAAAACATCCCATGACATGTTATTAAAATCAATAAGGAGCTCATCTTGACTGATGTTTTTGAAATCCCTAAAACTGAATGATTGTGGGCAGTGGGCCGCTGAGAATTCATACGCTAAGAATATAAAATCATGCCTCGAAAACGAAGAACAAGATAGCTGGTCATAATGCTTACATTTTTGAAGGGATGTTACAAGAAATAAATCAAGTAATGTATCGCAGGTATTGCCATAGTGTGTTGGGATTTCTTCATTGACTGAGAACAAACCTAATGAAATGAATTCATTTATCATACTACTTTCTCTGAAAAGGTTCGAGTTAAAATCTCCCGCAATAATAATATCCTCATAGGTTAAGGGAATTGGTCTTAGGTCATCCAAAAGTGGGTCAATATCAATTCGTTTATTCGGTCTATATACTGTTCCAAGCAGGATGTGGTGGTTTTCACTAGCTATACTCAGAAATAAATATTCCATTGTACTACCAGAGCTAGATGAGCAAAGACGTTTGACACGCAAACCTCTTCTCACATACATTGTTACACCCCCCGCATGTTCTTGCCTATCCGCTCGGTATAGTTTGTACCCATCCAGACCAACGAGAGAGTCAGATAAGTTCGTGGTGAACCATGTTTCAGATATACAAATGACATCAATAGAACAATTCACAAAAACATAGCGGAATTCATCAATTTTTCTCAATAGGCTCTGGGCATTTAAATGTATAATTTTTAATCCCGCATGAGTTTTAGATAGAATTCTTACCATGCTATACGTACTGATTGTGGAATTAACGTTATTATCATTTGTATCTATCATGACTACATACTGAACAAAAATACTGGCTTAAAACTTTACTTTGTTTCGGACTGATTTGGCATTGATAAATATTTAAATGTAAATTTAATGATATTTGTATGTATGAATGTGATATATAATGATGAAATAATTGTGATTTAATGGAGATAAAAATTGAAAAATTAAAAATTATAAATTTGGAAATTTTAAAGAGTCTAAAGAAAACGAAAGAGGTCATTCAGTTGTTCCAAAGTGAATATAGATTTAGGGTCATCAGAATCAGATATTTTGATGTGAGCAATTCCTCTTATAGTAAAAGCACTGTGCAGTTTTTTCTATCTTTTCAGCCTCAGTGCAGATAGAAGGATTTTGTGGTTGTGTGGTGTCAAATTTTCATTAATATAGAAAGGATTATTGCTGTCAAATCCAATCTGGTTTAAGCATAATTCAGATTTTTGTGTCCGTTTACAGTTCGCCGTTGCACGAAGAAAAAAGTTCTCATAAGGAGTACCAAGCTTAGCAACGATAGAGGCATCTGAAATATTGCGTTTATCTCTTATATTTTTCACTCTATAAATGGATATTAAATTCATATTTGAAACGTTTAGAACGCCGCAAATATTGTTGAAAATGGAAACTAAATTCTCTTCAGGATAGGAAGGAATGCCCGTAATGCGAAGATCACAAGCAACATTGGCATTTTCTTGCTGTAAGATCTTTTGGTGCATTAAGTGTATTTGGGAGTTTTGTTGTGAGTACTTTTCATTTTCCATTTCAAGTTTTGTTATTTTATCTTTCAAAACGGCAATTTCGTTATAAGCGATGGCAACACTGTTTTTTAATTCTGTCAATTCTTTCTTAACATCACCAATAATAAGTTCTCTCATTCCACATAGTCTCTTATCCATTTCACACATAAAACGGCATTCACTCTCATACATAAGCTGCTGCATATTTTTTTGTATTTCTTGTTGTTGTTTTCAAATCTTTTTTCAATAACATTTATCAAACGTGTTGGTGAGTCGTAAAGAGATGTTCGCGGGGAATTTGGCACGCTAACATATTCTTCAAACATAATTCTTGTTCTCTGTGGCGCAGCTAAGAGAGTAGGTTTAGTTAATGTTGGCTTCGTTGGTGTGCCTTGTATATCACTTTCTCGCATTTCATTCGTTGGGAACACATTCAATGTTGTTGTTGTTTGCTCGGTATTCATGTTGTTTTATTTTCTTTTATTTTTGTATTCTTTGACACTTTATACCCAAAGTAAATTGTTTATTTATTTGTTAAAATGTTTATTAACAGTGTAACCAACTGCTTTTTTTACACTGACACGAACAGATGGATGAATTTTTAAGATACTTTTGTATTTTATATAAATGATTCTGGATATTGATCGAAATATTAAATATTTGCGGGAGCAATCAAGAAATACGTCTTAACGCAGCGAAAGTTTTCTGAAACATCCCAAATAACGACAATCTCCAATTTATTTGTTTAACTGATTGGTTTCACTTATTTGCTGTACGATGTGTACTGTATAAACTTTAGCTAACACCAGCACCGTCCAATGCTCCTTTATTTATGATAGCCATCACAAGGCTGTCTTTAGCAACTGAGGCAAACGATCGTTGATCCCTTTTGGAGGATGGCAGCTCATCCGGTGATCGTTCCCTTTTTCCAGCCTCAAGAATTCCTTGAGCCCATTTTAAGGAATCGCTTTGTTTAGCCGACAACGTGCTTGGGTCGACTGATCCTAATTTCTTTAGGATAAACAAGGCATTTCTGCGTTCCTTGAATCTCTTTCGTGAGGGATTACCTCCTTTTGATGCCGCTACCTTGGAAAAGGTTCGACTTGTCAAATTGTTGCCACCAGTCGACCCGTCTACAGGTCGACTAATTGGGCCTAACTCTTGGTCATTGCCCAAATTTATAACTCCAGTCAATACCCGTCCACTGGGCCCTGAAGTTAGCAACCCAGTGGATGTCTTTGAATTTCTCTGCATGGTGGCCTAATATCCCACCACACTTGAAATTCGTAGTAGGTACTTATTACGATGATTTTATCCGCTATTAAAAAAACACGTCCGTTTCGTTCGACGCACAGAGGGGCAAAATAACCAAAGCCAGAAACTAAAAAGACATGTGGTCAAAAATCAAATTGCTCGTAATGAAAAAAAAATCGAAATGTGATTCAATCTGTGATATTTAATAACGTAGAAATTAGTGATCAATATCAAATAGCTAGTAATTTTAATAAATATTTTATAGATAGTGTATGCGAGATAAGAAGATCAATACAAGAAGTTCCATATCTTAACCATATACAACAATCTGAAAATACTTTCAAATTACGTGCAATAAACATCCTAAAACTTGAAAATGTCGTCAAAAGCCTAAAAAATTAATCTGGCTTTGAAGACATAACTCCTGTTATGATAATTGATAATTGGAATCCGGTTGGTCATATATTGCTTAGCATAATTAACGAATCACTAATGAGTGGAAGATTCCCCGAAACCTGGAAGGTCGCAATGATAACTCCAATTGAGAAGATTGCAAACACAAAGAAATCAGAGGAATTTCGCCCAATAAATACTATGTTGACTTTTGAAAAAAAAAATAATCGAAACGGTTGTGAAACGACAAATAAAAAAATATATTGAAGAGACACAAATTTTGACGAAATTTCAATCGGGATTTAGGAAACATTTTTCTTGTGAGACAACAGTAAATTACGTTGTAAATAGATGGAAGAATATAAAAGGCAAAAAACTAATAGCAATATTTTTAGATTTTAAAAGAGAATTTCAAAATACAGATCGTAAAATAATGTTAATGAAACTCTACGAGGGCGGTTCGGAAACTTCTTAGCCTATCAATGAAATAGAATAGTTAGTTTTTCAAAAAATATTTTTATTTTTCAATATTATTGGATTTGTTTTTTATCAATGACATATCAGATGTTCTTCTATATGAACAGCTTCCTATCGCCTCTTTTTCCAAACATGACTTAATCTTCCTCACTTATAATGTACCAATGTTGCATAGTGAACTTATAACTTCATACAGGGATTACAGTAGGTTGAATTATGATGTTCTACAAAGTCATTTCGATCAAATCGACTGGGGTAACATATATCGATTGGAAGGGGTAGACGATCAAGTGTCATTTTTGCAGGACAATATAAGGGATTTGTACGATTTATGTATTCCGGTGAGGGTCAGGAGAACCACGACAAGAACAAGACCTTGGTTTAGTACTGCGATTAAGGAAGCTATTCTTGAACGGGATCTTCTTTATTCGAGGTGGAAGCGTTTTAAAATGGAGACGCTAAGGGACGAGTTTCGAGCGGCTAGGAGAGACGTGAATTCGTTGATTAGTAGTGCTAAGATAGAGTATTACTCTAATTGTTTTAACACGGCTTTAGGAACTAAGGAGAAGTGGAAGACAATACGTGATATTGGTGTTGGCAGAACTAGCGGGAGGGATGGTCACTTGGATGCCAATTCATTGAGTCAAATTTTTACGGATCTGCCACTGGCTACAGTGGACTCTGATTTTTACACCGGTGCTAACGCTTTGCCATGCTTTGATAGCGGGGATGGCTTTGAGTTTCGATGCATTACTCAATCTGATGTTTTACTCGCCTTTGCAAAGGTTAAGTCGAACTCAATTGGATATGATGGCCTAGATCCTAAGTTTGTCAGAATTATTCTTCCTCTATTATTACCATTTGTCACTTTTATTTTTAATACAATTTTGACTACTAGTTCCTTCCCGAGGCCTTGGAGACATGCTAAAGCCATCCCCATCCCAAAGAACAACTCTGAATATCGTCCCATATCACTACTTTCATTTCTTTCGAAGGTATTTGAAAAGATAGTACATGTACAGATATCTGATTTCTTGAAGGTTAAATCACTTCTTTCATCAAGTCAATCGCGGTTTCGTCCTGGTTATAGTTGTATTAGTGCGCTAGCTGATGTCTGTGAAGATCATAGAATAGAAACTGATCTTGGTAAGATTAGCTTTCTTGTTCTATTGGATCATTCGAAGGCATTTGACACTGTCGATCATTCATTGCTGTGCTTCAAGTTACGCAACCTTTTTAATTTTTCTCCTAGCTCTGTTAGACTTTTACATTCCTATCTGAGTGAAAGAACGCAGTCTGTATACACACGTAATGGGATATCTGAGCCTGTACGTTGACGAAAAGGAGTTCCTCAGGGATCCACACTTGGCCCTATTCTTTTTTCTATTTATACAAACGATCTGCCAAGATTTATTAGGGACAGTAAGATACATATGTATGCTGATAACGTGCAGATATATCGTAGTGGCATTATAGACACTTTGTATGAATGTATTGATAGGCTCAATGATGATCTTGACATTGTCCACAATTGGGCAAAGGCGAATGGACTATGTCTTAACCCTGAAAAGTCCAAATTTCTGATGATACATAGGCGTAGTATAACGGTTAACATTGATCCCCAGATTAAGATAAATGATAATAAAATAAGTAAAAATAAGTTGGACTGATCACGTTAACTATATTAGTGGTCAGATTTATGCAAGACTCAGGAGTCTTTGGTCTACACAGATGTTGACGCCTTTGCCTATAAGGGTACTATTGGCAAAAAGTTACTTGATGCCTGTTTTATTGTATGGTTGTGAGCTTTTTGCTAGCTGTGATGCTGCATGCAAACGTAAGCTTAATTTGGCATTCAATAACATAATTAGGTATGTTTATGGTTTGGATATTGACGGTTTGTTTGATTTTAGGCTTATGTTGTTTCTCCATCGGATAATTTACTCACTCGAACCATTTTATTTATATGATAGGATACGGTTTGCTAGGTCTAACAGAGGAAAAATTATTGTTCCAATTCGGTGTCAAAGTCATGTTTCAGATTGGCATTTATACATAAATGCAGTACGCCTCTGGAATATATTACCTCATGACATTCAACTGACAAGCAACACAATGCAATTTAAAAAACGTTTATTTGATCATTATTCAAATGTACAATAAACATAGTAAATTAAAATCAGTTTCATTTATATTTTTTTTTAATAATTGTTATTTATCTTCATTTTATATATTATTTTTTTTTATATTAATTCATTCATTAATTTTTCACTCATTTAATTTATTACTTTAATTTATATTTTAATTTGTTTTTCTTAAATTTATTTATACACTTTATTTGTCATTTTTATTTTCTTTTTTACTCAAACAAACAATTGTTGTAGTTAAGTTCATTTCTGTTTTTTTATGTTCAATTTATTTTATTTTAATTTAATAATTTTAAATTAATAATATAAGGATGTTATTGTTGGACACTAAATGCCTGTACTGTAATTATAAGAATTAATTCTTGTTGTGCAGGTTATTAAAATACACAATAAAAATAAAATAAATATAATCTCCTGAAACTTCAATACACTTAGTCCAACGCTTTCCTAGCAATTCTATCCCTTGATTAAAATAGTTTTCCTCAAGGTCTTCAAAATAGTGGTTTACAACTGTAATTGCATCTTCTTTTGAGGTAAAACCCTTGCCAGCAAGGAATTTTTTGGATTTGGGAACAAGTAAAAGTCACTGGGAGCTAAATCAGGAGAATAAGGTGGGTAGTCAAGCAACTCATACTTTAATTCGTTGATTTTAGCCATTGTTAAAACACTCTTGTGTGCTGGTGCGTTGTCTTGATGAAAAATTATATTTTTGTGTTGTAACCCAGGCCGTTTTTCTCGAATTTGTACATTCAATTGATCCAAAAGGTTGCAATAGTGCTCTGAATTTATAGTTTTACACTTTTGCAGATAGTCAATCAATAAAATACCTTTGAAGTCCCAAAAACCCGTTGCCATAACCTTACCAGCCGATTGAATTGTTTTTGCCTTCTTTGTGACACTTCCTCCTTGTTCTTTTGTCTCTGGAGTATAGTGGTGGATTCATGTCTCATCAACAGTTATGAAACGACGCTTAAAATCCATTTTATTTCGCTTAAAACGAAATTTTATGTAAATATTTAATGATAGCACACATTTCTAATTTTTCCATTGTAACAAAATTGCGGATTGAACACCTGTTTCTATATGAAGGAGTTGCCAGATCAAAACAAAATTTAACATGTGTTCATAACAGAGATGGAAGTTTCCAAAACACTTAACTTTTTTCTGTTTATAACTTTAATGAGCACATAGAATATGCTAGCAAAAAAAATTGGATTCTTTAAGAGAATCAGAAAAAATATAAATATTATAACACCTTTGAATATATACAATACTATGGTGAAACCGCACTTTGAATTTGGTTCTACAATTATTTTTACATATTGTAACAAGTCGCATAGAAAGACTTCAGAAATTACAAAACAAAGCTATGAGAACTATTCTAAAATGCCATAGATTAACACCGATACAAGACATGCTGAATACATTGCAATGGTTATCAATTAAACAACGATTGGCCCTAAATACTCTGAAATTAATAAATAAAATAAAAAATGGATATGCGCCGGATTATCTTAGCGAACAAGTTCGATACGTTGGGAATGTACAACCTATGCAATGGCGGAAATTTTAGACTGCCAAAAGTAACATTAGCAGCAATGCAGAAATCATTATTCTACAAAGGATTACAAATATTCAATTCACTGCCTAATGAAGTGAAGAATGAGACAAATATGATTTTTTTCTATAAACAAATTACAATGTATGTAAGAAACAACTTTTGAGAAAAGATATATGATTTTATTAAATCTGTAAAAGTTATGTACTTAAGAGTATAATAATATACTAATAAATAAATAAATTAATGAGGTACACTCTGATGATAGTAAATTTGGATATGGTGCTATACTTCTGAAAAAGGACTCAAATGATAAAATTATTGAGTCGAAGAACCAAGCCGTATGAAGAGAGGTACCTCTCCTACGAGTTGGAGGTACTTGCAATCGCGGAAGCTCTTAAGAAGTAGCACATTTATTTCATTTCATTTAAAATTATTACCTATTGTGATACATTTAAAATGGGAATGAATAAGGTTGTTGCTCCACCACTAGTTTCTAGATGGGACATGTTTTAGCAAGAACCAGTTTGGTTCTGGTTTAAAGCAAAAAGGTAAAATTTCAATTTTCAATTTTATTTGTTCGAAGTTCCACACACAATATGATATAATAATCTTTTGATTGCAGTGTGTGATTTGATGTGGGCTATTCTGAAATTAGAAGTTGAGGTATTAGGAGGATTCTCCGGTTAGTCCTTCCGAATCTTAATTTCTCATAAAGGTATGTAGATGTTTTGGTATAGATAATTTTATGCAAGAGTATGAGAATTCGTATGTACATCAGTTATTTAAATTCGACTCCATATAGCTTTCTTGAAAAGGACGAGCAACTTTCATAGCGTTTAAGGCCATAAACATATCGCTTAACCTCATTGTAGACAGACTCAAGGCGGGATCTGCTTCTAGCGGCCCAGGAGGAAAAAACTTCACAACCATATAAGAGGATCGACATCAAGTATAATTTTGACAGTAGTTATCTTATATGTTGAGTTGTGCAGTATTGAGTTTGATATAATGTACGTAACATCCCAAAAACTTTCCCAGATGTGGAGCAAATATGATCATTCCATGTCAAATTTTCATTAAAAATTATACCCATATTTTTAGACTTCGTAACGTGTTTGATGTTTTCACTACCAATTTTCACAGAATATTCAATAGATGGTTATATTGTTCTTTTAGACACAATCATGAATTCCGATTTACTAGGGTTAATGTGAAGTCTATTATCTCTTGTCCATGGTTAGGATAGGTTAGGTGAATGTTTGAAAACTTTAGGCAGTTCAGAAAATCATTAATATATATACAAAACAGTAATGGGCCTAAGATTGAACCTTGAGTTACACCACTTTGGGCTTCTAGGGGTTTGGATGTTATGTTGTTAACCAGTACATACTGTATTCGGTTCCGTAAGTATGTCAAGATTAAGTTGGCCGCAGTAATAGAAAAATTGAAATTGTATCTCAACTTGGAAAATAGTAAGCCATGGTTCACACAGTCGAATGCTTTAGAGTGGTCCAATAAAGTTCGACATGTGACCAATCTGTCGTCAATTGATGATCGAATATTATCTGCAACATCAATCAATGCAGTCGTGCAGCTGTATTTAGACCTAAATCCCATTTGGTTTTGGAACAAGAGTTTATGCTATCGATGTGTTGTGACATATGTTCATACAGAATGCGTTCAAACGCTTTTGACAAATAGATAGAAATCGGACGATATTCAGTACCCCTTTTGACTTGGGAATTAGTACAATTTTAGCATGCTTCCAGCAAGTTGGAAAGTTACTAGTAATTATAATTTTGTTGAAGACATGCGTTATGTAAGGCAGAAGTGCAGGTAAACATATTTTAATAAATTTAGGGTGAATGCAGTCAATTCCAATTGCATTTGACATCGTTTGGTTGTATACAAGAGAATTCGAAATCAGATCCGGCAGGAAAATTTGGTGCATTTAACTGAATCGTGGAAGTGTTCAAGAGATTTCTGTTATTACCAGTGGGCAAATTTAAAAAATAGTCGTTCAACTCATCAGGAGACTTAAATCTTTTCCAGCGTTTATATGCTTGATCCCTTTGAGCTATCCATTTTTCTATAGATTCAGTGAACCACTCGTTTTCTAACCATTGGGGTTTGGCAGTGTGTTGTGGCACGGAAGTATTCAGAAGACAGTTTATGCATAAACTGTAAAAAAGTAACCACTTCTTTAAGTTAAAATGAACTCATTGTGAAGAAAGTTGAACTTCGTATAGCGCCAAAGACATTTTTATTTGTTGGAACAGTGTGATTTTCGTAGAAATTAGGTAGAATGCATTCCATATATTAGTTAACATTTTCCTATATTTATGTACCACTATAGGACAGAAAGAAAAAATTTAATTGAATTGAATTCATGTATGGAATGATTTTATTGAGCTTTTTTCATTCATTTGGACAAATCTTACATATGTGTGGTAAACCTTTTACTTCAAAAT
The DNA here is from genome assembly GCF_050003625.1 of Haematobia irritans. NCBI lineage: Eukaryota > Metazoa > Arthropoda > Insecta > Diptera > Muscidae > Haematobia > Haematobia irritans. Next base: position 68,803,604 of record NC_134398.1, on the reverse strand, counting down.
TAGAACTGCTTACTTTCGTTTTTAAATACAGTTTTATTTATTTATATAGGCAATTTTTCCTCAATAAAATACATGTTTTATTAATATATTAGATATATTTATTAAGAATCAACGAGTGGCCTTGAAATATTAGTTTATTATTCCACTATTTCCAATTTCCATGTAATGTTACCAACTGCTTTTCTTCTTCTTGTTCCTTTCACTTTTAATAAGATGCTGCGTAACGATTTTGTCCTTTTACAATTTCAATACCTACAAATATAACAAATCATAAACCAATTTTTTCACCAAAGGTTAGCGTCACTGTATGAAAGTTACCTGTTAATTGAAGATTCCAAACTGAAAACGAATGAAGGGGTGGTTATTCTGTTGGTATTTTCTTTTTTATACACCATCACGAACATTGATAGACTTATTGTTTGTTATTTATGTTCAATAATTTTGAAAAAACAAATTTTCTCACTAATTGAAAATAACAAATATTTTATTTGTTATTTATTATATTATTTTTAACAATCTCTCCGTATACCATAACAACGCGATTCCACCTAAAAAACAACCCACGCGCAAACATATCGATTACATCGATGACAGGTATCAATTACAGGTAGATAAAAGAAATATAGGAAAATTTCCTATATTCTAACAAGTGTTTCCTTAAGTTTTGAAAGGATTGAATACTTCTTAGTTGGAATGAACTAAAATACTTTTCTTGCTAAGTGTTATTCGTATGTATGATAAGCTTTCTATAATAAAGGAAACCAGAATTATCGTTTTTTATGAGAAATTTTACTAAATTTGAGGAAACTTGGTTGTAGTTCGATTTTTGTTTATTTTTACGAATGCTTTGTTATCAGTGAATAAATTTTTCTTGTTCAGTAGTAAATTCTTATACCCAGCGAACGAAATTGATATATTTTTTTGAGGGGGCGCGAAGCAAATTAGGTTGGGAAGCTCTGCTCTAAAGTGCGGGGGTAAACGTTTATTTGCAGTTAGTGTCGATTCCCTAAGGATATTGGAATTGAGATCACCAGGATTATATATATATATATATATATATATATATATATATATATATATATATATATATATATATATATGTATATATATATATATATATATATATATATATATATATATATATATATATATATATATATATATATATATATATATATATATATATATATATATATATATATATATATATATATATATATATATATATATATATATATATATATATATATATATATATATATATATATATATATATATATATATATATATATATATATATATATATATATATATATATATATATATATATATATATATATATATATATATATATATATATATATATATATATATATATATATATATATATATATATATATATATATATATATATATATATATATATATATATATATATATAAAAGCAGCAGTATATATATATATATATATATATATATATATATATATATATATATATATATATATATATATATATATATATATATATATATATATATATATATATATATATATATATATATATATATATATATATATATATATATATATATATATATATATATATATATATATATATATATTCATCCATGTCAGTTTTTCGTCAAACATATTGAATCCTATATTATGAAGCCTTAGAGGGGCATTATTTGCATTTCTATATTGTGCCAAAGTCTTCAGAATGAAAATTTTCGGAAATGGTGTAAAAAGTTGGACAATTATGGTTGTGTCCACAGAATTACCAGAATTTTTATTCCTCAGACGATAAATAGGTTTGTAGCACTCCTTTTATGACATAATATTGAGATGTGTATGATAGTTGCAATGTTTTGTCCGATATTGTATATTTCAATTTACAAAAATTAAATTCTTTATGGTTCTAAACACGAATGTTGAATAGCCTTCTGACGACAGAAGAGTAGAACATTTTCTTTGAATTTAAACAATGTATTTTTTCAAAGCCTTAAGAAGCCGATTTAACAAATTACAATGAACTACTCTAACAGTGTAAAGGTGCTTTCAATATGGATACAATGAAATCCAAGTCTAATAAATAGGAACGTAGAGTGATCAAACCGGTCGGTGAATACCGGTAGACCGGTTTTTCGTTTTGCACCGATCGTCGGTTTTGTATAAAATCCCATTTTCGGTGGACCGGTACAAACGGTGTTTTTAATATTCAATGTAAACTGAAATAAGAAAACATCACAAATGTATTTTCTGAGCTGTTCCCACTCGTTTCTGAACACTTCCAACATAGTATTCGTCCAAATGTCAAATAAAATACGTTGGTTTTCTAAAGAAAACCCAGAGATGTTTCATGAAATATAAGCAAATCGTTCAACATGACATTTCTTACGTTATTTTTATTCGACTTAATTTGGTGTACCTTTCTGTAGAAAATGAAAATGTATTATAGGCCTTATTAGGCTTCCTATGTATTGATGTTTGAAATAAAAATAAAAATGAGGTCTGTTTGCGAATATTTTGAAAAACAACAAGAGACTCCGAGACTCTTCAACACCGTCTTTAATATAACATTTCAGAAATGTTAAAAAATGCAAGTGGAACCAAAAAATAAAAATAAAAATCCAACATTTGAATGTTTATCTACGGTATTGTTACCGCAACTACAGCCAAGGTTTTTTTTACATTAAAACATTTTCCCCGTACATTTCCCAGTATTTTCCCTTCATTTATATTAAATTTAACGTTTTTGCTCATTTTGGGAAAAACCCGTTGGACCGGTTATGCTGGTTATATCATTTTTAAAACATCGCCCCCCAATAGTGCGGTTTTTTAGAACCAAGAAAAACCGACATTAAAAAACCCGGTTTTTTTATCACTCTAATTACCATACTATCTTTTAAATAAAAGCTGTTTATATATTGTAATGTAATTGGAGAATCTAACTTAACAAAACAGCTCTTATTTGCTTCCATTTTAATCATGAAATTAATCTGCGTTTAACCTTTTAGATGAATTTATTAAATTTCTCTGTGATTTTCGCAAGCATATGCAATTCTGGTGGATATATAGTTATATAGTTTAACTAATGGACTAAATTCGGCACTATACATTGCATTTTCTAAAGGAAAATTGTTTAAGTGCTATAGGAAATCAAATGTATGAAAACTATAATTGAATCCATATAAATTAATTTTTAAAGATTATTTCATGCAAATGACCGCTTAGTCTAATTTTCTAATTCTGGTATACTCTTTCCAGCATTTGGGGCGGTATCTCACGAATAAATACTTCAGTCTGGAGTGGTATACGTAACCCAAAAAAGAAGTATGTCATTTAGCATCATACGGTGAATCGGCAATTTTTCCGTTTGAAAACTTTAGGACTTTTACTACACAAAATTAAAAAAATGCCATCTTTCAGTGCTTGTTATTTTTTGCTAAATGGAAAATTTGTACTAGCACTCGAAGTTTACGGAGTGGCAATTTATCCGTATGAAAATTTTAGGACTTTTACTACACAAAATTAAAAAATATATATATCTAAAATGCATTAGAATGCAGTACTTACCACCTGTACTATTTCTAGCAGATCTTCTTCTCTGCTCGGTAACTCTTATTGTTTCTTGCTCTTCACTATCCAAGCTTGACAAACTGACACTTTTGTTTGTACAATCGCCACCAGCTGTTAAATCATCAATACCTGTCCAGGATTTACGTCGGTCTGCATTCAGTAAATATTGATTTTGTTGGGGCGACCATATGACAAAGTGCGATGATATATGTCCATAAGGAACTGTGCCCGCTGCTCCTGACACACCATTGTTTGCTCCCGACAGATCAGGCAAAGACGCACTTAAAATAGTAGAATTAACAAGCCCATAATTGGTAAGATTGTCACTCATATGGGATGAAGAGGAGTTTTTCATTTGAACAACACTTTCTCGTATATTTTGTAATTGACTCAATGTGTCTTCAAAAATGTTATTGTATTTGGATACATTGGCAGGGCTATGGGGTGTTACATTTATAGTCGGAATCATGTTATTGTCGTTTTGCCGTAAACTTGAAAAATTTATTGGATTGACGTTATTATTGTTAGAGCTATTTATATTAGAAATAGGTTTCGAGGTAGGAACAGCTACAGGATTTGGAGTGTTTATAACTGGTATACAGTAGTTTTCACTTTCTTCTGTGATTGCTCTTACTACGTTGTTTGCAATTACTTCCGATCGGCCGTTTTCAGAGCCAGCTTCATTTCCCGAAAGTGTAGTGCTAGTGTCAAGAGCACAGGGTAGTGGAGTTGTATTTTTATAGTTGGCTAAAATCTCAGTATTGTGAAGACAGTTAGAATTCAAAAAATCGGTAACTTCGTCGTTATCACTATCATCAGCATTTGTATTAATAATTTCTTCGACATTATTGTCCATATTAAGCTCGCTAAGAAGAACTTCTGGTATACCTTTTCTCTTTTCCAATTGATCTGCTAGAATGAGAAATATTTGATTACTTTTTCAATATGTTCGATAATTATACATCTTCACACATGATAAACTTACCAAATCGCAAGAAAAATGGAAAGTATTTGCAATTAGTTTATGATAGCGTTAATTGTCTCAATTGTTGCTTCCATCCAGCAACACAACTACTATTAAACACCACGAACAATGACCCACGTATATGATATGTATACACGCACAACATTCACCCACAACTTTCCATCAATGAGTTAAGAAGAGCAGTTCAGAAAAATTAATTTGGTAAAAATTTTTGCAAACTCAGTAAAATCTATGACCAGCATTTACCTCCTCGTAATTTTTTTTCTTTAATTTGAAGAAATTTCTGTATACATTGCGATTCTCTTTTCTGATGCAGCAAAACGGACAAAATCAATTGCTGTGCCAATTCATAGACGCTCTAATTTTCCACTTTGTATTTCTAACTTAACTTGAAACCACAATTTTTTAATAGTATATTATGTATTTTTCTCAGTTTGCTGGACTGACAAATTAATATACATCTGAAGATGTTCGAGGTTTGAAACAAAATATTTTTTCCTTGTTTTGTTTTCTTTTGTTAGTTGTTTTACTGTGACATTCACACATTTTTTGACAGTATATCAAGGATGATTAAATTGTTAAGCCTCAATATAAATAACAGGTAGTGCCAGGTAGTAGATTATAGAACATAGATAGATGATCCATCGGTGTCAAACGATGTATGACAGTTCCGAAGATTAAGAATAAACCATAGACAATAGATTACATATAGATGAGCCATGGGTGTTAAACTATGTTTGACAGTTCAGAAGATTAAGAATAAACGAAGAAAATAAGAGCACGCTTACATATTATTTCGTTTTCCTTTTTTTGTAGTTTTTTACACAAAATTAGAATGTTTATGATGCACCAGAGGATTTATAAATAAATTAATATATTAAAAGTTCATATTTGAACAAAAATTGTGACCAAAACACCGAAAATACGAAATTTAATTTTGAGCAGCATTGCTCTTTATGCGCTTTACAGATTATCAGTTATTCCGGACGGAATGTCGGTGTTTGTAAAGAATCTTACAGTGTGTCGGATCGATACGACTTGTCGGCGATGACTAAATAATCGGTAAATATGTTATCGATCCCATAAACATGCAGCAGTATCGATTATGACTTCGGACTTAACTGATAATGTGCACAATATATCCCAATAAACACAAACGTTTGAAAAATACTAAAATTCAATAATTTTTCAAACATTTTTTCAAAGGATTAGGGTCATATTCAAGTTGAGAAATTGTTGAGAAAATCGCGTTCTCAACAAAAAACAGACATTACCCTCAACAGTAAAATTCAACACAATAGCAATAATTTCTCAATTGGAATCCTCAAATTGAGATGCATCGCTACTCAATAATTTCTCAAACAGTTTTCAACGTGAGAAAAATAAAAAATTAGCATTGTTGCGAATACTTTCACACCACAATTTGTATGAAAGTCAATCCTAGTTCTAACTGAAAGTCAATACTAAATTTCTAGGGATTTTGTAAATTTTATGATTTTTTTCGTTAACAAATATAATAATCTGAAAAATAACATTAATAATATATAAAAATAATAATATAATACCAATCAAAATGTAATTATATTATTAAACGTATTAATAAATAAAACTATGAATACAACTTAAAATATCTTAAACATTTTTACATGTATAATTCCATTTCCTCCATAATGTTGGTGTCAAATAACTTTTAATTAATATGCTGGCAATTTGAAATAATTACTATCGAGGAACTTGCTGGCTTGTGTGTTAGAATAGATTCCAGCAAGAGGAAATCACAAAATATCAACCTGATGACGGGATGTAAATTGATGTAATGCACATTTTCATCCAGAAGTTCTTGATATAGGAATTGTTGCACTTTGTTTTAATTGGTTGCACTTTGTAAGTTTTCTGAAAACTTTTCTTTGTTGTTTCCTTCATTGGTTTTTCATCGGCCAACATCTTCCAAGAATATACCATCCAATGATTTTAGTTTTCTGCAAAAAAATCGAGTTTTGTGATTTCCATTATGTTTTCATTTCACTTTTTATTTTGACTTACCAATTTGTATTTCTTCCAACTGACCACGTACTTCGTGATTTCCTCAAGAACGTTGGTGTAACAAAATTGTTGCTATTAAAATACTGGCAATTTTCAGGAACTTGATGACCAGATAATTGGAATAAATTTCCAGCAATTTCAATTCACAAAATAGCAAATTAAACCGATGATGCGATGTAAATTAAACTATCGATGTGATGCGAATTATCATCCAGTAGTTGTTGATATGGAAAAGCATAAATACCAAGTTTTTTTGGTTGCACTTTGATTTATGTAGACTTTCTCTTCTCGATAAGCCACTACCATTGTTCATCGGCCAGCTTCTTATGTGTCCAAGAATCAGCATCCAAATATTTGACTTCCTTAAAGTTTTCATTTCGTGTTTTAGTTTTACTTACCAATTATTATAAGCAATTTCAATTGATTATTAAAAAATTTCCACATTTTTGTATTTCTTCCACGAACTTTGTTGTCCAAAGTAGTATTGAAAACCATGTGGTTTTTTTCGTTGCATTTCAGGGTAGTGTTTTGTCAAAGTTTTCTCCAATCATCTTCAACACATTTTCAAAGTTTTCGTCAACATTTTGCCAAATTGGTTGTAATTCGCAAACAACTTGAAGATTTATTGAAGATGAGCTTTTTCAAGTCAAGTTGAATTTATGTTGAAAATTATATTTACCCTCAAGGCCGGTATGCACCTCTAGCGAAAAATTTCATTCCCATAAGAAATGCATTGCTATTTATGCTAACGAAATTTTCGGTAGCGTTCAATTTCGTAAGCTGGTACGCACCTCTAATGAAAATAGCAGGGTTGTCAAAAGCATATTTTGGCAGCAAACATCTAATTTATTACAATCATTGTGTGCGTAAAAGTTTTAAAAGGTCTGTAAATAATAAACAATTTATTTTTGGAATATTTGGAACATATATTAAAAATTTTTAAAAGCGATTAGCTGGTTTAAAATTTGTGTACACAGCCCTGTTTTTTTGTTGTAGACTTAAATAAATTTTTGCTACCGAAAATTTCGCTAGAGGTGCATACCGGCCTTCAAACTGAAGAGGTGTTCCATTTGAAAAACGCTCATCCTGTGTTTATTGGGATGGGATATGTTAAGGTAAAATTACATACCATGCGTTCAATGCGTTAAATACGCCCGATGATTGAAGAGTTGAAATATCTCTTTGAAATCTAAAGCTCGAATAGTATGCCGCCAACAGAAAAAATCAACCCTGCCATCAACGCACGGATTGACGCATGGTGTGTAATTCAACCTTTAGACACGAGCACTGTCGTCCGGAATAACTGATAGTCTGTAAAGCGCATCACAGACTATCAGTTATTCCGGACGGAATGTCGGTGTTTGTAAAGAATCTTATAATGTGTCGGATCGATACGACTTGTCGGCGATGACTAAATAATCGGTAAATGTGTTATCGATCCCATAAACATGCAGCAGTATCGAGTATGCCTTCGGACTTAACTTATACTACGTTCGCACTAGACACGAAATCGTCGTAAACAAGGATTTTGCGACACACTGTAAAGCGGACCTTAGACGGTCGGATAATCACTACGACAGGGGTTCGCCTATTTGTTGTGTGTTCGTTCAAGTTTTACCCTCACACTGCACGACACACTGTAAAATTCTTTACAAACACCGACATTCCGTCCGGAATAACTGATAATCTGTAAAGCGCATTACCCAACGTAAACATGTCGTAACATTCAGAAAAAAAAATTACGTGTCGTTGTCGTATCAGCTGATCAAAAAACAAGCGTCATCGATTGAAAGAAGAACATGCGATTAGCGTGAAAATATATCCATTAAATATGTAGTATTTTGTTGTTTTCGATTAAAATGGGCGATGAGTAATTAATATATATCGTGAAACTCATTTTAAAGCCGGTACTCTGTTTGTTGGTGCGAAAAAGTTACCCTCAATCATTGTTTCGCGTTGAAAATGATAGTGTTGACAATATATTTTAAAGGAAAAAAACAGCAATTTTAGAACTTTTTCGCGTTTATTACGTCGAAATGTATTGACAACATCGTAAAATGTCACGAAATGATTACATATACATAGGCAACTAGTGGCTCGATTTACACACACGCATACATAATAATTAAATTGAAAAAGAAGAAGCGGAAGCAGAAGTAATTTTACAAATACTTTGGATTTAAAAAATCTAATTTTACAATGCTGCATTTTATTTTTTGGAACACAGCAATTAATTCTTGTGATTCCATTCATTGCTTCCCCGGTACTATACATGTTGGTTGAAGTGCTAATGCTTGTTTTGCAACATCAATTGCTGTGCTCCTTTTGTTAACATTTTGTTTTGTGTTTATTATCCCGATGCCCAGTACAAATGAAACGATTATAAAATATAATTCACCAAATAAAGCTTTTATTTTGTTAATATTTGTGTTTAAATTTCATGTTTTTTACATTATTTATGTTCTACAATATAGTAGCGAGCGGCTAGATGTTGGTTGCTAGTTTATTACGGAAATACAACTCCATGTTATACTTTGTTTTATCAATCGATCAGATTACATTTTTAAACAATAATCCGATCCACTTTTGCATTATAAATTCACAAAAATCAGTTTAATAAATAAATTATTTCTTAATTCACATTGCAAATGGCGCCATGTTATGAAAATACTGACTGATCGATTTACGTCAGTTTTTCAACTCGAATAAAACAAAGTATCACAAATGGAAAAAATTTCGCAAATTTTTCGCATTTTTTGGTTTTGTATGGAGTTTCAACGCGAAAACCGAACAGAGTACCGGCCTTAAGGTAATTACTATGTTCGCTTTTCGAGTTGAAATTTTCGCGGTTACTTTAATAAAACAGTTCAATATGAAGCAGATAAATTAATTAAATTGATGCGCAGTTTCTTGTTCCACTAGATTTCGCAAGACTTTACAGGAATATTTTGGTTTTAATTTATAATTATCCTTTGGTGTGATGTTGGCGGTAGTGTTATGTAGGCATCCAAGTTTCTAACCCACCAAAAATGGCGCATTCAACAAGTTAGTTTTGGTTTGATAAAATTTTCTAAGAAATAAAAAATTAAAAAAATTTCTATAGAAATACAGATTTCGTAAGCAAAAAAAGGCATAAAATTATACATAGAATAGCCCAAAGCAAATTTTCACAAAGTTTGTATTCCTTAAAATGGATTATTAGAGGAAAGTAATCGTGAAAAACGACGAATTTAGCGGCTAAACTCGAACTTAATACTCACCTTAACTCAAAATCCAAACAAATTAGTATTTGTTTATTTACTTTTTACCATTTTTCCATGTTCGTTTCTTCTTCTTCTCTGTATGTGACATTCACTTGAGATGTGTTTCTTTCCGAGTATTACTTTAGTTGCCAACTCATATTTTGACAACTAAAAAATCGCATATAATGGTGACTCTGGTGCGACTTGCACTGATAGTTGTTCTGGATAGAACACCAGTGTAACGATTTTCATACAAAAGTTGATATCAGTGCAAAAAGAAAACATCCCTAAAGTTGTTTTGATTTTATGCCAACACGTCCCTGCAACAGGCTAACATGAATTTATACCAATTTGTCGCCACAACGTGTTGTGTCGCAAGATTTATCCGCCCTTATAAGGTGCACTTAAGTAAAATATCGATGAATATGTTATCGATCCCATTAACAAGCAGCATTATCGATTATACCTTCGAAAACTACTTATAGTGTGGCCAAGATCAGAGTTTTTTTTGTAGAGCACTGTCGTACGGATAATCTTATTGTCTGGAAGGAACAATCCCAATAAACACAAACGTTTGAAAAATGCTAAATTTCAACAATTTTTCAAACATTTTTTCAAAGTATTAGGGTAATATTCAAGTTGAGAAATTGTTGAGAAAATCGCGTTCTCAAGGCCGGTATGCACCTCTAGCGAAAAATTTCATTCCCATAAGAAATGCATTGCTATTTATGCTAACGAAATTTTCGGTAGCGTTCAATTTCGTAAGCTGGTACGCACCTCTAATGAAAATAACAGGGTTGTCAAAAGCATATTTTGGCAGCAAACATTTAATTTATTACAATCATTGTGTGCGTAAAAGTTTTAAAAGGTCTGTAAATAATAAACAATTTATTTGAGGAATATTTGGAACATATATTAACAATTTTTAAAAGCTATTAGCTGGTTTAAACTTTGTGTACACAGCCCTGTTTTTTTGTTGTAGACTTAAATAAATTTTTGCTACCGAAAATTTCGCTAGAGGTGCATACCGGCCTTCAACAAAAAACAGACATTACCCTCAACAGTGAAATTCAACACATTAGCAATAATATCTCAAGTGTTATCCTCAAATTGAAATGCATCGCTACTCAATAATTTGTTAAACAATTTTCGATGCGAGTCAAATTCAAATTTAACATCGTTGCAAATACTTTTCAACCTAAATTTGTATGAATGATATCCCCACTTCAAATTGAAAGTCAAAGCGAAAATTCTATGAATTTTGTATAATTTATTCATTTTCTTCAAAATAAAATAAAGGGTGATTTGTTAAGAGCTTGATAACTTTTTTTTTTTAAAAAACGCCTAAAATTTGCAAAATCTCATCGGTTCTTTATTTGAAACGTTAGATTGGTCCATGACATTTACTTTTTGAAGATAATTTCATTTAAATGTTGACCGCGGCTGCGTCTTAGGTGGTCCATTCGGAAAGTCCAATTTTGGGCAACTTTTTCGAGCATTTCGGCCGGAATAGCCCGAATTTCTTCGGAAATGTTGTCTTCCAAAGCTGGAATAGTTGCTGGCTTATTTCTGTAGACTTTAGACTTGACGTAGCCCCACAAAAAATAGTCTAAAGGCGTCAAATCGCATGATCTTGGTGGCCAACTTACCGGTCCATTTCTTGAGATGAATTGTTCTCCGAAGTTTTCCCTCAAAATGGCCATAAAATCGCGAGCTGTGTGGCATGTAGCGCCATCTTGTTGAAACCACATGTCAACCAAGTTCAGTTCTTCCATTTTTGGCAACAAAAAGTTTGTTAGCATCGAACGATAGCGATCGCTATTCACCGTAACGTTGCGTCCAACAGCATCTTTGAAAAAATACGGTCCAATGATTCCACCAGCGTACAAACCACACCAAACAGTGCATTTTTCGGGATGCATGGGCAGTTCTTGAACGGCTTCTGGTTGCTCTTCACTCCAAATGCGGCAATTTTGCTTATTTACGTAGCCATTCAACCAGAAATGAGCCTCATCGCTGAACAAAATTTGTCGATAAAAAAGCGGATTTTCTGCCAACTTTTCTAGGGCCCATTCACTGAAAATTCGACGTTGTGGCAGATCGTAAGTCTATTCATGATGAAATGTCAAAGCATACTGAGCATCTTTCTCTTTGACACCATGTCTGAAATCCCACGTGATCTGTCAAATACTAATGCATGAAAATCCTAACCTCAAAAGAATCACCCTTTATATAAAAATACACTACACTACATAATACACTACAATACCAATTGATATATAATAATCTTATTAAACATATCAACAAATAAGAACAAAAAAAAAAAAAAAACAAAACTTTAAATATCTTAAACATTAGTAGTAAAGACTTTTGCATTGATAATTCGATTTCCTTCCTGTTGGTGTCATAAAACAGCATTAAAATTTATTAACATGCGGGCAATTTGAAATTAGGAACGTACTGGACCGCGTGTTAGAATTGATTCCCACCAGAAGAAATTCACAAAATATCCATTTTAAACTGATAATAGCATATGAATTAAACTGACAATGTGATGCATCCAGAAGTTGTTGATTTCAACAATTTGTTGTTTTTAACAATTTTAATTGGTTGTACTTGTAATGTTTCTGGAAACTTTTTCTTGTCGATAAGCCACTCATTTTTCATTGGTCAGCTTCTTAATGTTTGCAAGAATGTAGCATCCAAAGATTTTAGTTTTCTGCAAAGAGATTTAAATTTAGTGACTTCTCTAAAGTGTTGATTTAAGTTTTCGTATTGACGTACCAATTATTATAAACTATTTGAAGCAGTTCCAGTTAATTGTCCACCATTTTTTCATCGGTCAGCTTTTTAATGTTTTCAAGAACGTAGAATCCATAATTTTAGTTTTCTGCAAAGAGATATACATTTAGTGACTTCCTTAAAGTTTTATTTCATTTATTATTTTCACTTACCTATTTTTATAAACTATTTGGTTATTTGTCTAAAATTTTCCATTTTTTAATTTCTTGCAATTGACCACGAACTTCGTTGCACAAATAAGTATTGAAAACCACATGGTTTTTTCGTTGCATTTTAGGGTAGTGTTTTGTCAAAGTTTTCTCATATTATTTTCAACACCTTTTCAAAGATTTCGTCAACATTTTGGCAAATTGGAAGTAATTCGCAAACAATTTGAAGATGTATTGAAGATGAGCTATTTCAAGTCAAGTTGAATTTATGTTGAAAATTATATTTACCCTTAAAGGCCGGTATGCACCTCTAGCGAAATTTTCGGTAGCAAAAATTTATTTAAGTCTACAACCAAAAAACAGGGCTGTGTACACAAATTTTAAACCAGCTAATCGCTTTTAAAAATTTTTAATATATGTTCCAAATATCCTTCAAATAAATTGTTTATTATTTACAGACCTTTTAAAACTTTTACGCACACAATGATTGTAATAAATTAAATGTTTGCTGCCAAAATATGCTTTTGACAACCCTGTTATTTTCATTAGAGGTGCGTACCAACTTACGAAATTGAACGCTACCGAAAATTTCGTTAGCATAAATAGCAATGCATTTCTTATGGGAATGAAATCTTTCGCTAGCAATGCATTTCCTTAAGGCCGGAAATGCATTGCTATTTATGCTAACGAAATTTTCGGTAGCGTTCAATTTCGTAAGCTGGTACGCACCTCTAATGAAAATAGCAGGGTTGTCAAAAGCATATTTTGGCAGCAAACATCTAATTTATTACAATCATTGTGTGCGTAAAAGTTTTAAAAGGTCTGTAAATAATAAACAATTTATTTGAGGAATATTTGGAACATATATTAATGGCCAGTTTCTCATCCTCCGATTAATTTTAACCGGTGGATAGACCTCCGGTTAGTAAAATTTTTGTATGGGATCAGCTGTTTTATCGACACCATAAATAATAACAAGACATTGAGAAACTGGCCCTAACAATTTTTAAAAGCGATTATCTGGTTTAAAATTTGTGTACACAGCCCTGTTTTTTTTGTTGTAGACTTAAATAAATATTTGCTACCGAAAATTTCGCTAGAGGTGCATACCGGCCTTCAAACTGAAAAGTTGTTGCATTTGAAAAACGCTCATCCTGTGTTTATTGGGATAGCTTATATTGTACTCACCGTTACGATACAATTTTCATGCCACTAACTAGCGCTTGAAATATTTCAATTGACAGCTATGAAAAACTGTGGACGGACGTAAAGTGAAAATTGCTTGTAGCATTTTTAAATTACAGTTAGTTTAAATAATTAGAACTACTATTACTATTAGAATTTGCGTACAATGCAAATGCAGGTAAGATATTTTTTGCGCGCCTCTTTACATATACGTATGTGTGGGACATCGAAATATATTACTGTGCCACGCATGAAGTGGGTGGTGGTATGGAAAAGGATTGAAAAGTGCTTTTCTTATATGTTTCTTATGACTAATAATGATATATTTTGCGTTTCTAGTACTGCACGCTTACGTTTAGCATCTTGCTGGCGTTGGGTAAGTTAATCAATTTGTATCCTTCGATCTTTACATAATTGACGTTTATTTCTAGTGTGTGAAGTTCATTGCTTTTATGTTCCCGGAGTTGCGCCGGTTGAATTCGTCAAGGGACAGAAAATTGACGTGAAAGCTGTAAAAATGACAAGTAGTAGAACTCAACTGCCTTATCAATACTATTCGCTACAATTTTGTTTGCCTAAAAATGGGACACTAATTTACAAATCGGAGAATCTCGGTGAAGTTCTTAGGGGTGATCGCATTGTTAACACTCCCTATGATGTGCAGATGGCTGTAAATGTTAACTGCAAATTATTGTGCAACAAAAAGGATTATCCCCTTAACTGGGAACAACCCCAATCAGCAATGGTGGTCGAGCGAATAAAGCACGAGTACTTTGTTCACCTTCTGGTTGATAATTTACCGGTAGCTACACGTATTGTAAACCTCAATAATCCTAATGAAATCAGTTATGAACATGGCTATCGTTTGGGTCAAGTCGATGGAGATAATGTATACATAAATAATCATTTAAAGTTCATATTGTCCTATCACATGCATACGAAGTGAGTCAAAATGTTGTTTTTTCCTTTCGAACTATAAAGGTTCTAATCTATTTCCAGAGATAAATATCGAGTCGTTGGATTTGAAGTAGAAACGGCGTCTGTTAATTATAAAGATATAAAATTCGAGGGAGATAATTGCAATTTTCCCGATAATGCTCGACCACAATTGGTGCACCCGAACTCAAATACGCAATTGTATTTCACATATTCAGTAGAATGGAAAGAGTCTAAAGTTAGCTGGGCCTCTAGATGGGACATATATTTAGGCATGAAAGATGTTCAAATACATTGGTTTAGCATTATAAATTCGTTAGTTGTTGTATTTTTCCTTTCCGGTGAGACTTTTCCCAGGGTTTTGTATAGTTTCGCTGATCATTCTAATACATTTTCTCTATTGCAGGCATTTTAACAATGATAATGATCCGTACTTTAAGAAGAGACATAGCTCGTTACAACACTGATGACAATATCGAAGATACTTTGGAGGAAACTGGATGGAAACTAGTTCACGGGGACGTGTTTCGACCGCCCAAAAATACACGTTTGTTCTCTGCAGTTATTGGCAGTGGTATACAAATATTTTTCATGGCACTAATAACAATATGTAAGTATGGTGCTCAGATATCTGAATTAAATACAGTGTCCAGTTTTATTAATTTGAATTTCATAGCGTAGTTTTAAACGCTGTGAAATATTCGGTATTTTACCATGCATTTCTTATGAGAATCGAAATTTTCTGTACAGAATAAAAAAAAGGGAGCAACTGCAGTTTATGGGCCCCTCACCGTATTACTTAAAATTAATATATGTTGTGTCATTCGGTGAGCTGATTCCAACAAAGTGACCCATACCCGGGGGAAGTACCCAGGACTTGAGATATAGCCCTCCAAAGGGTCAATAAAAACTTGATATATCTCTTTTTTTAATATTTAATTTAGTTTCGGAGATATAAATAAAAAAAAGAAAATGTTTACCCTAATTTTTTGTTATTTTCGTTCTATCCCAAAAACTCTTCGATTTTTTACACATAGATTGAAAGCCTATATTCTGGACTTTCGATTGATGTACAACATGTCTTTATAAGTCCACTTTTAGCAAAGTTATGGAGTTTTTATTCTGAGTAGAAAAAAAAATGTATTATTACTGAAATATTTTCTCCCCTTTTGTTTGCGTTAGCCCACTTTGGACTCTGTCCATAGGAGAAAGTCTTAAACCCCGGCCGAAGGCCGGCCACTTTCCCTACTACTTTAAGACTTTCTCTAGATTGGACAAAAAACAAAAGAGATATATCAAGTTTTTATTGACCCTTTGGAGGGCTATATCTCAAGACCCGGGGACTTCCCCTGGGTATGGGTCACTTTGTTGGAATCAGCTCACCGAATGACACAACATATATTAATTTTAAGCAATTCGGTGAGGGGCCCATAAACTGCAGTTGAGCCAAAGTAACTTGAGCCAAAAGTAATCATTCATAACCTATTTGATTCTCAGCAGTTGCCCCAGTTGGTTGAATATTTCCAAATATGGCATATTTTTACTGTTGGTTTCGTTTGGTAGTATTCTTGGTTTTTCAAAATATTTACCAACGGAGAAATGCTTCAATTACCCTTAACATCTATTTTTGTCTCCCAGAAAACTGTCATTACTGGTATTCTTGTAGGTGAACCTACTAACAAAGTAACAATCACCTACAAATTGACATCGTTACACATTTTATTGACATACGCATGTCCTAGGAGGAAAGTCCTTCAATCCAGGTGTACCTTGGATAGGAACGAATATTGTAGAAATAAAATATTAACGATGTTTTGATACTCATTCATAAAATGTTCAAATATTTTTAAAATAAATTATCTAGTAATTAAAACTTTAACATTTTATGAGATTGCCGGAGGGCAATGCAATTAGATAACTGAAAGGACACATAAGGATGTGGACTTTGAGAACGTAAAGGACAATTTGAATCCTCTTTTCGATCTAGCCTAAGTTAATATTAATGGGACAGCTTTAAAAAAAAGTTAGGCAATTCGTCAAAGTTACTGGAATAAAAGAAGGGTACGATGGAAAAAAGAAGTTAAAGCGTGCAATAAGGCGAATGGTGCAGGTTCAAGATAACATATACAATGTCAAACCAGTGTCTTGGATTTCGGTTACTTCAAGTTTTTTACGATCCATTTATTTCAGTTTTTGCTATGCTTGGAATGTTGTCGCCATCATCACGAGGCGCTCTTATGACTTCCGGCATTTTTATGTACGTTTTTATGGGTATTATTGCCGGATATTTCGCTGCACGCTTGTATAAAACCATGAAAGGACGTGAATGGAAGAAGTCGGCTTTCCTTACAGCAACTCTCTATCCTAGCGTGGTTTTTGGGTAAGTAGCTTCTGAAAAATACTTTTCATATTCATCAAATACACATTCTTTCAGAACTGGTTTCTTTTTAAATTTCTTTATTTGGGATAAAGAGTCCAGTGGTGCAGTACCATTTAAAACAATGATATCATTGCTCCTTTTGTGGTTTGGTATTTCAGTCCCTTTGGTATACTTGGGCTATTACTTTGGTTATCGCAAACAGCCATATCAACATCCTGTACGAACGAATATGATACCACGACAAGTGCCCACACAGCAATGGTATATGAACGCAGTCCTTAGGTAAGACAAAGAATTATATTAAGAAACAATAATGACATATGTTTTACTTTTAGTACGTTAATGGCTGGAATTTTACCGTTTGGCGCAGTTTTCATTGAATTGTTTTTCGTTTTCACTGCAATATGGCAGAACCAATTCTACTATCTCTTTGGTTTTCTCTTTCTTGTGTTCTGTATACTAGTGGTTAGTTGTGGCCAAATATCGATTGTAATGACCTATTTCCAACTCTGTGGAGAAGTGAGAACACTTATTTATATAAGATTTCTTATCGAAATAATGTGAGTTCCTTTACAGGATTATCGTTGGTGGTGGCGCAGTTTTATAGTTTCTGGTGGTTCTGCCGTATACGTCCTTTTCTACAGTATTTTTTATTTTTTTACGAAACTTGAGATAACAGAATTTATTCCAACACTTCTGTACTTTGGATATACAAGTAATTCCTATCTATCACTGAAAAAACATGTAAATAATTTGTCTTTTTTTTTTAGGTCTAATGGTTTTAACATTTTGGCTTTTAACAGGAACAATCGGCTTCTTTGCTGCATATAGTTTTATACGTAAAATATACAGTGCTGTAAAAATTGATTGATTTACGTCATAATGTATTACTAAACCCGCCAACGTAATAATATGTACTCTGTTCGACCAAAAAGCTTTCATCTTCTGTGTTAATTTTTGTTTAGAAATGGAAAGTATCCTAACAAAATTTATTGTTTATTTATAATTAGAGTATACAACTCAATCGCTATTTTTTTCCCTCTGAGCAAGCATACATAATATTTGGAATATAATACATGTTATACTTGTCCATCGATTAAATTTACCCAATTAATTCTAATTTAATTAAGATCTACTCTCCACATACCTTTTATATTAAGTATAATTTACCGAATAATTTTATCAAACCTCATCAAATGTGAGGAAAATATTAAATTCTAATCTTTATTTTAAGATATAAACTTGAAAAAATGAAGCATAATTCTTATTATGTACCGAATAATATATTTATTTGTAATAACAAGTCCATGGAATTAGTAAACACCGTATAGAATTTTCTAGTAAACATGGTAAGTAAAAATAATGAAGAGGAAGAATTGGCTGGTGGTGTCTTATGAAATGTCGATTTCTTATTTTTTAACAAACATACTCCGAGTTAAGGCCGGTACTATGTTCGATTTTCGCGTTTAAATTCTCGTGGTATCATCAAGATTTAATACGAATATATTTTTCATATATAATCTTGATTATTTTAGAAAAAGTAATCGCAAAAATATAGTGATTTTCAACTCGAAAACCGAACAGTCTTTGGGGCAAACAAAGACATTCCTTAATATATTCCCAGCAAAAACTAGGTAACCACATCTCATTACAATTTGCATTACCAGTACTAAAAGTGTCATTACACGTTGCATTACATTGCGGTGAGTTATAATGACTAACATATAATGACAATAATAAATACTTCCCATTAATACTTGATAATTCTCAAAATGTAATTCAGTTGGCTGTTAACAACTGAATAAAATATACAAAATATATGAAAAAAATATGCAATGTAACAGTAATTCTGAAGATTTTTCATTTAGGAGTGTTCTTCATAATATTTCATAATAATTCGGATATGTTCTGGATTTCCCTTCACATAGATTTCACCTTTCACTTTGATTTCCCCCCAAAAATTTGTGTTTCCCGTGAAACAAGATTTTTCGAATTCGCCTGCCGAAAAATGAAAATCTGCAAATCATATGGTTTGCAGAAGAAAAAGTAAACAAATTGTTTACATTGCTTTCATAAACTAAGTATTTTTTTTTTGGAAAAAGTACAAAATGCCTGCTTCTTTTTTGTTAATGGTATACGAAGAAATTCATTTTCTGAAACACGGATTCAAAGCCAATTATCTTTTGTTTACTTTTGTAAGAGTTCAGAGCCGAGCTACTAATTTGAAGATTTAAGACGATGCGCAAACACGTTTAACGTCGTTAGAAATAATCTTTATGTTCGCACTAAACAAATTTAATTAATTAATTTTCATCGAATTACAGATTCAAAATTGCCGAATATTTTGTATTTTATGCTTTTTTTACTAAATAAAACAAATAATTTTGTGAAGTAAAATATTTTTCTACCGACGGCGAGAACTCTTAACGCAGTTTATTATACTTGACTGACTCTTGCGTGCGACGCTTTGCAGAAGTAAGTAATGTTGCTCACTCGTTTATAGCAATTCTGGGATCAAAAATATTGTTTTCATTTATTTTATTTGCTTCAAAAAGTAGTTTGTTTTTATTTAAAATGTAAGACTAATCGTATTCATACAAAATTCGTTGATAATTACCAAACAATAACATAATTTTTCGCAATTACAAAAGTTTCAATACGCTTTTTCAAAATCTTACTACACCGCCATTCGAACTTCCATAAAATCAGCAGCAACAGATTAAAAATAAATGATTTACTTTGGTTTTAAATCCTTCGTTTTGCAAATATGAAAGATTCGACCAAAAAAATTTCCGTGCAAAGTTCTCCCATCTGTGAGGTGAAAAGTTGCCTGCAGAACATCCCCTACGGGAACTATTCCCCGCAAGTCTTTCATGTGAAACCCAGAACATACACGTATATATTAAATAAATACTTTATTAGGTATATTATGAAGTATTTCACGAATCCAACTCCCTTAAACAACCAATTGTTTAGTTCACGCTGATATTCGGGATCGGAAGTCGAAAGAAATTACGTTTCTTATAAGAAAATAACGAGATACCCTCGGTCTTTTAATCCAATTTTATTTTGAACATCTCATTAAAGACAACTATACAATTTTTGTGATGTTCTATTTCTATAATATTGTTCATCTTATTGTCAAGTATTGTTCATCTTACAGCATTACTCGCCATATTTTGATCCATTGTAATCGGCGAGTGAAGACATTAAAATAAATGATTAACTTTGGTTTTAAATCCTTCGTTTTGCAAATATGAAAGATTCGACCAAAAAAATTTCCGTGCAAAGTTCTCCCATCTGTGAGATGAAAAGTTGCCTGCAGAACATCCCCTACGGGAACTATTCCCCGCAAATCTTTCATGTGAAACCCAGAACATACACGTATATATTAAATAAATACTTTATTAGGTATATTATGAAGTATTTCACGAATCCAACTCCCTTAAACAACCAATTGTTTAGTTCACGCTGATATTCGGAATCGGAAGTCGAAAGAAATTACGTTTCTTATAAGAAAATAACGAGATACCCTCGGTCTTTTAATCCAATTTTATTTTGAACATCTCATTAAAGACAACTATACAATTTTTGTGATGTTCTATTTCTATAATATTGTTCATCTTATTGTCAAGTATTGTTCATCTTACAGCATTACTCGCCATATTTTGATCCATTGTAATCGGCGAGTGAAGACATTATTTTCGAGATTTAGTTACCAGAGTCAATAAGTGGTTATTTTACAAACTTTATCTACAAATAAATGATTCCATATTAGGTGATCATATGCTCTAAATGCACAATACTTGTGACTTGGGACTTGTCATAGAACGGAAGTACTTCGTTTTCGGATCCTTAGCTTTATTTTAGAAGTTCTTTTGAATGAAAAAATAAAAAAAAAATTATACCAAATTCATTTTTATTCTTACCAATATTTTCTATTGCACTTTTATATTTTAGTTATATAATTCTTACAATATTGAAAAACTATTTCTCTTCGACCGGGGATTGGACATGGGTTTGTTAGTACCATAACAAAACGCATTAGCACTAGGGTTTTTTCCCCGGGATCCCGTTCTCGGGATCCCGCTTTCCCGGGAATTAAGTGCAGGAATTCCTGGGAAGTTTTTTTTGCAGCATTTTATATAAAATGGAGGGATAAATACTACAAAAAAAATTTTAGTACCATTGTGTAAATCATAATTCTCATTACACTTCCAAACTCTACTTTAACTATTTTCAACTGTCATTCTCTTTGTAAATAAGGGACTTCAAATCCATTTTGAGTAAATTGTAAGTCTCATGTGAATGGGGTATAATTTAGCCTAAGTAGAGAAGATTGTATTGTATAATATAATTTAATTGTTTTTGGTATTTTTGTTTAGATAAAATAAACTATGAAATTTTAAAAAATAAACTATGAAATTTTCAATTACTTTGGAAATTGCATTCTCCTATTTGAATATGGTACCAAGTGGTAATAATTGCCTTGTCCGACATATATAGTCGTGGGTTCTAGCCCATGGTATAACGGCCCACCAATTGGTTAAAAGAAGGTTGCACTTTCTAATTTTTTATCGTCATATTTCTGTAAACCGCATTCCAATAGGCTGGTAGATAAGTAAAAATTTATAAACAATGGGACATTTTACCTTATATCCCTGTCAGCATTTCAAAGTTCCATTTCATCTTCATCGCTACCACAGACTCGTAAGCGACACTGCAACAATCGCCAACTGTGATGGGGGAAGCGTATGAAAAAGTATGAAATATACATGAAAGTATTTTGCCATCACTATTGTTACAAGAGTCATTTTATATTTTGTGAAACACCAAGCGCAACTAGCTTCCTATAATTTATTTAAATAAAATCGATAATGAAGTGCTGATTGTTTTTCAGATATTTTACAGAAATGCTGCCTCCATCGAGAATAAAACCACTGGCTGATACACGCTGCAACATCCCTGCCAGCATTTCAAAGTTCCATTTCATCCTCTTCGCTACCACCGACTCGTAAGTGACACTGCAACAATCGTCAACTGTGATGGGGAAGCGTATGAAAAAGTATGAAATGTACATGAAAGTATTTTGCCATCACTATTACAAGAGCTATTTTATACTTTGGAAACACCAAGCGCAACTAGCTGCTGAAATTATAGTTATTTCGCTTAAAATTGTAAAAGGTATGTTGGCGAACAATTTTTGACTTTCCAAATGGAATAAAGTGATTGTTTTTCATATATTTTACAGACACGCTACCTCCATCGAGAATAAAACCACCGGCTGATAGACGCTGCAACATCCCTGCCAGCATTTCAAAGTTCCATTTCATCTTCATCGCTACCACAGACTCGTAAATGTCACTACAACCATCCTACTGTGAAGGGGGGCAGCATATCATAAAGTACAAAATGTACTTCATACATGTATTTTGCCATCACTACTTTTACAAAAGCCATTTTATTTTTTGTGAAACGCCAAGCGCAACCAGCTTGTTATATTTTATTTAAATAAAAACGAAAATAAAGTTCTGAAAACATAGATTTTACGCTTAAAATTGTGAAAGGTATATTGGTGAACAATTTTTGATTTTCCAAATGGAATAAAGTGATTGTTTTTCAAATATTTTACAGACACGCTGCCTCCATCGAATAAAAACACTGACTGATAGACGCTGCAACATGTAACTCGCTACTTGTAACACTACCTCATCATTAATGCAAAAAATTATGTTAAATGTGATGTGATAGTGGTATAAATGTTATATTTTTAAGAATTTGTAAATAATTAATCAAATTATTAAATATCTAAACAAACGTGTTTTACTCGACCACAATGATTCTTTTACCACTATCTTAAAATGTGCTTTTTCTGATTGTTTGGAGGGTCTCTTATTGGCGTCGTTCTAAATTGATCTATAAAGGCACCTAATAATTGCACTCATGCGAAACCTTTTTGTAGTAACTTGGCGTGGTACAACTTCTCAATAGTGACGGCGCTTTTCCGACGAGTTTTTGATATCGTATATGATTGTTTTCAAATTCAAAAAATGTTGGCAGGGATGTAACTTGCCACTTTAAATCAACATCATTCTATTATTAATGAAAAAATTATGTTAAATGAGTTGTGATAGTGGTATAAATGTTATATTTATAAGAATTTATAAATGTTTTATCAAATTAATAAACATCTCAACAATCGTGTTTTACTTGACCACAATGATTCTTATACAACTATCTTAAAATTTACTTTTTCTGATTGTTTGAAGGGGCTCTTATTGGCGTCGTTCTAAATTTATTAAAAAAGGCACCTAATAATTGCACTCATGCGATACTTTTTTGTCTGCTAAAAACAGCAGTCGATGTCTGCTGTTATATTTTTGTACTTTAGGACCTAATGAACAACAATTTATAACATTTTTAGGTTATAAAATTTTCCCCATAGCATATTTGTTCACGTAAGCATTGGACCCATTGTATTGAGTGGTATTACGTGAACAGATCGGCTTCGCTCTCTGCCGTTTGCCCCTCTCACTCTAATTTCGTTAAGTTTTACATTGAAGTGTCAAAAGGGACATTCAATTAATCCAAGTTTTCCTTCTTACAGTTGTTCTTTTAATACACCAAGAGGCAGACGGCAGTGAATAGTGAAAGATTAAATTAAAGTATAGACAATAATAAAAGTGAATAGTTATTTACCGTTTTTTTGTATTTCGGCGCTAAGAAAGAAACGATAGTAAATAAACAAATTGAAGTATTATTTACCAGAAGTGCAGTGTGTTATTTACCGGAGACAAAATACATACATCGCCCCGGCATTGTGGCCTTGCGCTTGAGGTAACATAAATAAATAAAAATTAGTGCCCCAGCTAAACAATATTTAAGAACCAAAAGTAGTTTTTGGTATATTTTTGCACTGTAATATACTTACAGCTCCTAAATACGATCAGCAAACATTTTGTTTGCTGTTATGCCTCAATTCGATAAATATGCAGATTTTTGGTCAAATACTATAGATATTCATAAAATATTCTGTTAATTGTGTTAGGATAGCTCCCAAGTTGTTTTAGCCAAAATAAAACATGTTTTAGTGTAATCGAGCTAAAAAATAGCAGGAAATGTTTGCTATTTCAGCAAACAGTGGACAGCATTCACTTTTTCTGCAGACTTTCTGCTGTTCCTACTCACAAATTTCTTTGGGTGTAGTAACTTGGCGTGGTACAACTTCTCAATAGTGACGGCGCATATCCGACGAGTTTTCGATGTCGTATACGATTGTTTTCGACGTGGTGGGGATTCTCAGAAGCGCCGTCAAATTCAAAAAATGTTGGCAGGGATATATCCAATTTTGCAATTGCATAATTTCAAAATATTTTCATAATTATTGCAAGGATGTTTTTATTAAATATTAAAATGGCGCCTTATAACAGTAGTTTTAGGCTATTTATAATTTATTTAAATATCTAAATATATGCCACATCGAAGTAAGTTTTCCTTTGACCGGGATCCTCGGAAACTCGAAAAAATCCCGCTTTCCCGGGAATGGAAAAAGTCCGGGAAAATCTTAATTAGCACACTCAATCACAAACACCATTGTACACTGTTGTAACCGCACTGAAAAAACAGTGAACCATTTTTCATTGCAAAATGAACTAAACTGTAGTAAAAATGACCATGATTTAGCTCTTAAGATTTTTTTGCTTGTCTAGTTTAAAATTCTCTTAAATTTTAGTTCATCTATGGCATTGTATTTTAGTTCAATTTTACACCATCATAAGATATATATGTATACCCCTACCTGGTTAAAATACCTGTATTACCCGATAATAAAATTTGATTAAAATTCTCTTTAAAATGTCGACGAATTAACTATTTATAAATAAATCTTTCCAAAATACAGAGAAATTAAATAATTAATGGAAAAACAAACCGCTATACGATTATGAAAATCTTCATACATTAAAAGCAAACTTTCTTTTAGCAAAAGTAATTTATTAAAAAACTTATAAAGAAAGTTCTTAACACAATGGTTTTTGTGAATAAAAATTATACACCCTCACAAAAAATCGCTTCTGTAACATATACTCCCAAACATATTTTGCTTCAAGCATATACATTTTTGGGTATTGCCCAAACATTTATATGTTTGATCTCTACCAATATATAATACACCCAGAAAAAAGTGCCTTCGAAACTAAAGGAAAAAATTTTCATCAATATAGTTTATCCATTTTATTTCCATTAAGGTAAATTTTTGTGAAAAATAATAAAATTTACTCGTTTCAGTAAAAAAATCCTAAACTGTAAGCAGTTAGGAATAGTTCATTAACTAGAATAAGGCATGGAATTTTACTCATACTATTTTCTTCGCTGGGTATAAGAATTTACTACTGAAAAAGAAAATTTTATTCACCGATAACAAAGCATTCGTAAAAATAAACAAAAACCGAACTAAAACAAAGTTTCTTCAAAATTAGTAAAATTTCTTATAAAGGGTGATTCTTTTGAGGTTAGGATTTTCATGCATTAGTATTTGACAGATCACGTGGGATTTCAGACATGGTGTCAAAGAGAAAGATGCTCAGTATGCTTTGACATTTCATCATGAATAGACTTACTAACGAGCCACAACGTCGAATTTTCAGTGAATGGGCCCTAGAAAAGTTGGCAGAAAATCCGCTTTTTTATCGACAAATTTTGTTCAGCGATGAGGCTCATTTCTGGTTGAATGGCTACGTAAATAAGCAAAATTGCCGCATTTGGAGTGAAGAGCAACCAGAAGCCGTTCAAGAACTGCCCATGCATCCCGAAAAATGCACTGTTTGGTGTGGTTTGTACGCTGGTGGAATCATTGGACCGTATTTTTTCAAAGATGCTGTTGGACGCAACGTTACGGTGAATGGCGATCGCTATCGTTCGATGCTAACAAACTTTTTGTTGCCAAAAATGGAAGAACTGAACTTGGTTGACATGTGGTTTCAACAAGATGGCGCTACATGCCACACAGCTCGCGATTCTATGGCAATTTTGAGGGAAAACTTCGGAGAACAATTCATCTCAAGAAATGGACCGGTAAGTTGGCCACCAAGATCATGCGATTTGACGCCTTTAGACTATTTTTTGTGGGGCTACGTCAAGTCTAAAGTCTACAGAAATAAGCCAGCAACTATTCCAGCTTTGGAAGACAACATTTCCGAAGAAATTCGGGCTATTCCGGCCGAAATGCTCGAAAAAGTTGCCCAAAATTGGACTTTCCGAATGGACCACCTAAGACACAGCCGCGGTCAACATTTAAATGAAATTATCTTCAAAAAGTAAATGTCATGGACCAATCTAACGTTTCAAATAAAGAACCGATGAGATTTTGCAAATTTTATGCGTTTTTTTAAAAAAAAAAGTTATCAAGCTCTTAACAAATCACCCTTTAAAATGATAATTGCGACATCCTTTATAATAGAAAGTTTTTCATACATACGAACAACACTTGGCATAGAAAAATATTTTAGTTCATTCGTACTAAGAAGTATGCCATCCTTTCAAAACTTAAGGAAACACACTTGTTATAATATAGGAAATTTTCCTAAATTTCTATTGTCTACCTGTAATCGATACCTGTCATCGTAATCGATGTGTTTGCGCGTGGGTGTAATCGATATATTTGCGCGTCGGTTGTTTTTCTAGTTGGAATCGCGTTGTTTTGGTATACGGAGAGATTGTTAAAAAATAATATGGTAAAATAATATAATAAATAACAAATAAAATATATAAAATATTTGTTATATTAAATTAGTGAGAAAAATTTTCGTTTTTTTAAATAAATCTATCAATGTTCGTGATAGTGTATAAAGAAAGAAAACACCAGCAGAATAACAACCCTTTCATTTGTCTTCATTTTGGAATCTTCAATTATCAGGTAATATTCAGTGACGCTAACCTTTTGCAACAAAAATGTTTTATGATTTTTTATATTTGTAAGTATTGAAATTGTAAAAGGAGGACAAAATCGTTAGGCAGCAACTTATTAAAAGTGAAAAGTACAAGAAGAAGAAAAAGTGCGTTTTACAGTTGATAATATCACACGGAAATTGGAAATAGTGGAATAACCCTGCCAGCATTTCAATGTTCCATTTCATCCTCATCGCTACCACAGACTCGTAAGTGACACTGCAACAATCGCCAACTGTGATAGTATTTTGCCATCACTATTCGCATGAAAGTATTTTGCCATCACTATTGTTACAAGAGCCATTTTATATTTTGTGAAACGCCAAGCGCAACTGGCTTATTATAATTTATTTCAATGAAAACGAAAATAAAGTGCTGAAAACATAGTTATTTCGCTTAAAATTGTGAAAAGTAAATTGGTGAACAATTTTTGACTTTCCAAATGGAATAAAGTGATAGTTTTTCAAATATTTTTCCAGACACGCTGCCTCCATTGGGAATAAAAGTACTGGCTGATAGACGCTACAACATTTAACTTGTAACTCAACATCAATCTCTTATTAATGCATAAAAATGTGTTAAATATGATGTGATAGCCGTATAAATGTTATATTTATGAGAATTTATAAATGTTTAATAAAATTAATAAACATCTAAACAATCGTGTTTTACTTGACCACAATGATTCTTTTACAACTATCTTAAAATGCACTTTGTCTGATTGTTTGAAGGGGCTCTTATTGGCGTCCTTCTAAATGTATCCAGAAGGGCTCCTAATAATTGCACTCATGCGATACTTTTTTGTAGTAACTTGGCGTGGTACAACTTCTCAATAGTGACGGCGCTTTTCCGAGGGGTTTTGGATAACGTATACGACTGTTTTCGACGTAGTGGGGATTCTCAGAAGCGCCCCCAAATTCAAAAAATGTTGGCAGGGAATAAACTAATATTTCAAAGAGATTCGATGCTGTTGATTCTTAATAAATATATTCAATATATTAATAAAACATGTCTTTTATTGAAGATAAAATTGCTTATAGAAATAAATAAAATTGTATTTAAAAACGAAGGTAAGCAGTTCTAATTATGAAGTAAAAGTTTTACCACAAATGTGTAAGATTTGTCGAAATGAATGAAAAAATTTCAATAAAATCATTCCATATATGAATTCAAATTAGTTAAATTTTTTCATTCTGTAGTATAGTGGTATATAAATATAGGAAAATGTTAACTAATATATGGAATGCATTATTCCTAATTTCTACGAAAATCACATCGTTCAAACAAATAAAAATGTCTTTGGCGCTATACGAAGTTCAACTTTCTTCACAATGAGTTAATTTTAACTTAAAGAAGGGGTCACTTTTTTCTGGGTGTATGTTTGAAAGCATATTGGTCTAAACAATATATGTTTGGGTAGTCTAAGTTCCAAACATTTTGTTTTTTTGCATCCAAATTCAATAATGTTGTCTTCCAAAAAACAATATGTTATTATGTGACCATATAATATGTTTGGAAGCATTTTGCACCCAAAAATAGTATATGCTTAAAAAAAATTCTCCCAAACAATATTGTGCTCAAAATCTTATTTATTTATTTATATATTTACAATCATAATGAATTATGAAAATAAACAAGTAATATAGGTGCTAACAACATAGTTTTTCGACCTGAATGCTCAAAATTTTGTTTCTGCCCAATTGTATATTCCCCGACATCTTTCTCACTTCCACGAGATTTTTTAGTTCTTAGCACCTTTTTCTGTAATACAAACATTGTAGAAGAAATTATTCAATTTTATGATTTTTTTTTATTTTAATTTTACTTTTTGCCGGACGGGGATTCGAACAGCGGACCACACAGTTTGTAAGGATCAAAGAAGTAGCTGATCAATTGCCCAAGGAAAAATAAAATGTTAATTTTGTAATAACAAGCAACAACCACCAACTTATTTCAATATCGCTCCCTGTTAAATAGCGCTCCAAGCTACTAAACACATATATGTTTATAGGCTATTTCTAAATTAATATATGTTTGCATCCAAGCATATTATATTTACAAACATTTTATGTCCCAAACATAATATGTTCTAACATATTAACATATATGTCCCAAACATGTTATGCTAGTTTATGAACATTATATGCTTGCACTCAAAAATATTGTGTTTAAAAATTTGTGTTCCAAACATATAATGTTTATAGCCAAACATATGAAAAACAGTCTTTTTCATCCGTGTAGCCTCGCGGAACAAGACAGTACACCCAAAGAATTTTGTTACTCATAATAGCAAAAATGTTTGCTAAAACAGCAGTTTGAAAGGGACAGCAGTAGCATGTAGTTGTTTCAGCAAACATTCGTTAGTTGAAACAGCAAACATTTTTTACAGCTACAATAGCAAACAAATGCTGCTGAATTAGCAAACGTGTTTGCTAAAAGTTTTTGACAAACATCGCTGCTAAAGTAGCAAACTGCGTTAGTTGAAATAGCTAACAGAAGTTGAGGGGGATTGTTGTCCAGGATTTATTTTTGTTTGTTTTTTTTTTGCTTTTGATGTATTTTCATCTCCTGAATTCGAACATAGAGATTAAAAATTTTTTAATAAAGCAGTTCCTGACATATCCTTATATTTTTATAAGGATATCTCAGAAACATTAAATAATAAAAATTTTATTTTGTAAACTATTTTTATTTATAGGAATCGCGCAATGATAATAAAAGAGGAAGATGGGAGATTGGCTTGCGCCATACCAAATGTTGCATTTACCAGATTAGTTTAATACATGTTTGTAACCTTTTAGTTGTTTTTCGATTTTATTTTTTAAAAGAAAAATGTAATTTTCTTAATGAAACAATGTTAAATTTTAGGCAAAAATAAAAAAAAATTACATTTTCCCCTTTATCGAAATTTATTTCGTGCTCTTAATTTCTTTTTATTTGCATTTTAATGCTATGTTCGAGTATTAAACTAATGTGGTAAATAGTTTGATGTGCTCAGTAGCCAATCTCCCATCTTCCTCTTCTATAATCTTTGTGTTCGCGTACTTTTCTAGCAATAACAATAACAACCCAATAAACACAAATGTTTGAAAAATGCTAAATTTCAACAATTCTTCAAACATTTTTTCAAAGGATTAGGGTAATATTCAAGTTGAGAAATTGTTGAGAAAATCGCGTTCTCAACAAAAAACAGACATTACCCTCAACAGTGAAATTCAACACATTAGCAATAATATCTCAAGTGTTATCCTCAGAGTGAAATGCATCGCTACTCAATAATTTGTCAAACAATTTTCGATGCGAGTCAAATTCAAAATTAACATCGTTGCAAATTCTTTTCAAACTGAATTTGTATGAATGATATCCCCACTTCAAATTGAAAGTCAAAGCCAAAATTTTATGTATTTTGTATAATTTATTCATTTTCATCAAAATAAAATATATAATAATACACTACACTACATAATACACTACAATACCAATTGATAAATAATAATCTTATTAAACATATCAACAAATAAGAACAAAAAAAAAAAACACAACAAAACTTTAAATATCTTAAACATTATTAGTAAACACTTTTGCATTGATAATTCGTTTTCCTTCCTTTTGGTGTCATAAAACAGCATTAAAATTTATTAACATGCGGGCAATTTGAAATTAGGAACGTACTGGACCGCGTGTTAGAATTGATTTCCAGCAGAACGAATTCACAAAATATCCATTTTAAACTGATAATAGCATATGAATTAAACTGACGATGTGATGCACATTTTCATCCAGAAGTTGTTGATTTCAACAATTTGTTGTTTTTAACAATTTTAATTGGTTGCATTTGTAATATTTCTCGAAACTTTTTCTTGTCGATAAGCCACTCATTTTTCATTGGTCAGCTTCTTAATGTTTGCAAGAATGTTGCATCCAAAGATTTTAGTTTTCTGCAAAGATATTTAAATTTAGTGATTTCTCTAAAGTGTTGATTTAATTTTTCATATTGACGTACCAATTATTATAAACTATTTGAAGCAGTTCCAGTTAATTGTCCACCATTTTTTCATCGGTCAGCGTTTTAATGTTTTCAAGAACGTAGAATCCATAATTTTAGTTTTCTGCAAAGAGATATACATTTAGTGACTTCCTTAAAGTTTTATTTCATTTATTATTTTCACTTACGTATTTTTATAAACTATTTGGTTATTTGCTTAAATTTTCCATTTTTTTATTTCTTGCAATTGACCACGAACTTCGTTGCACAAATAAGTATTGAAAACCACATGGTTTTTTCGTTGCATTTTAGGGTAGTGTTTTGTCAAAGTTTTCTCATATTATCTTCAACACCTTTTCAAAGATTTCGTCAACAGTTTGGCAAATTGGAAGTAATTCGCAATCAATTTGAAGATGTATTGAAGATGAGCTATTTCAAGTCAAGTTGAATTTATGTTGAAAATTATATTTACCCTCAAACTGAAAAGTTGTTGCATTTGAAAAACGCTCATCCTGTGTTTATTGGGAAACAACAAATGAGGCTCATTTCCCCCTCGGCGTATATGTCAAAATGCAAAATTGTTTTGTCTGAGGGTCATCTATTCTCAATGCACGACTGTTTAGTTTGGTTAGTGGCCTTGCGGAGTTACTGGATTTTTTCACAAATAAACTTGTTTTATGGTTGGAGCTGGTTTGTGTTGAACTGGACAACTCTAACTTTTAAAACAGTTACGTGTCACACAAGCAACTCTTTTGCAGGAAACGTTTCCAAGCTGGGCAATCATAATAAGCCACCAAGATATTGCGACTTTAAAACCTTCCTGTCGGATGAAAGAATGCTATCAACCCAGCGTCGAATCACAGCCTCAACGATAGAATTCACATGAATATATTTGGTTGTAATTGCTTTTCACTATTAACTGCATACTTTTCGATTTATTATGAAATAAACATCCGAACATTTATCTCAAAACATTAAATTTTTCTTCGAATACGAATATATATATATATATATATATATATATATATATATATATATATATATATATATATATATATATATATATATATATATATATATATATATATATATATATATATATATATATATATATATATATATATATATATATATATATATATATATATATATATATATATATATATATATACGATCTGAATTTATATTCTTAACTTTATATTCGTATAACTGTCGTACGGGCCCTATGGCATTGAATCAACATAAAAGGCATTAGTATAAGTCACTGTGTTTTGCGCAAAGTTAAACTTGGGTGAATTTTCAAAATTATCGTTATCGTCACAATGTGGACCCCGCATATTAGGAATCATAATTAGTAATAAGATTTTCTTTGGATTAGAAAGGGTTACAAATAAAATAATGTACATTTTGAAATTGAAATTCGTGTGAAAGACTTTAATATGAATCCGTTTTGAATTTTCTAAGGTAAGGTAGGAGGGTTATCGCCACTACATTTCAGGGGCCTGTCATAGATTCTATTGGGCAGTCCAAAGGGGATCATGGTAGACATGATTCATGGGTGGGCACAATGGGAATCAACAACATCTCGATTCCCACGCAAAATATGCCATCATACTTCCAACGAAGAATAACGAATAGTTCCAGGTGTACTATCAATTTTCTATTAGTTTTGGTTTATATCGGCTTGGTAACCAAAGGACCTACGCAGACTGAGATTAAGTCGGAAGACAAAATCAAAGTACCACCGCCCAGTACCAACGTTGATATAACATGTGCGTGATAATCCTCTTCACATTTTGTGCCTATATGGGGATGGAATTGATTGGCTGGTTTTCTTTTAAAAAGGGGTAAACAAACACGTGTCCATTCTCGTTGGACAATATTGCCAGATGGTAAGTAACACATTATCCAACAGCCGAAGTGTGGAGATGGCAGGAAATCAGTTAAAAAGAAAAGCCTATGCAATCGCAGTTGGCATAACTCCACGCACATGAAAATGGAATTATAAACCCACAACAACATTACAAAGTATTAGTGTAAAGATCAAATTTTTAGAACCGGGCGAGCTTTTTTCTGTGTATAATCCCTGCCACCATTTCAAAGTTACCTTATCTCAAAGTTACAAGCTACCACAGCCTCGTAAGTGACACTACAACAATCGCCAACTGTGACGGGGAAGCGTATCAAAATGTACATGAAAGTATTTTGCCATCACTACTCGTATTGTTAGCCAAGAGCCATTTTATATTTCGCCGTCAAATTCAAAAAATGTTGGCAGGGATTTTATTAATCACTGGTTTCATTTGAAATTTTTGGGTCGACAATTTCAATTAGGGCTGTCATTCGGGATCGATTTTTATAAATTCCGGGATTCGGGTTTTTAAAATCTAGAACCCGGGATCCCGGGTTTTTCGGGATTTTTTAAATATTTTAAGTAATGACAATCTACAGCGCCCAAAAATTGTTGTACATTATTATGCGCCGCCCATTTCTAATGAAAATTGAGCTCAGGTGTGGTGCGGGCTAAGTGGCATGAAAGTTCATTCCCATCTAGCATATCGTGGGGTAGTGACGTTCTCGACCCAGAGACCACGACGCATAAACATATAACCTACTCCTCATGCCTTTAACTACCAAGAGTAGGTAAAATATTAGAAAATTACACCAGAACCAAACAAAAAAAAAATCGATATAATCAAGTGTAAGTATGTTAGCCTTGTGAAAAATATTGAGTATGCCAACAGAGAATACATTAGGCCATCAACATACTCTCATACATAACTACAGCCGAAAACATAGCAAAATCTCCCCAAAGACCAATCATTCCAACTTGAACAATATGTTTCCTTTCTCTATCATTCAATATCATTCAATTTTTCATGGAATAATTTTTATCGATTATCTTGAGAAGGGAAAAACAGTGACTATTATATGGCGTTATTGGAGCGTTTGAAGGTCGAAATCGCGGCAAAACGGCCCATATGAAGAAGAAAAAAGCGTTGTTCCACCAAGACAACGCACCGTGCCACAAGTCATTGAGAACGATGGCAAAAATTCATGTATTGGGCTTCGAATTGCTTCCCACCCACCGTATTCTCCAGATCTGGCCCCCAGCGACTTTTTCTTGTTCTCAGACCTCAAAAGGATGCTCGCAGGGGAAAATTTTGGCTGCAATGAAGAGGTAATCGCCGAAACTGAGGCCTATTTTGAGGCAAAACCAAAGGAGTACTACCAAAATGGTATCAAAAAATTGGAAGGTCGTTATACTCGTTGTATCGCTCTAAGGGAACTATGTTGAGTAATAAAAACGAATTTTGACAAAAAATGTGTTTTCTTTGTTAGACCGGGGACTTATCAGCCAACCTGTTATATTGATACAAAGAATTTTGTATGAATAAAATGACAATGGTCACGATCTAAAATGTTGTTGTTGTAACAGTTTTTAATATAGTTTCATTCATTTTTTTCTATGCTTATGTAGTTCAATTAGTAGACAGATCAAAGAACTCTGCGATAAGGATGGGGTGTGTCCAGAGTGATCTGGTGGCGAGACGGGTAGGCTTAGCTCGGCAAGCGAAAAGGTGACGAGAGTCATGTGGCCCTTGATTACAGATGGGACACGTCAGCTTTCAATGGTCTGCCTAGGGAGGTCTCTCTCCACCGGTGCTATGGGCGGACTCCGAGAACAGTATTAACACTGTAGCTTCTCACCGCTTCAGCTACAGTATCATCATGAATCCTGTTCAGACCTGTCTGGTATGCTGCCTGATCTAGAGGCTCTCTTTTATATCGCTGGATCTCGCGCTCTAGAAGGTGATATTACATTCCTGGGTATCGGTTGTCTATCCACAAGATGGTGATCTGGATGACTGCTTCGATAGCAACCCAAGAGGTACTGCTTTGACAACATGTAAGTAATTGTGTCGACGCGCTGGGATGATCTTGGTCTCCGCATAAAGGTGATCCAGGGGTGTACTGCGGAGACATCCTGTTGCGATTCTAAGGGCAGCGTTCTGACAGGTATGTATGTTATTCCACTGCGTGTCGCTCGTTTGAGGTGTCCAGACTGGCGCTGCATAGACCACTGACCGGCCAATTGCCTTATATATAGTCAAAAAGGTTTCTTTGTCCGCACCCCAAGTGCTGCCGGCAAGCAACTTGAGGAACTTGTTTCTACCGCGTAGCTTATTCCAAATTGCAGTGGCATGGGCGGATGACTTAAAGCGGCTGTCGAATGTGACCCCGAGAATCTTGGGGTAATTTGTGGTCGGAATTATTTCGCCGTCGACTCTGACATTCAACTGCCTGCGTACTTCCGCCGTCCATGTAGTGAATAGTATGGTTGAGGATTTGATGGGAGATATCCTCAAATTTCTTGCAGTGAAATAACTGGTAAGATCAGCGAGGAAGACATTCAATCCAAGGCCGTATTCAGGGGGGGATGAGGGGGATCAAACCCTCCCCGAAATGAATGAATATTTTTATATAAATAAATATATATTTTTAGCTGCACAGAAAAATCTTATCGACGATGTTGAAGAAAAGCTGGAGGTTTTATTTTGAAAAACGGTTACCTATAAAACTTGCACAAATCATAGAATACTAGTTGAAAAGACCGTCAAACGACGGTCGAAAAAAAAACAAATTGTTTTTATTCTCGCACCACAAATTTCATTTTTGGAAAATGTATTTCTGCTTTTTATGTGTGTTTGTTGTTCTTTTTGTGAACATGACTCGCTTTGTTTGGCCATAGCAACAACAACGAAACAGCCAAACACACGTGTGTAAATGAAATGGCGCAAAACCTGCGAAAAGAACCTGCCTAATTCAGCGATAGAAGCAATAAAGAGATATTTCCAAACGTGCATATTCTTTTAAAAATTTTGGTCACTTTGCCAGTTACTCAGGGATGGAAAATACAATTTTTAAGAAAGTACAAAAAAGGTATTTTTTGAGCGGAAAGGTACTTTTTACTAAATTTCAACAAAAAATTCACTGGAAGATTATTGTCAAGAGACTGAATTTTAAAGAAAATAAAATTTTGACAAAATTTTCTATATAAATAAAATTTTGCAAAAATTTTCTATAGAAATAAAATTTTGCAAAAAAATTTTATAGAAAAAATTTTGCAAAAATTTCCTATAGAAATAAAATTTTTACAAAATTTTCAATTGAAATAAAATTTTGACAAACTTTTCTATAAAAATAAAATTTTGCAAAAATTCTATATAGAAATAAAATTTTGACAACATTTTCTACCGAAATAAAAAATCGATAATATAGAATCGCATTCTTTTTTCGACTAAAACTTGAAGTTCAATAAAATCCTGTTTTTGACTATGTCTTACAAAATCGAGATTTTCTTCCCACATGCCATATTTGTAAAAGACTATTAGCAAATAAGGTTGATAAAGACTTTCTCAAAATATTAAAATATTTTGTCAAAGCTATTGTACCATAAATCTGATATCGACTCAAAAATGTCTACACAAAAGGTACTAAATCATTCTCGGGGGTACTACGGTACTGACCGGGGTGAAAAAGGTTTGAAAAAAGTACTATAGTACTGCATTTTCCATCCCTGCAGTTACTACGTGCTCATCCGAACGTTCATTTTCAACAATGAAGAGATTAAAGACGTATCTTAGAAATTCGACTAGAGAGAATAGACTCAAAGGATTGGCATTAATGTCGGTTCATCGCCGAATAAATGTGCCGACTGAAGAAGTCATTGATTTATTTGCTGCCCAAAAAGCCCGTCGGCTCAATTTAATATTATAAAAATATTGTATACATACCTATGCATAAATAAAATTTTCTACACATGAGATTGATCTAAAATGTTATGATATTCGTCAAAAATGTTTTTCTTCCAGTTAAAAGGAAATGGTCACAACCTAAAATGCCTTGATCTTTATGAAGAAACTTTTTTCGTCGTCGAAAAAAGGACGACACAAACACACATATTTTACACACTCTATATTGGTACAATTTCAACAATAATCAAACCACATTTTAATAAATAAATTAACAAAAAACACAATAATTCCATATTCTCAGTCCATTCCAAGCAACAATCAACACGCGTCTGACGCGCAAAATGAAAATCGTGCGTACCTGATCAATGTTTTTATAAAATTCTTTTCGATTCAAAAAAGTTAAAAAATTAAATGGCCACGAAAATTATTTTATGGTCTTTACGGCCTTGTAATGGTTCTAGACATGTCTATACGTAACCTATAAAAATACTTTTTTCCCTGCAAAAAGTCAAAAAAATTTATGGTCAAGTACATGATTTTCCCGACCATTCAATGGTCTCAATTTCTATCATTTATAATTTAAATTTTAAATGATATAAAAACATGGTTCCCAAATTCCGCAAACATGCACAGAAAAAAAGTGTCTTGTAAATTTAACGATCATTTTAACTTCCACATAGTTCAAAAATGTACTGTAATATAGTTCATTTTTCGTAACCTTAATGAAAATTAACATAGTTAAAGGAAAACTTCTAAAATTTCAGTAAATTGTTTTTAGTTCACTAACTACGAAATGGGAAGGATTTTACCTTAAATAAATTTCCAACACAGTAGTTAATACTTCGTGGATTGTATTATAAATATACATAGGTGATATAAAAATCTTACTATGAAATGTGCACAATTTACTAGGAAACATTTTTGTGTGAAAAAAAATTTTGTAGTAAAAATGAACCACATTACATATTCGTACGATGGCTTCCTACAGCTTGTTCCCCTTTGGAGTTGGAGTATTTTTCCTCATATTGACAATTTTAGATATAGTGGAATAAAAAGTACACCAATAGAAAAATTATTACCATATGTGCTCAAATCGATACAGTACGTTATTGATAGTTAGCCAACCCCCTATGGTACAATATCGATACCGAACGGTACAAGCGGTACACAAAGCATGAAAGTACCATATGGTATTATGAAAATACCAATATGGTATTGAAAATAATACCTATGCGGTATTAATATTTATAACATAAAGGTATTGATGTATAAACAGTGCGGTATTACCAAATAATACCAAAACGGTATTGGGTTTAATACAAACCCCGTATTTATTACGACATTTTTTAAATGTATTTAATATATAAAATACATACATATACCTCATTTTTTCATCTTATAATTTTCTAAAAGTCATTCTCAAGTTATTCTCAAAATTCTTTGTCCCATCGCAGGCACTGCATGCCTCAAGTTGTTTTCTGTGAGATTTGTATGTCTCTTATGCATCTAATGAGAGAAAAAGGCCGAATTAACAAAAATTAATAATGCTAAAACATATTATATTTACCAATACTTCACAAATTTAGTTTTTTGGTCGTCACGTTTTCCAAGAAATATGTAATTTACTCGCTTACTTACTTTATGTGAAGAAAATAAACTACCAAGGCGACCAATTAGTTTTTAGCAACGGTGACATAAACGGTGGGCATGTGATAGTTAATACCATAATAATACCGGATGTAAATGGTTTGATATAATGTGGTATCAAAATTGAAACGTAACGTGAACTAACAGGTTGGCTGATAAGTCCCCGGTCTAACAAAGAAAAACGCATTTTTTGGTCAAAATTCGTTTTTATTATTCAACATAGTTCCCCTCAAGAGCGATACAACGATTATAACGACTTTTGAGGTCTGAGAACAAGAAAAAGTCGCTGGGGGCAGATCTGGAGAATACGGCCCAATTCATGAATTTTTGCCATCGTTATCAATGACTTGTGGCACGGTGCGTTGTCTTGGCGGAACAACACTTTTTTCTTCTTCATATGGGACCGTTTTGCCGCGATTTCGACCTTCAAACGCTCCAATAACGCCATATAATAGTCACTGGTTTTTCCCTTCTCAAGATAATCGATAAAAATTATTCCAAGCGCATCCCAAAAAACAGAGGCCATTACTTTGCCAGCGGACTTTTCTTCTTTCCACGCTTCGGAGACGGTTCACCGGTCGCTGTCCACTCAGCCGACTGTCGATTGGACTCAGGAGTGTAGTGATGGAGCCAAAAACGATCCGAACACCACCAAACTTAGAAAAAGACTCACAAATATGTTTTGATTTTTTATTTTTCACCGTTGAATTACGATACTCCCAGAATTCTTAAATGGCTTTTTATAGATTACTTCGTGGCATTCCAGTGAGTATAGGAATCCTTCCGATTACTTTGCATGCAGAAAGGAGTTAGTATACCAAATTATTAGTGAAGAACCAACTACATTATGCAAAATGATACTTTCAACACCACAGGGTTGTTGTTTTGATTCTAGAAAAAAGTGTGGATGAATATCTGGAATGTTGTTTGTTGTTGGTATCTTTTGTCGTGCTAGTTGTTTTGGCAGGTATGTGTCCTTTTCTATGGCAGGTATGTGTCCTTTTATGGCTTCATTTGGTTATGCGACTTGGAGTTTTATTGCTGCATTCAGTTCTGTTTATGCGTTGATAGTGTTTTGTTGTGGTTTTTATTGAAGACAAAAGAGGCTCGTGAATTGTTTGGTGTTTGTTAATAAAAATACATTTATTTCGAAACGCTTAAGAATCTGAGAAGTGAATGTTGTGATATAGAGAAAACAAAAACACACACTACCGTTAAAGAACAGTTTATTTTTGTTAATCGTTTATTCTATATTTACTAATTATTTTTAAAAACATAA
The DNA here is from genome assembly GCF_050003625.1 of Haematobia irritans. Taxonomy (NCBI): domain Eukaryota; kingdom Metazoa; phylum Arthropoda; class Insecta; order Diptera; family Muscidae; genus Haematobia; species Haematobia irritans. Next base: position 68,763,688 of record NC_134398.1, on the reverse strand, counting down.
ATAATAACCGATTTTTATTAAAAATATACAACATGGTGAGTGGACAATTGAATGATTTAAATATACTCTTCAACCGGATAACTAGTTGGAGCTTAATCCACGTTTTTGATGATCTATTTTATTAGGATGTTACAACAATTTTTAAAAGTTAAATGGTATAGGCAAATGAAATTTATGTCCAATTTAATAATATTTTTAAATATATTCTCTGAAGATTTTCAAAAAATGTCCCATTATTCCATGGATATGGCTTCATTGATCTACTTACTGATATGTTTTTCTATAAATCGTATTTCGTCCGTTTGTAATAAAACCAAAATTTAATCTATTAAAAAATATTCTTTCTGCTTCCGGGTAATTAAGCTGACGTCCTAGGAAAATATTCTTGAAACGGTAAGTTAAAAATCAATACGTACGATGGACTGGATGTTGGACTGAATGTAAGTGTGGTATGTTTTCTATAAACCACAATTTCAAAATATTTTCTTATTTGCAGGTCTACAGGTATTTTTTGAAATATTCTTACTGTTTATAGGTAATTAAGAAAATGTTCTTAAACGATAAGTTAAAAATCAATACGTACATGGAAATCGATATTATTCATATTTTTTTTTTAATTTTTCAATTATAACATACATATATACCTCATACGGATAGAAAACCTGGCCACAGTATTAAAATTATATGAATTAAATAATATAGAAATTAATTAGTTTAGTCTTACTAACTAAAAATAATATTCTACCTACATCCAATGTGTGAATAAAAATATTTCCATTATTGTATATTATTAACAATTGTTTTGTGCAATATAATAATAAGTTTTTGTAATAAAGAACTGGTGCTTATAGAAATTTGAACTTTATTGTACGAAAAATTTCTTGTTTGTATTAAGGCTCATTGATTCCTTAATTTCTCTAATTTGTTGAAAATTATACTGTCAAACAGTTTATTAGAAACCACTTTTATAATATAGGTTTCCCTATAGAACATGTTTGCGACATTTGAGAACCGTGTTTTTTCTGTGCGTGTACTAAATGATATTCCTACTATGCTTTTTTCGTACGCTCACTATATGGATTTTAGGTCTGTTCAATTCCGGGTGTACTGGAACGGACTGTAGCATTAGTTATCGTAATGCTCCCAGAACAGTATAAGAAAAAAATGAGAAAAGGAGAGTCAAGATTTCAGTTTACAGTATAAGTGGTTTATTTATGGATAGCTGTCGTTTTGGAAGTTGACACGCAACCAGCGTTGCCAATTTAGCTATTTTCCCGCTAGATTTGGCTTTCTTGAAGTCGTTTTGCGACAAAAAAACGCATTTAGCTTTTTTCTGGATTTTATTTACCGTTTTAGCTATTTTATTTATTTATTTATTCAGTCTATGGAATACATTCCTTACAGACTAGCAATTCTAAAAATAAATTAAGTCTAAAATAGAATTAAAATTATTTAGGGAAATTGAAAATTCTAAATCAAAGTTATTATTTAAATTGTTAAATTCCTTTAGAGATCTTAAAATTGGCTCCAAGGATGCATATTTAGTTCTATGAGAAGGAATTGTAAAATAATCATGACTTCGCAAACAATGTACTGGTACATTGAAACCAATCAACTCTAAAAGAGACGGACAATCTATAAATCCATTAATTATTTTATAAATTAACAAAACAGAAAACTTTAATCTACGGGATTGAAGAGAATCCAAATGAATTAGTCCACACCTACACGGATGAAAAAGCCTGTTTTTCATATGTTTGGCTATAAACATTATATGTTTGGAACACAAATTTTTAAACACAATATTTTTGAGTGCAAGCATATAATGTTCATAAACTAGCATAACATGTTTGGGACATATATGTTAATATGTTAGAACATATTATGTTTGGGACATAAAATGTTTGTAAATATAATATGCTTGGATGCAAACATATATTAATTTAGAAATAGCCTATAAATATATATGTGTTTAGTAGCTTGGAGCTCTATTTAACAGGGAGCGATATTGAATTAAGTTGGTGGTTGTTGCTTGTTATTACAAAATTAACATTTTATTTTTCCTTGGGCAATTGATCAGCTACTTCTTTGATCCTTACAAACTGTGTGGTCCGCTGTTCGAATCCCCGTCCGGCAAAAGGTAAAATTAAAATAAAAAAATCATACAATTGAATAATTTCTTCTACAATGTTTGTATTACAGAAAAAGGTGCTAAGAACTAAAAAATCTCGTGGAAGTGAGAAAGATGTCGGGGAATATACAATTGGGTAGAAACAAAATTTTGAGCATTCAGGTCGAAAACCTATGTTGTTAGCACCTATATTACCTGTTTATTTTCATAATTCATTATGATTGTAAATATATAAATAAATAAATAAAATTTTGAGCACAATATTGCTTGGGAGAATTTTTTTTAAGCATATAATATTTTTGGGTGCAAAATGCTTCCAAACATATTATATGTTCACATAATAACATATTGTTTTTTGGAAGACAACATTATTGAATTTGGATGCAAAAATACAAAATGTTTGGAACTTAGACTACCCAAACATATATTGTTTAGACCAATATGCTTTCAAACATATTATATATTGGAAGAGATCAAACATATAAATGTTTGGGCAATACCCAAAAATATATATGCTTGAAGCAAAATATGTTTGGGAGTATATGTTACAGAAGCGATTTTTTGTGAGCGTGTAGCTTCATATGAAGGCAATGGATCCGTAAAAGGCACAGACGATAGTGCAAACTTTATGAACTTCTTCTGCAATCTTTCAATTCGATCGCAATGGACAGTGTATATAGGATTCCATACAATCGCGGCATATTCCAGCCTAGATCTCACAAAGCTCATGTACAATATCTTTCTAGTATATGGATCTAAGAATTCTTTAGAATTTCGTTTAACAAATGCCAACATCGCATAAGCCTTCGGCATTATATAATCTACATGTAATTTGAACGATAATTTAACATCAAAAACAACCCCCAATAATATAAATAACAAAGGGCCAAGAATACTACCTTGGGGAACTCCAGAAGTAGCAATATATGGTTCCGATATTGAGGCATCTACACAAACAAAACATAGTCTAAAACTTAAGTAAGACTGAAACCACTGCAGTAAACTCGAATGGAAACCAATTTTGTAAAGCTTTGCGAGCAAAATATTATGCGAAACCTTATCAAAAGCTTTGCAGAAGTCCAAGTATATAATGTCTACGTGGAAGCCCTTTTCTAAACTATTTAAACAGAAATTAGTAAAGACTAATAAATTTGTAACCGTCGAGCGATTCTTTACAAACCCATGTTGAACATCAGAGATATAATGACGTGTCGACGAAACAATTCTTTCGTAAACCAAATGTTCTACGATTTTCAATATATTAGACAATTTGGAAATTGGCCTATAATTACGAACATCCCCCTTCAAACCAGACTTGAAGACAGGCGTAACAGACGCAGTTTTCCAGCTATCTAAAAATAAAGCATTTCCTAAAGATAAATTAAAAATATATTGCAGAGGTCGAGAAATAGATGAAGCACATTTCTTCAAAAATAAAGAAGAAAGGCCATCCATGTCTGAACTCACCGAATCATTAAGATTTAATAAAGCATTCCAAACATCCTCAAGTGAGAACTGGATCAAACCTATATCTAGAACAGTCTGCATATACTTCGTCCATATACATTGAAGAAGGAAAATCACTTTGACCTTTCTTAGATTTAATAAATTGCCAAAACTACCCAGCAAAAAAATTTTTTTAGCTACCCAGCAAAAAAATTTTTTAGCTACCCAGCAAAAAAAATTGGAAGTTCTTCTAAAGGAACAACTTTAAAAGCACATCCAAAAATGCCCTACCAAAGGTGTTCTTTAGTTTATCTACAGAGGAAGTTCTTTTAATGTAATTTTTTATAACTCGACTTTTTCATATTTTTAATGGGCATTTTTAACTTTTTTTGTTTCAAATAAGTTTAAAACTGAGTAAGAATTAAAAAAATGATACAAATCATTAAAATTTTGTCCATTCTAGAAAAATTGCGTATTTTTATAAATTTTTGAAGTCAAACGTTTCAGACAAGCCTTGCATAAAATCTATAAAAAATTAAATAAATTATTTGTTTAGCAAAATATCACAAAATTTTTCAATTTACATCCAAAAAACTGAATTCGGATCACACCTTAAGAAGTGATGCAAATTCAGTGCAACAGCTGGTGAAATGTTGGACATCCGTCCTATGACAAGCCCATGTTAAATTCATCGCTTCTGCGCCAAGTTTGCACCACTTCCGGATCCAAAAAGAACACTTTCACTGCTTTTTTGGCGACGCTTTTTTTGCTGGGTATTTTTATTTTCGATATGTTTCTATTGAAATATGGATAAAACGGCGTTTTTAGCTAAGCCTTGCTGCCATTATGCGGGGCATTTGTGGTAAAGGTTAGGTTAGGTTAAAGTGGCGGCCCGATTAAGATTCAGGCTCACTTAGACTATTCAGTCCATTGTGATACCACATTAACTAAAAGTACCTATTACATATGGGCAGTTCTAGTTTTAACCGCTGAACCTTCTCGATTATTTCCTTCTGTTGAACCAACCAGATTGTTCCAAAAACATTAGCAGACTGCTTAAGTTAACGTTTTCCAGGTCCGCCAGTAATCTAAAGCTATATGCCCCTAAAATTTGCTTACGCCTTACACAAAATGCAGGACACTCACACAAGAGGTGTTTAATTGATTCCTTTTCCTCCGCATCATGACAGCTCACACAATAGTCATACTACTTCGCGCCAATAATTTTTGCAAAATCGCCTATCAGGCAGCGACCCGTTATAGCAGATATCAGGAGTGATATCTGACGTCTCGAGAACACTAGCATATCTAGTGTTCTCGAGACAATGGCCATCATAACAGCCTAACAGGGCATACCCCTGGAATATGTAAGGTAGTCCCTAGCCTCGCCAATTCATCCGCTTCGCAGTTCCCCGGTATGTTCCTATGGCCAGGCACCCATATTAGGTGAATATTGTGCTGCTCAGCCATCTCATTGAGAGATTTGGGGTAATCTATGACCGTTTTCGAGTTAAGGAACACAGAGTCCAAGGATTTTATTGCATATGTGCCTAACGTAGACCCATTTCCCCCTAAGGAAATGGGTCTAACCGTTGGAGTTTTGTGATCCTTGCAGTACATGACTAGTTCTGTCTTTGCAGGATTTATCCCAAGACCACTATCTTTCGCCCATTTCGCAGTCATCCGGAGGGCTCTCTGTATAATATCTCTAACTGTTGTAACGACAGGTTTTCCCTGGTATGCTGGGGTATACTCGCGGGGACAGGGTCCGTCACAGACAATTTATATTCGCTAGACCCGAGTAGATAAAAGATGTGGATTTCGTTTCTTTATATTCTTTATTGAGGAGTTCAGTAGCATTCAGTTACAATTCAATTTGGTTAACTCTAGGTTATAGGTTGGTGGGACGGCGTCGTGGGCGTGATCTGGAGCAGCACTGCGTCCACCGGTGATGCCCTTGGCTAGGCGGTCGTGATCGTTGTGTCAGGGATAGCTGGCTTAGTTGCGGCGAGTGGTCTGGGAAACGATTCGGCTTCTGGCTCGGGGTATAGGTGGTTGGTGGGGCTTCAGTCCATCGTCCGTGTTGGGGCAACAGGTCGTGTCGTCTGAGGGTGGCTGCCTGATATGTCCGCGTAGAGCGTGAAAGAGTACGGCGTACTAGCGACGCGAAGGCAACCCTAAGTTGCCTACTGACGTGGTTCCCCGTAGGGTAATCGATGAGTCGGTGTATGCAATGCAAATGTTATGAAGCCTACCGGAGCGTATCCATGTAGGGTTGCACGGCGGGTCGGTGTATGGAATGAAAAATATTATGATGCCTACCAGAGCGTATCTATGTAGGGTGCACGGCGGGTCGGTGTATGAAATGAAAAATATTATGTTGCCTACCAGAGCGTATTTATGTAGGGTGCACGGCGGGTCGGTGTATGAAATGAAAATATTATGTTGCCTACCAGAGCGTACCTATGTAGGGTGCACGATGAGTCGGTGTTTGAAATGAACAATGTTATGTTGCCTACCAGAGCGTATCTATGTAGGGTGCACGGCGAGTCGGTGTACGATATGGAAAACTTTAGGTTGCCAACCGGAGCATATCCGTGTAGGGTGCACTGCGGGTCGGTGTATGGAATGAAAAATATTATGATGCCTACCAGAGCATATCTATGTAGGGTGCACGACGAGTCGGTGTTTGAAATGAACAATGTTATGTTGCCTACCAGAGCGTATCTATGTAGGGTGCACGGCGGGTCGGTGTCTGACTGAAAATGTACGTTGCCTACCGGAGCGAATCTATGTAGGGTACACGGCGAGTCGGTGTCTAACTGAAAATGTACGTTGCCTACCGGAGCGAATCCATGTAGGGTACACGGCGAGTCGGTGTCTAACTGAAAATGTACGTTGCCTACCGGAGCGAATCCATGTAGGGTGCACGGCGAGTCGCTATCTAACTGAAAATGTACGTTGCCTACCGGAGCGAATCCATGTAGGGTGCACGGCGAGTCGATATAATCCAACGGAAGATGGTCACGGTTGTCACTGTCACGATCGTCACTATCACTGGCACTTATAGTATTCACTCTACTCACCTAGGCTTAAACTTGGCTATGTTCCTTGTTCACTCCTCAGACCCACTTGCCGATGTTTCGCTGTCAAATTATCTCCACTGACTGTCCCCCTTTCAAAGTTTCCCCATCCTTTTATACCAGGCTGCTCACTTGTTTACTTGCATTGTCCCTTGTTGCGTGTTGTTGGGTGTTTTGATGCAAGTGTTGTAAACAACTTCGACTCCCAACATCGTTGTTGGTGTCCTGCAACGGTATGTTGTTTTGATCTTCGTTTGCACTGATAAACAACATTGGGTCGCTGTGATGTTTGTTGCTACGTCGTTTTGCTGTTCACTTGCATTGGCAGTAATAGATCATCTTACTGGGTACATTGTTGCTACAAACAAACGGTATGTTGTTTTGATACATTTCGAATGTTGTAAGCAACTACGTGGGTCGGTACGAGAGTTCAGGAAAAACATACGAGGGCCTTGTAAAAAATTCAAGTTCACTATATATATTTAAAAATTCAATAAAAAAACAATTCAATGTGAATAACAAAAAAACAACAAGAATTCAGGTAATTCGTGTGACCAGAAACGAGGTACGACTTCTGGTCCTCACACTACTTCCCCTCCCCGGGAAACCTTAGGATCTGGGTTGGACAATGACTTGACCATGGCGGTTGGCGATGAGGCGGAAGCGTCTCCCACATACGTAAGCGATCTGTTTGCATCGATGTGCTGCCTTAACGCTCCGGATGTGGTATTGGAGCCCCTGGCGGATCTCGGCCGGCAATTCCTCCTCGCAGATAAATGGCAACTCCACGGCAGCGCTAGGGACCGGGACTATAATCTGGCTGTCTAGACGGGTTGGTGCCTGCTCGACCGGGTGATCGGGCATAAGTCGTGGGTTCTGGCGTGGTTCGGTGGCTTCAGAGTCCGATGACGTATCGCCACCTCCCCAGGGCGATGACGATCGGGCTGGTTCTAGGACACCCAGTTCTTCCACCATCTCGATGTCACTTTCGTCCGTTGATACCTGCGGTGACAGTGCTGGCGGCGTAGACGGCATTTCCGGTGCTTCGGCATCTGTTTCGTCCGAATCCGACAACTCCTCCGTAGCCACGATCTGGGGCGTGGCGAACCGTAGCCTTGGTCGGTTTGGGGCGCGCATTGGCATGCGGACTTGGGTCCGGGCACTAGCACGCGGCAACATCCTCTCCAGCTTTAAACGGCAAGGTCGTACCACGGCAACCGCTGGTACTGGAGCGGTGGGCTTTTCCACCTTCGAACGTCGGCCGTGGGCTTCTTCTTCTTGCCTCTGCTGCCACTGAGCCTTATAGTAGGCCTTGGTCTTCAGAACTGGGGTCTGGCTGTGGTTCTTCTCCATTGTTGAATAATCGACTGAAAGTAAAGAAAGTGCAACATTAGTGTCATCACCACCTACATCGGCTGAGGGGTTATTCGAGGTTCGGTCATCGTCAGCAGTAGAAAAAGGTTTTATTTCACTCAAGTGGGCAGTCCTGATGTCTCCTCTCTCTTGTCCTCGCACTTTGACGATCACTGGGGAGGGAAACGCCACCACCTCATAGGGCCCATCATACTTCGGTGCCAACTTGGCGGCAAAACTATCCACAGCGCGGGAGAGAGGATGTTGACGGACCAGTACCAGTTCGCCACACTGAGGTTTCTAGCGTCGTCGTCTCAAGTTGTAATACCGACGCTGATCTTCTCCAGCTTTGCCCAAGCGTGTTCGCACCATCTCGAAAACATCGCGTAATTCCGCTGCCCTCTCATCGGGGCTCTACTGTGCTGCACCGGTCCCAATGGTGACTTCGTCGTATAGGGCACTTGGCAATCGCGGTTCCAGTCCCTGAACTAAAAATGCTGGGCTATATTCTGTAGATTCCGCTGTACCTGTGTTAATGGCCAAGTTGATTTCAGGAAGTAGCTCGTCCCACTTGTAACGACCCTTCTCTTTCAAATACTATACCTTATGGCAAGAACGCCCCCCCCCATTGCCCCCGCACATAAGGTATAGTATTTGAAAGAGAAGGGTCGTTACATAATAAATTTAATTAAAGATGACTCGCTAAATTTTTTTGGTACCATTTTCACCAAAATGAAGCCATAATTGGTTAAGTCACACTGTGGGCCGATGTCTTAACGCATCGAGCAAGGATGGGAGGGTATAAGAGGAAGGACAAACTACACCATTAGTTCTTCCAAAATGTAGGCATTTCTGTTACCCTTTGAATTTTGTTTTGTTTCATTTTTTTGTTTTAACATGGCAATCCTTTAACAAGAGCTACCTAAAATTTATTAATTTATGTTAACGGGCCGAAATCTATACCTTATGGCAAGAACGCCCCCCCCCCCATTGCCCTGAGCAAGGCCGGCATTATAGGTAGCACCCGCACATAAGATATAGTATTTGAAAGAGAAGGGTCGTTACATAAATAAATAATGGCGCCCAACGTGCGGCAATATCAGCGTGTTATGTTTAAGAACTAGCATCCCGATTCCTTTTGGAATATTTGTATATCGGGAGTGCCAGATATTGCTGATATTATCCTAAAAACTAGATATGAATTGCTATGACTTTAGTATTGTTTGTATTATTATTTTTTTTTTTTTCAATAATATCATTGTCGGATTAACCTTTTGATGAGAAGATTGCGTCGATTTGTTCCCGGTGATATATTGAGAATGTCTGAGAATAGATTGTGTTTATGATTTCTAATCTATGCGTATTCGCGAGATTTTACTTACAAAATCTATTCTTAGTTTATTATTTTTGTTGGTAATTTAAAATGATCCGGATTAGTTTTATATCGCTCGCCTGGTATAAATCTCCATTATTTTAATTACAAACTTACAAATTTTTTTTGTCTAAATTATGTTGCAACAGAAATGCCCATCGACTTAATCAATTTGTGACTTCATGAGTAGTGATAAGAGTGATCAGATAGATAACAGTTCCTTTTATTAATTATCTTTTGCTGAAAAAAAAATTAGTTTTTATGTTTCAATAATCATGCCTTTAACAAGAGCTACCTAAAATTTATTAATTTATGTTAACTGGCCGAAATCTATACCTTATGGCAAGAACACCCCCATTGCCCTGAGCAAGGCCGGCATTATAGGTAGCACCCGCACATAAGGTATAGTATTTGAAAGAGAAGGGTCGTTACATAAATAATAATGGCGCCCAACGTGGGGCGCCATTATTTATTTATGTAACGACCCTTCTCTTTCAAATACTATACCTTATGTGCGGGTGCTACCTATAATGCCGGCCTTGCTCAGGGCAATGGGGGGGGGGGCGTTCTTGCCATAAGGTATAGATTTCGGCCCGTTAACATAAATTAATAAATTTTAGGTAGCTCTTGTTAAAGGATTGCCATGTTAAAACAAAAAAATGAAACAAAACAAAATTCAAAGGGTAACAGAAATGCCTACATTTTGGAAGAACTAATGGTGTAGTTTGTCCTTCCTCTTATACCCTCCCATCCTTGCTCGATGCGTTAAGACATCGGCCCACAGTGTGACTTAACCAATTATGGCTTCATTTTGGTGAAAATGGTACCAAAAAAATTTAGCGAGTCATCTTTAATTAAATTTATTATAAACAAACATACTTCAATGGAATTATACCAGTAAAATTAAGAGGTGGATTGAAAACTTAAATGTTGGAAAAGGAAAGGAAGGAAAATTAAAATTTTATAATGTTGAGACAAGGGTGTTAATAGAATAAATAAATCTTAATGTTTAGACGATATGTCTGACAAAATTAACAAAAAGAATTGTACTACTACTTGTAATATACAGGGATTTAACAAATGTTTAATTTAAGAAAGTTTAATCTTTGGTATACTCACGGTCTTTATGTCATGTTCCTTCGTTGACAAGCGCTTGTAACTTGGAAAGGACACCGTATTTATAATTAAATCTAGATGGATTGTAGTAACCATATGTTGAAAGAAATGGTGGAAATAAATGAAATATGATGATTAAAATATAATTCTAATGATATAGGATAGAGATAATTCAAATGATACTAATGTAATTGCAGCTATAGCACTCCGCCCTTTCTTAATTTCCAAGCAGAAACGATTTTGAATTCTCCGAGCTTGATTACCCTCGCTATTAAAAATAATTAATCAATAGACAATCTTCTTGACCATCTTGGTGGGGTGTTTTTTTTTCTTTTGACAATTTGATGCTACTCGCTTTGACAATTTTGTTTTTCTTTTCCAAAATTTGAGATTTGAAATTCAATTACGAAGGCGTTTATTTCTTGATGCGCATAATTTTAATGGTACAAAATCCTACCGACATCCTATTTAGCATATTTGTCCCCAACTATAATAATTCTTGAATGAGCATGAACGGCGCTCGATGACATAACGATGAAATATTATATATATAATTTTTCTTCATGCGAATTTCCCACAATCCTTTTTGTTAGGATAAATTTATTTTTGACGTCGCTTATTCACGTTCCAGTTGGTAGTCATTAAATTATTTTTTGTTTCTTTTTTTTTCAAATTAATTTTTTTATTTCAGGATCGATTTTTCTAAAAATTCCTTTCTTTTCCTTCAAAATTTTTTTTCTTTCTTTTCCTCTGACAAATATTTCAAACCCATTCGTTTTTTTTTCAAGTCAATTTCAAAAAAACCTAAAGTGTTTTTTTGTTTTTAATATTTGAGCCTGAGCAAGGCCGCATTATAGGTAGCACCCGCACATAAGGTATAGTATTTGAAAGAGAAGGGTCGTTACATAAATAAATAATAATGGCGCCCAACGTGGGGCAATATCAGCGTGTTATGTTTAAGAACTAGCATCCCGATTCCTTTTGGAATATTTGTATATCGGGAGTGCCAGATATTGCTGATATTATCCTAAAAACTAGATATGAATTGCTATGACTTTAGTATTGTTTGTATTATTATTATTTTTTTTTTTCAATAATATCATTGTCGGATTAACCTTTTGATGAGAAGATTGCGTCGATTTGTTCCCGGTGATATATTGAGAATGTCTGAGAATAGATTGTGTTTATGATTTCTAATCTATGCGTATTCGCGAGATTTTACTTACAAAATCTATTCTTAGTTTATTATTTTTGTTGGTAATTTTAAATGATCCGGATTAGTTTTATATCGCTCGCCTGGTATAAATCTCCATTATTTTAATTACAAACTTATAAATTTTTTTTTGTCTAAATTATGTTGCAACAGAAATGCCCATCGACTTAATCAATTTGTGACTTCATGAGTAGTGATAAGAGTGATCAGATAGATAACAGTTCCTTTTATTAATTATCTTTTGCTGAAAAAAAATTAGTTTTTATGTTTCAATAATCATGCCTTTAACAAGAGCTACCTAAAATTTATTAATTTATGTTAACTGGCCGAAATCTATACCTTATGGCAAGAACACCCCCATTGCCCTGAGCAAGGCCGGCATTATAGGTAGCACCCGCACATAAGGTATAGTATTTGAAAGAGAAGGGTCGTTACACACTTTCCGTGCTGATTCTTACACACCTGGGCTATCATTGTCTTGACGGTGCGGTTCGCTCGCTCTGTAGGATTCTCCTGTGGGCTATATGGTGCGGTAAACTGGCGCTGCACCCCGATCTGCTGGAGGTATTTTGTCGGGACACGGTTTGTAAACTGACTTCCATTATCGGTGATCAGTATCTTCGGTACCCCAAACCTGGCTAGAATGCGTTCCCGAAATGCCTTCACCACCCCTTCGGCAGTGGCCTTACGCTGAGGAATCAATTCGACCCATTTCGTAAATCTGTCTATGAAGACCAGCAGCACTGTGTTCCCATGCTTCGTCCTCGGAAGGGGCCCCACAAAATCGGCGCAGACTGTAGACCACGGCTCCTCTGGAATGGAGATTAACATTTCACCGGCTGGGGCACCCTGGACCGGTTTATATCTCTGGCAGGAGACGCAACTCCTCACAAATTTCACAATGTCTCTCGTCATTCCGGGCCAAAAGTATCGACTGCAGATTCGATTGATGGTTTTCCTTACCCCAAGATGTCCAGCCGCTGGCTGACTATGATTCTCGGCCAGTACCCGAGACCGCAGGTGGGTCGGCACGCACAACTTCCAAGGTGTGCTATCGATGTCGGCTGGATGACGTGGAATGTGTCGGTACAGCTGCTCTCCCACAACTGAGTAGTCGGGGAACTTCTCGGGACTTGCAACAATTTCACGTATCCGGCCAGTAAGCCATGGACAAGGCTTCGGTGTCTCGGCGACTGCTCGCTGAAGTGTTTCCCTTGGTTGACGGGATAATGTCGGCTACAACATTAAGAGCCCCTTTCCGATACTTGATGGTGTAGGAGTACTGCTGCAGTTCAAGGGCCCATCGCGCCAGGCGCCCGGTAGGATTGTCGATGGAATTCAACCACTTGAGTGCGAGATGGTCGGTGAGTACCTGGAACTGATAACCCTCCAGATACGGTCGCATTTTCCGTATTCCCCAGATAATAGCCAGACATTCCTTCACCGTGGCCGAGTAGTTCCTCTCCGCGCCATTCAACGTCCGACTAGCATAGGCAATCACACGTTCCCCGTCTTCAAATTCTTGGGTCAACACCGCTCCTAGCCCCTGTTCGCTGGCATCCGTCTGCAACATAAAGGTTCGCCCAAAATCGGGGCATGCTAGTACCGGGGCTTGGGACAGTTTTGCCTTCAAAATCTCGAATACCGTCTGCTGTTCCTCGGTCCATTTCCAGTGTTTGCCTTTCTTTAGCATGGAGGGAGTGGCTGGGCCAGGGCCGCGAAATCCGGAACAAATCGTCTGTACCAAGAGGCTACACCCAGGAAACGGCGCAACTCTCTCACACTGCTCGGTGCAGTCATCTCTTGTATCGCTGCCACCTTATCTGAGTCAGTGTGAATCCCTTGACCGCTGACGACGTGGCCGAGGTACTTGGTTTCACGCTTGAAAAAGTCACACTTCTCGGGATTGATCCTTAACTTGGCGTCTCGTAACCTGCGAAAGACTTCGCGTAAGTTGTCGAGGTGGTCGTTCAACGTCTTACCGATAAAAATGATGTCATCCAAGTAGGCAAAGGCTTCTAGCTCCGGCCCGATGACGCTGTCGAGAGCACGCTGAAAGGTCGCCGGGGCGGAGTGTAAGCCGAAGGGCATGACTCGCCACTGAAACAGACTTCTTCCGGCGACGTTGAAGGCGGTGTATTTCTTGCTGCCGTTGTCCAACGGGATCTGCCAGTACTCGTCCTTGAGATCTAGGCAACTAACATATCTCGCCTCCCTCAGGCGGTCCAAAATCGAGTTGATGCGAGGCAATGGGTACGCGTCAGGGTCTGACTTACTATTCAGGTGCCGGAAGTCCATGCAGAGACGCCACTGACCGTTCTTCTTCTTTGCCAAAGTAATAGGGGAACTGAATGCGCTGTGGGATGGTTCGATGAGGCCATTGGCTAGAAGCTCGTTGATTTTCTCATCAATGACCGCCTGCATGGCGGGATTTCGGGTCGCGTATATAAGCTTGAATGGGCGATCGTCGGTCATGACAATGCGATGTGTAGCAGCCGTGGATGGCCCGTGTATGTCTCGAAACTTCTGGAGCTCTTCGTTCAAGAATTGTTGGATCTGTCGTTGCTCCTCGGGAGAATGCTCACTTATTGTCCGAGGCCACGCGGGTTCGACTGGGTTTTGAACGTCGGTCGTCGTACGCAGACACCGCGCATTCAGGTGACCACAAGGGCACGGTGGCTCTGTCATTGACGAATTGGCCTCCTCGATAGCGCCGTTGGTGAACACACAGGACAATCCAGCCATGGTCAATCTTACTCCGATATTTCGTAGGAAGTCCAAGCCAAGAATGACTTCCTCTGATGCGTCCGGCATTTCTAAAAATCGTGTGCGAATGCGCTGGCTCCCGAGTTCGACTTCTGCTTCGACTGCATTATGGACTTGTAGTTGCGACCGATCGGCCAGGGTCACATTAGCCATGCAGGGTGTCATACTGCCAGCTTGTCCCAAGGTTCGTGCATAGGCAGCGCTTATGAAGCTTCCAGTGGCGCCTGTATCCACCCTTGCAGCAACACTTCGATTTCCGATCCCAATGATTGCCGCCAAGCGCCTGGGTTCAATGCGAAGTGCGGTAACTAATTGGCGGGACTGCTGCTGGCGGATGGACCCGTCTATCCCTGACTGCGACGGGTCCGCGGGTCGTTTCCCGAATTCCTACGGCAGCAGTGAATTGTTCTGACCCCACGTCGCCCACATCGCCAACAGAATAGAATTTGCTGATTCCGGCACTGATTTGCGTAGTGTCCCTCCTGCCCGCAGTTGCGACACGCGGACCGTGGATTAATCGGTAGGGCATTCCCACTGCTAACTTCTTCAGGCTCTATGCGTCTGTGCTGCTCTCTTACGTGTGGCTGTAACAGTGGGAGACTCTCCAAGTCGTCGGCCATAGCGAGTAACTCCTGCAAGTTACTGAAATCTCGCCTGCGAATGTACCATAGGTATTCCGGTAGCGCGTTCTGGAAGATTCTATCTACCTTCTTCTGTTCCGAGTAGTCAGTGTGCCTCATCAACTCTTGCATGCTGAGAGCGTAATTGCGAAACGATTCTCTTTGTCGTTGCCGGCGCTTTCGAATATCGTCGTCAAGCTGCTCGTAGAATCTGGTCGGCAGGAAGAATTGACGGAAATCGTTCTTGAACTCCGTCCATGTGCGGCCGCTGCGGTTGTTGTTGCGGTACCAGACCAGGGCCTTGCCCTGCAGCACTTCGGGCATCATCCGTGGCAACACGTCTGGGCTGATGTCATACATGTCCGCCAACTCCTCTAGCCTTTCGAGGAACTCCAACGGTTCCTTCTCCCCATTGAAGCGAAGATTCCACTTACGTACTTGGTCGGCGACGGCTCGTAGGTCCATTGCGGCAGCGGGTCTGGCATCGGCTTCCCGTGTGCGAGGCACGTCTCTGTGATAGTCTGAAGGGTTGTTGTCTGCCGTCATGGGTCCTATAGCGGGATGGCTCATATGTCCGCCTGTGTCTGTGTTGGCGGCTACGGGGGTCTTCATTGCCGCTGCACCACTTTTACCCTCTTTCTTCGAGGAAGCAGAGTCGTGAATCTACTGGAGTTCCAACAGTCGCTGTGTTTCGCTTGGGCTATGCTCAGCCCCGATGAACTGACCGAAACGCTTCCTCAGTTCCTCGACAGTACCTCCACTGTCAAGTCGGAACTCGTTCAGGTAGTTCCCGAGCTCTTCTTTCCGCAGACTGTAAGCCCATCCGGCGCGTAACGTATTCGTCATTTTCTTGTTGTTGCGCTCTGCTCCTTCTAACTCTGCCCAATTATCTACTCAGGTCCCTGCTCGGGCGCCACTGTAACGAAAGGTTTTCCCTGGTATGCTGGGGTATACTCGCGGGGACAGGGTTCGTCACAGACAATTTATATTCGCTAGACCCGAGTAGATAAACGATGATTTCTTTATATTCTTTATTTCGTTTCTTTATATTCTTTATTGAGGAGTTCAGTAGCATTCAGTTACAATCCAATTTGGTTAACTCTAGGTTATAGGTTGGCGGGGCGGCGTCGTGTGCGTGATCTGGAGCAGCACTGCGTCCACCGGTGATGCCCTTGGCTAGGCGGTCGTGATCGTTGTGTCAGGGATAGCTGGCTTAGTTGCGGCGAGTGGTCTGGGAAACGATTCGGCTTCTGGCTCGGGGTATAGGTGGTTGGTGGGGCTTCAGTCCGTCGTCCGTGTTGGGGCAACAGGTCGTGTCGTCTGAGGGTGGCTGCCTGATATGTCCGCGTAGAGCGTGAAAGAGTACGGCGTACTAGCGACGCGAAGGTAACCCTAAGTTGCCTACTGACGTGGTTCCCCTTAGGGTAATCGATGAGTCGGTGTATGCAATGCAAATGTTATGAAGCCTACCGGAGCGTATCCATGTAGGGTGCACGGCGGGTCGGTGTATGGCATGAAAAATATTATGATGCCTACCAGAGCGTATCTATGTAGGGTGCACGGCGGGTCGGTGTATGAAATGAAAAATATTATGTTGCCTACCAGAGCGTATCCATGTAGGGTGCACGGCGGGTCGGTGTATGAAATGAAAATATTATGTTGCCTACCAGAGCGTACCTATGTAGGGTGCACGATTTGTCGGTGTTTGAAATGAACAATGTTATGTTGCCTACCAGAGCGTATCTATGTAGGGTGCACGGCGAGTCGGTGTACGATATGGAAAACTTTAGGTTGCCTACCGGAGCGTATCCGTGTAGGGTGCACGGCGGGTCGGTGTATGGAATGAAAAATACTATGATGCCTACCAGAGCGTATCTATGTAGGGTGCACGGCGGGTCGGTGTTTGAAATGAACAATGTTATGTTGCCTACCAGAGCGTATCTATGTAGGGTGCACGGCGGGTCGGTGTCTGACTGAAAATGTACCTTGCCTACCGGAGCGAATCCATGTAGGGTACACGGCGAGTCGGTGTCTAACTGAAAATGTACGTTGCCTACCGGAGCGAATCCATGTAGGGTGCACGGCGAGTCGCTATCTAACTGAAAATGTACGTTGCCTACCGGAGCGAATCCATGTGGGGTGCACGGCGAGTCGGTGTCTAACTGAAAATGTACGTTGCCTACCGGAGCGAATCCATGTAGGGTGCACGGCGAGTCGATATAATCCAACGGAAGATGGTCACGGTTGTCACTGTCACGATCGTCACTATCACTGGCACTTATAGTATTCACTCTACTCACCTAGGCTTAAACTTGGCTATGTTCCTTGTTCACTCCTCAGACCCACTTGCCGAAGTTTCGCTGTCAAATTATCTCCACTGACTGTCCCCCTTTCATATTTTCCCCATCCTTTTATACCAGGCTGCTCACTTGTTTACTTGCATTGTCCCTTGTTGCGTGTTGTTGGGTGTTTTGATGCAAGTGTTGTAAACAACTTCGACTCCCAACATCGTGGTTGGTGTCCTGCAACGGTATGTTGTTTTGATCTTCGGAAACGACATTGGGTCGCTGTGATTTTTGTTGCTACGTCGTTTTGCTGTTCACTTGCATTGGCAGTAATAGATCAGCTTACTGGGTACATTGTTGCTACAAACAAACGGTATGTTGTTTTGATACATTTCGAATGTTGTAAGCAACTACGTTGGTCGGTACGAGAGTTCAGGAAAAATATACGAGGGCCTTGTAAAAAATTCAAGTTCACTGTATATATTTAAAAATTCAATAAAAAAACAATTCAATGTGAATAACAAAAAACAACAAGAATTCAGGTAATTCGTGTGACCAGAAACGAGGCACAACTTCTGGTCCTCACACTACTTCCCCTCCCCGGGAAACCTTAGGATCTGGGTTGGACAATGACTTGGCCATGGCGGTTGGCGATGAGGCGGAAGCGTCTTCCACATACGTAAGCGATCTACTTACGTCGATCGTTTCCACGACGTGCTGCCTTAACGCTCCGGATGTGGTATTGGAGCCCCTGGCGGATCTCGGCCGGCAATTCCTCCTCGCAGATAAATGGCAACTCCACGGCAGCGCTAGGGACCGGGACTCGACCGGGCGATCGGGCATAAGTCGTGGGTTCTGGCGTGGTTCGGTGGCTTCAGAGTCCGATGACGTATCGCCACCTCCCCAGGGCGATGACGATCGGGCTGGTTCTAGGACACCCAGTTCTTCCACCATCTCGATGTCACTTTCGTCCGTTGATACCTGCGGTGACGGTGCTGGCGGCGTAGACGGCATTTCCGGTGCTTCGGCATCTGTTTCGTCCGAATCCGACAACTCCTCCGTAGCCACGATCTGGGGCGTGGCGAACCGTAGCCTTGGTCGGTTTGGGGCGCGCATTGGCATGCGGACTTGGGTCCGGGCACTAGCACGCGGCAACATCCTCTCCAGCTTTACACGGCAAGGTCGTACCACGGCAACCGCTGGTACTGGAGCGGTGGGCTTTTCCACCTTCGAACGTCGGCCGTGGGCTTCTTCTTCTTGCCTCTGCTGCCACTGAGCCTTATAGTAGGCCTTGGTCTTCAGAACTGGGGTCTGGCTGTGGTTCTTCTCCATTGTTGAATAATCGACTGAAAGTAAAGAAAGTGCAACATTAGTGTCATCACCACCTACATTGGCTGAGGGGTTATTCGAGGTTCGGTCATCGTCAGCAGTAGAAAAAGGTTTTATTTCACTCAAGTGGGCAGTCCTGATGTCTCCTCTCTCTTGTCCTCGCACTTTGACGATCACTGGGGAGGGAAACGCCACCACCTCATAGGGCCCATCATACTTCGGTGCCAACTTGGCGGCAAAACTATCCACAGCGCGGGAGAGAGGATGTTGACGGACCAGTACCAGTTCGCCACACTGAGGTTTCTAGCGTCGTCGTCTCAAGTTGTAATACCGACGCTGATCTTCTCCAGCTTTGCCCAAGCGTGTTCGCACCATCTCGAAAACATCGCGTAATTCCGCTGCCCTCTCATCGGGGCTCTGCTGTGCTGCACCGGTCCCAATGGTGACTTCGTCGTATAGGGCACTTGGCAATCGCGGTTCCAGTCCCTGAACTAAAAATGCTGGGCTATGTTCTGTAGATTCCGCTGTACCTGTGTTAATGGCCAAGTTGATTTCAGGAAGTAGCTCGTCCCACTTTCCGTGCTGATTCTTACACACCTGGGCTATCATTGTCTTGACGGTGCGGTTCGCTCGCTCTGTAGGATTCTCCTGTGGGCTATATGGTGCGGTAAACTGGCGCTGCACCCCGATCGGTACCCCAAACCTGGCTAGAATGCGTTCCCGAAATGCCTTCACCACCCCTTCGGCAGTGGCCTTACGCTGAGGAATCAATTCGACCCATTTCGTAAATCTGTCTATGAAGACCAGCAGCACTGTGTTCCCATGCTTCGTCCTCGGAAGGGGCCCCACAAAATCGGCGCAGACTGTAGACCACGGCTCCTCTGGAATGGAGATTAACATTTCACCGGCTGGGGCACCCTGGACCGGTTTATATCTCTGGCAGGAGACGCAACTCCTCACAAATTTCACAATGTCTTTCGTCATTCCGGGCCAAAAGTATCGACTGCAGATTCGATTGATGGTTTTCCTTACCCCAAGATGCCCAGCCGCTGGCTGACTATGATTCTCGGCCAGTACCCGAGACCGCAGGTGGGTCGGCACGCACAACTTCCAAGGTGTGCTATCGATGTCGGCTGGATGACGTGGAATGTGTCGGTACAGCTGCTCACCCACAACTGAGTAGTCGGGGAACTTCTCGGGACTTGCAACAATTTCACGTATCCGGCCAGTAAGCCATGGACAAGGCTTCGGTGTCTCGGCGACTGCTCGCTGAAGTGTTTCCCTTGGTTGACGGGATAATGTCGGCTACAACATTAAGAGCCCCTTTCCGATACTTGATGGTGTAGGAGTACTGCTGCAGTTCAAGGGCCCATCGCGCCAGGCGCCCGGTAGGATTGTCGATGGAATTTAACCACTTGAGTGCGAGATGGTCGGTGAGTACCTGGAACTGATAACCCTCCAGATACGGTCGCATTTTCCGTATTCCCCAGATAATAGCCAGACATTCCTTCTCCGTGGCCGAGTAGTTCCTCTCCGCGCCATTCAACGTCCGACTAGCATAGGCAATCACACGTTCCCCGTCTTCAAATTCTTGGGTCAACACCGCTCCTAGCCCCTGTTCGCTCGCATCCGTCTGCAACATAAAGGTTCGCCCAAAATCGGGGCATGCTAGTACCGGGGCTTGGGACAGTTTTGCCTTCAAAATCTCGAATACCGTCTGCTGTTCCTCGGTCCATTTCCAGTGTTTGCCTTTCTTTAGCATGGAGGGAGTGGCTGGGCCAGGGCCGCGAAATCCGGAACAAATCGTCTGTACCAAGAGGCTACACCCAGGAAACGGCGCAACTCTCTCACACTGCTCGGTGCAGTCATCTCTTGTATCGCTGCCACCTTATCTGGGTCAGTGTGAGTCCCTTGACCGCTGACGACGTGGCCGAGGTACTTGGTTTCACGCTTGAAAAAGTCACACTTCTCGGGATTGATCCTTAACATGGCGTCTCGTAACCTGCAAAAGACTTCGCGTAAGTTGTCGAGGTGGTCGTTCAACGTCTTACCGATAAAAATGATGTCATCCAAGTAGGCAAAGGCTTCTAGCTCCGGCCCGATGACGCTGTCGAGAGCACGCTGAAAGGTCGCCGGGGCGGAGTGTAAGCCGAAGGGCATGACTCGCCACTGAAACAGACCTCTTCCGGCGACGGTGAAGGCGGTGTATTTCTTGCTGTCGTTGTCCAACGGGATCTGTCAGTATCCGTCCTTGAGATCAAGGCAACTAACATATTTCGCCTCCCTCAGGCGGTCCAAAATGGAGTTGATGCGAGGCAATGGGTACGCGTCAGGGTCTGACTTACTATTCAGGTGCCGGAAGTCCATGCAGAGACGCCACTGACCATTCTTATTCTTTGCCAAGGTAATAGCGGAACTGAATGCGCTGTGGGATGGTTCGATGAGGCCATTGGCTAGAAGCTCGTTGATTTTCTCATCAATGACCGCCTGCATGGCGGGATTTCGGGTCGCGTATATAAGCTTGAATGGGCGATCGTCGGTCATGACAATGCGATGTGTAGCAGCCGTGGATGGCCCGTGTATGACTCGAAACTTCTGGAGCTCTTCGTTCAAGAATTGTTGGATCTGTCGTTGCTCCTCGGGGGAATGCTCACTTATTGTCCGAGGCCACGCGGGTTCGACTGGGTTTTGAACGTCGGTCGTCGTACGCAGACACCGCGCATTCAGGCGACCACAAGGGCACGGTGGCTCTGTCATTGACGAATTGGCCTCCTCGATAGCGCCGTTGGTGAACACACAGGACAATCCAGCCATGGTCAATCTTACTCCGATATTTCGTAGGAAGTCCAAGCCAAGAATGACTTCCTCTGATGCGTCCGGCATTACTAAAAATCGTGTGCGAATGCGCTGGCTCCCGAGTTCGACTTCTGCTTCAACTGCGTTATGGACTTGTAGTTGCGACCGATCGGCCAGGGTCACATTAGCCATGCAAGGTGTCATACTGCCAGCTTGTCCCAAGGTTCGTGCATAGGCAGCGCTTATGAAGCTTCCAGTGGCGCCTGTATCCACCCTTGCAGCAACACTTCGATTTCCGATCCCAATGATTGCCGCCAAGCGCCTGGGTTCAATGCGAAGTGCGGTAACTAATTGGCGGGACTGCTGCTGGCGGACGGACCCGTCTGTCCCTGACTGCGACGGGTCCGCGGGTCGTTTCCCGAATTCCTACGGCAGCAGTGAATTGTTCTGACCCCACGTCGCCCACATCGCCAACAGAATAGAATTTGCTGATTCCGGCACTGATTTGCGTAGTGTCCCTCCTGCCCGCAGTTGCGACACGCGGACCGTGGATTAATCGGTAGGGCATTCCCACTGCTAACTTCTTCAGGCTCTATGCGTCTGTGCTGCTCTCTTGCGTGTGGCTGTAACGGTGGGAGACTCTCCAAGTCGTCGGCCATAGCGAGTAACTCCTGCAAGTTACTGAAATCTCGCCTGCGAATGTACCATAGGTATTCCGGTAGCGCGTTCTGGAAGATTCTATCTACCTTCTTCTGTTCCGAGTAGTCAGTGTGCCTCATCAACTCTTGCATGCTGAGAGCGTAATTGCGAAACGATTCTCTTTGCCGTTGCCGGCGCTTTCGAATATCGTCGTCAAGCTGCTCGTAGAATCTGGTCGGCAGGAAGAATTGACGGAAATCGTTCTTGAACTCCGTCCATGTGCGGCCGCTGCGGTTGTTGTTGCGGTACCAGACCAGGGCCTTGCCCTGCAGCACTTCGGGCATCATCCGTGGCAACACGTCTGGGCTGATGTCATACATGTCCGCCAACTCCTCTAGCCTTTCGAGGAACTCCAACGGTTCCTTCTCCCCATTGAAGCGAAGATTCCACTTACGTACTTGGTCGGCGACGGCTCGTAGGTCCATTGCGGCAGCGGGTCTGGCATCGGCTTCCCGTGTGCGAGGCACGTCTCTGTGATAGTCTGAAGGGTTGTTGTCTGCCGTCATGGGTCCTATAGCGGGATGGCTCATATGTCCGCCTGTGTCTGTGTTGGCGGCTACGGGGGTCTTCATTGCCGCTGCACCACTTTTACCCTCTTTCTTCGAGGAAGCAGAGTCGTGAATCTACTGGAGTTCCAACAGTCGCTGTGTTTCGCTTGGGCTATGCTCAGCCCCGATGAACTGACCGAAACGCTTCCTCAGTTCCTCGACAGTACCTCCACTGTCAAGTCGTAACTCGTTCAGGTAGTTCCCGAGCTCTTCTTTCCGCAGACTGTAAGCCCATCCGGCGCGTAACGTATTCGTCATTTTCTTGTTGTTGCGCTCTGCTCCTTCTAACTCTGCCCAATTATCTACTCAGGTCCCTGCTCGGGCGCCACTGTAACGAAAGGTTTTCCCTGGTATGCTGGGGTATACTCGCGGGGACAGGGTTCGTCACAGACAATTTATATTCGCTAGACCCGACGAAGTTTCGCTGTCAAATTATCTCCACTGACTGTCCCCCTTTCATATTTTCCCCATCCTTTTATACCAGGCTGCTCACTTGTTTACTTGCATTGTCCCTTGTTGCGTGTTGTTGGGTGTTTTGTTGCAAGTGTTGTAAACAACTTCGACTCCCAACATCGTTGTTGGTGTCCTGCAACGGTATGTTGTTTTGATCTTCGTTTGCACTGATAAACAACATTGGGTCGCTGTGATGTTTGTTGCTACGTCGTTTTGCTGTTCACTTGCATTGGAAGTAATAAATCAGCTTACTGGGTACATTGTTGCTACAAACAAACGGTATGTTGTTTTGATACATTTCGAATGTTGTAAGCAACTACGTGGGTTGGTACGAGAGTTCAGGAAAAACATACGAGGGACTTGTAAAAAATTCAAGTTCACTATATATATTTAAAAATTCAATAAAAAAACAATTCAATGTGAATAACAAAAAACAACAAGAATTCAGGTAATTCGTGTGACCAGAAACGAGGCACGACTTCTGGTCCTCACACTGTTGATAGGAATTTTCCACTGACTGCTAGCGCCACGTCATATGCGTATGCCACCACTTGTATCCTTTCTTTTTCTAGGGAAAGCAGAAGGTCGTTTATGGCAACATTCCAAAGAAGAGGTGATAGAACTCCTCCTTGAGGAGTGCCTCTGTTCACATACCTTTGTACGTTTGCTTGTCCTAGTGTGGCTGAAATGCGTCTCTTCCTTAGAAGTTCGTCTAACAGCCTAAGTTTACCTAGATCAACATTCAGAGTTGTCAGTCCATTTAATATCGAGCTCGGATGGACGTTATTGAACGCACCTTCGATGTCTAGAAACGCCACGATTGTGTATTCTTTGACAGATAGTGAGCTTTCAATAAAGCTACTAGTTCATGTAATGCGGTCTCAGTAGACGTGCCCTTCGAGTATGCATGTTGTCGTTTCGAGAGCAAACTTGAATCGACGCTAGTTCTAAGATAAATATCTATCATCCTCTCCAGAGTCTTAAGTAGGAATGATGATAAGCTGATTGGTCGGAAATCCTTAGCATTAGAGTGAGAGGCTTTTCCCGCTTTAGGTATGACTTTTGATTCCCTCCACTTTCCTGGAATATATGCTAAGTTGATACAATCTATATATATCGCCGACAACCAGGGGATAATTCTGTTAGCCACCGCTTGTAACTCCGCCGGAGTAATTCCATTAGGTCCGGGGGATTTGAATGATCCAAAGCTATTTAACGCCCATTTAATTCTAGATTCCGATACAATTTCCTCGATAGGAAACGACCGCTGAGCCACTGTGGCACCGCCAGTACATGGTTCAACCGTCTGATTTCCGGGAAAATGTGTGTCCAATAGTACCTCCAGCGTCTCCTCACTGGACGTTGTCCAATTGCCCTCCGGTATTTTAATGAAACCTGGAGCGGAGTTAGTGGATGCTAGTACCTTACGTAGTTTGGAAGCCTCGGACGTATTTTCAATGCTGCTGCAGTAATCATTCCAAGAGTTATGCTGAGCCTTTTTCAGTTCTCGCTTGTATTCTCTCAGAGTCTTCTTGTAAGCATCCCAATGCTCAGGAGCTCTGGTGGACTTTGCTTTGTTAAAGAGCTTCCTGCAAGATTTCCTCATATTACTTAACTGCGTAGACCACCATGGTGGTCGGTTTTTCCCCCTGGCTCTAGGGCATGTAGCTTTCAGTGAGGTGTTGAAGGCCTTAGTAATCCGCTCCACTGCGTGTTCGATATCTTGCAAAGTGCTCATATTTGTCTCTGGTATTTCCGGTATCCTCATATTGAACGACTCCCTATACCTATTCCAGCAGCTTTCCTAACATTTGGCGGAAATATGGTCCTTAAGTACGAACAGCATTTGCATCGCAACCCATTATGAGTTTTGTCTTTGTTTTCAATGACTCCTCAACTAAGGTGTTAACGGCCCATGGAGGCATCTCCCTATTATGTCCCATGTAGACCGAAGATACCCAATATTTGCAGTTGGCTAATTCTAAACTGGCAACGACAGTGTCAGTATTGCACATTCATGGAAGCAGAAACAAGTTGAGCTCGTTTTTAGCAATTATACAGGATCGATTTACATCATTACCAGTATACTGTAATAGTTTGAACCACGGAGTACTTCATTCACACATCACATCAGCCGTTTCAATCTAGAATGTCCTCTTCAGAGATCTCGGCGACTCTCGCAATAACCATAGATTCAACTTTGGTGAGTTTTGAGACTGTAGAAACCTCCTCTCGCATACGGTGTCTATCCATGTCTGCATCTTTGGCATCTCCCTCGACTTCGTAAGAGGATCCGATTATTTCTGATTCAGACAGAGGCTTGTCCATTTCCGAATCCTTTAGCTGATCGTTTTTATATACCTTCGTTTGGATATAATGAAAGCCATAACATACACGGCCCTGGGACTTTTCTAGATGTAGCTAAGAGTGAGTGTTCAATATAAACACTGCATGCCGTCTTGTTCCATCCACTTCATCCAAAAGATCTGGATTGCATTGCTCCAGTCTTTCTTCTCGTCTTTCTTCTCGACTAACTGTAGAGCAGCTCCTTCCCAAACTGCACCAATTAGTATTGTTACGAATGTCATATTTCTAGATTTAAGTCTATTTATTTAAATTTCAAATTGTAACGATAAAATTACGTCATAACTTGTTAGAGTCATTTCTAACCGTGGTGCAATGGTTAGCATGCCCGCCTTGCATACACAAGGTCGTGGGTTCGATTCCTGCTTCGACCAAACACCAAAAAAAAGTTTTTCAGCGGTGGATTATCCCACCTCAGTAATGCTGGTGACATTTCTGAGGGTTTCAAAGCTTCTCTAAGTGGTTTCACTGCAATGTGGAACGCCGTTCGGACTCGGCTATAAAAAGGAGGTCCCTTGTCATTGAGCTTAACATGGAATCGGGCAGCACTCAGTGATAAGAGAGAAGTTCACCAATGTGGTATCACAATGGACTGAATAGTCTAAGTGAGCCTGATACATCGGGCTGCCACCTAACCTAACCTAACCTAACCTAGTACTTTCCTAAACATCTTTTGTGTTCTTAGTTTTCCCATCGTTCATTGTAAAAGTAACGCCTTTTGTTTTACTTATTGTTATAGTTGTAGTAATATGATTATTATGCCTGCGCGACATATACCAGATAGTAGAATGCGCTAGATTATTAGCCAAGGCAATGAGCATAAGCCTAAAAGTATGTGTGCCATATCACCTGTACAATAACGCCCTATAGAACGTCCTAGATAGCTAAGACAATGAACACAAGCCGATAAATATGTGCGTACCAGATAGTAGAGGTGTGCACGTGAGTAATAGTTTACTCACGCTCACACACACTCACGACTGAAAAATCATACTCACGCACACTCACACACGATATATTTTGGTAGGACTCACGCTCACGCACACTCACGAAATGAAAATTTTTACTCACGCACACTCACGCACGAAAACGTCGTGACTCAAGCAAAATACCGTGACTCACGAAAAGTATCGTGACTCATGAATAATTTTGTCTGAAAACATGAGCATTATTAAAATCGAGAGTTTTATTAAACTCTTAACATCCCAGGTGTCACTAAAATTATAAGTGAATTCAACTCGTAAGCATTTTATGTTCGTAAGAGGGATTATTTTCGTGAGCGTGTTTTTCTGAAATTCGTTACTCACGTACACTCACGAGGATATTATTTTTGTGACTCACGCTCACGCACAACATTTTGGTTTGTTAATCACGCACACTCACGCTGTTGTCATTAGCGTGACTCACGCACGAATCACGAAAATTTTCGTGAGTCACGACAATTTCGAGTCACGTGCACCCTAGATAGGGTCACGAAAAAAAGTTGATGCGGTCACCCCCCAGGTTTGTAGCATATTCGAAGACAATTTCAGAACACCAAAACTTTTTTTCGTGCACCCTACGACCCCCCGAAATACAATTTATTGTGCTGTGTCGTCATTTGAAGTCCGGTCGAAAAGAAATGCATATTGTTGTTCGTGGTTGATCAGGGGCTATATTTCGTGCATTGGTCATTTTTGACTCCGACGTCAAATTTGATTTTTAATTTTTTTATTTCACTTCATATAGCCCTATGATGCCCATTTCTGATAACAATTATAAAGATCTTAACAAAATATGAAACTTTTGCTTTTGAAGTATTTACTTATATTCATAAACAAAAAAGTTACAGAGATTTTAAAAAGTCAATAGGTCACCCTACACACCACCAAATAGTTTTTGCTGTGTTGTCATGATGTCCGATCGAAACCACATGCACATCGTTATTCACATCTACGAAATTAATGTATAAGGCATTTAGAACACAAAACCTGTTTATCTGTAAATTTCTAACGGTACCTCGTTGTTTACACTACGGCATTTTCTGCAAAGTGCATGTGTTTTTGCTAGAACAATTTAAGAGCCTACTGTTTTAAAATTCTAACAATCACTTTCGCTTTCGGGGGGTTGTAGGGTGCAGAACAAAAGTTTTGGTGTTCTGAAATTGTCTACGAATATGCTACAAAACTGGGGGGTGACCGCATCAACTTTTTTTTCCTTTAGGCCGTGACCCTATCTAGTGCACACCTCTACCAGATAGTAGTAGATTAGAAGGTTGTAGGCCAAATAGCGGGAACATTCGAAATCGTCATATATCGGTATATAAACCCCTAGCTGTCAAGTCAGTCGTAAGCTATAGTTTATACAGTACACATCGTAGAGCAAATAAGTGAAACCAATCAGTTAAACAAATAAATTGTAGATTGTCGTTATTTGAAAAGAACTGTGTTTTAATTATCGAGTAATTAAATACGCCTCAATATAGAAACGTAACAGTGTAAACACAGCTTTAAAACATTCTATAGACTTCTGGTCCTCAAATGCGACTAGCTTAAATCGTCGTCTACTATACACTGAAAAACATATTTACGTCATGTTAAAGATTACGCAACCTCAATTTTAGGATGCGCAATTTACACACTATTAAGTAAAAATTTCTTTAAAATAATTAAATTTTAATTAAAAGAATTTTTATAATCTTTGTTTCAAAAAAAATTCATTAAATTTAGGACACACATTTTGAAAATTTGCGTCCCTTTGTTAAATTTACAATTCTTTAAACTAAGGCAAATTTTCCTTAAAGTAAAGAACCACATTTTTTATTTAAAGAAATCGTCCTTAAATTAACTGAAATATTCAATCTTTCGATTTAAGATCAAAATGCTTCAAATATAGGCTAACTCATATTTTGAGGATTTTGCATCTTTGGTTTAAAGTTTTTTTTTTGAATTAAGAAAATATTTGTTACTTCGAACTATCCGTCATAATTTCGATTTTTAAACTGCCATTTGTTTGTACGTGAATAGCTTTATTACTATACCTGAAAAATCTATTGAAAATTCGATAAATGACATCTGTATCCTAATTTAAAAAAAAATCCTTATTTTAAAGAACCCGCGTCTTTGGCTCGGAATCAATTCCAAAATCTTTAAAGGAAGGTCAAAATCTTTGGATCCAAGTAAACTTTTTTTGAGCGTACCATACAAATTCCTTAGATAAACTGTCAATAAATTGTTAGGAATATTAGCACTTGACTCGTTTATGGTTTCCTTTTTATGTTATTATAATATTCTGAAGTTATTATGTTATTACTAAGTTAAAATAGTAGATGTGAATAGCTTTGTACACTGAAAAAAATATTGTCGTGAAGCCAAAGATTTCATGTCCTTAACCCTTTCGACCCCGAATTTTTTTTAGGTATCGCTAATTTTTTTTTTTACTTTTAATCATGTTGAAGTCATTTAAGAAGCATCTAGCCAAAATTTCGGGTCGCCATGCCCATTCGTTAAGGCGGTAGAGAATGTTGCCTGTGGGCAACTTTGGGCAATTGTGACTACAAAATAGTTTGTTTTGTAATAATAGACGTATTACGTTTTATATGATTTTTTTGTTATTATACAGTAAATATATACTTAGATGCGCGCGTGAGTGGAATTTCACTCACGCACGCCATGTGGGTAGGAATTCAAGCTCACGTCAATTCACGAAATGAAAAGTCATACTCGCGCACGCTCACACATGAACAACGTTTATGTCTCACGCTTTCGCACGATTCACGACAATTTTCGTAATTCACGACAAATCTCGTAATTCACGAATATTTTCGGAAAACGACAATTTTCGTGGCTCAATAAAATTCTCGTAATTCGCAATTCGTGACTCTCGCTATTGAAATCTTAAGCGTGATTAAAGAAGTAAAGGTGATTGAAATCGGTGAGCTTGAATTTAATCGTGAACGTGAATTTGTTCGTGATTGTGACTTTTTGTGTCTCTGTTTTACAGTGAGTGTGCATTTTATCGTGAACATGAATTTTATCGCGAACGCGAATTTTATCTTGAGCGTGAGTTGGATCGTGAAAGTGAATTTTTATAGGGAATGTGATTTCGGAGAAACTTTAATCACGAACACAATTTGATTTGTACTAACGCTCACGCGCCACACTTTTTTGTTTAGTCCCGTTCACGCTCATTCACGAGATTTCGTTTAAATTTCATTCACGGTTTCGCATGAATCACGCATGACTCACGAAATTTTTTTTTTCAATTTAACTGGCGGTGTAAAAAACCAAAGTATACTAATGCGCCAATATTCGTACTAATCCACTAGTATGTTGCCAAGAAGGTCGATATCTATGGCTTCCTCCCTTTTTACGATTCTTCCACTGGGATCACTGGGATCGAAGTTAAAAATTTTTTTAAAATCATTCTTTTTCAAACCTTTTTCTCTAGGTCTTATGTCCAAAAATATGTAATTTTACTACCACAATTGCCCAAATTTGCCCACAGGCAACTTTTCAATTTTAAAAATGTCTCATCTGTTGTTTTTTGCAATTCTAAGATTTTACTTCCAGAAATATTTTATTTGACATGTACTACAACAGATTTAATAAAAATTTTCATCATTTTAGTTGTAATTTTTGAAAAAGTCACATGTATAAAAACCTCTTTTTAAATTCGCAAATATTTTTTTCTTGAGACACGTGCGTATTAATGAAATTTTTTTTGCTAATTGACAACCAAATTAGCTGATTTTTCATTCAACTTGAAGAAAACACTTGTAGCTTTCCATACTGTTACAGTTTTATGAACAAAAATAACGCTGACAGTGAGTCTCAAAACACAAAAAGTTGCCCACAGGCAACTTTAGGGTCGAAAGGGTTAAGATACGAACGCGAATGTTGCTTATAACAGCATTTTTGAATTTCTCTTATATAAACTGTTTTCATTGTCCAAAAGTCGAGAAAGCCTTTTTGTCAGTGTCCTTATAGTTAAGTGACCACAAAACAAGCAAGCGTTCAAAAATAGATGTTCTTCAACACCAGCGTTGCCAGAATTGTTTCACCAAAAACCGCTAGATTTGTCCAAAAAACTAGCCAAAAAAAGCTAAAAAATGTTAAAAAATAGCTAGAAAAAAAGCAAAATTTTTTTGTATCAAAAGTCAAATTTTTGATTGAAATTTAACAAACTTAAAGGCTTTATTTCACTTAAAATGCATATTATTTTAATTGTATTCATTTTATTTCCATTTCTGTGAGACTGTAAGAAAATCTATGTCATATTAGCTCTGTTTGCGTACTCGATACATTTTGATTACTATCACAAATTTGTACTGGAAGTCCTTCATTTATATTTCCTAGTAAAAACTTTTTTCCCGGTAAACTTGCAATTATCACCTGGTTAATCATCAAAATATCAATATATTTCGTTTTAACTGAATTAATGATAAATTCCTGAACGTGTACACTTCTCCTAATATTACCCAAGAGAATAAAACACATTCTAACTGTCTTGCAAGTTTATACTGAATAACTTTTATTCGAAAATTTCCCATACAAACCTATTGTCCAATTTTCGTAAATGTAAATCCATTCCATTAATAAATAGCAGATTTGTTTTGATCCTATCACTACGATTTTTTTATTGCATTTTTTTGATGTTAAAAAAAAATAATACCACATTCAAAACTTTATTTCCTTAATTATTTCTATGTTCGGTTCTAAAGATTTTGTACACTAATGATTTTGGTATTGATTCAGAGTCAAATTTGAATATATTCGTTTTTTTCAGCTTTTTCTTCATGAGCTATCACAGTGCTTTAAAAACGTGCTAACGACAACTTAAATTTCCAAATTCAGACTCGACTTTAAGTAGAAATTAATTATTCTGTGTATACGTTTTTAAAATAAAATATTGCAAAACCTCCTCTATTTTTGAACGCTATTTTGGTTTGTGGTCAAGATACAAAAACTCCACAAATTTAAAGACTACACGCAGAGAAGGAATATGATCACCTCAAACATGTTTCAAGAGCAAAATGTTATTTTTGTATGGTGACCATGTAACAAGTTTGTCACTAAAATGTTATTTTATCGTCAAATATAAACTGCTTGCCGAAATCAGATAGATGATTTCCGAGAAAATAACATGGTTGCGAAAACCATGTTACATGGTCACCACCCAAAAATAACATTTTGCTCTTAAAACATGTTTGAGGTGATCATATTCCTTCTCTGGGTGTATTTAATTAATTTTAAGAATTTTTTAGAATTGACCCTAGCCTTCTTTCATGAAAAGATACCCATTTTTACGTTGAATCACTTAACTATAAGGACAAAACGATTTTATCGGCTTTTGGACAAGGAAACAGTTTATAACATATAATAAGAGAAATTCACAAATGCTATTATAACCAAAATTCGCGTTCTTATTTTAAAGACATGAAATCTTTGGCCTCATGACAATATTTTTTCAGTGTACAAAGCAATTCACACCTACTATTTCAATTTAGTAATATCATAATAACTTTAGAATATTATAATAACATAAAAAGGATAAACGAGTCAAATGCTATTATTCCTAATAATTTACTGACAGTTTATATAAGGAATTTGTATGGTAATAGTAGATTTAAATTTTACGATAACTTTTATGAATACGAGGAAAAAACTTTACAACAAGGTGTATTTGCTGCAAAAATGCCCGCATAATAGCTGGAATAATTATTAAGGCTTCAATTGAGCTTTGAAATATGCGGAAAACCTTATTCTGGCAGCAAGACTTAGATAAAAACGAAGTTTTATCCATATTTCAATAGGAACATGTCGAAAATAAAAAAGCCAAAAATAGCTAAAAGGGTCATGAAAAAAAGCCAGAAAAAAAGCTAAAAGCTAAATGCATTTTTTCCCCGCTAAACGTATTCAAAAAAAGCCAAATCTAGCGGGAAAAAAGCTAAATTGGCAACGCTGTTCAACACTTTATTTTAAAGAAGTATATTACTTGATACATAGAATAATTTTAACGTGAAGTCGAGCCTGAATTTGTAAATTTAAATTGTCGTTAGCAAGTTTTTAAAGCACTCTGATAGTTCATGAAGAAAAAGCTGAAAAAACGAATAAATTCAAATTCAACACCAAAATCATTAGTGTACAAAGTTTTTGGAACCGGGCATGCTTTTCTTCAGTGTATGCAAGAAAAAATTAAGGAAATAAAGTTTCCAATGTGGTATTATTTTTTTAACATCAAAAAAATACAATAAAAAATATCGTATTGATAGGATAAAAACAAATCTGCTATTTATTAATGGAATGGAATTACATTTACGTAAATTGGACAACAAAAAAATTTATTCAGTATTAACTTGCAAGACAATAAGAATGGGTTTTACGCTCTTGGGTAAAAATAGCAAAATGTACACGTTCACGAATTTATCATTAATTCAGCGGATTTAAGGCAATTAAAACGAAACATTGATATTTTCTAATGATATGACTTAGATAATTTTGCAGTCTCACAGAAGAATTAAAATGAATACAATTAAATTAATATGCATTTTAAGTGAAATAAAGCTTTTAATGAAAAATGGGAATTTTGATACAAAAAAAATTTTTTTTTCTAGCTATTTTTTAGTTTTTTTAGCTATTTTTTGGGGCAAATCTAGCGGTTTTTGGTGAAACAATGCTAGCAACGCTGAATGCAAGTAAGTTACAAAACCAAAGCATTGGTCACACATTGCTATTTAGTACAACACATGTTTTAATTCAGTCAAATGAAAGGGACAAATATTAACAGCCTGTTTCTGTATGTCGAACGAGCTCTATCGATCGACTGAAATGCACAGAAACAGCTGATTTTTGGTTATATATTCAGCTGTTTGTCTCCGTTTCAGCCGATCGATAGAGCTCGTTCGACATACAGAAACAGGCTGTAAAGAAAGATTTGAGTGAAAGCATTCACTGTGAGACAGATAAAGCGATCAGGGTTGTCGCTTAAAAATAACTATTTTCAAAGATTTATCTAAGCGTTACATCAGTAATTCATTTAAATTCAATTCAATGTATGATTCTTGAAACTCTTAAAAAACAAATAAAAAGAAAAAATATTGTTGAACAAAGTTCAACAAGGTCTTTATAATGGCATTCCAGCAAAAAAATTTGGAAGTCTTCTAAATGCACGACTTTATAAGTACTTCCAAAAATGTCCTCCATCGATGTTCTTCATTTTAACTACACAGGAAGTTCTTTTAATTAAAATTTTTATAATTCTCTTTTTTAATTATTTAATGGATAATTTTAACTTTTTTATTTCAGATAGGTTAAAAACTGAGTAAGAATCAATAAATTAGTACAAAGTATTAAAATTTCTTCTAGAAAAATTGCGAATTTTTGAAATTATTTGAGGTCAAACGTCTCAGACAAGCGTTGGGATGCATTAAAAACTATAAAAAAAAATTAAAATTATTTATTTTGCAAAATATTACAAAATTTTTTATTTCACACCCAAAACACTGAATTCGGATCACACGCAATCCCTTTGCAAAAAAAGCATCGCCAAAAATGCAGTGGAAATGTTCGTTTTTGATCCGGAAGTGGAGCAAAATTGGCGCAGAAGCGATGAATTTAACATGGGCTTGTCATAGGACGAATGTCCACACCCAAAAAAGTTTGTTACTCATAATAGCAAAAATGTTTGCTAAAACAGA
Organism: Haematobia irritans; assembly: GCF_050003625.1. Taxonomy (NCBI): domain Eukaryota; kingdom Metazoa; phylum Arthropoda; class Insecta; order Diptera; family Muscidae; genus Haematobia; species Haematobia irritans. The sequence continues at coordinate 68,729,437 of NC_134398.1, read as the reverse complement.
ACAGTTTTTGTGGTACAGGGTATAATAAGTTTGTGCATTTGTATGTAACGCCAAGAAATAGTGCCCATAGACCCATATTTTAGTATACCGATCGGCTTAGAATTAAATTCTGAGTCGATTTAGCGATGTCAGTCTGTCTGTATATGTAATTTTGTGCACAAAGTACAGCTCGCAATTTAAGTCCGATCGTCCTCAAATTTAGCATAGGGCCGTTTCTTGGGACAGAGACAATCGCTATTGGTTTTAGAAAAAATCGGTTCAGATTTAGATATAGCTGCCATATATATTTATCCCCGATTTGGTCATAGTTAGCGTGCTTATCAACCGATTTTCTTGAATTATCGTACATCCAAATATTTTATGAATCTTCAAAATCTTGCAAAATATCAGCAAAATCGGTTCAGATTTAGATATAGCTCCTATATATATCTTTCGTCCGATTTAGACTCATATGGCCACAGAGGCCAAAGTTTACTACCAATCTTCGTAAAATTTTGCACAGAGGGTAGAATTGACATTCTACCAATGTTTGGTAAATTGGATTGAAATCGGTTCAAATTTAGATATAGCTCTCATATATATCTTTCGTCCGATTTGAACTTATATGGCCACAAAAGCCAGAGTTTTGCCGTGATTTGCTTCAAATTTTGCACAAGCGGTACTTTTAACGATACTATTGTATGTGCCAAATATGGTCAAAATCGATTCAGATTTAGATATAGCTCCCATATATATCTTTCCCATATATATCTTTCACAAGGGGTACGTTTAATAGTATCGTTAAGTGTGTCAAATTTCGTTAAAATCGCTTCAGATTTAGATATAGCTCCCATATAAAGGGTGATTTGTTAAGAGCTTGATAACTTTTTTTTAAAAAAAAACGCATAAAATTTGCAAAATCTCATCGGTTCTTTATTTGAAACGTTAGATTGGTCCATGACATTTACTTTTTGAAGATAATTTCATTTAAATGTTGACCGCGGCTGCGTCTTAGGTGGTCCATTCGGAAAGTCCAATTTTGGGCAACTTTTTCGAGCATTTCGGCCGGAATAGCCCGAATTTCTTCGGAAATGTTGTCTTCCAAAGCTGGAATAGTTGCTGGCTTATTTCTGTAGACTTTAGACTTGACGTAGCCCCACAAAAAATAGTCTAAAGGCGTCAAATCGCATGATCTTGGTGGCCAACTAACCGGTCCATTTCTTGAGATGAATTGTTCTCCGAAGTTTTCCCTCAAAATGGCCATAGAATCGCGAGCTGTGTGGCATGTAGCGCCATCTTGTTGAAACCACATGTCAACCAAGTTCAGTTCTTCCATTTTTGGCAACAAAAAGTTTGTTAGCATCGAACGATAGCGATCGCCATTCACCGTAACGTTGCGTCCAACAGCATCTTTGAAAAAATACGGTCCAATGATTCCACCAGCGTACAAACCACACCAAACAGTGCATTTTTCGGGATGCATGGGCAGTTCTTGAACGGCTTCTGGTTGCTCTTCACTCCAAATGCGGCAATTTTGCTTATTTACGTAGCCATTCAACCAGAAATGAGCCTCATCGCTGAACAAAATTTGTCGATAAAAAAGCGGATTTTCTGCCAACTTTTCTAGGGCCCATTCACTGAAAATTCGACGTTGTGGCTCGTTAGTAAGTCTATTCATGATGAAATGTCAAAGCATACTGAGCATCTTTCTCTTTGACACCATGTCTGAAATCCCACGTGATCTGTCAAATACTAATGCATGAAAATCCTAACCTCAAAAGAATCACCCTTTATATCTTTCGTCCGATTTGAACTTATATGGCCTCAAAATCCAGGGTTTTGCCGTGATTTGCTTCAAATTTCGCACAAGGAGTACGTTTAGTAGTATCGGTAATTGTGCCAAATTTGGTTGAAATCGGTTCAGATTTAGATATGGCTCACATATATATCTTGTCTCCTTTATATAGCTTCCAGCAAATGTGAAGTAGTTGAGATGGTAACACAAATTTTGGCCTACATAGGGGTGAAGGGTATAATATAGTCGGCCCCGCCTGACTTTAGACTTTACTTACTTGTTTTAACGATATTTTGAAATAAAACCCGTAAATCATTTAGCATTATAAGTTCTACATTTATTAAAAGTGCGAATTAAATTGAATTCCATCGAAGTCAATTAAATAGCTATTGGAAGTTGAGTTGGAGTGTTGTCTAAGATTTATTTTCGTTTGTTTTTCTTCTTTGGCCTATAACAATGTTAAGACAATCTGTAATGAAAAGAAGTAAAAAACGATTAGTAATTACACTAGTTTACACTAAAATGAGAGGTGGCTTTTTTATGTAAGATATTGAGATGACGAACAAACGTGTACAAATGGATCGAAAATCGAACAATTGAAAAATAAATTTACAAAATGGAAATTGGTAAGAGGTAAAGGTACTAATCTTCAACAATTACAAAAAAATGGGAAAAAGGAACTAGAGATCAGCCATTAGATGAGCTAGACTGACTTCAATGATAAAAATCGGTTGGAACAAATGGTTTGTAGTTCAATGCCTTTGGACTTTAGAGACAAATTGTAACAAATGGTAAAAAGGCTGTAACTATTATTAAAAAATCTATATTGTTCAAGTATTTATTCCAGCTTCCACTCTTGTAGGAACTCATGTTCTATATCAAGGAGTCCTGAGCTGATCACGATCGCAAATCTATTGATATAAAAATGCGCTATTTATACAAAATTGACAAAGATTTGTATATACAGTTGTTATGGTCATCACATTCACATCAAAGAATTCCATTTATTTATTATAGAATTCCATTTATTTTTAATAGAAATCCTTCAAGGCCAAAGGATTTTATTTAGCACCAAACTTAGATAACAATTGTGTACTTCACGAACTTTGAATGATCCTTGGACCCATAATGTCAACGTCGTTCCAATTGTATAAGCCGGATGTTGTTATTGTCCTAATGGAGATATCTAAATCATTTCCGGGGTTAAATTTATCATCTATTTTGATTTTCCAAGTCAAAAATGCATTGATTACAAATAAATAGCATTTTAAACGCAAATAATTAAAATTCAGTTTTGTATATCAGCTGATTGTTTTCTTTCACGATGATTTTTGTGCCATTGATGTGAGCTTTTTTAAAGCTTCCATTTTTATAGTTTTGGAAGCTGTTATTGTCCTTGAATATATATCCACATTTTCCCGCGTCAAATTCAACATATTTTCTTGATTTTCCGACACAGAATTGCGTCAGAAATAAACATATTTTAAACGGAAAAAATTAAAATTCATTTTTTGCACATCAGCTGATTGTTTTCTAGTGATATCGGCTTTTTATTACCGAGTATTGTAATTGGTACAAAAAGTAATCGTCGTCGCCGTCGCCACTCTACAGGAATACCAAATGAATGACGAGACGACTTAAAAGCGACAGACGACAAAAAGCGACGGCGAGAGTGAGGGCTACTTCAGGAATAAGGGTGAATATATCGATAAAACGATAACGCGTTATTTTTCGGTCGTTTTTATTCTAGTTGGTCTTAATTCTTACGTTAGAGTATCATTTTTACGAGCATGAAGAGAAACCGGACGTTTTTTAACGGGTGGTATTTTTCCGCCTGCACAGAATCACAGTAAAACATTAATTTCACACAAAAAATATTTTTCTGATTCAATCACAAAATTAATTGATCCAATTAATTTTTTAATTGAAATGTCTTCAATCACAGAAATGATAGCAATTATTAAAAAAATAATTGAACGTCAATTAAAAAATTAATTGATCCAATTAAAAATTAATTGATCCAATTAAAAAATTAATTGATCCAATTAAAAAATTAATTAATATTATTATTTTTTGTGGTTGATTTTTGTTTCAATTAAAAAATTTGTTGAATAAATTAAAATTTTAAGTGAATATTTTTTAAAACTCAATTAAGACTTTAATTAGAAAATTTTTCGTGAATTTTTTTTCTGTGAAAATGTGCTCTATTTTCATCGATAGGTTTTGCTCCACTTAACTTATCACAGATCCAAAGATATAACCGGATATTTCTAGCTCGAGATATGATTTGTCTATTGAAAAAGGACGAATTCAGGAGATGAAAATATCTCAAAAACTGTTCCATAAGAAAAATTTTAACCTCTAGTTCCGAATTCAGGAGATGAAAATACATAAAAAAGTAATAGATGTCATAAAAAATCAAAGTGATTCATACTAAACGCATATATTGTTAACTTAGGCCATATTTGGTTGGCATTATTTCCCTAAAATAAAGCAATAATAAAAAAATATATAAATATAATCCATAACCCTTTGTATGCAAGGCGAGCATGATAACGATTAAACGACGGTTGCTCCCATACATCCGAGTATAATAGTGATTTCATTCATCATTCGTCTTTCAACCGTCTTTGAGTTAAGAATATACCTGTGGATACTTAAAGTCACTGTGACCATGAGAAGTGATGATGAGGAGAGGGCTGGGCCCTCGAACTCACTTATTGTTTGTCATATTGACAATATGAAAGGAAAAAATATGCTTTTTTCCAATAATGGAAATTTATCGGAGAACATGGAAAATATTGGCATTTGTCAAGATGGCGGCGTAGATGTTGGCGGCAATGGTGTTGTGAATGTGTGTTTCAAAAAAGTGAGACGACACGATGATGCTGAGCTACAAGAAAATAAGAAAAGGAGAATCAACGACAATGAGGTTAGGTACACCTCGGATTTCTCAGGTGAATCAATGTTTTAGTAGATACGTCTGAAGTGGAAAATATTAAAAATAAAGTAGTTAAAAATGGGCTTTATTTTATCTCGAAAATTAAAGATATAAAATCAGAGGAGTTTAATAAGATCAAGAAAGTGGTTGCCATTGGTGTCACCTTATACAAAGTAACTTTTGAAGATGTGGTGTCTGCTAATAAATTCCTTGTTAATGAAAAGTTGAAAGAAAGAAAACTGAGAGCTTTTGTTAAAAATTGATTTTGCTGATGATAGCCATTTAGATTGGTTTATTTTTGGAAAAACAGTCCTGAAAGTGGATACTTTCTATCCGGCGGTTAGACAGTGTCACAATTGTGGAAGATTGAGTCACACAAAACAAGGCTGTAGATCCAGGAAAAGATGTATCAAATGTGGAAGAGATGAAAGTCAATGAGATTTTAATGTTTGTATTTTGTGTAAGAATAGTGGCCATTCTGCTAAACAAAAAGGCGTATGTCCTGTGTGGGCAAAAGAAATTCAGACGAACAAGATAATGAAAAAGAAGAAGATGTCAAAATGGGAGGTTCTCCAAATGTATAATAGTGACAGCCGTTTTGATCTACTTGCCTATGATGAACACTTCCCAGAGCTTCCTAATATGGGGAAAAATAAGGAAAACAATAATGACTTGAGAGATAGAGAAGTAAATAAAATACTTACACATTTTACATACAGTTCTGTAACCAAGAAACCGAAAAGACGATATGTTCACCGTCCAGGTGTGGATATGCATCCCAGAATGTTTCCAGATTTTGTGCCTTTAACCCCAGTCTACATGACGGAGAATCTTAGAGTAAAGGAGCTGGAAAAACTGACCAAAGAGATGATGACTTTCATGATGGATTTTATGAAGATGGCTGGTAATGAAGCAGCGCACTATGGGCGGAAATTGAAAATTTGTGGCTTTCACACTTCCTTTTGATGTGCTTATATGTGTTTTAATTAATTTGCTTAATTCTTCGTCGATTTTATGTGCTATTTTACTTTTCCAGAAAGAAAAGATAGCATTTTTATCTTTTTTGTTTTTCAGACAAAATGAGAATAATTCGCTATTTTTATCATCACTATTTTCTAGAAAAATAGCATTTATTTTAGTATGGGCAAGTTTGGGCAGACAAACTTTACAGCACTTAAAAGTATACTTCCTCACGGACAATGATAAGCAAAGATTTTCGTTAACATTTCTAGTTCTATTCCTCGCAAATATACATATGTACTAAAATTTTCACATATAACAGCACTGCTGAATCCACAAATTCAAGTTGAAAAACAAGAATATTTTTTAAAGTGTTTACAACATCTTGAACTACTAATCCTCCTCTTAGAATCCACATTTAAAAGTTTTCTTTTTTCACTTTTATTTGGAAAAAAATTATGCGTGAAATTTTTAATTTTTGCTCTTCTTGATTACACGCAACTTGCATAAATTTTGGTAAACATTGGCAGTTTTTTTTTCTAAACAGGGTTGCCAAGTTTCAAATTAACTTTCGTTTTGTACTTTCCAATATGTACTATAGTAATTTCGATTGGAACATCCAATAATTTTTCATTTTGAAAATTTGACTTTTTGCCGCTGTTTTGCGATTTCCGCCCATAGTGCAGCGGTGGTGCAACATTTACATCGAGCTGTAGTTCACCTGATGCTAATAATCAAAATTGTGCTATTTGTCATGGTTAGAATCTGTCAATATAACATTCAATCTTTTAATATGAATAATATGTTGTGATGAATATGTTTGACAAGAGGCGAGAGTAGACGTGTTTTTAAGAGCGGTCCATAAAATCTTGAAAAGTAGTTGATTAGTTATACAATGCACAAATAAACTTCTGTTGTTCTTAATTGTATAGTGAATTTCATCTGGAGTGATCATGTGTCGTGCCAATTTATGAAAAATTAATGGAAATTAAATACTATATGAATTGATGCTCGTTGAGAGTTTAGACTAAACATGAACATTGATTAAATCTCTTATACTGAGTGTAGCAGACTTGCTTAACTAAAACTTATTGTTGTTGCCTATATCTAAGCAAATGAGAAATACTCAAAACATATTAAAAGAGTAATACGAGTGCATAAGGTTGAACAAAAAAAGAAGAAGACAAAAAGAAACGAAAACTAACTGTTTATTCATGCAACATAATAATTTGGTGTGTTGATATTTTGTGTTCTCCCTTTTCTCGAACAATTGACAGGCATTGATGTCAAACAAAAAAAAAATTAATAAGCAAAAACAAATAAAACAAAGGTGGTCGAACTGTCAGTAGTGTTGCTAGTGAACCTAGTCTTTTCCTGTACTCAATTATCTACATTAAGGAGTATTCTGTAATAAGAACTTTTCGGGAAAAATTGTTTGTCGTTGATATGGCACCACAAAACATTTGCAATGATTGTGGGAAGAATGTTCAATCCGGTCAAGGTCTAGTGTGTGCGAAGTGTTCATTACGATTCCATACCAAATGTGCATCTTCCAAAAATCCGTCTCTTACAAATGACTTGATTGCTTTAATTAGGCAAAGCAAAAGCGGTATTATGTTCCACTGTTCCACCTGTATTAGCGATCCAGAAAGTCATCCAGCTATCACGACATGTACTACAACGTCGGATATTTCTTCGAGGCTCATGAAACTTGAAGCCTCGATAGAGAACTTGTCTAAAATCGTTGCTGAGGATGTGCTTTCGCAGCTTAAAGATATTAAGGAACAAGTTGCCAATTGTGTGGCGAAAACGGCGGAAACAGAAATGTTTGCAAAAACGAAGATTCACCAACTCGAGCATGAAAATAATACATTACGAAGGCAGCTTAACAGAGGTGACGTCATAATCTCTGGTCTTCCTTCTACTCTTTCGGTTGACAACTTGTATGAGACTGTTTTCAAACTTGGGAAAGTTTTAGATGTGAATATACAACCATATGATTTAAATATCTGTACATATATTAGAAGGAAAAAGGCTGTGATCGTCAAGTTCAACAGTATCGTTAAGCGCGATCGTCTCTTTAGTAAATATATGGCAGAAAGAAATTTGAAGCTTAACCAAATTTTAGATGTCGATGTTCAATCAAGGATTTTTATTAATGATAACCTGACTCCCTTGGCTGCCAAAATGGGTTTTGCATGTCGAAAACTGTTGCAACAAAAAGTTATATCTAAGGTTAAGCTGATAAATAAGGATGAGCCACTGGTCAAAATTACGCGGAGTGATGGTGCGGTTGATACATTGAATGCCGATAAGTTGACTAATTTTGTTAAAGAGTCTACACTAGTATTCACCACTGAATAACTATGGCATTGAGATTTATATACTGTAGTACTCAATATAGATATCAATATAGAAAAATAGGAGATATACGTAAAGGGTGATTTGTTAAGAGCTTGATAACTTTAAAAAAAAAAAAAACGCATAAAATTTGCAAAATCTCATCGGTTCTTTATTTGAAACGTTAGATTGGTCCATGACATTTACTTTTTGAAGATAATTTCATTTAAATGTTGACCGCGGCTGCGTCTTAGGTGGTCCATTCGGAAAGTCCAATTTTGGGCAACTTTTTCGAGCATTTCGGCCGGAATAGCCCGAATTTCTTCGGAAATGTTGTCTTCCAAAGCTGGAATAGTTGCTGGCTTATTTCTGTAGACTTTAGACTTGACGTAGCCCCACAAAAAATAGTCTAAAGGCGTCAAATCGCATGATCTTGGTGGCCAACTTACCGGTCCATTTCTTGAGATGAATTGTTCTCCGAAGTTTTCCCTCAAAATGGCCATAGAATCGCGAGCTGTGTGGCATGTAGCGCCATCTTGTTGAAACCACATGTCAACCAAGTTCAGTTCTTCCATTTTTGGCAACAAAAAGTTTGTTAGCATCGAACGATAGCGATCGCCATTCACCGTAACGTTGCGTCCAACAGCATCTTTGAAAAAATACGGTCCAATGATTCCACCAGCGTACAAACCACACCAAACAGTGCATTTTTCGGGATGCATGGGCAGTTCTTGAACGGCTTCTGGTTGTTCTTCACTCCAAATGCGGCAATTTTGCTTATTTACGTAGCCATTCAACCAGAAATGAGCCTCATCGCTGAACAAAATTTGTCGATAAAAAAGCGGATTTTCTGCCAACTTTTCTAGGGCCCATTCACTGAAAATTCGACGTTGTGGCTCGTTAGTAAGTCTATTCATGATGAAATGTCAAAGCATACTGAGCATCTTTCTCTTTGACACCATGTCTGAAATCCCACGTGATCTGTCAAATACTAATGCATGAAAATCCTAACCTCAAAAGAATCACCCTTTATATTAAATAATCATTGTCATTCCTTTGTTTATAAGCACAAATTTATTTTCAACTGTCTAATTCTCTTTGTTTTTCTACTTACTCTTTACTTGAATTACTTTTTTTTTTTTTTTTCTTTTTTGCTCGGATGTAAAAAATCTTATCTCACTGGAATTTTATGTCTTTCTTTTTTTGTTATTTATGGATTGCCTTAAAAAAAAAATATATATACAATAAGTAAAAATAATAAAATTGAAATAAAATTTGAAATTAATACTATTATGGATACATTTTTGAAACATATATATATTTACTTAAGTTTATCTATGATATATATTTTAAGTATTTTTGTTAGCACGAATGGGGATGGAATATTGACTTTAGTTTCAATATGGAAACTAATTTAGGTCCTGTCATTGACATAGGAGCCATTAGAAATATAAATTTGGATACCCGTAATATGAATATCTTACATATCAATGCTCAAAGCATTGTACCAACTTCGAATTCTACAAAATTTGATGAGATTCGCACAATTTTGGTTGGGCAAGATTTTGACGTTGTAGGTGTTTCTGAATCTTGGCTAAAAGATTTTGTTGTTGACAATGCAGTGAGTATAGAGGGATATAGGCTATATAGGGTAGACAGACCTATTGGGCGCGGTGGTGGAGTTTGTGTGTACGTCAAGAGTGAGCTTAAGTCTAAAGTTGTCCACGAAGTAAGGAACTATTGTGAATCTGAGGGTATATTTTTAGAAGTTGAAATGGAGGATAATATAAGACTATTAGTAGGTGTTATTTATTGCCCTTATGGGAATATATGGAGTTGTGAGGAGGCATTGGCAGATGTAACATCTAGATATGAGCATAATATACTAATGGGAGATTTTAATATTAATTTATTCGAGAGAGGTAATGAATTTAGAAGTTTTTGTTCTCGATACCGCCTAAGTATTGTCCATAATGCATTACCGACCCACTTTTCAGTTTCCTCGCAGCGATGTTCTTTAATTGATTATTTTTTGGTAAGCCATGACAATTTGGTTTGTGACAAGGGACAATTTCTATTTCCAGCGTTGAATTCTCACCATGCGGCGATATTTATCTCCTACAATATGAGGAAAATGGAGAACGCACATGAATTAGAGATACGTGATTTTTCATCCTTTAACATAGATAACTGTTTGAGAGAGTTGTATTCTTCTGATTTTACCCAAATATATACCACTAATGACACTAATATTCAAGTTAATATTTTTACCCGAATTCTTCGCGATAATTTTGATAGGCATGTGCCGAAGAGAATTGTTCGCAGGAGAAGGTTTCGTGATTGGTTTGGTGGGCCATATATTGTGGAGGCGCGAGAGATGAGAGATTTTGCTTATCGGGCATTTGTGGAAGATGGGAGCCAGTCAAATTGGAAGGTATTTTGCAAGTACAGAAACAGGTTAAAGAGAGTTATGAGAAGACAGAGAGTGATATATTTTCGTCAACTTTTTTCTACTACTTCTTCAAAGGGGATATGGTCTGAGCTAAAGAGACTAGGTATATGCGAGGGATTATCCCACACCACAGATGTTGACACGGAGGCTTGCAATAAATATTTTTCTCTACCTAGATTGAATGATCCACCGAATGTTTTGTTTGAGTCGAACGTCGTCAATGATTTCAATGGCTTTTCATTCAGAAATGTTTCAGAAGAGGAACTTTGGTGCGCGGTTTCCCGAGTGAAGTCCAACTCTGTTGGTGACGACGGAATCCCCATAAAATTTGTTAGGATGATATTTCCGTCTATAGCACGTCACCTGTTGCATATATGTAATACCGTTCTTACGTCGTCATCATACCCGAGGGCTTGGAAAGTTGCGAAAGTGATACCTGTTCCTAAGGTTAAGAACCCCTGCCACTTTTCGGAGTTTCGACCCATTAGTATAGTACCGGCCCTTTCCAAAGTAGTAGAGATTTTAATGGATGACCAAATTGGCACATACTTGATGGAGAATTCGGTTATTTCTGATAACCAATCTGGGTTTCGGAAGGGCTACAGCACTACAACGTTGTTAGTAGATCTAGTTGACGAGGTAAGAAGACGCGTGGACCTGAAAGAGTTTGTTTTAGTAGTTAGTTTGGATTTTAGCCGTGCGTTTGATTCGATAAGCCATGAAGTGCTTTTGAACAAGATGTTCCATAAATATGGGCTGTCCTTATCGGCATGTAGATTGTTGAAGACTTTCCTTGTAGAAAGGTCTCAATTTGTTTTTTGTAATGGTTTTTCGTCATCAACGCGTTCCCTTTACCGTGGTATACCTCAGGGCTCTATTATAGGGCCAAAGTTATTCTCGTTATATATAAACGACATATTTGAAGTCTTGTCTTTTATGAAGTGTCACTTATATGCAGATGACTTACAACTTATTATTAGCGGCGGAGTGGGTTCTGAAATATACACCGAGAACATTGTTAACCTCGAGTTGATGCGTCTCGATCAATGGTGCCAATCGAACTATATTGCCATCAACCCCTGCAAATCCAGGTATATAATGTTTGGAAATCAATCTGGGGCTTCCCTAAATATTTCTTTGAATGGTTTTCTGCTTGAGAATGTGAGATGTTTGAAAATTTTGGGTATTTATGTTGACGACGGGCTGAAATTTGACTTTCATATCTCAAAAGTTATTTCCACGACTACTTTTTTGCTACGGAAGGTTTATAACTCTGGTTCTATACTGCCTTTGAACGTAAGAATGCACATAGCCAAGTCTTTACTTCTACCGAATATTACCTATGGGTTAGAGCTTCTTTCTGGGGCACATCTTGGTAGTCTCAGTAGATTGAGGGTATGTGTGAACCGAATTGTACGATTTGCATTCAATCTGAGGTATTACGAACACGTTTCGCCATATACAGTTCAATTTCTGGGGTGTACTTTTAATAACTTTATTGATTTGCGCGTTATTTGTCTCTTTTATAGAATAATGAGGAACCGACAGCCGATGTATTTGTTCGAAAGATTCCAGTTCGGCGTGTCTCATCGAACGCATTCTCTGACGGTTCCCAGGTTCCAATCACTTCTGATGCAAAGATCTTTTCAGATTCGTGCCATACGCATTTGGAATAATTATATACCTTATGATAGCAGGCATTTCCTTTGGTCCTTCAAAGAGTTCCAATCTTTAGCTATGATGTGTCTATAGACAATGGTTTCTAAAGTTCCTATGCTAATTTTTAATTTTTACTTTTTGGAATATATTTTCATCCTTATTCGTGCTAAACTTTATTAAACTTATATGTAAAATTTTATATGTACAATTTCATAATTATAAACTTGTAATTTTTATTTGTAGCTTTATTATTAAGTTATCTATTTGTCTATTAAGTATTAATATCTTAATATTGTACTTATGGTCTCTCATGTTGATGCTTATGATCGATTTGGCCACAATAGGCTTACAGATTATGCGAAAATAAATAAATGAAATGAATGAAATGAATGAATAAAAACTCCCTTGAATTTTATCTCAACAACTATAGTTTTGATATTGTTGTTCTTTCTGACATCTTTGCTGAATATGCGGATTGCAAAAACAAATTAATCAACTTCAATCCGATTCAGAAATTTCGTGACGATGTCTATGGAGGGGTAGCCATTGGTCTTAAAAAACATATCAAGTTCTCAATAGTAACATATGCATCTGATTTGGATATTGTCATTGTGAAAACCAAAAATCTACCGAAAAATCTTACAATTGCGTCGGTATATTTTCCACCATCCTTGGCTCTTGTGGCGGAGGTTGGGAAACTGTGTCTCTTTCTGGATAGACATAAAAATCCAGTTTTGGTAAGTGATTTCAATACCCGAAATACCATCTGGGGTGATTTGACGAGAAATAGAAGAGGACGTGAGCTAAATGATATTATCAATAATACTTATTTCAAATGCTGGAATATGGTAAATGTACGTTCAGAAGAAATATGGAATCTGATGGTTCGGTTTTGGATCTATCCTTCCTTCGAATTGGCCTAAGCGGTTCATGGGATGTTTGCGAGGTATATATATGTGGCAGCAGACATTTTCCTATTTCGATTATGATAGAGGAGGGTAGAGAGAGATGCTCTAAGTTCCTCTGTAAGAATAAACTTTTGTAATCCCTAAGGAATATGGCTTTGGAGCCGAATTTAGATCTGATTGAAAGATCTCTAAAAGAAGAAGTAGAACTGGCCAAGTGTGAGGTGAACAGTGGAAGATGTCTTAAATTCTGGTGGAATGATGGATTGAAAAAGCTATTTAGGCTGCAGCTTGCTGTCACGAAAAAAACCAGGGTTTCCCCCAGCTATGATAATTTGGAGGAGGCGCGGAAAGCAACTGAGAGTTGGAAAAAATCGGTTAAAGAAGCTAAGAGACAGAGTTTTCTGGATAAGTTGGATGAGGTTAATGGCACGAGGAATACAAGAGCTGCGTGGACCTTCATTAACAATGTGCGTGGTAGAAACAATCCTGCCAGAGCCAATTGGAATGGCGAGAATAGTCAAGCGTATTTGGAAATTTTGAAGGATCAGATTAAGGTCGCAAGAGATCAAGTCTCTGATTCTGTGGATGATGAGTATGAACAGATTGTTGAGAATTTTGAGCCTTTTGAATTTGAGGAGTTGGAACTGTGTCTAAAGAAAAGAAAACCTCGTTCGGCAGCAGGACATGATGGGATCACGTATGAAATGATGTATGTACTACCTGCCATTTCAAAAAGAGCCTTGCTTACGGCATTTAATAATGTTTTTCAGAGAAATGAGATAAAGAGCTCCTGGAGGACAATAAAAGTAGTTCCTATTCTAAAAGCCAACAGAAATGCTGAGGATATAAAAAACTTTAGTCATATTTCTTTAATATCTGTATTCATGAAGTGCATTAACAGGTTGGCTGATAAGTCCCTGGTCTAACAAAGAAAAACACATTTTTTGTCAAAATTCGTTTTTATTATTCAACATAGTTCCCTTCAAAAGCGATACAACGATTATAACGACCTTCCAATTTTGAGATACCGTTTTGGTAGTACTCCTTCGGTTTTGCTTCAGTTTCGGCGATCACCTCTTCATTGCAGTCAAATTTTTTCCCTGCGAGCATCCTTTTGAGGTCTGAGAACAAGAAAAAGTCGCTGGGGGCCAGATCTAGAGAATACGGTGGGTGGGGAAGCAATTCGAAGCCCAATTCATGAATTTTTGCCATCGTTCTCAATGACTAGTGGCACGGTGCGTTGTCTTGGTGGAACAACACTTCTTCATATGAGGCCGTTTTGCCGCGATTTCGACCTTCAAACGCTCCAATAACGCCATATAATAGTCACTGTTTATGGTTTTTCCCTCCTCAAGATAATCGATAAAAATTATTCCATGCGCATCCCAAAAAACAGAGGTCATTACTTTGCCAGATCTCTATTCAACCGTCGAACGGAACGGACTGGTTTTTCAATAGCGGATAAAATCATCGTAATAAGTACCTACTACGAATTTCAAGTGTGGTGGGATATTAGGGCACCATGCAGAGAAATTCAAAGACATCCACTGGGTTGCTAACTTCAGGGCCCAGTGGACGGGTATCGACTGGAGTTATAAATGTGGGCAATGACCAAGAGTTAGGCCTAATTAGTCGACCTGTAGACGGGTCGACAGGTGGCGACAATTTGACAAGTCGAACCTTTTCCAAGGTAACGGCATCAAAGGAGGTAATCCCTCACGAAAGAGATTCAAGGAACGCAGAAATGCTTTGTTTATCCTAAAGAAAGTAGGATCAGTCGACCCAAGCACGTTGTCGGCTAAACAAAGCGGTTCCTTAAAATGGGCTCAAGGAATTCTTGAGGCTGGAAAGAGGGAACGATCACCGGATGAGCTGCCATCCTCCAAAAGGGATCAACGATCGTTTGCCTCAGTTGCTACAGACAGCCTTGTGATGGCTATCATAAATAAAGGAGCATTGGACGGTATGGTTCCAAAGCAAAAATGGGGGGAAATTGAGAATGCTTTGTCTGGCGTCTACTCACAGGTGCTGGAAAAGTTTCCCGGCCCAGATCCTCGACACCAAGAGGCTGGTTGGTATCAAGGACGATTTAAGCTAGTCGCATTTGAGGACCAAAAGTCTATAGAATGTTTTAAAGCTGCTCTGATACTAATTGGTGAAGTTTGGGAAGGAGCTGCTCTAGAGTTAGTCGAGAAGAAAGACATACCGGCTAGACCTAGAGCACATGCGTGGATACCTGCAAACCCTCCTGACCCTGAATCTATTTTAAATAGACTGAAACAATGCAATCCAGATCTTCCAACAGCTGATTGGAAGGTTGGCCGTTTGGATGAAGTGGATGGACCAAGACGGCATGCAGTGTTTATATTGAACACTCAGTCTTTGTCACATCTAGCAAAGTCCCAGGGCCGTGTATGTTATGGCTTTCATTATATCCAAATGAAGGTGTATAAAAACGATCAGCTGAAGGATTCAGAAATGGACAAGCCTCTGTCTGAAACAGAAGTAAGCGGATCCTCTTGCGAAGTCGAGGGAGAAACCAAAGTTGAAGACATGGATAGATACCGTATGCGTGAGGAGGCTTCTACTGCCTCAGAACTCACCAAAGTTGAACTTATGGTTATTGCGAGAGTCACCGAGATCTCTGAAGAGGACATTCTTGATGACTCGATCGAAGCGCCTGATGTGACGGTTGTTGAAAATCTCGATGGTCCTACAGATCCTCCAGATAAATCTTCATCATTGTAAGGCTGCATGTGCTGCCTTAAAAGTTCTCCTGATGAAAGGGGACATTGACATAGTTCTTATTCAAGAACCATATGTTTATAGAAACAAAATATGTGAATTAAGTACTCCGGGGTTCAAACTATTGCAGTATGCTGGTAATGATGTAATTCGAGCCTGTATAATTGCTAAAAACGAGCTTAACTTGTTTCTGCTTCCTTCAATGTGCAATGCAGACACTGTCGTTGCCAATTTAGAAATAGCCAAATGCAAATATTGGGTATCTTCGGTCTATATGGGACATGACAGGGAGATGCCTCCATGCGCCGTTAAGACCTTAGTTGAGGAGTCACTGAAAACAAAGACGAAACTCATTATGGGATGCGAATGCGCATCATATTATATGGGGAAGTAGTGATACTAATGCAAGGGAGAGTCGCTAATAGAGCTTATTTTGCGTACTAATCTGGTAGTTTTCAACAAGGGAGATGACCCAACCTTTGTCACTAAAAACAGGCGAGAGGTTTTGGACATCACCTTGGTCTCGCAAGAACTGAATGAAATGATATCTGAGTGGCAGGTTTTAAGTGAACACAGCTTCTCAGATCATCGCTACATCAGTTTCAAATTTGATGTTCATACCACCAAGACCATATTTCCGCCAAATGTTAGGAAAACTGACTGGAATAGGTATAGGGAATCATTCAATATGATGATACCGGAAATACCAGAGACAAATATGAGCACTGTGCAAGTTATCGAACACGCAGTGGAGAGGATTACTAAGGCCTTCAACATTTCACTGAAAGCTGCATGCCCTAAAGGGAAGCCAAGGGGGAAAAATCGACCACCATGGTGGTCTACGGAGTTAGGTAATATGAGGAAATCGTGCAGGAAGCTCTTTAACAAAGCAAAGTCCACCAGAGCTCCTGTGGATTGGGACGCTTACAAGAAGAATCTGAGAGGATACAAGCGAGAACTGAGAAAGGCTCAGCATAACTCTTGGAATGATTAATGCAGCAGCATTGAGAATACGTCCGAGGCTTCCAGACTACGGAAGGTTCTAGCATCCACGAGCTCCGCTCCAGGTTTCATTAAAACATCGGAGGGCAATTGGACAACGTCCAGTGAGGAGACGCTGGAGGTACTATTGGACACACATTTTCCCGGAAATCAGACGGTTGAACCATGCACTGGCGGTGCCACAGTGGCTCAGCGGTCGTTTCCTATCGAGGAAATTGTATCAGAATCTAGAATAAAATGGGCGTTAAATAGCTTTGGATCATTCAAATCCCCCGGACCTGATGGAATTACTCCGGCGGAGTTACAAGCGGTGGCTGACAGAATTATCCCCTGGTTGTCGGCGATATATATAGGGTGTATCAACTTAGCATATATTCCACGAAAATGGAGGGAATCAAAAGTCGTTTTCATACCTAAAGCGGGAAAAGCCTCTCACTCGAATGCGAAGGCTTTCCGACCAATCAGCTTATCATCATTCCTACCCAGCAAAAACTCTCATTACCCGGTAATCTTGTAGGTAAGCCTATTTAAAAATTAATAACCACTTATTAATTGGCATCGCTTCGGATTACATTTACATACGCATGTCCTAGAAGAAAAGTACTTCTCCCCAGGCATACTTTCGGCCATAAAATAAGTAGTGCATTTAAAGCATATAATCACCTAATATGTAATGACTTATTCGTAGATACACCAAAGCTTGCAAAATAGCCACTTATTGTCTCAGGCAACCAAATCTCGAAAATATTGATTTCTATTGCCGATTACAATGGATCAAAATATGGCGAGTGAATATTGTATAAATAAACAAAAAATCTAATAAATAATCTCAATAAGATTACACGCAAATTAATTTCACACTTAAAATAGAAATAAATGTAGTTTGTTTAAGGGAGTTGGATTCGTGAATTACGTTATAATATATCCAATAGCCAATTGACATAAGGTTCGAAATCTACTAAAAGTGGATTTTAAGTCTCTTTTTTATAAGGCAAATGGCATTTGAAATTTAGTTTAAGCGCATTTTGGAAGTGTAATGTGAATGAGGTATAAGAAAGCATTTATTTAAAACATAATATGATAATGTAATTAAACACAATTATTATGAAATATTTGTGATAAAAATTTCTTAACGGACAAATTTTCAGAATTACCGTTACATTACATATTCTTTTTGATTTTTTATGTAAGTTCTCGATTATGTGAATAATTATACCTAATGGTACCTTCATTTATTCTATTTTATTAATTCGTTAACTACAACTGCCTAAAAATTTGAGAATAACAATTCGAAAATTACCGAGAAGTATTTATTTTTGTCATTACAAGTTAGTCATTATAACTCGCCGCAATGTAATGCAACGCGTAATGACAGCTTTACTCCTGGTAATGTCAATTGTAATGAGATGTGGTTACCTAGTTTTTGCTGGGTACTTAAGACTCTGGAGAGGATGATAGATATTTATCTTAGAACTAGCGTCGATTCAAGTTTGCTCTCGAAACGACAACATGCATACTCGAAGGGCAGGTCTACTGAGACCGCATTACATGAACTAGTCAGCTTTATTGAAAGCTCACTATCTGTCAAAGAATACACAATCGTGGCGTTTCTAGACATCGAAGGGGCGTTCAATAAAGTCCATCCGAGCTCGATATTAAATGGACTGACAACTCTGAATGTTGATCCTGGTATACTTAGGCTGTTAGACGAACTTCTAAGGAAGAGGCGCATTTCAGCCACACGAGGACAAGCAAACATACAAAGGTATGTGAACAGAGGCACTCCTCAAGGAGGAGTTCTATCACCTCTTCTTTGGAATGTTGCTATAAACGACCTTCTGGTTTCCCTAGAAAAAGAAAGGATACAAGTGGTGGCATACGCAGATGATGTGGCGCTAGCAGTCAGTGGAAAATTCCCATCAACAGTTAGAGATATTATACAGAGAGCCCTCCGGATGACTGAGAAATGGGCGAAGGATAATGGTCTTGGGGTAAATCCTGCAAAGACAGAACTAGTCATGTACTGCAAAGACCCCAAAACTCCCACGGTTAGACCCATTTCCTTAGGGGGTATTGAAATTCCCTTTAGGGAGTGTACAAAATACCTTGGCGTGGGGACTAAAACCAAAAATTTTACATTGGCTATACACGGCAGTGGTTAGACCTATAATGCTATATGGTGTTGTAGTCTGGTGGCCGGCACTTCACCAACCGACAAGTTTAGACAAAGTTCAGCGTATGGCGTGCTTGTGTATCTCAGGTGCATTCAGCAAGACAGGAACAAACTCCCTTAATGTCATACTGCATCTATTGCCTTTAGACATTTTGGCCAAACAGTCAGCTGCAACAACGGCTGTGCGGTTGCGCGAGCTATCGCTGTGGTCGGAAAAAAGTTACGGTCACAGTTCGGTCCTTAAAATAATGCCAGATGTGCCTAACGTAGTGGATTACACTTTGGCGAGTCCACTTTTCGACAAAAAGTTTGAGACTCTAATTCCCAACAGTGAGGCGTGGTGTACACGGACCCCGGGGAATAAAAGATATATAGATTTCTACACTGATGGCTCCAAATTGGATGGCCAAGTGGGTTTCGGAGTATATTCTAAAGATCTGGAACTTCGAATAGCGAAAAGATTACCTGATCACTGTAGTGTTTTTCAGGCTGAAATATTAGCAATAAGAGAAGTGGTGAATTGGCTGAGAAGTAATGCCCCAAGCAATATTGGCATTAATATATACTCAGACAGTCAACCTGCAATAAAATCCTTGGGCTCTGTGTTCCTCAACTCGAAAACGGCCATCGACTGCCGCAAATCTCTCAATGAGATGGCTGAGCAGCACAATATTCACCTAATATGGGTGCCTGGCCATAGGAACATACCGGGGAACTGTGAAGCAGATGAGCTAGCAAGGCTAGGAACTACCTTACATATTCCAGGGGAACTAGAATCTGTTGGTATGCCTCTGGCTACCTGCAAGCTCTTACTGCGTGAGAAGGCTGTCATGATGGCAAATGTTCGATGGGAGAATTGTAAGGGTTGTAACGACACCAAGCAAATATGGCCCCATTTAAACTTAAACCGCACACTAGATATGCTAGTGTTCTCGAGACGCCAGATATCACTCATGATATCTGTTATAACGGGTCGCTGCCTGATAGGCGATTTTGCAAAAACTATTGGTGCGAAGTATAATGACTATTGTATGAGCTGTCATGATGCGGAGGAAAAGGAATCAATAAAAAACCTCTTGTGTGAGTGTCCTGCATTTTGTGTAAGGCGTAAGCAAATTTTAGGGGCATATAGCTTCAGATTACTGGCGGACCTGGAAAACGTTAACTTAAGCAGTTTGCTAATGTTTTTGGAACAATCTGGTTGGTTCAACAGAAGAAAATAATCGAGAAGGTTCAACGGTTAAAACTAGAAGTGCCCATATGTAATAGGTACTTTTAGTTAATGTGGTATCACAATGGACTGAATAGTCTAAGTGAGCCTGAATCTTAATCGGGCTGCCACTTTAACCTAACCTTGCCAGCGGACTTTTGAGTCTTTCCACGCTTCGGAGACGGTTCACCGGTCGCTGTCCACTCAGCCGACCGTCGATTGGACTTAGGAATGTAGTGATGGAGCCATGTTTCATCCATTGTCACATATCGACGGAAAAACTCTGGTGTATTACGAGTTAACAGCTGCAAACACCGCTCAGAATCATCAACACGTTGTTTTTGGTCAAATGTGAGCTCGCGCGGCACCCATTTTGCACAGAGCTTCCGCATATCCAAATATTGATGAATGATATGACCAACACGCAGTGATGCCAATTTGGTGCTTTTAGCACCAAATTTAGTGCTTTTTGATTTCTAAAAAGCACCAAATTGCCTTTTTGGTGCCTTTTCAAAAAAGCACTGCTTTTGGTGCTTTTTCATTTTGAACAGTATTAAGTTTAATTGATACAAAATTTTGGGTTAGACTTTCAAGAGCTTAAGAAACTCAACTTTATTGCCAAATGTAGAATTTGATTGTTATGAAGGTGGCATTGATTATTTTTTAATTAATATTGTTATTTAGGGTATTCTGTAGAAAAGTCTAGCGACGAGTGCCGAATTTTTGATCTTTATAAAGATATCATTAAAAACGTTTGTATGAAATGCACAAAAGCACGCACAACTGAAATAAGCTATAGACTCCTTCCATATATTAATATTTTGAAAGTTGAAAGACATTACTGATCAAAATGAATTGGATGAAAGCATTAAAACTGATGAAGATGTATACTTGAATAGTCAATACACAAAAGTTCGGAAGTTTTTTTTTTAAGTACAGCTACACCTTCCAACCATTTTCGATTTTGGTTGGAAGGTGTATGTTAGAATTTATAATTTATTTTTGGTGCTTTTTGGCGTTTGGGAGTTGGCAACACTGCCAACACGTTCCTTTGATATCTTTAAGGCCTCTGCTATCTCGATCAACTTAATTTTACGGTCATTCAAAATCATTTTGTGTATTTTTTTGATGTTTTCGTCGGTAACCACCTCTTTCGGGCGTCCACTGCGTTCACCGTCCTCCGTGCTCATTTCACCACGCTTGAATTTTGCATACCAATCAATTATTGTTGATTTCCCTGGGGCAGAGTCCGGAAACTCATTATCAAGCCAAGTTTTTGCTTCCACCGTATTTTTTCCCTTCAGAAAACAGTATTTTATCAAAACACGAAATTCCGTTTTTTTCATTTTTTTCACAATAACAAAAGTTACTATATAAATGAGTATTGTATAAGCTGTCATGACGTGGAGGAAAAGGAATCAATTAAACACCTCTTGTGTGAGTGTCCTGCTTTTTGTGTAAGGCGTAAGCGAATTTTAGGAGCATATAGCTTTAGATTACTGGCTGACCTGGAAAACGTTAACTTAAGCAGTTTGTTAATGTTTTTGGAGCAATCTGGTTGGTTCCACAAAAATAAATAATAGAGAAGGTTCAGTGGTTAAGACTAGCAGTGCCCATATGTAATAGGTACTTTTAGTTAAATGTGGTATCACAATGGACTGAATAGTCTAAGTGAGCCTGAAATTTAATCGGGCTGCCACTTTAACCTAACCTAACCTAACTATATAAAAATAATATGAATTTAATACTAGCGTCGCCATCAAACATATGTGTCAGACCGGGGACTTATCAGCCAACCTGTTAACTTCATTATTAAGGATAGAATTATGCCAACAATTGAAAGTAGTAAACTTATAACACAACGATCCTTTGCGTACAGAAAGAATTCGTCAACAAACGTATGTCTTAATGAATTTTTACACAGAGTTGCAATTCTTAAGAGAAATTGTTTTAATGTTTTGGTTTTGTCTCTTGATATCAGTGATGCATATAATACAGTTCGTGTAAACATTGTATATGAGCTTTTGGTCGAATCTGGGATTGGTAGTAGTTATTGTAACTGGATCCGGAATTTCCTGTCTGAAAGAATTTTGACCTTGGGAAAGGCGGAAGTAGTGGTCAAAGATCTTATCTTATTTAAATACACGGCTGCGCTTCATGAGATTGAAGATAATAGAACGCTCATTTTTCAATATGCTGATGATTTTATAATCATGTCCTTTGACAAATGTTTTGAAAAAGCTAAAAGAAACCTTTTGTCCAAAACAGCTCTTTTCTCAGATGAATGTAAGAAACTAAATTTGGAATTCAACCCACTGAAATACAAAACACTGTCCTTTTCAAGAAATAACACCAGAAATATTGGTCTTAAGATTGGAGACAAAGTCATAAGGCAAACCAAAAAAATCAAATTTCTTGGGAGAGTAATTACGAGCTCTCTTAACTTAAAAGATCATTATGACGCTATTGCTAAGGAGACTGGTAACAGGATTAATCTGTTAAAATGTGTGACCTCGATTCGTGGTGGTTTACATCCAAGTTATGTCCTCAACATTTATAAATCGGTAGTACGATCTAAGATTGAATATTCCAGAACGACGACGGCTTATGCGCCTAAATATGTAAACAAAAAAATTGAAAGTATGCAGAATAAAATGCTTAAAAGATGTCTTGGTGGCCCTGTTTCAACCCAAATCATATTTTATACGCCCTTATGCATGAATTGCCTCCGTCATATAGGGCGAGGTTGCTCACAGCCAAGGAATTAATCAAAATACAATCTACCAATTGGAGTTTTTATGATACAATATCAGACAATCCGAAAGTTAAATCTAGTTATAGAAAGGTATACTATGATTTCAAAAACATTTTTGATAACATCAAACATGTCCCTAACCCCATTGTTTCAACTATCATTTCAGTAAGGTTCAACCTATTATCTAGGAGTAAAAAAGATACGCCAATTGAAGTCTTAAGAGCAATATACAATAAAGAAATTGCTGACTATAAAGCTGATGGCTACGTTATATATGCCACGGATGCTTCAGTGGGAAGCACCTCGACTGGCTGTGGTGTCCTTAATGTGAAGGCCTTGGGAATTGCTATAGAGGATGAGTCTGAGAAATGTGTCTTTTTCACAGATAGCCTTGCGGCCTGCAAGATTATTGCAAGTGCAAAGACAAACAACTATATTGCTGTCTTTTTTCATGATAAACTGGAGCTTTCCAATATCAGAAAATGTCAGTTACTATGGATACTGGGTCACAGTGGTATAAAAATTAATGAGGAGGCGGATAATATAGCTAGGCTAGCCAGAGACGTGGGAGCTCCCATTATGGCCCATTTTACCCCAGATGAGGCCATTAGAAAAATTGAACTTTGTCGATGGAATGAGTGGAACGTTGAATATGTGCAATAACAAAGGTAAAACCTTTTTTAAATTATGCCAAATGTTTTACAAAAAACCTTTTGAAATATGTTATCTGACCCCAAAAAGCCAAAATTTTAAATCGTTTGTATACTGGACATATGTATGATAAACCATTCTTGCGTATGATTGGAGCTGTGTCAATATCCATTTGTGATCGTTATTGGGTGCCCGAGTCGGCCCTTCACACGATCTTTGAATACACTAAATTTGATGTGATTAGAAGAAAGTTCGATTTCTTCAACAAGTATCATAATACTGTCGATATTCTCGCTACTAAAAACATTGATCTCTATAAGGATCTTACCAGCTTTATAATTGAAACAAAAGGCAATCGATTCAATTATGGAAACAACTGTAATATTTACATGTTTGCTGTGATATTTATTTATTTAAATCTAATTATATTTTGTAATCTCATTCCTGTGATATCGTTATTATAGCATTCTGTGTGTCGTAAACTACACAGAAAAAAAGTGTCTCGTAAATTTAAGAAAATTTTTACAATAATTTATTACAAGAATTTTCCAGAATTTTAGTTCATTTTTCGCATCTTCAACGAAAATTAACTACTCGGAAGGAAATTTTACAAATTCTAAGTAGTAATCGTTTAGTTCATGGCCTACAAAATATGATGGAAATTTCCTTAAAAAATTTCTTAACTGGTAGTTAAAAATTCGTTTGTCATGCTATAAAACTACTTGTGAAATGTAAAGTATTTTCTAAATAATAAGTGCAATTTACTATAAGATTTTTTTGTATGAGAAAATATTTTTTTACGAAAAATGAACTTGAAAGTGGATAGCAATTTCTTACTGACAATTCCTATAGTTAATAATTGTTGGTAAAAAGTTACCCAATGAAATATTTTTAGTTCACATGTAATTAAATTTATAGACATTTTCGTCAAAAATGGTAGATAACATTTCTTGAAAATTTTGCAAATTTTAAGTTAAACGTTTCATTGTTCGTAAACTGGTGTGCCTTTACGAATATTATTCTTAGAGTAAATTGTCAGCAGATGCGATGAACTAATGCATAGTACAGAGATCTTTATCGGCATAGTGGAATGTGATTAATGTAAAGATGATGTTACTTGAGTTTTGTTGTGTATACATGAGCGTGGGGTTGTTTTTATTTTTGTTCATTTAGTGGTTTGCGTGTGTGTGTTTGTTATTCGCGGATGGTTTATTTGGCTGGATGAGGTGTTGTTTTCAATAAAGGCACATGTGTTTTTGTTGTTGTAGGAATGTTTTGGCTTTGCTTGGTTTTGTTTGGCATGCTTCAGTTGTATAGTTGGCGTTGGCGTGGGCTGTTGCATCTTTTAAGTAGCTATGCAACAAGGGAGTATAAAGGCATGGAATATTTTGGATTTTTGAGACATATATTGGTGTTTGTTTATTAAACCTTTTAAATGAAAGTTATTAATATTTTATCGGTAGTTTAGAAAAAAGTTATTACGAATATTTAGGAAAATATGTTGAAAGTGTATTGAAATTTTTATTATTCTATGTAAAAAATTAATATTCAATTCCAGATGAATTTAGAAAATTTTTGTTATATCTCAGCGTATAGTTTATTCATAAATTGGTAAGTATTTTTTTAATATGACTTTCTTTTAAAAAGAATATTTTTATGTATATTATTATATGTTAATTAATTTTTTTAGAAACCAGTTTAATGTTTTTCTTTGTTGTAAAAACAATATTTAATTTCAGAGCAACTCCAGATGGATTCGAACAAATAAAAAATAGAGAATTGGTAAGTTTTCTTTTAAAAATTGGCTTTATTTTAACTAGAATATTTACGTTTTTGTGACCTTTTTATCATCAAAATTACAGGTTTTTAATGCCTTATTTTAGTATTTCTTTAATCAAAATTTTTGGAAACCAATGTAATATTTTTAATGTAAAAACAAATATTTAATTTCAGAATAACCCCTTAAACATTTGGACAAATTTTTAGTACTCCTTTGCCTGTAATTTAATAGTGAATTGGTAAGGATTCTTTAACTTTCTTTTAGTCCTGGACAGTCATCCTTATTTTTTGTACATTAACGTCAGCCTTCGTCATTTTGACTACGGCTCATTTCAAGACGCTAAAATTTTCATCGTGAGCGAAAAAGTGAACCAAACTTGAGTTTATTTTCTTATTCAATTTGGTTTTAAGTAGTATAAAACAAAAATTCATAAAACGGTCGAATTAGTATAACTTAAATTCAACATTTCCCAATAGACTAAAATGCATTTTAAATCGAAAATGAAATTACGTGTCGTCATTTTGACGAATGATGACTGTCTAGGGTTATCAAGAATATTTGGTTTTTAATGCATATTATTATTTTTTTCATTAGATTTTTTGAAAACTTATTTAATAATTTTATTTAATATTTAATTTCAGAGTAACCCAAATAAATTTGGACAACTTTTTATATTTCCCCTCAGCGTACAATTTAATAGAGAATTGGTAAGTTTTATATTAAAACTTTGGCTTTCTTTCAACTAGAATATTTATTTTATTATATCCTTCACATCGATAACAACACAGTTTTATGAGTTTATTTAGAATACTTCATTATTTCTCTAATTGTTTCAGGTACAAATTTTATGAGATACGTTTTCCAAAGAAAAGTTGAATTCTTTACACCATTTGATAAAATACCCCAAATATGGTAAGTTACAAGCTAAAATGAAGAATTAATGTCATAATTTTTATTCACAAAAAACATTGTATTAAGAACTTTCATCATAAGTTTTTATAATAAAGTACTTTTGCTTAAAGAAAGTTTAATTTTAATGTATGAAAATTTTCATAATAGTAAGACGGTTTGTTGTTCCTTTAATTATTTAATTTCTCTGTACTGTGGAATGATTGATTTAAAAATAGTTTAGTCGTCGACATTTTAAAGAGACTGTTAACCAATTTTTATTGTCGGGTTTCCCACAAAATAAGCAAGTAAACCAAAATAATACTCACTTTTTAACTTGGTAGGGGTATATAAATCTTATGGTGTTGTAAAAATGAACTAAACTACAATGTTATAGATGAACTAAAATTTAAGAAAATTATAAACTAGACAAGTTGAAAAAAATCTTAAGGGCTAAATCATGGTCAATATTACTACAGTTTAGTTCATTTTGCAATGGAAAAGGGTTCATTGTTTTTTCAGTGTACATGAATTCATATATGACTATCTTCTCATTATCGGAATACCTGGTTTAACACACCACCCTATCACTCACACCCAGCATTGGTTCTGGAGAATCAATAACTGGCATCGTTCTATAACTGAAGTACATGCAGATCTTCTCGACTTCAAGAATAGATGTAGTTCTTGTTTGTGGCTACATCGCTCGTTTTCTACCCTGGCTTTTGATGTGAAGGACATCGCAATTTAATAAAGGGTGATTCTTTTGAGGTTAGGATTTTCATGCATTAGTATTTGACAGATCACGTGGGATTTCAGACATGGTGTCAAAGAGAAAGATGCTCAGTATGCTTTGACATTTCATCATGAATAGACTTACTAACGAGCCACAACGTCGAATTTTCAGTGAATGGGCCCTAGAAAAGTTGGCAGAAAATCCGCTTTTTTATCGACAAATTTTGTTCAGCGATGAGGCTCATTTCTGGTTGAATGGCTACGTAAATAAGCAAAATTGCCGCATTTGGAGTGAAGAGCAACCAGAAGCCGTTCAAGAACTGCCCATGCATCCCGAAAAATGTACTGTTTGGTGTGGTTTGTACGCTGGTGGAATCATTGGACCGTATTTTTTCAAAGATGCTGTTGGACGCAACGTTACGGTGAATGGCGATCGCTATCGTTCGATGCTAACAAACTTTTTGTTGCCAAAAATGGAAGAACTGAACTTGGTTGACATGTGGTTTCAACAAGATGGCGCTACATGCCACACAGCTCGCGATTCTATGGCCATTTTGAGGGAAAACTTCGGAGAACAATTCATCTCAAGAAATGGACCGGTAAGTTGGCCACCAAGATCATGCGATTTGACGCCTTTAGACTATTTTTTGTGGGGCTACGTCAAGTCTAAAGTCTACAGAAATAAGCCAGCAACTATTCCAGCTTTGGAAGACAACATTTCCGAAGAAATTCGGGCTATTCCGGCCGAAATGCTCGAAAAAGTTGCCCAAAATTGGACTTTCCGAATGGACCACCTAAGACGCAGCCGCGGTCAACATTTAAATGAAATTATCTTCAAAAAGTAAATGTCATGGACCAATCTAACGTTTCAAATAAAGAACCGATGAGATTTTGCAAATTTTATGCGTTTTTCTTAAAAAAAAGTTATCAAGCTCTTAACAAATCACCCTTTACAAACACAAAAAAAAAAAAATAAATAATAGTGATTTGCATTATCTAAATGACTATCTAAATGGCAAATTTCTTAAATGACAAACACAATACTTACCAAATATAATCTCCGTAATAAAATTTGGAAAATATATAAGTTTGTTTTAATTTCCCGGCTTGCCTCGTGTTAAAGTATTTGTGATGCTTTGGAGGCGTTGACATTTGACATAATAGGTCTGTCCGCGTACTATTACAGCAAAAAGTATTCAGTAAAAACTAGCAAGAGAGTATTTTTGCTTGAAATTGCTGAAAAGTACGCGAATGCAATCCAGTAACTATTTGTGTATTCAAAATTTGAGCTTCTAAAACATTAAATGTATTCAGTTGTTTTAGCTTCCAATATAATTGCGGAACATGTACATTTTACTTGTGTTTTGTTGTTATCAAACACTCTAGCAAAAACTTGCAGTTTCTCAATCTGATAACTGACAAATATAGTCTCACGCTCTCTTTTGCCGGCTTTTTGGCGTAATCGATCGAGTTCTATCTAGTAAAAATTTGTGATAATTATCAAAAATTATTGGGTTCTCGAACGGAGCTAATAACACTAAATAAACATGCTATCAAAGTAAGACCAAAAGCTAAGTAGTTGGAAATTGACAGAGATTTTTTTATTTTAATTCCATAATGTATTGAGGAGGTAAAAATTATTTTTGCTGTCACAGAATCCGGATTTTCATCGGAAAATCATCTTGACAAATAATTCTCAACGTACGACTGTTTAGTTTGGTTAGTTAGTTTGAGTTACTTCATTTTTTTCTCGCAAATTAAATTGTTTTATGGTTGGAGCTGGTTGGTGTTGATCTGGACAACGCTTACTTTTAACACCCAGCAAAGGCACAACTTTAAAAGCACTTCCAGAAGATGCACTCCCAAAGATGTTCTTTTTTAACTACACATGAAGTTCTATTAATTCAATTTTATATAGCTCGTTTTTTTTTCTTATTTTTATTCGTAACTTATTTTTAATTTTAACTTTTTTTGTTTCAAAAAGTTTAAAAACAGAGTAAGAATTAATAAAATTGTACAAAGCATACTTTATTAT
The DNA here is from genome assembly GCF_050003625.1 of Haematobia irritans. Classification (NCBI taxonomy): domain Eukaryota; kingdom Metazoa; phylum Arthropoda; class Insecta; order Diptera; family Muscidae; genus Haematobia; species Haematobia irritans. The sequence continues at coordinate 68,700,429 of NC_134398.1, read as the reverse complement.
GAAATAAGCATCCGAACATTTATCTCAAAACATAAAATTTTTTTTCGAATACGAAAATACCAGCTCTTATTGGAAAATACTTTACAAAAATATAGAGTTATTTTAGAAGATCTTCATAAAGTTGAGTTTTTCTGCGGCTGTTTTTGCACGGGAAATAAAAATTAGACTTTTGTCGAACAGCCACATATCGACTACCGAAGACATTGACATGTTAGATTTGTGGTTCGGGCCAAATATTGACACGCACAGAAAAAACATGTTTGGACATGGTTGCCGCATCCATTTAATGCTTAGATTTTACTAATGCCACAAACATGTTCTACTATTTAAATGATAGAATTTGAGACCATTACATGGTCAGGAAAAGCATCTACCTGACCATTCAATTTTTCGACTTTTTTGCAGGGAAAAAAAGTATTTTTATAGGTTAGGTATGGGAGCCACCGTTGTGCAATGGTTAGCATGCCCGCCTTGCATACACACGGTCGTGGGTTCGATTCCTGCTTCGACCGAATACCAAAAAGCTTTTCAGCGGTGGATTATCCCACTTCAGTAATGCTGGTGACATTTCTGAGTGTTTCACAGCTTCTCTATGTGGTTTCACTGCAATGTGGAACACCGACTCGTCTATAAAAAGGAGGTCCCTTGTCATTGAGCTTAACATGGAATCGGGCAGCACTCAGTGATAAGCAACCATGTTGGATCAGTGAACATGGTTCTAGGAAAAATGTAATTGTCCTCATCTAAAATGTTATTATATTGATAAAAATAATTTTGTTTGAATCAAAAGGCAATGGTTGCGATTTAAAATGTTATGGTATTCGTGAAAAATAGTTTTTTTTTCAGTTAAAAGAACAACCTAAAATGTTTTGATCTTTATGAAAAAACCTTTTTCGTCGTCGAAAAAATGGCGCCACTTGAGAAAAGAAAACACAAATTTAGCATTATTTATTTGTTTTTATTTATTTAAAAACTAATTTATTGTTTATTAGTATTTATAATGTGGTGCAAGCAAGCATCACATATTTTTACACACTCCATTTTGGTTCAATTTCAACAATAAGTAATCATTCCATATTTACGTCGTGCCCATCAAATGTACAAACGCAGGCATCATGTAACTGCAAATAAAAATAAATTATACCATAAAAAATGCAGAACAAAAAACAGGTGCATTTTTTTCATTACACTGTTTTTATAAAGTTCTTTTCGCTGCAAAAAAAAGTTAAAAAATTAAATGGTCACGAAAAAATGTACGTGGTCTTTATGATCATGTAATGGTTCTAGACATGTCTATACGTAACCTATAAAAATACTTTTTTCCTGCAAAAAAGTCTAAAAATTGAATGGTCAGGTACATGATTTTCCCGGTACATGGTCTCTAATTCTATCATTTAAATAATAGAACATGTTTGCGGCATTTGAGAACCATTTAAATGCTTATTGCCAACATATATTTTTCTCCGCTCGAAAATTATTTTTACAAAGATAAAATACATGGTTTTCGCGACAATTACCTACTCTAGATTAGCATTAAATGGATGTGGCAACAATGTCCAAATATGTTTTTTCTGTGCGTGTAAAGAACATCTTTGGGAGGACATTTTTTGAAGTGCCTTTAAAGTTGTGCCTTTAGAAGAACTTCCAATTTCTTGCTGTGCAAGATGATAAAACATGGTGTTAGGTTGTTGCAAATTGAACAGGTAGAATCACACGTTTCTCTTGGGAAGTACCAATAGGTTAGGTTAGGTATAGTGGCAGCCCGATATTTCAGGCTCACTTAGACTATTCAGTCCATTGTGATACCACATTGGTGAGCTTCTCTCTTATCACTGAATGCTGCCCGATTCCATGTTAAGCGCAATGACAAGGGACCTCCTTTTTATAGCCGAGTCCGAACGGAGTTCCACATTGCAGTAAAACCACTTAGGGAGGCTTTGAAACCCTCAGAAATGTCACCAGCATTTCTGAGGTGGGATAATCCACCGCTGAAAAACTTTTTGGTGTTCGGTCGAAGCAGGAATCGAACCCACGACCTTGTGTATGCAAGGCGGGCATGCTAACCATTGCACCACGGTGGCTCCCAATAGTACCAATATTTTATAACATTCCATTCATTCCTCAATAAAATTTGATTGGGATTTAACTAGAATATAATTGTTTTCATTTATATTTTTGATTGTTTCAGAAAAAGTAATCGCGAAAATAAAGTGATTTTGAACTCGAATACATAGTACCAGCATTAACTGAGAGCAATCTGACAAACCCCTTATGGAAATCCATTATTTATTATTTATGAACATAAATATTATGGAAGAATAACACTAGTTATTTAGCTTTTACTTAAGATTAGTCTTTATTTAAAGTTATGTATACAAGTAGACAATTTACAATCGTTTGACAATATATTGTATCTACTTCCTATTTTTGAATATAGTATATAATGTTTATTATGCTGTTATACTTATGATCAAATCAAAAATATCAATTTATTGTGTAATATCCTATTACAACTCATTCGTTTTGTGCATTTAAAAGTTCTTCTTATTTATTCTTTTATGTTAAACATAGCTTTAATTTATTAATAATTGTTATGCGAACAAATTCCGTTACATGTTGTTGCATTTCCATTTAAACCTAAAGAATATTTTATATGTTTAAGTATTGCATATTAATATTTATTTTAATGATAAATCGTATACATGAGTTTACTTTTAGCCTTCACTTTATGTAGTTTGTGGAGAAAATAACAATAAGGTATTAAAAATAGCAGTTGTGAACAAACATATTTGTTAAAAAATTAAACTATCACAAATATAGTTGTATATTAAATATTTGAGAAATCCGTTTGGTGTAATAGATACATATGAAATATTTTCATTAAGAAGTCACTTTTATATTTTAATAATTTCGAGATGCACCAATACATTTTATTACTTAATCATACATGTTTGTAGGAAAATATATATTTTTTAATTTTATTGTATTTATAAGATTCGTACAAACATTATTTGTAAAAATGTGTAAATATCTTGTGTGTCGAATATTTGTAGTTCTAGGACCCAAAATCAAACCAATTGGCATTTGCAATTGTATTTAAATCAATGTATTTTCTCCGATATTTTATATCATTATCTTGATTTAGATAAAAGCTTTAAGGCTTTACACAATTTTATGATTTTTAATGACAGACGGCCATTTTCATGTAGCTCCGTTAGGCTTTAACTGTCAGTTAACAGAAAATAAATTGCAAATATCTTCTCTCCAGTTAACTTTAACTGAAAAATTTTCGTCAGTTAAGTTCCTAACTGGCATATGGAATATATATGAAAGATGACAGCTTCGTCCATAATACGGTTTAAAATTGGTTAGTTAACGTAACACTAACGGAGCTTTATGAAAATGGGGGAGAGATTGTAATCAGAAAAAATCGATATTTCAAAATCCGACTATTAAAATTTGTTCCATAAAAATATGGAAAAGTTAACTTTCGACTCAAGGCATATTAAGGAAGGTAGTTTCAGTATTACAGAAACAACAATGTCCGCTGCCATATTGCCAACAAGTGGGAAATTTAAAATAGAGAAAATCTGGACATGTATCGATGTATGCTTCAAAATATGGGGAAATGCGTTGCGGTTCGTAAGAATAATTGAAGTAATTCTTACCATCAATTATGAGGACCATTTATTTCGATACTTTTCTGTCATAAGGAAATATATTTGCCACAATTGTCAGTTAAACATTGGACTATGGGTAATTTGACCCATTTTTTGACAAAAATTAATAACAATTAATCCAATGCATTGGTGTAGCTAACAACGTCTACAATGTGTGCTCATAGGTAAGATACCTCAAAAAGGAAAACAATTAATTCGTGTAGGTTGGAAGAAATCAGAATATTTAAATCAAAGAAATACATACCTGGAAAGGCATATTTAATAAGTTACTTTCAGCATTACAAAAACAACAATGTCAGACACCATATTGCCATTTTGATAGACAGTCGAATTGAATCATTATTCAACAAATGTAAAACAAATGGAAACTACAAAGTTATCAATGTGTGCTTCGAAATATGAGAAAATATCTAACGACTCGCATCAATAATTGAAAGAATTCTTAGCTTCAATCATGAGGACCAAATTTTTTGATATAAAATAATAATTTTATTTTCGAATCTTTATTTTTATTTGACCAAGTTGTCAGCTAATCATTGGTTGTTTTCCAATATATATCAAAAAGAAAGAATATATATCAAAAGAAAAAATTCGATTAGATGGGAAGAACACTAATATTTAATACAAGGATATATTATAACATAATAGTTTGAACCATGGTACAATTATTTGTAAGGTAGCCTCACTAGCCCAAAAATAACAACAAAAATGTGAAAGAAGGTCATCACAATGGCAATAAAATGGAAATAAATGCAAAAATATTTGTTTGAATTCTGTATCACTCATGATAAATTTTTATTAATGTTATGGAAATACAATGTTATGGAAATTTTGAGTGAAAAATATTAGACTGTGAGAAACATTTTTCGCCATTTCCACAATTTGCCCGCTTGTAACGAAGACAACATTGACTTATTTCTTCCTCGTACTTGAGTTATTTCCGAATTTCTAATTTCAAATTAATTTTCAAACAACAACAAAATTCAAAATTTTGATGAGCCCTTTAAAGTCACCTGATGAATTAAGGCTACCTTATAAATAATTATAAATAAATTCTGCCAACTATGAAAAAATTGTAATGTGATACATTGAAAATTCCTTCTTAAATATGCCTTCGACTTTTGCTGTTGGTGCAATGTTAAATTTTATTTGATTAACGTCCATTTTCATTTAGTAAATTGCAAATCTCTTCTCTCCAGTTAAATTTAACTGAAAAATGTTTAGCAATTAAGTTCCTAACTGGCATATGGAATATATAGGCAAGATGACAGATATGTCCATAGTGCGGTTTAAAAGCCCGTTAGCCAACGTAGCACTAAAACGGACCTTAGACGGTTGGATAAACACTACGATAGAGGTTTGTCTATTTGATGTGTGTTCGTTCAACTTCGTTACACTATCGGATTTATCGCCGCAACGTGTTGTGTCCCAGGGTTTATCCGACCGTACAAGGTCCCCTTAACGGAGCTACATGAAAATGACCACTTTTCTATTGGTCGACTTTGGTCAACATCAAATATTGGGTTCGTGAATTTGTAGCCGATTTGAATCTATTTTGAAAAAATGTTCGGCACAAGATATCACAATATTTTATTGAAAAATTTTATCACCGTAGCTATTTCAGTCTTAAAATGTATAAGTTTTTTTCTCAAAGTGGATACATTCAGTTTCAATGCAAATAACAGTTTTTGGGTTTATATGAATATATTTTTGAGAAGTTACGTCGATTTTTGGCTAAACTCTATACCTCTCAGATTTCTTCCAATACTTTATACATGGTAGAACTCTAAACGTAGATTACTTTTTTCCTGGCGGAAGTAACAGGGTAACCGGCTATTCGGTTCTAAAGTCAAAGTAAATAATCGTTTATAAAACCGATTACTTTGAAATATACATCTCTAGAAAGCTAATGATAAAACCTTTGAACGTATGAATCGCGCGATTTTTTGAAAAATGTTTTCGTTGGAATAACTGCTTCTTTTATTTTATTTAATTTCATTTCAATATTTCAAAAAAAATCGCGGGATTTGTTTTGAAAAAAATTGTCCCCTGCGCTTTGTACATTCAAATTGTTGTTATACCAGGAAATATTAACTGATTTGTATCAATGCCCAGGATTAAAAAGAATCACTTTTCGTCTGAGGCGCTTTTTACATATACGTTCTGGTAAAAAAAATTCTCCCACGGCGCTTTTTATATCAATTTTTTTTAGAACTAGAGAAAAATTTGTGTTTTTTATATTTGGTTTTGCAAAATGTGACTTTCCAAACAAGCGAATCGCTACAACCTGGTTTCCATAACTGGTTTATTCTACCCTAACAATTCTACCCTATGATTTTAGACAAAAATTAATATAATAGTTTATAATAGTATGCAAAAGTCCACTTTTTATGGATAGGTTACAATTACATTCATCAGCGCATAACTCCGGTTCAGATATCTGCCTAAATTTAACTTTAACGGATAGGTTACTTAGTTCCTAGTAGTTATGCTGTTGTATTGCAATTGAAACTGTCTTAGGGTCTGATCGACTATGTTACGTTCATGCAGAAAAAAATTAAATTTGAATTAAACTTAGTACCTTTACATCAAACACTTTTTGATTAATAGCCAGTTTTATAAAAAAAACCGTTTCGAAAATACATATTTTTTAACGTAGAACCTAGATCTATTGCCGGAAAAATTTGGGTCCTACCCCATTTGAAAAGTGATACCTTTATATTTTTAGTGATGTACATTTAAAGTATTATTTACTTATACTTTAGGCTCGAATAAGCGGTTATCAGGTTACGACCGCAAACCGGTTTCTTGCTATTTCAACATAAAATTATCTATCGCCCAAAAACAAAATGTTTTTTTGAATGGTATATCTATACTAGAGTTGCTCCCGATTTTTAATTGGAAATATTCAAGTCAAATAAAAAATCGATAAATCCTTAAATGATTTAAGTTTCTCAAATAGCTTCCGAATGTATTTTTGGGCCTGTTCCAAACCGAAATTTTTTGCTATCATTGGTAAAGATTTGACGTAAATCGAGGTGCAGTTCTGCTAGAAATTTGACATGAGTTGAAAATTCTTGACGTTTATAAAATCATAGGCCTTGGTAGTCTTCAGATGATGTTTTTTATAAAAAAATAATCTACTTTTATGCAAATATTTTATTTCTGACATTTTCAAAGTTCTTAAATGCAAACCTATTGATTTTTCATAAATTTTAATTAATAAAAAAATAAAATACAATAAGAAACAAACTGTAAGTTAATGCAAATCGTTGTGCTGTTTAGTTGTAATTAGGGATAAGAAAGACATGTAAAATTATAATATCTAAGTTTAATATATGTTATATATAATATATAATTAAATTCTCCTCTGATTTTTAGATCGGTGTATATAATACGGTTTATTCCGATGGTAGTCACGTTACATAACACTAATATTTCTGATTTTATAAATAACGAAGATTTGCCCATATTTACATTAACCGTAACAACACATAATTTGTGTGTACTATATCACTCACTCAGCTCAGGTTAGCCTGGATTCTTGTTTTTTTGTGCCTACACTCAAAAAATTATCACCGAAATTTTTTCAATTAAACACTTAATTGAATTTGGAAAAGGATTAAATTGATATGTTAATTGATTCAATTAATTATTTAATAAAATTCGAATAAAATCCAATAAAAATAATGATTGATATTTGTTACGTTTCCAATTAAAATATTAATTAATTCAATCAATTTGTTAATCAATTCGGAAATAATTTTCAATTACAAACGTGATTGAAAAATTTTCCGTTCCCAATTAAACATGTGATTGATTCAATCACCTTTGAGATTGAAATTGAATAGTTTTGAGCGATGGAGAGAAAGAGCAAAAAGAGAACAAGAGAATTTGTATTTTTTTAACAACAAGTGATGGAGAGATCAGTGTGTGGAAGTAACTCGTAACGAATGCTTGGGTTTTTGTTTTTCGCGTAAAGGTGGGTACTATGTTCGGTTTTCGAGTTGAAAATCACTTTATTTTCGCGATTACTTTTCCTGAAATAATCAAAATTATAAATTAAAACCAAAATATTCCTGTAAAGTCTTGTCGAAATCTAGGGGAACAAGAAACTTCGCATCAATTGAGTTAATTTGTCTGCTTCATATTGAACTGTTTTAATAAAGTAACCGCGAAAATTTCAACTCGAAAAGCGAACATAGTACTTACCTTAAATTGAAAAACATGATTGGCGACATTCTGTCTGCTTCGTTGTGTATGCATAAATATATTGAACAAGTCAAACAAAAGGATCGAAAAAACAATAAAGTGTGCAACAACAAATGGCCATGCGGTAAAGGAGTGCATTTGGAATTACCTGCGTTTGTGTTTTGCGGTATTGTAAACATGGAACACAATCTACACTTATTGAAGGTAAGCAATTGTGAATACAGTTTTCCATTGAAGCCTGTTTATATTAAACGGTCTAAAATAATATATTTTTTTTATTCATTTCCTTTAGTGATCAATTTTATTTCGTCGAATTGGCCAATCCATCATTTTAATAAAAAACCATCAAGTATAAGAATATTTTTGCAATCAAAAGGTATCGTATCGTATTAATTTTTAAAAAATTTTCCAGTTGATAATTGTTGATAACAACTAGCTCGAGGTCTATAATTTTTTTACTTCTAGTTTTCTTAAAACCGAGAGTTGTATGTTAAAAATTGCATTTTGTCTTTTTCAGTTTGAACCCAAGTAGAGAGCAGCATATCTAATATATAACATTATGAGCATCAATACAATCTCTATGTAATGGTAAAATATTTATTTATTTTTGGATTTAAAAATATGAAAAATATCCGAAAATAATAAAAATATGTATTTTCCACTTATTTCCAGAATTTACAAAGCATCATCAATATGGTATAATACCAAATATTACATTGCTTTGCTATTATTTTTGTCTCCGATTGGTTCAGTTTTTAATAGACGATTTCAATTTTTGGAAATTTTGGAAAGGAATTGTTACTAAAATTAAATTAAATCGAGCCCCTTTTATGCCAAAAGAAGATTATAACTAAGGAACTAAGAATTCAGGTAATGTTTAACAAAATTAACTTTTAATTGAACAAAAATGAGTTCTAATTATTGTGTTTACTTTCAGAAAAACTAATTTAGTTTACAGGTTGCTGACTTATTGGAAATCTAGGCGCATCTACATATTAGAAGGAACATGCTGACATCGTTAATATGATAAGGAAGATAATGATTTATATAGTTTATTTTTCACCCTTTACGGTGAGTATTAAGTTCAAGTTTAGCCGCTAAAATCGCTAAAGTGAAAACTAAATCAGTAAGAAAAATGCATGAAATTATGCATATTTGTTGCAAATTTTATTATAACTTGATGGGGAAAAGCCCAAAGCAAATTTTCACAAAGTTTGTATTCCTTAAAATGGATTATTAAAGAAAAGTAATCGTGAAAAAATGACGTTTTTAGCGGCTAAACTCGAACTTAATACTCACCTTTAGTTGTTATTGATAGTAATTGTATGTGTAAGATATGTTAGAGCAAAACATACAAATGTCAAGAACCAAATTTATTTGTCTATTGCATAATTCAAAAAATAATAAAATATTGAATATGTTTTATAAGAAACGCATATTTTCTTTTATTTCAAATAAAACTAAATACGATTTTGGGGGCGCAATATATAAATTTTTTGATTGAAATTTATAGCCAATTTCAATTAATTATTTATTGGATCAATCAAATAGTTGATTGATTTTTGTCGCGAAATTAATTAAAATTTTAATTGATACAATTACAACATTGATTGAATTTTATGTCAAAAACCAATCACTTTTGTAATGGATTCAATCACACAATTAATTGATTCCGTAACAAAAGTCAATTAAATTTTTAATTGAAAATCGTGTTGGTTTTCAATCAAAATGGGGGATTGATACTATCATTTTCGTGATTGAAGACATTTCAATTAAAATAATGATTGAACCCGCGAATTTCGTGAATGAAATCAAAAAAAATTTTGTGTGTATTATCACTAAAAAATATAAAAAATAGGTCCGCTCACAGTAATCCGTCTTATTAGTTTTTCACATCAAAATCGTATAACATCTTCAGACTCATTAAAACTAAGTAATGTATATCAGTAGAAAGCAACAGAATGAAATGGTTTTCATCTACTACTGGAAATCGGGAAAATTTTCTACATGTTTTTTATTTTTTAAAAAATTTTTAATTAGCTCCTAAAAACAACCTAATATATGCGTAATTTTCTGTGGTTCAGATGTAATTTCTCGGAAGAAAGTATAATTTTATGAATTGTACCGGTCTTGTAGCTACTTTTAATTTGCACTTATTTCGGTGTGAATATAGTATAACATATATTTAATATTGAAGTCCAATACCCTACCTATACTTTTTTATTGACTGTGTCTTTAGAAACACGAACTTTGTATTGCTAAGTTAGATTACACTCAAAATAGGGGTAAAAAATTAAAACGGGATAGGATTAAAGTATTATGCAAAAAACTGTAACATATTTATTAAAAATTGGTGTCATGCATATAGCAGATATTGTTGTATTGTGTGACAAACGCTACCTTAGGTGGCCAGAATCTCAATGTTTGTTTTTTTTTTATAGCAAATTTAACAGTTATTGAATGTGCTCATGTTGCGTTTATGAAAATCGACTATTAAAAGATTTTTAGATTTTATAAAGATACTATAATTCCATATTAGTATTGAATTAATCTAGGTTTAACATTAAGAATGTCTTCCATTTTTGAATCAAAGGTTTCTTCATTATTCCATGTACTACAATTTTCCATACCAAAGTAAAACTTCCATACCAAGTACGCTCATACTAATTTAATTGTAAATGTTTAATTTTGAAAATACAAATCTTACTTAGTAGCACCTACATCTTATTATACTCGGAACAGTACTATATTCAGCTTTTTGAAAAAATCACAAGAATAAAATTATAAAAATTAAATCTCTATTATTTTAAAACTATTAATATAATGTCAAATAAAACTTTAAAGATGTGTTGTTTGTGGTTAGAATAATGTAATTAATATTACACATCTTTCATTAAATTACAGTTTGATTTCATTTTGGGCACATTTCGTCATATGTTTGTAATATACATTTTAAATGGTGGCTCAATCAGTAATAAATGGCAATAAGCTAATATCTTAGACACAAAAAGTTTTTTTTTGTAAATGGGACGAACAAACGAGATTTATTGATCATTTCACAAAATGGATGAATATTTTCGTTATTCTGTTTTGCATTTTGTACAGTATAAGCTGAACATAGCACCATATTTTGTTATAAAAATTTAATTTTTGTATTGGAAAGTACAATATCTTTTCCAAAAAGATAAAAAAAAATATAACTGCAAACTATTTATTTCTAATGTACCGTAGATGTCGATTATGGTTATTTGTATTTCGATCGGTTTTAAGGGGTTTACATACCCATATTTTTATTTCTAATGTACCGTAGATGTCGATTATGGTTATTTGCATTTCGATCAGTTTTAGGGGGTTTACATACCCATATTTTAAGAATCGGTTCACCTTAACGGGTTCCGATTCTTTAAACGCTAGCGATTCCGTTTGGTTTTTCTGCTAACATTACCTTCGATGATAATCTAGGGAATAAAAAAACTAAATTAGAGGGTTTCTTATTGTAATTGCAAAGTAATAATACATTTGAGATTTAAAATTGAATAGTGTTTATCCAATATAGTGTGAAATATTTTTTAATCATTTTTATTGCAAAATAGTAAAAAATATATTTTAGATTTCAAATTGAATAGTATTTATCTAATATATAACTTTCAAAATTAAAAAGTTCCACGATATGTTTGAAAAACTCTGGTTAAAAGTTGTTATTTTGTTAATTAATTAAAATTAGATCATTGTGAAATACAAATAGTTGTTTCAGATTGAGATTAATTTTTAAATTATGTTAGACTTTATAGTGATACTACTACCCTAGTTTTTAACAAATAAGCGTGTTATTATTTCCCGTTAAATCCCAGCAAAAACTCTCATTACCCGGTAATCTTGTAGGTAAGCCTATTTAAAAATTAATAACCACTTATTAATTGGCATCGCTTCGGATTACATTTACATACGCATGTCCTAGGAGGAAAGTACTTCTCCCCAGGCATACTTTCGGCCATAAAATAAGTAGTGCATTTAAAGCATATAATCACCTAATATGTAATGACTTATTCGTAGATACACCAAAGCTTGCAAAATAGCCACTTATTGTCTCAGGCAACCAAATCTCGAAAATATTGATTTCTATCGCCGATTACAATGGATCAAAATATGGCGAGTGGTGCTGTAATAGGAGAACTACTTGAATAGAAATAGAATATTGTATAAATAAACAAAAAATCTAATAAATAATCTAAATAAGATTACACTCAAATTAATGTCAACACTTAAAATAGAAATAAATGTAGGTTGTTTAAGGGAGTTGGATTCGTGAATTACGTTATAATATATCCAATAGCCAATTCACATAAGGTTCGAAATCTACTAAAAGTGGATTTTAAGTCTTTTTTGTAAGGCAAATGGCATTTGAAATTTAGTTTAAGCGCATTTTGGAAGTGTAATGTCAATGAGGTATAAGAAAGCATTTATTTAAAACATAATATGATAATGTCAATCTGGTTGGTTCAGCGACGAAAAATAATCGAGAAGGTTCAGCGGTTAAAACTAGAAGTGCCCATATGTAATAGGTACTTTTAGTTAATGTGGTATCATAATGGACTGAATAGTCTAAGTGAGCCTGAATCTTCATCGGGCTGCCACTTTAACCTAACCTTAACCTAACCTAATGTCATTAAACACAATTATTATTGTGATAAAAAATTCTTAACGGAAAAATCTTCAGAATTACCGTTACATTACATATTATTTTTGATTTTTTATGTAATTGCTCGATTATGTGAATAATTATATTAACTATAACTGCCTACAAATTTGAGAATAACAATTCGAAAATTATCGAGAAGTATATATTTTTGTCATTACAAGTTAGTCATTATAACTCGCCGCAATGTAATGCAACGTTTAATGACAGCGTTACTCCTGGTAATGTCAATTGTAATGAGATGTGGTTACCTAGTTTTTGCTGGGATGTTATTTACACATCATTTTCCAGATGAAGCAATTCAATGTAATATCTAAATATTGAAGAGTATATAAACAAAATCTAACACAAGTAAACATATATTAAACACTAATCTCAAGTTTTGTTTTAGGGTTATGCGGGTGTAGTTCAACAAGTGTCTCGGCTAATGGCGTGAATGACTGCTTTTCTTTCGAATGGAGTTTCGTATATAAACATTTAAAAATACAAAATATATAACATATTGATTTAAACACATACCTGCAAAATTTGACTGGCTTCAAAAGCAGTACCGGGTAGCAAAATAACCGGCGATGATACATGGCCCGCTTCTACGCACAGCATATTTGGAAATTCATCGTCACCAAAATCTCCAATCTCACGTGCCTTATCAATCCAAGGATTCCAGATGACTGTATCCGGGAAATTATACTTATGTATACGCATTTTGCGTCCCGAAACAACATTTGTTATTATGTGTTCTTGTGGAGTATGTTGATAGATACGATCTGTCCACTCGTTAACCGTTACAACTTCACGGCCCTCTTGATATAATGCATCGTTGCGTGTCTACAAAAATATTAACATTAATAAAAAGGGAGTTACACGCAAAGACAATATACTTTAGTTGATGGGAAATTAGCTTGCGCCATACCAAATGTTGCATTGACGGCGCTAGGTCCATACATGTTTGTAATTTTTTTCATTTGCATTTTTTTTAAATGAAAAACTTAATTTTTAAAATTGAACAATGATCCATTTTTTGCAATAAATAAAAAATTAAATTTTCTCAATTATTCCAAGTTATTTCCAACTCTTAATTTCTTTTTATTTGCATTTTAATGTGTCGAACCAAACACGTAAATGACAAGTAGGGACATAGCGCCATCAATGGTTTGATGTTCTCAGCAGCCAATTTCCCATCTTCCTAACATAAGTATATTGTCTTTGGTTCACGAGGCTTGCATTTACATTACCTTATCCATAAAGGTACAACCATGTAAACCAGTTATTTGGCAACGTCTGACATCAGGAACTTTGAGATAAGTATGTAGCAGTAAATTGAATGTCATTGTCAACTCCTTGCTGGGATTATAAACTCCTATATGAAAATGTAGTTCTTTTTCACGTAATATTAGGCGATACGTAATCCGAAATCTATGAGAAATTTACAATATGTTTGTAAAATTAAAAAAAATATGTTAATGACCGGTACTACATATGGAAAAATATGGGTCGAACTTCGCAATTATTTCGCTACGCATTTCGAATTTCGGAAAATCGATATTATAATAAATTTCGACAAATAGACTTTTGTCTTTCCGAGATTTTCAAACTGAAAATTCGGCTTGCTTTTTGCCCACAATGGTACCATTTGTTACCAAATTCATAAAACTATACAAATTCTACACTATCAGGGTACATACTGATAATTCCACATTGATCTTGTAAATTCATTATCCATTAATGAAAATATTGCTTCGACATCTCCGTTGTGTAGCCTTTCCGGTGGTCTTTCTAAATTCCATCGTGTGATACGAGCAAATCCGTGTTGAGCCCCAAAGGACCAGGGACCAAATTGAGCTATATTTATAGAATTATTATGATTATTAATAATTAATAGTTCAACTCTATATAATAATAGATATACATATCTATTACATATATTAACTAGGATAAAATAATACATATCATTTATACTTACGGAATACAAACGGTATTCCCCCACGGATTGCCTTTTTCCCATCAAAAGAAGCCAATTTACTGCAAATATAAAAAGAGAACGATATAAAATATGTTGGATACAGCAAACAAACTTCAAATGCAAATGATATTGAAGAACTGAGTAAAGCATAACCTACACATACAGAAATAATGTAGCAGTATATTTGCTGTAATAGCACGCATTTGCAATTTTTTTATTAGAAGATTTGCTGCTAAAAGTCTATAGTTGCGATTTCCACTTGTATGAAATCTGAACATTTTATCCTTTATCGAGTTTGACTTCAAATTTGACGACATGGCAACATAGTAGTCTAATACACTGATTTATAGTTAAATCTAAGTTTGATGTTAAAATTTTAAAAACTACATTTTACCATCTCATATTGTAGTAATGAAACGCAAAACGAAACGAAGAAATGAATCAATTTAAATTGTATTGTTACGTTTTTATATTGAGGCGTGTTTAATAACCCGATAATAAAAACACAGTTCTTTTCAAATAACGACAATCTACAATTTATTTGCTTCACTGACAGGTTTCACTTAGCACTCCGACTACTTAACAACTCGAGCTCTTGATTACAACTGACTTGACAGCTCCCTCTGTCAGCTCTTTAAATTGTACTGTATAACGATATCGAACATTCTCGCTAGTCTGGCCTACAATCATCTAGAACAATCTAGATGTCGCACATATTTATCTAAGAGATATCGCACTTATTCAACTGGTTATCTTCATAGTCTTGCTTACAACCATCTAGACTATTCTACTAGTATCTGGCAGATGTCGCACTTGCATATCTGATTATGCTCACCCATCAAGTATCTCGTAATTTATCTGCAGATGATTATGTTCATATTACTACAACAATAACAATAAGGGGTTACTTTACAATGAACGATTGAGAAACTAAGAACACAAAAGATGCTTAGGAAAGTACTAGAAAATAAAGAGATGATTTTGACAAGTGATGACGTAATCTAATCGTTACAAATTGAAATTTTAAATTAACGGAAACTAATTTAAATAAACTTAAATCTGGAAATATCTAATCCGTAACACTGCCTCCCGCTTAAGCCTGTTCGTCCCGAATAGGCTCAGAATCCGTTCCGTAAGGAGCCAAACGTTCCAGGTGACCAACTTTCATCTTTGACCTTGGGCTGTCATCCTTCTGAATGCGATATACCACATCATTGATTTTCTATGATGACTTTATATGGGCCTATGATGACTTTATATGGGCCTTCCCACTGTGTTTGAAGTTTAGGGCACAATCCTTTCTTTCGTTGCGGGTTGAACAGTAGAACCAATTGTTCTTCTTGAAAGCCTTCAGAATTCGCTGCACGATCGTATCTCGCCTTCATCCTGTTGCTGACCAGTTTTATTTTGTTGCGCACAGATTCGTGAACTTTACCAAATGTGTTTGGTATGTCGTTACAGTTTTCTTCCATGGCGAGCTCATTGAGCGCCGAATATCAAATCTCCAGGCAACTTCAATTCAGTTCCGAATAGAACCTTGGCCGCTGTTCGTAACGTAGAATCATGTATGGCTGATCTATAGGACAGCAAAACCTGTGGTATATGCACGCCCAGTCTCGTTGGCCGCTGTCCACCACCTTTCAAAGATGTTCTTCCAGAGTGCGATTAAACCTTTCTACCATGCCATCAGACTGTGGATGCGATGGCGTAGTCCTTGTTTTTTTGATACCAAGGGGGACACACATCTCTTTGAATATGGCTGATTCAAAATTTCTTCCTTGGTCTGAGTGTATCTCGGACGGCACCCCGTACCGACATATCCAGTTTCTGTTGACAACATCCACAATCGTCTTTGCCTCTTGGTTTGGAATTGCATAAACTTCTAGCCACGTGCTGAAGTAGTCCATGACCACAAGGACATATCGGTTTCCAGAATCACTTTATGGGAAAGGGCCTGCAACGTCCATTGCTATTCTTTCCAATGGGACTCCTGCTCTATACTCTTGCATAAGACCTCTACTTCCGTCAAGACATCCTTTATCTTGGAATCTGGTACGATTATCAAGTTCCGGCTATTCTTGTCATCTTCACTTTCCCATTTACGTGCAGGATTCCATTGACCAGACATAGACTGTCCCATTGAGCCCAAAATGATTTCATAAGTGGACTTTCGGCTGCGACGTCTTTCTTGCTGAGATTCTTGTTTTCTTCTTTTGCTCTATTAACCAGTCTGTGCCAGATTCGATGTGTAACTGCCTGACATTTACAACTGTCTCCGTCGTGTCAAGGCTTGATCAACAACTTGTTTGCCACCTTTTCTATTATCCCCAAAATTTAAATTTGAGTGGCTTGGCTTTGTTGTCGCCTTCTTATGATTATCGTTTAATGGGGATGGCGAAATTGGCCCCGATGGTTTATGCGCTTTACAGACTATCAGTTATTCCGGACGGAATGTCGGTGTTTTTAAAGAATCTTACAGTGTGTCGCATCGATACGACTTGTCGGCGATGACTAAATAATCGGTTAATGTGTTACGAACCCATAGACATGCAGCAGTATCGATTATGCCTTCGGACTTAACTTATAATGTGCACAATATATGGGATATGTTCGACACGAGCACTGTCGTCCGGAATAACTGATAGTCTGTAAAGCGATTTACGCCACGCTTTACATTCCCGGGAAAGATGTCCAGTCTTATCACAGTTATAGCATTTTATTATAGATTTATTTGCCTGCTGCTTCATGTCTTGCATTATCTGCCTCAGAGCCTCTTTTACCAACTCAATCACGGATTTCGATTCTTCACAATCGGTCTCCACCTTACATACATTCTGCATTTGTGGCTGTGCCAGCACTCTCGCAGTCTCTTGTACAAGTACAAAAGTTACTGTTTCTGTGAATGTAGCTTTTTGTGCGGCATATGTTGCACATTTTATCTCAGGGTCTCGAATGCCATTCACAAAAGTCTCAATCTTGATACGATCTATAAGACGATGATTCTCTCCAGGGTATGTCAATAGCACCAACCACTCAACTTCTGTCTTTTGTCTCTCATTTGATTTCTGGACTCTTCCTCTTAATTCCATTCTGAAGATGTGTTGATTATGTTCTCCACCGTACTTGCGTTGTAGTGCCGCTATTACTTCATTATATTTATTTCTAGCGGCAGGGGGAATGCTTTGTATTACATCAGCGGCATTGCCCTTCAATGCCAATAGAAGTTCAATTACTTTGTCATCGCCATTCCACAAATTTCTACAAGCAACCACTTCGAATTGGAATTTGAATACATCAAATGAAGTTGAGCCATCGAAAACAGGAGGTTTAGTTTTCGAGCCCTCGATAACGCGCACTGGACCACCTTTAATTTCCAGCTCTGACATTTTTTTCGATGTGTAGAAACTTCTCATCATGAACCATAATTTTCTCATCCACAGAAAGAATTTTCTCCCCAATTTGGCTTTCGATATGGTCCACACGTTTCTCCATGCCTTCAGCAATTTGTTGAAGATTCTCATTTAGAATTCTAGAATTTTCGTCCATCTTTTTGGAGTTTTCCTCAATAATTATTTTAGAATTCTCTTCCAAAAGTCTTCACGAATTCTCTTCCATTTTTAGAGAATTTTCTTCCATAAGTTTTCTAGAATATATTGACTATCGATGTGTAATCAACCACACTTGAAGCCACCGATGGAGTTTCCAAGGTGCTGTCAACTACTGATTCGTCAAGATCTTCCTTATAACCAAACTCATGTGTTTCGATATTAATACTGCGCCGCTCAAACTCCTCCAGTAGTCGCTTTTGTAATTCAGCCTTATTTCCTGTAGTCGGCAACTTCATTTTGCTCAATTCCTTCCTAAAGTCTTCCACTCGAAGCTCATTAAACTTCATTGTAGTTTTTTTCGTTATTTCACTTCCGACACCTATTGTTACGTTTTTATATTGAGAGGTGTTTAATAACCCGATAATAAAAAAAACACTGTTTATTTCAAATAACGACAATCTAAAATTTACTTGCTTCACTGATAGGTTTCACTTAGCACTCCGACTACTTAACAACTCGAGCTCTTGATTACAACCAAAGACAATAAACTTTAGGAAGATAGGAAATTGGCTACTGAGGAGATCAAACCATTTACGGTGTTAGTTTCATACTTTTCGTTTATCGAACCAAACGCGTATACGACAAATATTGAAATAGCATTAAAATGCAAATAAAAAAATTAAGTGCACGAAATAAATTTCCATAAAGGGGAAAATGTAATTTTTTTGTTGTTGCCTAAAATTTAACATTGTTTCATTAAGAAAATTAAGTCTTTCATTTAAAAAATAAAAACGAAAAACAAATAAAAACATTACAAACATGTATGGAACTAACATGGTAAATGCAACATTTGGTACGACGCAAGCCAATTTCCTATCTTTCTAAAGTTTATTGTGTTTGATTACAACTGACTTGACAGCTCCCTCCGTCAGCTCTTTAAATAGTACTGTATAACGGTGTCGAACATTCTCACCAGTCTGGCCTACAATCATCTAGAACAATCTAGATGTCGCACATATTTATCTAACAGATATCGCACATTTATATCTTCATAGTCTTGCTTACAACCATCTAGACTATTCTACTAGTATCTGACAGATGTCGCACTTGCATATCTGATTATGCTCAGCCATCAAGTATCTCGTAATTTATCTGCAGATTATTATGTTCATATGACTACAACAATAACAATAAGCAATAAGCAATAAGGGGTTACTTTACAATGAACGATTGAGAAACTAAGAACACAAAAGATGTTTAGGAAAGTAAAAAAATAAAAGTAAAAAAAAATAAGGAGATGATGATAATCTAATTGTTACAATTCGAAATTTTAAATTAACGGAAACTAATTTAAATAAACTTAAATCTGGAAATATCTAATTCGTAACAGTATAATACCATTAAATATTTCATTACAAATGTTGTTTGGACCCATCCACAACATATCACATGCCGCCTTAGCACTGGATACCCTAAGCAGTCACGGGCTAAAAGAAAACAGAGTAGGGTAAGTGCTGCTAATGTGGTATACCCATTTGTTTTTCAATATCATTTTTTTTTTCAACGGGGCTAAGATTTTACCACATTAATTTTACTAGTGTTAGCAATCCACGCGAAAAATAAGAAAACCATAATTTTAGATATATTTACTTATTTATTAAAAAACGCATTAAGCACGAATTCATAAATGTGGTACCCTATAATGTATATCGCGATTCCATACATTTTATGCTTATTTAGTACTCGTCATTTATTTACATCCGAAACTTAATAAATTGAAAATATACCTTTACTCAAAACGATATGATTAATAAACCATTCGAACACAGTAAATGTGATTTTTTTCAGCTGGCACAAAGAAAGAGTTGCAAAAATCAAACAGATCTTTGATCATTACCAGCCTGCACCACATTTGCTGTACTTACTCTACTCGTTTATCCAGGACATTTCCAAAAAATATGCAACACTGTCATCCAGCTGTTTAAAACAATCACAGAATTCACTCAAATAGTAATAAATATTTACTGCTGCGATTATTTATGACACTGTACCACTTTGAATTTCATGTTATTCGATAAATTAGTCACAATAAATTGATATTGTGAATCTAAAAAGCTTCACTTTATCAAAATGCAATCTGGCAACACCGACGCACTGATGAGATGTTCTGGATAGAACACCCTTTCAACGGTGTTCTGGATAGCCCTATTGTAAGTTTGAAAACTTTAAAATGGCATGAAACAAACCTTGTTGTATTTAACATGAAAATTGAGAATCCCCTTGACGTTTACCATAAAACAGAATCTGACAATTCAGATGTGTGTAAATATAATTAAAGTCCGTCTGAAATTACCCCAACCAGTCTGCAAACTTGAATTGAGAACGCGGTTGTGTTGTTCCTAACCAGCGTTGCCAATTTAGCTATTTTCCCGCTAGATCTGGCTTTTTTGAAGTCGTTTAGCGGGCAAAGTGTATTTACCTTTTTTCATTACACTTTTAGCGATTTTTAGTTATTTTTTTTATTTTCGAGATGTGTCTATTGAAATGTGGAACGGCGTTTTTATCTAACCCTTGCTGCCAGAATAAGGTTTTCCACATATATCAAAGCTCAATTTAAGCCTTAACAATGACTCCCGCCAATATGTGGCGCATTTTTGCAGCAAATACACCTTGTTGTAAAGTTTTTGTATTTATTATGTTATTATCATATTTTCAAGTTATTATGTTATTTCTAAGTTAAAAAATTAGATATGAATTGCTTTGTACATTGAAAAAATATTGTCGTGAGGCCAAATATTTCATGTCCTTACAACACGAAGGCTTAGCAAAGCATTTGTGCATTTCTTATATATAAAGTTTTTTTCCTTTTCCAAAAAGTCAACAAACTTATCAGAAGTGAATTGACTTAAATATTACACATGTTGGACTAAGACCAATCGTGAAAAATTCTTCAAAAGTAATGAAATCGTCTTTAAATTTGTGGGCTTTTTGTATCTTGGCCACAAGGATACAACTTCAAAAAATTCGCTTCTGTAACATAGTGTGTAAATATAACCATAGCGATAGGCGGTAGGCGAACACTTATTTACGTGTATTTCTTATGGGAAGCCCAAAATCCGCGACGGAATACCGTGACGGCTAGCGGCGTGTCGCTAAATTAAAACTTATTCTAACTCCTTGGCGAAAACTGGTATAGTGTTGCCATCGCTTATCAATTTTTTTAACTCACCACTAGGAATTGCTGTTGCCTGGATACGTGTAGATTATTTTTTCTTGAAATAACTCAATAAATAACAAGCCATTGTATGTTTTTATTCAACTTCATTGTTTAATATTGTTACGAATTTGATAATTATAGATATAAGTTTATTTAAATTAGTTTCCGTTAATTTAAAATTTCAAATTGTAACGATAAAACTTCGCTATCACTTGTTGGAATCATCTATTCATTTTCTAGTATTTTCCTGAATTTCTTTTATGTTCTTTTGTTTGCTTACCGAAATGTTAGTTCTTACTCTCTCATAGAATAGCAACCCCTTTGCTTTGTTATTCTGCATTCTCATCTCATTGTCTATTGTCATTGTTGTTGTAGTAATGCGAGCATATATCTATGTGAGTGTGTATGTGTTTGGCAGCCACCAGACGAATTACTTAATGGTCGTAGATCCTTCTAGCATTGTCTAAGAATGTTCTGGCGTTGCCAGAATATTGTAGTGCTACCAGAATGTTCTCGTATTGCCACACCGTCATATATAAAAGCGCTCGCATGCTGCTAACGAGTCAGTCTTAATTAAAGCGTCAAACGAATAACTTCAGTGTGAACGAATTGTAAAGTGTGAAGTCATAGTAAATAAATTGTAGATTGTCGTTATTTAGAAGAACTGTGTTTTAATTGTCGGGTAATTAAAAACGCCTAAATATAAAAGCGTAACAATTGGTGTCGGAAGTGAAATAACGAAAAAAAAAATCTACAATGAAGTTTAATGAGCTTCGTGTGGAAGACTTAAAAAAGGAATTGAGCAAACTGGACCTGCCGACAACAGGCAATAAGGCCCAGCTTCAAAAGCGTCTACTGGAAGAGTTTGAACGGCGTAATATGGACATTGCGACGCATGAGTTTGATTATAAGGAGGACATTGACGAATCAATACTCGTCAATACCAGCAGTGTAGAAAATCCATCTGTGGCTTCAAGTGTTGTGGATTACACCTCAATGCTCAATGTTTTAAGCAAAATGATGGAAGAAAACTCTAGAAAAATCATGGATGAGAATTCTAGAAAAATGGAAGAAAATTCTAGAAAAATGGAAGAAAATTCTAGAAAATTTCTGAAAGAAAATGCCCTACAAATGGAAGCAAATTCTAGAAAAATGGAAGAAAATTCTAGAAAATTGGAAGAAAAATTCGACGAAAATTCTAGAATGGTCAACGAAAAATTACAACAAATTTCTGAAGGCATGGAGAAACGTGTGGACCATATAGAAAATCAAATTGTGGAATTGGATAAGAAATTTGTGGTTCACGATGAAAAATTTCTACACCTTGAGAAAAAAATGTCAGAGCTGGAAATTAAAGGTGGTCCAGTGCGCGTCATCGAGGGCTCAAAAATCAAAACTCCTGTTTTCGATGGCTCAACGTCATTTGATGTCTTCAAATTCCAATTCGAAATGGTTGCTTGTAGAAATTTGTGGAATGACGATGATAAAGCAATTGAACTTCTATTGGCATTAAAGGGCAATGCTGCTGATGTGATACAAAGCATTCCCGCTGCTTCTAGAAATAACTATAATGAAGTAATAGCGGCACTTCAACGCAAGTATGGTGGAGAGCACAAGCAGGACATCTTCAGAATGGAATTGAGAGGAAGAATCCAGAAATCGAATGAAACCCTACAAGATTTCGCAACAGAAGTTGAGCGGCTAGTGCTTTTGACATACCCAGGTGAGAGTCATCCTCTTGTGGACCGCATCAAGATTGAAACCTTCGTCAATGGAATTCGAGACCCAGATATAAAATGTGCAACATATGCGTCACAAAAGGCTACATTCGCTGAAACAGTAACATTCGCACTTGCACAGGAGACTGCGAGATTGCTAGCGCGGCCTCAAATTCACAAGGTACGTAAAGTAGAGACAGAGTGTGATGAATCAAAGTCCGTTATTGAGTCGATAAAAGAGGCCATGAAGCAGGCAATGCAAGAAATGAAGCAAGAGGCAAATAAATCCCGGATCAAATGCTATAACTGTGATAAGCCGGGACATCTAGCTCGAGAATGCAAAGCACGACGCAAACGGTCAAGGTCCACATCACCATCTCCATTAAACAATAGCCATAAGAAGGTGACCCCACAGTCAAGTGAGTCACCTTTAAACTAAATCGAGCTAGTTCAGCGGGGCAAGAGCTGGCTCCCACAGACGATGGCCCCACCATCTCCATAGCAATAGTTCAACAGAAAAATAACAATTTAACTATTGCGGGTGTTATTAATGGCGACAAGCGTACTTTGACGTTGGATACTGGTGCATCAAAGTCTATC
Source organism: Haematobia irritans (assembly GCF_050003625.1). Lineage (NCBI taxonomy): Eukaryota > Metazoa > Arthropoda > Insecta > Diptera > Muscidae > Haematobia > Haematobia irritans. The sequence goes on along the minus strand of NC_134398.1, from coordinate 68,676,795 downwards.
ATTAGATCTGATTTAGTAAAAGGAAAAGTTACACCACTGATTGGAGTCAAGCTACGCACGGCTACAGGGGAACACGCAACCGTATATGGAAAGGTCGCCGTAAAATTAACTATTGCTAACAAATCCGTTACTTATGATTTCATTGTGGCCGATATAGTAGACGAAGTTATAATTGGAGCGGATTTCATGATTGCTTTTGGCCTCAATCTGGATATGAAGCGTCGTGTAATGACATGGTGCGATGCCGAAATAACGGTAAACGTGGGATACGACGAGAATACACCTGTCAGACGTTTGACAACGAGCCAGTCAGAGTCTATACCACCGAATGCCGAAGCAATTATATGGGTTTCTATGAATGGAGATTGTGAAGTCGGCCAATTGTGGGTTGTTGAACCAGCAGAAAACAAAAGCAACAACATCTTGATAGCAAATGCCCTGGTAACAACGAACGAAGAGAGACTAATACCAGTTCGTGTCTTGAACTTGTCTGACAATCATGAGCAAATTGTAAAATTTTCTGACATTGGCAAATGTACACCAGCCGAGGCAATAGTCAATTTGGAAGGCAACTCACCAAAGACACATGGAGCAGTGAGAAAACATCTAGAAGGGTATTTCGAGGCTTGGACACGTCATCTATCGCCGTCAGAGAGAAATAAAGCCAAGCAATTGTTGTGGAAAAACGCCTCTGCTTTTGCTTCTGAAAAGGGAAATCAAGGAAGAACATCTGTAGTGAAACATGAAATTAAAACCGCAGAAGAAAGGCCCATAAAACAGGCACCACGAAGTGTTCCCCTGGCAAAAAGAGACGAAGTTCAAAAGCTCATAAAGGAAATGGCGGAGAGCGGAGTGATCGAGCCATCATCAAGTCCTTGGTGTTCCCCAGTTGTGCTGGTCAAAAAGAAAGATGGAAGTACCCGATTCTGCGTGGACTACAGAAAACTGAATGAAGTCACCAAAAAGGACAGTTATCCGCTTCCACGCATTGATGACACGTTGGACACACTAGCCGGAACAACATGGTTTTCTACGCTTGATTTGCAGAGTGGATATTGGCAAGTAGAGATCGCCGAGAAAGACAAGGAAAAGACGGCTTTTGGCGTTAATGGCGGTCTCTGGCAATTCAATGTAATGCCGTTCGGGCTCTGCAACGCTCCGGCTACCTTCGAAAGATTGATGGAGCGGGTACTGAAGGGGTTGCACTGGAAGTCGTGCTTGATATACTTGGACGACATCATAGTGATGGGCAAAACATTTGACGAGCACCTTAAGAACTTGAAAGACGTTATCCAGCAATTGTCAGCCGCTGGTCTACGCCTTAACGCAAAGAAATGCTCCCTTTTCCAGCGGGAAGTTAAATACCTGGGTCATCATGTGACTGCAGAGGGCATATCCACCGATGAAGACAAAATCCAAGCTGTCAGAGATTGGCCACGACCCCAAAATCTCCACGAATTAAGAAGTTTCCTTGGGTTATGTACATATTATCGACGATTCGTCCCAAACTTCGCCAGCATCGCCGCTAGTCTCCATAAATTGACGCAAAAAGGTCAGAAGTTCCAGTGGAGCGACAAACAGGAGGATTCATTCCAACATTTAAAAGAACTTTTATGTTCAGCTCCTGTTCTAGCGTATCCTATTCCGGGCGAAAAATTTGTTTTGGATACAGATGCTAGCGCGCATGGTATTGGAGGTGTGCTATCCCAACAGATAGACGGCAAGGAGAAGGTCATCGGATATTTCAGCCGAACGTTGTCCAAGCCCGAAAAGAACTACTGTGTAACGCGACGAGAGCTGCTAGCCGTCATAGAGGGTGTAAAACATTATCATAAATATTTGTATGGACAACACTTCTTGCTCAGGACTGATCACTCAGCTCTACGATGGTTGCTCCAATTCAAGAATCCGGAAGCTCAACTGGCACGTTGGATCGAGAGGCTCCAAAGCTATAATTTCAGTATCGAGCATAGAAAAGGTGGAAAACACGGTAACGCTGACGCTTTGTCACGTCGACCTTGCAGTATAGAATGCAAGCACTGCTCGAAAGCTGAACATAAGGAAGAGATTGTTGATATTCGGCTGTTACACATCGAATCTGGAGTGGACTGGCCAACAGAACAGCGTAAAGATCCCATTTTGAACAAAATTATTTCGGCAAAGGAAGAGAACAAGAAGCCCAGTAAGAAAGACATCGCAGCCGAAAGTCCACTTATGAAATCATACTGGGCTCAATGGGATAGTTTAGTTCTAGTCAATGGATCCCTGCAACGTAAATGGGAAAGCGAAGATGGCAAGAGCAGCCGAAATTTGATCATCGTTCCAGATTCCAAAATAAGAGACGTTTTGGCGGAGTTCCATAATGGTCCCAGTGGAGGTCATCTGGGAATAACCAAAACCGCCGAGAAAGTGAAGCAACGATTCTACTGGGTTGGATGCCAGAAATCAATTGCTGAATGGGTAGCCAATTGCGAGAAGTGCATGAAGGCGAAAGGTCCAACAAGGAAAAGTCGAGGTCCTATGCAAGAATATAGACCAGGAGCCCCGTTTGAAAGAATAGCAATGGACGTGGCAGGCCCTTTCCCAGTAAGTGATTCTGGAAACCGTTATGTCCTTGTGGTCATGGATTACTTCAGCAAATGGCCGGAGGTGTATGCAATTCCAAACCAAGAGGCAAAAACGATTGTGGATGTGGTCAACAAAAACTGGATATGTCGCTACGGTGTGCCGTCCGAGATTCACTCAGACCAGGGAAGAAATTTTGAATCGGCCATATTCAAAGAGATGTGTGAATCCCTTGGTATCAAGAAAACGAGGACTACGCCATTACATCCACAATCCGATGGCATGGTAGAAAGGTTTAATCGCACTCTGGAGGAACATCTTCGAAAAGTAGTGGACAACGGCCAGAGGGACTGGGACGAGCATATACCAAAGTTTTTGCTGTCGTATAGATCTGCCATTCATGATTCCACCTCGCGAACACCGGCCAATGTTCTATTCGGAACTGAGTTGAAGTTGCCTGGAGATCTGATATTCGGCGCTAAACCTAATGAGCTCGCCATGGAAGAAAACAGAAACGACATCCCAAACACTTTCGGTGAAGTTCACGAATCAGTGCGCAACAAAATAAGAATGGTCAGCAACAGAATGAAGGCGAGATACGATCGTGCTGTAAATACTGAGGGCTTCCAAGAAGAAGAATTGGTTCTGCTATTTAACCCGCAACGAAAGAAAGGATTGTGTCCTAAACTGCAAACACAGTGGGAAGGCCCATACAAAGTCATCAAGAAGATCAATGATGTTGTATACCGGATTCAGAAGGACGACAGCCCTAGATCAAAGATGAAAGTTGTACATCTGGAACGATTGGCTCCTTACGGAACAGGTTCTGTGCCTGTTCGGGACGAACAGGCTTAAGCGGGAGGCAGTGTTACGAATTTGATAATTATAGATATAAGTTTATTTAAATTAGTTTCCGTTAATTTAAAATTTCAAATTGTAACGATAAAACTTCGCTATCACTTGTTGGAATCATCTATTCATTTTCTAGTATTTTCCTGAATTTCTTTTATGTTCTTTTGTTTGCTTACCGAAATGTTAGTTCTTACTCTCTCATAGAATAGCAACCCCTTTGCTTTGTTATTCTGCATTCTCATCTCATTGTCTATTGTCATTGTTGTTGTAGTAATGCGAGCATATATCTATGTGAGTGTGTATGTGTTTGGCAGCCACCAGACGAATTACTTAATGGTCGTAGATCCTTCTAGCATTGTCTAAGAATGTTCTGGCGTTGCCAGAATATTGTAGTGCTACCAGAATGTTCTCGTATTGCCACACCGTCATATATAAAAGCGCTCGCATGCTGCTAACGAGTCTGTCTTAATTAAAGCGTCAAACGAATAACTTCAGTGTGAACGAATTGTAAAGTGTGAAGTCATAGTAAATAAATTGTAGATTGTCGTTATTTAGAAGAACTGTGTTTTAATTGTCGGGTAATTAAAAACGCCTAAATATAAAAACGTAACAATATTGTCAAAGCATGCTGTATTGACAACAAAAACGCTAGGAAACGTGAAAAAGGGAATTATTCGCCGTCAAGCTTATTGTATTTGCCGTTGCGGCAAAAATGTTTCGCCTACCGCCTATCGCTATGGTTATATTTACACACATATACGCCCAAACCTATTTTCTTCAAGCATATATATTTTCAGGATTGGTCCAAACAAAATATTGTTTGTATTGTTGAAACATATTATGTTTCACCTTAGGCATACACTGGTAGAAAAAAAAAAACTTTTAATGAAATTTTCTTTGTGTGTATATATTTTTAAGGCGCCAATTGATTACTTCCTTTTTCTTACTTGCAGCATACTCTCTGGGTCTCTCTTTCTAAACACATATATGTTTATAGGCAATTTCTAAATTAATATATGTTTGAATCCACACATGTCACAAACATGTTATGCTAGTTCATGAGCATGCTTGACCTTAAAATAATGTTCTAAAAATTTGAGTTCCAAGCATTTTACACCCAAACGTATGAAATATAGTCTTTTTCGTCCGTGTAGAAGATGCTTTTCAATACTTTATTTTAAAGACGTTTTTTACTTGATACATAGTATAATTTCTACTTGAAGTCGAGTCTGAATTTGTTGTCACGTTTGTTAGCACATTTTTAAAGGACTTTGATAGCTCATGAAAAGCTGAAAAAACAACAAATAAATTCAAATTTGGCTAGGGATCAATATAAAAAATAGTGTAAAGGTAAAGTCTTTGGATTCGGGTATGCTATTTTTCAGTGTATGCAAGAAAAAATGAAGGAAATAAAGTTTTGAATGTGGTATTATTTTTTTAACATCAAAAAATACAAAAAAAAATCGTATTGATAGGATAAAAACATTATTATAAGCGCGATAAAAACAAATCTGCAGATTGTGAAAGAAATAGAATTACATTTACGAAAAATAGACAGCAATAGGTTTGTTTACGTAATTTTCTAATAAAAGTTATTCAGTATAACTTGCAAGACAGTAAGAATGGATTTTACCCTCTTGGGTAAAATTACCGAAAATGTACACGTTCTCGTATTTATCATTAATTCACCGGTTTTAAACCAAACGAAAGATTTTGATATTTTCTAATACACTTCTGTGTGCACACAAAAAAATTCAAAAAATTTTGTGATTCAATCACGAAATTAATTTATCCAATTAATTTTTTTTATTGAAATATCTTCAATCACAAAAATGATAGTATAAATCACAGTTTTAGTTGGGCATAACAAAATACTTGATTGAAAAATTTATTGATTTCATTAGCAAATTTAAATTTTTAATAAAAAATTAAAAAAAAATCCTACCATTTTTTTAACTGACTTATTCTTCCGATTTTGATTAAAAAGTTAATTGTATCAATTATTTTTTTTACTAAAAATTGTCAATCATTGACCTAATTAAATTAATGTGTCTATATTGATTAAAAAGTTTATTGTATCAATTAATTTATTAATTGAAAAATTTTAAATTTCAATAAACATTTTAATTGGAAATATTTTTTCTGTGTGATATTGTACAATAAATCGCACATTGGATTTGTTGATGATTAAAACCAGCCGATAACGGTGTGCTACATCCTGCAGGATGTTACAGGGAAAATGTTATTTTTAGTGTAAACGAAGTACTTCCAGTAAAAATTCGTGATAGTAATCATAATTTATCGAGTAAGCAAACGGAGCTAATATGACTTACATATTGTTACAGTTACACAAAAGTACAATTAAAATGAAACTAATATACATCTTAAACTAATATACATTTTAAGTGATATAAAGCTTTTAAGTTTCTTAAATTTTAATCCAAATGTGACTTTTGTTGAATTGCGAAAGTCATATTCGAATATTTTACAAAGTAAAATTAGTCCATGCTAAATTCTTTAGTATTTCATAATATTATTCTAATGAAATTTTCATATTTTAAAACTTATGTAATTTTACAAATATTATTATTGTTTATCCCTACAATGAAATGTGGAAACAAATACAAGAATATCTTCTCGAATTGCCCGACGTCAAAAGAAACGCATTAAATTCTATTCGGGGACCCACATTTTTTCAACAGATGACGCAAACAGAAGAAGGAGAAAAAGGAATTGAAATCATTTTGGGAAGTAGACGCAGAGAAGAAACATGATTGTCATAATCATATTCGAAGAGCAAAATAATATGATAGGAGCTATTTTTGCGGCGACCATGTAACCATGTTGGCTCAGTGAACATGGTTTTAAGAAAAATAAAATTGTCCTCATCTAAAATGTTATTATATTGATAAAAATAATTTTGTTTCCATTAAAAGACAATGGTCACGATCTAAAATGTTATGGTATTCGTCAAATGTTTTTCTTCCAGTTAAAAGAACATGGTCACAACCTAAAATGTTTTGATCTTTATGAAAAAACTTTTTTCGTCGTCGAAAAAAGGACGCCACTTGAGAAAAGAAAACACAAAATTTACATATTTATTTTTATTTATTTACTAGCGGAAACAGTTGCACTTTGTTGCAACCAACCAAAGAAGAAATGAAATATTATAGTTTATTTTATGAATATGAAATTTAATATTGTCAATCCAAAACATCAAATGCTGGCAGTTTTACTTCACCGTTCGCACAACACATGCCAGCAGTTTCACCCTGAAATTTGGCCGCATCGCAATGTGGACATCTCACTGTCATTTCACCAATAATAGCATATTCACCATAATCATTTTCACTATTGTAAACGAAAGCAGCATATTCCATATTTTGCGCAGCACGACGTGAAGTTCGTGTCGTTCGTCTCGATGTTGGACTTAATGGAGTTGAATATGCAGATGTATGACGACGTGCGTTTCGTAATAGTTGAATTTGGTTCTGTTGTGAGCGTTCCTCAACACTTTGTATTCTCCTTTGATTAAACCTATAGATAGAATTTTTCATATGTTTGGGTATAAACATTATATGTTTGGAACTCAAATTTTTAAACACAATATTTTTGAGTGCAAACATATAATGTTCATAAACTAGCATAATATGTTTGGGACATATATCTTAATAAAGATTAAACCTATAGATAGAATTACGCGTACGTCGACCTATAGTTGATCTTCGCGTTGGTGGCATTTCTTCTTGATCAATGACAATTGAAATCACTTTTTAGATATTAAATATTTGCCAATATTTACGAAACTTCAAAAAATCACATTTGTATGTTGTCAATCAAAAACATGTATATATATGTATGCACGGACGAAAAATACTGTTTTTCATATGTTTGGGTATAAACATTATATGTTTGGAACTCAAATTTTTAAACACAATATTTTTGAGTGCAAACATATAATGTTCATAAACTAGCATAATATGTTTGGGACATATATCTTAATATGTTAGAACATATTATGTTTGGGACATAAAATGTTTGTAAATAATATATAATATATAATATAATATGCTTGGATGCAAACATATATTAATTTAGAAATAGCCCATAAACATATATGTGTTTACAAAGAGAGACAATGTGTATGCTGGAAGTAAAATAATGAAAGTAACCAATTGGCGCATTACAAATATATATACACAAAGAAAATTTCATTAAATATAGGAAAAATACTATGTGTGAATATAAACAAGTATAAATTTACATAGTATGAGTAAAAATATATATTTTGTGATATAAGACTTCGCCAAAAATTGTATATGCTTAAGTAAAATATTAAAATGAGTATTCGGAGAGAAAACTCATTCGGAACCAAGATAAAATACATTTGAAAAAAAGAGCATGAGTTTTGTTTATCATTTTCGCATTGTTTCGTCAAAACAAATCGGAACGTAGGACGAGTAAGTCAAAATATCGAAACAAAGGTAATTAAAGGGATCTTCATAAAAACTAACGAAAGGGCACTATACACTGAAAAAAACGCATGTCCGGTTCCAAAGATTGTGTCTCCACTTTAATAATTTTTGTATTGATTCCGAACCAAAGAAGCGGAGAATACAAGTAAGGATGCTTTTAAGACACAATTCTCTTTTAAATGGGGTTTTGTGTACTTGACTCTACGAAGCACATTTCAATTTTTCGCTTTTTCAGCTTTTTTCATATGCTATAAAATGTCCGTTAAAAACAAGACTTCCAGTAGAAATTATGCTATGTTTCAAGTAAAAAATGTCTTTAAAATAAAGTATTGAAAAACATATCCTATTTTTGAATGACTTTTGCCTTGTAGTCAAGATGCAAAAATGCAACAAGTTTAAAGGCAGTTTCATTAATTTTAATGTATTATTAAAGTCAAGTTGACCTTAGTCCAAAATTTGTTCTTTCATTTTATGATACCCATTTTTAAGTCAAATCACTTAATTATAACGACAACACGACTTCATTGAAAGTATCGACCTTTGAAGATCTATAAAAACAAAGATTAGTTCCTCTTTATTAATGAGTAGTCCAAGAGGAGTTGACGGATTTTTTCGAAAATAAAAGTGGGCATTGAGATCGAGTTTTGCCGCTAAAATTATTTCTCATTTTATCGGCAAAACCAGAATAACATTAAAATTTTTTCCGGTAAATTGTATTATAACATGGTGGGGAAAGATCCAAAGCAACAATTGAATAATTTTATCTTCTTTAAAAGAAATTATTAAAGAGAAGTAAAAGGGTAAACATGGCCATTTTAACGTGATAATGCCAATTTATACCGGCCTTAAGAATTAAATTAAAACAGCACCAAAATAAATTTATGTGCTGTTTTAAAATTACTGTTTAGAATTTAAATATAATGTACTTTTGAATGGTTATCGTTAACCTTAGGATTCGATGGAAAAATATTTATATATACTCGACTCACGTTCTTCTTTTGTAAGAGTTTTTGAATTTCCTCGAAAATTTTAAACTTGTATACAAAAACCTTTATTTGTTACACAATTTTTATAGTTGCAATAAAAAAATAATATTTGATTTGAACTCAGTCCATTTCGTTTATATCAAGCACTTTTCTTTTCTGACTTTAAGTCTTTTATAAAACACACTTTACAATTTCGTAGTAAAAGTTTAATATAATAGTATGTAATGCTGAACACCTTTTCGGGAACTTCCGAACGTATCTGGAATATATGTTAAAAAATATATTTAAAAAAAATGGTGTTGGTCAAAGCAGGGATCGAACCCAGGTCCCCTGTCACGCAAGGCGGACGACCAACCACTGCTCCACGCTGCCAACAAATGTATGTTTAACAATGTTATGTTGTTAAACAATGTTATGTTGTTAAACAATGTTATGTTTGCATCGGCTCGTGGGCGCCGCAAGCTATGCTATATAAATATAACTTATAACGATAATTATCTCTTGATGACCATAACAGCTACGTAGGCCAGTGGTTAGTGTGCTGGCTTACAAACTGTGTGGTCCGCTGTTCGAATCCCCGTCCGGCAAAAAGTAAAATTAAAAAAATTATAAAATATAATAATTTCTTCTAAAGTGTTTGTATTACAGAAAAAGTGAGAAAATGTGAGGGAATATACAATTAGGCAGAAAAAAAAATTGAGCACAATCTTCTTTGGGAGAAAATTCTTCTAAGCATATAATATTTTTGGGTTCAAAATGTTTCCAAACATATTATATGTTCACATAAGAACATATAGTTTTTTGGAAGACAACATTATTGAATTTGGATGGAAAAATACAAAATGTTTGGAACTTAGACTACCCAAACATATTATATTGTTTAGACCAATATGCTTTCAAACATATTATATATTGGAAGAAATCAAACATATAAATGTTTGGGTAATACCCAAAAATTTATATGCTTGAAGCAAAATATGTTTGGGAGTATATGTTACAGAAGCGATTTTTTTTTGAGGGTGTGTGTGTTTTTATATTCAGTTGAATTAAAAAACATCCTAATTGTATGCTACACAAAACGTATTCAGCCACCTGTAATTTTGTTTACTCGTATCAAGCAATGCTGTATAACAAAACAAAAGTTGTTTCCATTCATAAAATTTATATGAAAACGGGTAATGTTTAGAAAAATCGCCATATCTCGGCGAAACGAAAATACTTTTAAATTTTTGTTGTTTACTAACAATCCTCACTGCGTCTTCTACAAAACGTATTTAGCCATTTTTTATTTTATGTAGCGGTTCTCGAGTTATGGAGTGACAATCAAAATGTACACTTCTTTTTATATATATATATAGATAAACTAATTCATTGTTTATTTGTATTTATATTGTCGTGCAAACATCACAAATTTTTACACACTCTATTTTGGTTAAATTTCAACAATAAGTAATCATTCCATATTTACTTCGTGCCCATCAAATGTACCAACGCAGACATCATGTAACTGCAAATAAAAATAAATTACAAACAAAAAACAAAAAAGAACAAAAAACAGGTACTTTTTTTCAATTACACTTTCCTTTTTTGTGTTCACATAAAACCACGTGCCACTTCTGAATAAATAAATTAACGATTGAAGAGAAGCCAATAATAACAAACAAAACGAATGAAGAGAGAGGAAGCACGCTCAAAAACAAACCCAGCCAACTACATTCAAATCGATGATTTGAGTTTGGCAAAGGAAAAGAGATATGCTTGCAAATTTGTTTAGGCAGTAGCCGACTATCAAACCTTTTTTCGGAAGGTTCAGGTGCAGTTCACTTTGGGTTGAGTGAATTACCCGAATTTATTCTGATAATTGGTTGATAGTTTTGCTGCAAGTAGAGGATGCTGATGAGGAATGTGGTAATTCCGAAACAGCTGTACATCCAACCATCTTGCCGTCTATAGGGCTTTGCCCAAATAAATTTGACAAGCATACTTTTCCTCTGTTGGTTAAGCAACACTTGTAGTTTAGTCAATGCATGGCTTTAAGCTGAGATCAACAACAACAATAACGATTGAAGAGAAGCCAACAATAACAAACAAAACAAATAAATTAACACAAAACACAGTAATTCCGTATTCTCCGCCCATCCCAAGAAACAATCAACACACGACTAACGCGCAAAATAAAAATCGTGTATACCTGCTCAATGTTTTTATAAAATTCTTTTCGCTGCAAAAAAATTAAAAAATTAAATGGTCACCAAAAAATTTACATGGTCTTTATGGCCATGTAATGGTTCTGGACATGTCTATACGTAACCTATAAAAAAGTAAACAAATTGAATGGTCAGGTACATGATTTTCCCGACCGATGTAATGGTCTCAAATGCAATCATTTAATTAATCGAACATGTTTGCGGCATTTGAGAACCATTTAAATGCTTACTTCCAACATATATTTTTCTCCGCTAGAAAATTATTTTTACAAAGACAAAATACATGGTTTTCGCGACAATTACCTACTGTAGATAATCATTATATGGATGCGGCAACAATGTCCTGTTTTTTTTTCGAAAAAAGTAAGTTTCTCTATTTTGTTGCTATAAGGGCGGATCATTCCATAGGGTCACCTACACTGTTAGAAAAATATGTTTTTCATATGTTCCGATATAAACAAAATGTGTTTCGGGCACGATTTTAAACCACAATATATTTAAGTGCGAACATGTAATGTTCCTAAACTAACACTAAATGTTTGGGACATCTATGTTAATATGTTAGAATATATTATGTTTGGGGCATCAATGTTTCATAAAAATCATATGTGTGAATACAAACATATATAAATTTACAAATTTCGACTAAACATACATATGTTGTGATATTTTATTCAAAGCGACAGAGAGAGTATAGAGAGAAATAGAGATGGAAACCGGGAGAGTTGACGAAAGATATCAATATAACACAGCAAAAGAGTCAAAAAAGAACAATTTCTGTGAAACCGCTTGTATGTTGTTTCGGAAAACTGTTTTATGATAAGGCCAAAAATTTGATATGTTTAAGTCTAAATATTATTTAATTTGAATAAAGAGAATATACATTCTGAACCAAGAGAATAGACATTTGAAAAACAAACAGCTTATGTTTTCGCCTTGAGAGCAGCATTTTATGTATGTGTGGACATGTGTTTTGTTTATCATTTTGGCATTATGGGCACAATTTTTTTCTTGGTTCGTTAAAAGAAATCAGGGGTCTTCATAAAAATAACGAAAGGGTACTATACTCTTTTTAGAGTTGGGACAGTAAAATGAAATAAGGAGGAAATAGTGAAAAATTACACAGTAAAATGTAAAAAAACAAACTTTAGTTCCTCTTTATTAAAAAGTAGTCCACGAGGAGTTGACGGACACCATCAAATATAAAAGCGGGCATTAAGTTCGAGTTTTACAGCTAAAACAATTTAAAAAGTTTATTTTCTTTAAAATGAATTATTAAAGAAAAATAAAAGGAATTTTAGAGCGATGGTGTTAAATGCTAGTAAAAAACTGTTCACTCCTAAATAAATTTATGTTTATATTATAAAATTATGTATGTATGTTTATACTCGACTCCACGTTCTTCTTTTGTTAGTTTTTGAATTCCTTCCAAATTTTAAAGTTTTGTACAAAAACAGTTTTTTATTACAATTATTGTTATTATAATATTTTATCCAAAAATCAGTCAATTTCGTTTATATCAAGCACTGTTATTGACTATAAATCTTTAATAACACACATTTCGAAGTTTCATTTAAAAAAAATTAATATAGTATAAATATAAATGTGTAAATGAAAAAAAAAAAACAAAACAAAAAAATGTTCGGTCGGAGCAGGGATTGAACCTACGACCCTTTGCATGCAAGGCAGACATGCTAACCACTGCTCCACGTGGCAAACAAATGTATGTTTCTGTTAAATAATGTTATGTTTGCATGGGCTCGTGGGCGCTGCAAACTATGCTATATGAATGTAACTTAAAACGATAATTATCTACTGGTGACTATAACAGCTACGTAGCCCAGTGAATAGTGTGTTGGCTTACAAACTGTATGGTCCTCGGTTCGATTCTCCGTGCAGGCGAAAGGTAAAATTTAAAAAATTTATAAAAGTGAATAATTTCTTCAACATTATTTGTATTACAGAGAAAGGTTCCAATAACTAAAAAATTTCGTGGAAGTGAAAATTACGAGTATGTTAGGGAATGAGCACAATCGTGTTTGGGAAAAATTCTTCCAAGCATATAATATTTTTGGCTCAAAATGCTTCCAAACATATAATATGTTCACATAAAACAAACATATTAATGTTTCGGCAGTATGCAATAATATATGTGCTTCCTGCAAAATATGTTTGGAACATATGTTAAAGAAGCGATTTTTTTTGAGGGTGTATAGTTTAAATTTAGAGCTTATTTTAAAACTATAATCTGAATACGTTTTCTCCTACTTGTGTTATATCCACACGCAGAGAAGACTCATGATTTTCACGATCATATTCGAGGAGCAAAATAATATGATAGTAGCTATTTTTGCTGCTTTTTTTCTTCGTCGAAAAAAGGACGCCACATGAGAAAAGAAAACACAATATTAGCTTTATTAATTTATTTATAAACTAATTCATTGTTTATTTGTATTTATAATGTTGTGCAAACAAACATCACATATTTTAAAAACTCTAGTTTGGTACAATTCCAAAAATAAGTAATCAAACCATGCACCATTTCTGAATAAATAAATTAACACAAAACACAATAATTCCATATTCTCCGTCCATTCTAGGCTTGCCAGACGTACTGGTTTTTGGCAATTGTACTGGTTTTCCAAATGTACTGATAACAGAATAAAAATTTTTAGCATTGGATTTAGAACAAATTTTAGCAAAAGGAACGTACAGTATTAATTCCTTCATCTTATATATATATTTAGGTCTCATTGTGAAGTAAAAGCGGCCAACATTGGTATCGGCCCTAAATCGAAAGTCAGCTGATACTTTAGTCATTCGTTTTCCATTTCTATTGGTCAATTACACCAGAGTTTGTCGCGCCAAATTTTTCATAAAATCATTTTAAATACGAGAAAACATTTAATCGTGTCTAATTATTTTGTTTAAGGTATGTATATAAATATTTCATTTTAACAAAAATAAAAGTTGTTTCTTTCTTTAGATATGGATGTTGAGTTACCTTCTGGCGACTGTCTCTCTTCAAACTCCGATGTAAGCACATGTGAGGCTTTAGGAAAGAGAAAACTGAGGAAAAGAAGAAACAACAAGTTCAAAGAAATCTGTAGAACTCAATTTAATTGGATTGCCAGGAAAAATGACGCCAATATGGCAAAATGTACGACGTGTGGCTAAAAATTCTCAATTGCGAATGGAGGCTTAACAGATATCAAACGACACATGAAATCGTCAAGAGATAAAATGAATATTGAGAACAGTCAGTTAATATCAGTTAGAAGCTGTCTTTGCCTTCGCACCGTGATGCATAGCCACAGTTACCAATCCGCAGATTGCACAGGTAAACTGGTGAAGCAAATGTTTGCAGATTCAAAAGTGGTCTCCGATTTCACTTGCGGAAAAACAAAACTGGCTAAAATCGTTCGTAATATACTTGCTAAATATTCGATTGATTTGAAGAATTTGGCTGATGACCACCCATTTTCAGTGGCTATAGATGCTTCCAATAAAGGTAATATCAAAACATTTCCTGTGGTAATACTATATTACAAAGAAAAAGGAATTTATACAAAACTTTTAAGCTTTTCTAAATTGAATCTGAAATGTCCTTGGATATTGCAAATCCTTTAAAATCCAAATTGGAGTTTCATGGTCTTAATATTGCGAACATTACCAGTTTTTGTGCCGACAATGCAAATTAAAACTTTGGATATAAAAAAGTGTGTTTGTAGAACTTCAAAAAAGTCAACAGCGCATTATTGGTATGGATTGCCTTTGACATGTTTTAAATAATGCTTTCAAAAATGCATTAAACATTTAAAAGTTCGATATCGGAAACAATATTATAAAAATTTTAACGAGTTTTCAACTTCTACCAAGAAGACAGCGAATCTCAAAGAAATGTTTGTATTTTGCGAAATAGAATGGTCTGAAACGCTACGTCATGTACCAACAAGATGGCTATCACTTGCTCCAGCAGTCCAACATGAACTTATCTTGACCAAGTGCACAATGTAGGAAATTCAATATCAACAACAACAACAAAAGCGAACAATTTTATGGGTTTTTTAGCTGTAAAATTTTGCTCAAATTCTGAAAACAAACAAGAAATTTTGTTGTTCCAGAAACGCGCAAACACTGTTAGAAAAATATGTTTTTCATATGTTCCGATATAAACAAAATGTGTTTCGGGCACAATTTTTTAACACAATATATTTAAGTGCAAACATGTTATGTTCCTAAACTAACATTAAATGTTTGGGACACATATGTTAATATGTTAGAATATATTATGTTTGGGACATGAATGTTTCATAAAAATAATATGTATGAATGTAAACATATATACATTTACAAATTTCGATTAAACATATATATGTTGTGATATTTTATTCAGTGAGCGATAGTGAGAGAGAGAGAGAGAGTATAGAGAAAGAAATAGAGATGGAAACCGGGAGGGTTGACGAAAGATATCAACATAACACAGCGAGAGAATGAAAAGAGAGCAATTTCTGTGAAACCGGTTGTATGTTATGTTGTTTCGGAAAACTGTTTTATGATAAGACCAAAAATTTGATATGCTTAAGTCTAAATATTATTTAATTTGAATATTAGAATGAGTATTCCGAGTAAAGAGAATAGAGATTCGGAACCAAGAGAATAGACATTTGAAAAAAAACAGCATGTGTTTTCGCCTTGAGAGCAGCATTTTATGTATGTGTGGACATGTGTTTGTTTTTCATTTTGGCATTAGGGGCACAATTAAATTAAAAATGAAAAAAGGAGGAAATATTGAAAAAATTAAATAGTAAAATGTATAAAAACAAAGTTTAGTTCCTCTTTATTAAGTAGTCCAAGAGGAGTTGACGGACACCTTCAAATATAAAAGCGGGCAAGTTCGAGTTTTGCAGCGAAAACAATTGAATAAGTTTTTTTCTTTTTTTCTTTACAATGAATTATTAAAGAAAAGTAAAAGGCAAAAAATACCGGTATTAAAGGTAAAAAATGAAATTAAGTACAAAACACGATAAGTTTTAAATGCATTTAAAATGGTGTTAAATGCTGGTAAAAAAAAAACTGTTCACGCCTAAACAAATGCATGTGTATATTATAAAATTATTTATATATGTTTATTCTCGACACCACGTTCTTCTTTTGTTAAAGTTTTTGAATTCCTTCCAAAATTTCAAACTTTTATACCAGAAACAGTTTTTTGTTACAAAATTGTTATTTTTACAATAAAAAAATAATATAAAATAAAAAAGCTATGTCCATTTCGTTTATATCAAGCACTGTTCTTTTCTGACTGTAAATCTTTAATAACCCACATTTCGAAGTTTCATTATAAAAATTTTATATAGTATAAATACAAATGAATAAATTAAAAAAAAAATGATGTTCGGTCGGAGCAGGGATTGAACCCACGACCCTTTGCATGCAAGGCAGACATGCTAACCACTGCTCCACGTGGCTAACAAATGCATGTTTCTGTTAAATAATGTTATGTTTGCATGGGCTCGTGGGCGCTGCAAACTATGCTATATAAATGTAACTTATAACGATAATTGTCTACTGGTGACTATAACAGCTACGTAGCCCAGTGGATAGTGTGTTGGCTTACAAACTGTATGGTCCTCGGTTCGATTCTCCGTTCAGGCGAAAGGAAAAATTTATAAAATTGAATAATTTCTTCAACATTATTTGTATTACAGAAGAAGGTGCCAAGAACTAAAAAATTTCGTGAAAGTGAAAATTATGTTAGGGGATGAACACAATCTTCTTTGGGAAAAAATTCTTCCAAGCATATAACATTTTTGGGCTCAAAATGCTTTCAAACATATAATAAGTTCACATAAAACAAACATATCAATGTTTCGACAGTATCCAATAATATATGTGCTTCCTGCAAAATATGTTTGGAACATATGTTAGAAAAATGATTTTTTAAGGGTGAATGAGTTTGTATCTTATATAAATGAATATGTAAAAGAGCGGTTTGATTTGAATAATAATAAATTTGAAAAACTTTCAATTTTTAACTTAAATCCCAACATTTCTTTTAATGCGTTCGCAGAAATAACTCACGTGTTTGCAATACCTGGTTTTGACTTAGATATTATATGAATTCACCAATATGCTTAAAAAATTGTTAAAGGCATTACGAAGGAAAAATCTGTTGAGGATAAATGGAAAGATTTTTTAAATAGCGGAACTTTTCCCAATTTTTATAAAATTTGTAAATTCATTTTTTAGATTCCCCATTCAAATTCCGCTGCTGAGAGAATATTCGGCTTAATGTTAAATTTTTGGAGAAAAGGGCGCTATAAGCTTAATAAAAAACAATTTGGAGTATACGTGCAGCAATTTTTTTAAACTCAGGAAGGCATGAACAGTATAGCCATACATGTACAAACGAATGACAAATATTTATAAATTTATATTATTTTGAAGCTTTATTAATATTAATTATTTATTATTAATTAAATGTGGGTATTAAGTTCGAGTTTAGCCGATAAAATAACCATTTTTTCACAGTTACTTTTCTTTAATAATTCATTTTAAAGCAAACAAACCTTTTAAATTGTTGCATTGGACCATTCCCAACAAAATTTTAATATAATTTGTTTAAAAAAAGTTGTAATTTTATTCTACTTTTACATTTTTGTTTTTGGTTTTAGCAGCTAAACTCCATCTTAATACTCACCTCTATATATAACAATATGAAGGAAGAGTAAAAATCTTTTTTTATTCAAATAGAAGATCTCTTTTTATTATTTAATCATTTAATGTTTATTGTTGAATTGTTTATATTTTTATTGCTAAAATAAAAATGTACTGGTTTTTTTCTTGAATGTACTGGCTTTGCCAATTTGAAATCTGGCAAGCCTAGTCCATTCCAAGCAACAATCAACATACGACTGACGCCCAAAATGAAAATAGTGTGTACCGGCTCAATGTTTTTATAAAATTCTTTTCGCTTCAAAAAAGTTAAAAAATTAAATGGTCACGAAAGTAATGTACATGGTCTTTATGGACATGTAATGGTTCTAGACATGTCTATACGTAACCTATAAAAATATTTTTTTCGCTGCAAAAAGTCAAAAAATTGAATGGTCAGGTGAAGAAATTATTCAATTTTATAAACTTTTTAAATTTTACCTTTCGCCTGGACGGAGAACGAACCGAGGACCATACAGTTTGTAAGCCAACACACTAACCACTGGGATACGTAGCTGTTATGGTCATCAATAGACAGTTATCGTTATAAAGGGTGATACGGTCAAAATTTGGTCAATATAAACTTGAACACCCCTCATTTTGAAGGTGTGTGTGTAGAATGTTGCTGCTATTTTGATTTTGGAATTCACTCTTCAGTTGTCAAAATGCCGTCCAAGCAAGAAGAGCAGCGTATCAAAATTTTGCTCGCGCATCGGGAAAATCCGAGCTACTCGCACGCAAAGCTGGCAAAATCGCTAAAAGTTGTCAAATCAACCGTTACAAATGTAATTAAAGTGTTTGGGGAACGTTTGTCGACAGCCAGGAAGTCTGGATCGGGGGGAAATCGAAAACCGGAAGCCGCTGCGACGAGATGCCGCAAATAAGCTGGGTGTATCGTCTACAACCGTGCATCGAGCCAAAAAACGAGCCGGACTATCGACTTACAAGAAGGTAGTAACTCCAAATCGCGATGATAAACAAAATACGACGGCCAAAGCGCGACCCCAGAGGCTGTACACGACGATGCTGACGAAGTTTGACTGCGTGGTAATGGACGACGAAACCTACGTCAAAACCGACTACAAGCAGCTTCTGGGACAGGAGTTTTATACGGCAAAAGGAAGGGGAAAGGTAGCAGATATTTTCAAGCACATAAAACTGTCAAATTTCGCAAAGAAATATTTGGTTTGGCAAGCCATCTGTACCTTTGGCTTGAAAAGCAGCATTTTCATAGCTTCCGGGACTGTCAACCAAGAAATTTACGTGAAAGAGTGTTTGAATAAACGTCTGCTGCGTTTCCTGAAGAAACACGGTTGTTCCGTACTGTTTTGAAACTTGGTACATGGTGTTAGCATATGATCTCTAACAACCATGCACATCGATCCATAATTATATATAGCCCCCCTATAAACCGATCCCTAGATTCCATAATTATATATAGCCCCCAGATAAACCGATCACCGGATTTGACCTCAGGAGCCTCTTGGAAGACCAAAATTCAACTGATTCAGTTGAAATTTGAAATATATGGCCTCAAACATCCATGCGAAAATTGGTCGAAATCGGTCCATAATTATATATAGCCCCCATATAAACCAATCCCCAGATTTGATCTCCGGAGCCCCTTGGATGAGCAAAATTCATCCGATTCGTTTGAAATTTGGTACGTGATGTTAGTATATGGTATCCAGCAACCATGCAGGAATTGGTTCATATCAGTCCATAATTATATATAGCCCCCATATAAACCGATCCCCAGATTTAACCTCCGGTGCCTTTTGGAGAAGCAAAATTCATCCAATCTGATTGAAATTTGGTACTTAGTGTTAGTATATGGTCTCTAACAACCGTGCCAAAAGTGGTCCATATCAGTCCATAATCATATATAGCCTCCATATAAACCGATCCCGAGATTTGGAGCCTTTTGGAGGAGCAAATTTCATCCGAGTCAGTTGAAATTTGGTACATTGTGCTAGTATATGGCCGTTAACAACCAT
The DNA here is from genome assembly GCF_050003625.1 of Haematobia irritans. Classification (NCBI taxonomy): domain Eukaryota; kingdom Metazoa; phylum Arthropoda; class Insecta; order Diptera; family Muscidae; genus Haematobia; species Haematobia irritans. The sequence continues at coordinate 68,656,996 of NC_134398.1, read as the reverse complement.
GACTAACTAGGTCCATATCGGTCTATAGTTATTTATGGCCCTCAGATAAATCGATCCGCAATCACACAAAAATTGGTCCATATCAAGTTCATAATTGGATATAGTCCCCATATAAGCGACCCCCATATTTCAATTCTGGCTCTCTACGTAGCGTGCAAAAGTCCATATCGATTCGTAATTATTTGTAGACTTACCTATACATACCTTTTTTGTCTAATATATACTACGTATGGACTAACTCATAATTTAGAAAACGATGTTAAGAAGTGGAGGGTACATAAAATTCTGTCTGACTGAACTTACGGCCGTATATACTTGTTTTTAATTTACACATTTATATTTATACTATACAAAATTTTTATAATGAAACTTCGAAATGTGGGTTATTAAAGATTTACTGTCAGAAAAGTGAATAAAATATTATTTTTTATAGCAAAAATAACAATTTTGTAACAAAAAACTGTTTTTGGTACCTGCAAAAAATCATCGAAATCAATTCAGATTTATATATATATATATATATATATATATATATATATATATATATATATATATATATATATATATATATATATATATATATATATATATATATATATATATATATATATATATATATATATATATATATATATATATATATATATATATATATATATATATATATATATATATATATATATATATATATATATATATATATAAATTTTTTTCATCAAGACAACGCACCAGCGCACAAGAGTGTTTTAACAATGGCTAAAATCAACGAATTAAAGTACGAGTTACTTGACCGCCCACCTTATTCTCCTGATTTAGCTCCCACACTGAAAAAAATATTGTCGTGAGGTCAAAGATTTCATGTCTTTAAAATACGAATACAAATTTTGCTTAGCATAGAAGACGCATATCTCTAAAATAAAGTTATTTTCCTTGTCCAAAAGTCGATAAACTTTTCAATGAAGTCGTATTGTCCTTATAATTAAGTGATTTGACTTAAAAATGGGCATCTTAACATGAAAGAAAAAATTTATAGGTCAAGGTCAACTTGACTTTAATAATTCAGAAAAATTCTTTAAATTTAATGAAATTGTCTTTAAATTTGTTGTCTTTTTGCATCTTGACTACAAAGCAAAAAATCGTTCAAATATAGAACATGTTTTCAAAACTTTATTTTAAAGAAGTTTTTTACTTCAAACATAGCATAATTTCTACTGGAAGTCGAGTCCTAATTTGGAAAATAAAGTTGCCGTTAACTCGTTTTTAAAGGACTTTGATAGCATATGAAGAAAAAAAGCTGAGAAAGCGAAAAATTAAAATTTGCTTCCTAGAAGCAAGTACACAGAACCTAAATTTAAAAGAGAATTGTGTCTTAAAAGTATCCTTACTTGTATTCTCCGCTTCTTTGGCTCGGAATCAATACCAAATTTTTTAAAGTAAAGACAAAATCTTTGGAACCGAGTATGCTTTTTTTTCGGTGCAGTGACTTTTAATTGTTCCCAGTGACTGTAATTGATGGATTTGCTAGAAAAGCGTTGGATTAAGTGTATTGAAGTTTCAGGAGATTATATTGAAAAATAAAAATATTTTTGAAGAACTAACTATTCTCTTTCATTGATAGGCTAAGAAGTGTCCGAACCGCCTTCGTACTTGTCGTATATGCGTTTGGTTCGATAAACGAAAAGTATGGGCCTAGCACGGTAAATGGTTTGATGTGCTCAGCAGCCAATCTCCCATCTTCTTCTCTCTATTATCTTTGATCACAAATATATATGCTTACTCGAAATTTGTAAATTTATATATGCTTACATTCACATATATTATTTTTATGAAACATTCATGCCCCAAACATAACATATTCTAACATATGTGTCCCAAACATTTAGTACTAGTTTAGGAACATTACATGTTTGCACTTAAATATATTGTGTTTAAAAATTGTGCTCGAAACACATTTTGTTTATATCGGAACATATGTCCGTTACGTTAATTGTCCAGAGCGTATTTTCTAAGACTGGTCCAAAAGAACTTCGCTCTTAAAAATAAATGTTTATGGAATAATTTCAATTTTGTTGCTGGGAAACTAACTCGTACGAAAATTGAACTAAATTGTACTCCACATTTTGAAATTTCCACAAAGCGTTGTTAAAACCAGGAAAATTTGATATTTAGTTTTGGCTTGAAATAGACACATTTTATGTATTTTATGTATTTTTTAATCAATATTTCGATACATCACCTAACTCGCGCGAAAAATTGAACTAAATTGTACTCCACAACTTTCAAATTTGGAAACCGTGATTAAAAACATTAAAAATTAATGCTTTTTGTTGTACTTTTAAACTGCAGTTCACTAAATGACACCCTCTCATAGAAGAAAAAATAAACTAAAAGTAAAGAAGAAAATCATTGGCGCCACATCATGACCATTTTAACCATACAGTAATAGTTCATTCTTTGTATTTTTGGGAATCGTACGAAAATTTTCTGTTGCTTTAGTTCATACTGAACTTTATTATAAAATGTTGGAAACATGCTTAAAAAAAGAAAGATTTCATGAAGTTGGGGAACATAAAAAATAATAAATAAAATATAAATAAAATATTATAATACAATTTAACCCAATAAATGATATTTTTGCAATAAAAATAAGTTAAATTTAGCGTTATTTTAACTGCGGATTTTTTTTTCTGTGCAGGGAAATTAGTTATTTTACTGAATTGATGTTGACTAGTAACAAGGCATTGTGTGATCGTTCACCAATTAGGTGAATTAGAGTCATAACCTGAGATGGTCTGTCGTAAAGTGTAAGGTATTTGACAAACATTTTCGACGTGTTTTACTATACTACAAAAACGTCGCAAACCTTCGTAAAATACTTGGTTTTTGATAATATAAGAATTTGTCTGTAACCGTTTTAGAACCGTTTATATTATACTTTCAAAATTTTTTCAAATTTCAAAATTTTGTATTCGTTTTTCTTCATAACAAAATAGTAAGCAAATGCTAAGATTCGAAAAATCGTAGTTTTTGAAAATATGCGAATTTGTAGGTTAGGTATAAGGGCACCCCGATATTTTAGGCTCACTTAGACTATTCAGTCCATTGTGATACCATAGAGGTGAACTTCTCTCTTATCTCCGAGTGCTGCCACAATGACAAGGAACTTCTTTTATAGCTGAGTCCAAACGACGTTCCACATTCCAGTGAAACCACTTAGAGAAGCTTTAAAACACTTCGAAATGTCACCAGCATTACTGAGATGGGATAATCCACCGCTGAAAAACTTCTTGCTCTTTGGTCGAAGCTGGGTTCGAAACCACGATCTTGTGTACGCAAGGCGGGCTGCCAACCATTGCACCATGATGGCTTCCGCGAATTTGTAAATTATATGTTTTTAAGAACAATTATGGCTTACATTTTTACCGTTTTTTCCAAATTATGATAATTCCTTTTGGTTAAAAATGTCAAAATATTAATTTAATAAAAAAATCTAAAATACTTCAATATGACGTTTTCATGTCTTAGCATATTAAAAATAGGACCCTGCAAGTATTTTTGGCATTTACTCAGTTTTTAACGTTTTAAACAGGTGTATGACGTTTTCGTTGACAACTTTTTGACAGTAGAAAATCCAACAAATTGCTACTCGGACCATCTCTGGTCGTAACAAATCGATATAAAAAATAAGATTAAGGGATTGTAAGATAATGCATAGTGGTGGTGGAAATGGTTCAAATTGAGACGAATAATTCGAGTATGTAATTTACATTAGAAATTAGCTGTAAGACCCATAATGAGTCATTTCCCCCCGCCAGATCTATATCGAAGGCTATGAAAATTATGTAGCTCTGCACCGCGAAGAACCATGTACACACAACATTTTTTTTTGATTCAATCACAAAATTAATTGATTCAATTAATTTTTAATTGAAATTTCTTCAATCACAAAAATGATAGTATCAATCACAGTTTTAATTGGGCATAAAAAAATACTTGATGGAAAAATTAGTTTCAAAATAAAAAAATGATGTCATTAGCAAATTTCAATTATTTTTTAATTGATTCTATTAAAAAATTAATTGATGTTGATTGCAAAACTAAATTAACGTAACTATTTTCAATTAAATTCCTAACAGACTTTGTGTTTTTAGTTTGATCAAAAAATTGATTGTTTGAAATAAACTTTTACCAGTTTGGTTAAAAAGTTAATTGTATTTTATTTGATTATTTTATTAATTTTTTAATTAAATATTCAAACATTTTCAATCATTGGCTCAATTAACTTAATGTTTCTTTCTTGATTAAAAAGTTAATTGTATCAATTAATTTATTAATTGAAGCAAAATGTATCTATACATTATTATAGACCTACAGATGTTCCCTATTATAATATTTAGTAGTGGAGGCCAAAAAAGTTTAACCATTATTTCGGTTCCCTTAATTAACAGTAAAGTGTTTGCGTTTTTACATACCTGACAAATAACTGCTCCTGGTTATTTACACGCCACGACACAACAGTAGCACCTGAAAAGAGAAAAATATTGCATTGGTATTGGATATTTAATGAAGGTACATGCACCCTGAAAAATATAGCAGAATTTCAATAACAATCTAAAATTATTTTAATTTTTTTATTTAATGAAGGTGCCTGTAATGAAAAATATAGCAGAATTTCAATAACAATCTAAAATTAATTATTTTAAGTTTTTTTTTTTGTAAAAAGTGAACTTATTGAATGATAATTTTGCAAACTTCGATTCGCAGTACTTCCGATTCTACAGCAATATGGTGTCTGTGACTAAGACAGGATTATCCTTGTAGCTTCTCAACACTTCGACAAGAGTATCTTGCCGCCTAATCTAGAGAAAATTAAGATCGGCCTGTAGTCTATCCACAATATGGCGTTTTGGATGGTTACTGCGATAACAACAATCCTGTAGTTACAAAGGAAGGATTATTTTGGCCTCATCAAGACAGTGATGCCAATTCCCGAATGCCAAAAAACACCAAAATTCTGAGTCGATCTATCGGTGTCCGTCCGTCCGTCTGTTGAAATCACGCAAACTCCCAGCTTAAAACTTGGTACAAGTAGTACAAGTAGTGGTACGGAATTGCAATGGACCAAATCATAACCCCCAGATTTGACTTCCGTAGCTCCTTGGAAGAGAAAATTTCATCCGATCCGGCTGAAATTTGGTTCGCGATCTTAGTATATGCCTTCTGACAAATTGGTCCATATCGGCCCATAATAATGGTACATGTCGGACTTTAGTTATAATAGAACCCCGAGTATGATTAAAATTTGTTTTTTTTTTTTTTTTTTAATAAATTTTTATTAAAAAAAAAACATCCATCACTTTTTTAACTGACTTGCGGTCATTTTCATGTAGCTCCGTTAGGCTTTAACTGTCAGTTAACAGAAAATAAATTGTCAATATCTTCTCTCCGGTTAACTGACACAAGTAAGGAAAGTCTAAAGTCGGGCGGGGCCGACTTTTTATACCCTGCACTACGTTGTAGATCCCCATTTTCGATAGCATATCCAATGTGTTGTGCGCTACACTGAAAAAAATATTTACGTGATATTAAATATTACGCAACCTAAATCTTAGGATTCGAAATTTACAAAATATTAAGGACAAATTTCTTTAAAATAATGAAATTTTGGTTAAAATAAAGTGTATAATCTTTTCTTCAAACATTTTTTTCATTTTCATACACCAATTTTGTAAATTTGCATCCCTTCGTTAAAGTCGCATGTCTTTGGACTAAGGCTAATTTTCCTTAAAGTAAAGAAACACATTTTGGATTTAAAGAAATTGTCCTTAACCCTGGACAGTCATCCTTCGTCAAAATGACGACGCATAATTTCAATTTCGATCTAAAATGTATTTTAGTCGATTGGGAAATGGTAAATTTAAGCTATACTAATTAAACTATTTTATGAATTTTTGTTGTATACTAATTAAAAACATATTGAATAAGAAAATATTCTCAAATTTGGTTCTCATTTTGGCTCACAATGCAAATTATAGCGTCTTGAAATATGCCGTAGTCAAAATGACGAGGGATGACGTTAGTGTACAAAAAATAAGGATGACTTTCCAGGGTTAAATTAACTGAAATATTGAAACTTTAGATTTAAGATAAAAACGCTTCAAATATAGGCTATGACTTATTTTGAGGATTTAGCGTCTTTGGTTTAAAGTTTGTTTGGAATTAAGAAAACATTTTTTACTTTGAAGTATCCGTTATAATTTGGATTTTTAAACTGGCATTTGTTTGTACGTGAGTACCTTTATTAATAAACCGCGAAAAGAGAATGAAAATTTGATAAAAAAGATCTGTATCCTAATTTTAATATTATTGGTCCTAGATGTAAAGCCAGATAGGTCACTAAAATAATTCTTTATTTTAAAGAAGCTGCATCTTTGGCTCGGAATCAATACCAAAATCCAAAAAGGGAAGGTCAAAATCTTTGGATCCAGTAAACTTTTTATGTTCCCATATACATATATTTAAATCTGACTAGATCTGGACAAAACTTGCCGGAGTTCTACAAAATTTATAGACTTTAAATTTAAGTCGGCTAATGCCCTAGGGTGGAACTCAATGTTAGTAAAAAAACAAGTAAGGAAAGGCTAAAGTCGGGCGGGGCCGACTATATTATACCCTGCACCACTTTGTAGATCTAAATTTTCGATACCATATCACATCCGTCAAATGTGTTGTGGGCTATATATAAATACATACATCTAAATATCACTCGATTTGGACAGAATTTGATAGACTTTTACAAAATCTATAGACTCAAAATTTAAGTTGGCTAATGCACTAGGGTGGAACACAATTTTAGTAAAAAAATATGGGAAACATTTAAATCTGAAGCAATTTTAAGGAAACTTCGCAAAAGTTTATTTATGATTTATCGCTTGATATATATGTATTAAAAGTTTAAGAAAAATAGAGTCATTTTTACAACTTTTCGACTAAGAGGTGGCGATTTAACAAGGAAAATGTTGGTATTTTGACAATTTTTGTCGAAATCAGAAAAACATATATATGGGAGCTATATCTAAATCTGAACCGATTTCAACCAAATTTGGCACGCATAGCTAGAATGCTAATTCTACTCCCTGTGCAAAATTTCATCTAAATCGGAGTTAAAAATTGGCCTCTGTGGTCATATGAGTGTAAATCGGGAAAGCTAGATATGGGAGCTATATCTAAATCTGAACTGATTTCAAATTTGGTACAATTACCGATGCTATAAAACGTACTCCTTGTGCAAAATTTGAAGCAAGTCAGGGCAAAACTTTGGCTTTTGAGGCCATATAAGTCCAAATCGGACGAAAGATATATATGGGAGCTATATCTAAATCTGAACCGATTTCAATCAAATTTGGCACACGTGACTATGCTACCAATTGTACTCCTTGTGTAAAATTGCAAGCTAATCGGGATAAAACTCTGGCTTCTGGGTCCATATAAGTGCATATCGGGCGAAAGATATATATGGGAGCTATATCTAAATCTGAATCGATTTCAACCAAATTTGGCACGCATAGCTATAATGCTAAATCTACTCCCTGTGCAAAATTTCAACCAAATTGGACCAAAACTCTGGCTTTTAGGACCATATTAGTCCAAATCGGGCGAAAGATATATATATGGGAGCTACATCTAAATCTGAACCGATTTCAATCAAATTTTGCACACTTGACTATACTACTAATTTTACTCCTAGTGCAAAATTTCAACCAAATTCGGCCACAAATCAGGCTTCTGGGGCCATATAAGTCCATATCGGGCGAAAGATATATATGGGAGCTATATCTAAATCTGAACCGATTTCAATCAAATTTTGCACATACGACTATACGACTAAGTGTTATGTTTGTACAAAATTTCAAGCAAATATATATGGGAGCTATATCTAAATCTGAACCGATTTCTTCCAAAATCAATAGGGTTCTATTCTGTCCCAAATTAGGAACATGTGCCAAATTTGAAGGCGATTGGACTTAAATTGCGAACTAGACTTTGATCACAAAAATGTGTTCACAGACAGACGGACGGACGGACAGACGGACATTATTATATCGACTCAGGGACCCACCCTGAGCATTATTGCCGAAGACACCATGTGTCTATCTCGTCTCCTTCTGAGTGTTACAAACATATGCACTAACTTATAATACCCTGTTCCACAGTGTTGCGCAGGGTATAATTATGGGAAAAGGAAGGAAGGAAAATGTGGGTATTGACCTCTGTGGTTATATGAACCGATTTCAACCAACATTGACATGTATATTCAGAACCTTAATTGTACTCCCTGTGCAAAGTTTCAAGTAAATCGGGATAAAACTTTGGTCTCTGTGGTTATATGAGTCTAAATCGGGCGAAAGATATATCTAAATCTGCACCGATTCAAATTTAGCAAGTATAGTTAGAATGTTAATTCTACTTCCTGTGCAAAACTTCACGTAAATCAGAGTACAACTTTGGCATCTGTGGTCATATTAGTGCAAATCGGGCGAAAGATATATATGGTAACTATATCTAAATCAGAACCGATTTCAATAAAATTTAGCACACTTGACTACACTGCTAATTGTAGTGCAAAATTTCAACCAAGTTGGGGTAAAACTCTGGCTTCTGGGGCCATATTAGTCCATATCGGGTGAAAGATATATATGGGAGCTATATCTAACTTTGAACCGATTTCAATCAAATTTGGCACACTTGACTACAGTACTACTTGTGCAAAATGTCAAGCAAATTAAGGTAAAACTCTGGCTTCTGGGCCCATATGAGTCCATATCGGTCGAAAAATATATGGGAACTTTAACTAAATCTGAAACGATTTCAATCAATTTTCGCACACTTGACTACACGACAGCGTTGCCAATTTAGCCATTTTCCCGCCAAATCTGGCTATTTTTTTTTTTTTGAAGTCGTTAGCGGAAAAAAATGCATTAAGCTTTTAGATTTTTTCTGGCTTTTTTTTCATGACGCTTTAACAATTTTTATTTTTTTATTTTCGACATATTTCTATTGAAATATGGTCAAAATGGCGTTTTTATCGAACACTTGCTGCCAGGTTCAGGTTTTCCACTTATTTCAAAGCTCAACATTAACAATGATTCCCGCCATTATATGGGGCATTTTTGACGAAAATACACCTTGTTGTCAAGGTTTTGACTCGTCTATGCTGTCCTCATTATGTTATTATAATGTTCTCAAGTTTTGGCGTTATTACTAAGTTAAAAAATTAGATATGAACTGCTATGTACATTGAAAACAATATTGTTGTGAGGCCAAAGATTTCATGACCTTAAAATACGAACTTGTGCAATTCTCTAATATAAAGTTTTTTCCTTTTCCAAAAGTCGACAAACTTGTCAGTCGTTTTGTCCTTATAGTTAAGTGATTAAACTTAAAACTGGGTAATCTTGACATGAAAGGTCAATAAGGTCAATTCTGAAAATTCTTAAAAATTAGTGAAATCGTCTTTAAAAAAGCAAAAAAGCGTTCAACACTAGATGTTTTTCGACACTTTATTTTAAAGACGTTTTTACTTGATACATAGAATAATTTCTACTTGAAGTCGAGTCTGAATTTGGAAATATAAGTTCTCTCAGCTCATGAAGAAAAAGCTGAAAAAAACGAATAAATTCAAATCTGAATCGGAATCAATATCAAAATTATTAGTGTAAAGACAAAATCTTTGGAACCGGTAATACTTTTTTTCGGTGTATGCAAGAAAACATTAAAGAAATAAAGTTTTGAATGTGGTATTACATAGAAAAAAGTGTCTTGTAAATTTAACGATCATTTTAACTTCCAAATAGTTCAAAAAATTTACTCTAATATAGCTCATTTTTCGTAACCTTAACGAAAATAACTTATTTAAAGGAAAACTTCTAAAATTTCAGTAAATTGTTTTTAGTTCACTAACTACGAAATGGGAAGTATTTTTCCTTAAATAAATTTCCAACACAGTAGTTAATACATCGTTGATTGTATTATAAAAACAAGTATATACGGCCGTAAGTTCGGCCAGGCCGAATCTTATGTACCCTCTACCATGGATTGCGTAGAAACTTCTACGAAAGAATGTCATTCACAATCGAATTACTTGGGTTGTGTTACCTTAAAACTTCTTAACATCGTTTTCTAAATTGTGAGTTAGTCCATACGTGGTATATATTAGACAAAAAAGGTATGTATAGGTAAGTCTACAAATAATTACGAATCGATATGGACTTCTGCACGGTACGTAGGGAGCCAGAATTGAAATATGGGGGCTATATAAAATTATGAACTTGATATGGACCAATTTTTGTGTGATTGCGGATCGATTTATCTGAGGGCTATATATAACTATAGACCGATATGGACCTAATTAGCCATGGTTGTTAACGGCCATATACTAGCACAATGTACCAAATTTCAACTGAGTCGGATGAAATTTGCTCCTCCAAGTGGCTCCAAAACCAAATCTCGGAATCGGTTTATATGGGGGCTATATATGATTATGGACTGATATGGACCACTTTTGGCATGGTTGTTAAATATCATATACTACCACCACGTACCAAATTTAAACCAGATCGGATGAATTTTGCTTCTCCAAAAGGCACCGAAGGTCAAATCTGGGGATCGGTTTATATGGGGGTTATATATAATTATGACTGATATGAACCAATTCGTGCATGGTTGTTGGATACCATATACTAACATCACGTACCAAATTCTAACAGAATCGGTTGAATTTTGCTCTTCCAAGGGGCTCCGGAGGCCAAATCTGGGGATCGGTTTATATGGGCGCTATATATAATTATGGACCGATTTCGACCAATTTTTGGATTGGTGTTTGAGGCCATATATTAACACCACGTACCAAATTTCAACTGAATCAGATGAATTTTGGTTTTCCAAGAGGCTCCGGAGACCTCTTCTGGTGATCGGATTATATGGGGGCTATATATAATTATGGACCGATGTGGACCAATTTTTGCATGGTCATTAGAGGCCATATACTAACACCATGTACCAAATTTCAGCCGGATCGGATTAAATTTGCTTCTCCTAGAGACTCCGCAAACCAAATCGGGGGATCGGTTTATATGAGGGCTATGTATAATTATTGACCGATGTGGACCAATTTTTGCACAGTTATTAGAGACCATATACTTACATCATGTACCATATTTCAGCCCGATCGGATGAAATTTGCTTCTCTTAGAGGATCCCTAAGCCAAATTTGGGGATCGGTTTATATGGGGCTATACGTAAAAGTGGACCGATATGGCCCATTTGCAACACCATCCGACCTACATCAATAACAACTACTTGTGCCAAGTTTCAAGTCGTTAGCTTGTTTCGTTCGGAAGTTAGCATGATTTCAACAAACGGACGGACATGCTCAGATCGACTCAGAATTACACCACGACCCAGAATATATATACTTTATGGGGTCTTAGAGCAATATTTCGATGTGTTACAAACGGAATGGCAAAGGTAATATACCCCATACTATGGTGGAGGGTATAATACAGGTGATATAAAAATCTTACTACGAAATGTGGACAATTTACTAGAAAAAAAATGTGTATGGAAAAAAAGTTTTGTAGTAAAAATGAACTTAACCACATTACAGATTCGTATGATGGCTTCCTACAGCTCCCCTTCCCTTCCCCTTTTTTTATAAGTTGGAGTATTTTTCCTCAAATTGACAATTTTGGATAAAGTAGAATAAAAAGTAGTTAATATAATCGTGGAAAATTAAGTGAGAAGAGAGCAATGAAATCATTGCATCGTATGAGGGTATATCTCGTTTTGTATATCTCGTATGATTGTTTGTATTTGTTATTGCGTCTTTTATGCTGTTGTTGGTTGTTTTGATTCTAAAAAAAAGTGTGGATTAGAGGTGTGTGCATGACTGAAATTTTACTCACACTCACGCACATTCACGAAGCAAAATGTTTACGTGTGGTAGCCAATTTCACTCACGCACATTCACGAAATGAAAACCAGTATAGAAATTTGAACTTAATTGTACGAAACATTTCTTATTTGTATTATTGAAAATTATACTGACAAACAGTTTCTTACAAACCACTTTTATAATATAGTTTTCCCATAAAATTTGTTAATTTTTCCGAATAACAGGAATATTTTGAATGAGTGTGAGTAACTTCATCCCTAAGCGTAGTAAAAATGAACTAAAATACGATGCAATGTATGAACCTATTTGTAAGAAAATCATGTACTTAACTAGACGAAAAAAATCTTTGGCGCCAAATCATGGTCAATCTTACTATAGGATAGTTCATTTCTCGTAAATAATAGTTCACTTTTTTTCGGTGTAGTTTTTTAAAATGAAAAAATTGTTTGCGTACTTTTCCAATAAAAGCTACGAGTATTCAGTATAAACTTGCAAGACAGTAAGAATGGGTTTCACTCTCTTGGATAAAATGAGCAAAAATGTACACGTTCACGAATTTATCATTAATTCAACGGTTTTAAACCAATTAAAACGAAACATATTGATATTTTCTAAAACATTTGGATTTGTTGATGATTAAAACCAGTTTATAATTGTGTGCTACCTTCTGCAAGTTTTTACTGGTTTACTCTTCTTTTTGGTGTAAAAGTAAAAATTTGTGATAGTAATAAAAATTTATCGAGTGCGCAAACGGAGTTAATATAACGTAGATACTGTTATAGTCTCACAGAAGTACAATTAAAATAAATACAATTAAATTAATATGCATTCTAAGTGAAATAAAACTAAGTTTCTTAAATATCAACATTTGACATTTTTATTTTTTTTTTGACAAATATAGCGGTTTTTAGTGAAACAATTCAGACAACGCTGCTACACGACCAAGTGTTATGTTTGTGCAAAATTTCAACCATATAAGGGTAAAACTCTGGCTTCTGGGTACATATAAGTGCATATTGGGCGAAAGATATATATGGGAACTATATCTAAATCTGAACCGATTTCTTCCAAAATCAATAGGGTTCTACTCTGACCCAAAACACATAATTGTGCCATATTTTAAGTCGATTTTACAAAAACCTAAACATTGATCACAAAAATGTGTTCACAGACAGACGGATGGACGGACAGACGGACATGGCTAGATCGACTCAGGGACCCGCTGTGAGCATTATTGCCAAAGACACCATGTGTCTATCTCGTCTCCTTCTGGGTGCACTAACTTATAATACCCTGTTCCACAGTGTGGCGCAGGGTATAAAAATTTCAGCAGTTAAGTTCTTAACTGACATAGGAAATATATAGTCCCCTTATTACCCCGAGTTTGATTAAAAGGTTAGTTGTATCAATTAATTTTTATACCCTAAACCACATAGTGGTCAGGGTATAATAACTTTGATCTGCCAAAAAATGTGCCTACCAGAAATATTGATTTTAGATCCCATAAAATATATACCGATCGACTCAGAATCACCTCCCGAGTCGATCTACCCTTTGGTGTCCGTCCGTCTGTCCATGTATTTGTTGTTCGCAGGATTCCGGTCGCAATTATTAACCGATTTTGATCAAATTTAGATATAGCTCCCATTTATAGGTTAGGTTAGGTTAAAGTGGCAGCCCGGTTAAGTTTCAGACTCACTTAGACTATTCAGTCCATTGTGATATCACATTTAACTAAAAATACCTATTACATATGGACACTTCTGGTTTTAACCGCTGAACCTTCTCTATTAATTCATTTTGTTGGACCAACCAGATTGTTCCAAAAACATTAACAGACTGCTTAAGTTAACGTTTTCCAGGTCCGCCAGTAATCTAAAGCTATATGCCCCTAAAATTCGCTTACGCCTTACACAAAATGCAGGACACTCACACAAGAGGTGTTTAATTGATTCCTTTTCCTCCGCATCATGACAGCTCATAAAGTAGTCAATATACTTCTCACAGCCGTTGTTGCAGCTGACTGTTTGGCCAAAATGGCAATAGATGCAGCATGTCATTAAGGGAATCTGTTCCTGTCTTACTGAATGCGCCTGAGATACACAAGCACGCTATACGCTGAACTTTATCTAAACATGTTGGTTGCTGAAGTGCCGGCCACAAGCCTACAACACCATATAGCATTATAGGTCTAACCACTGCCGTGTATATCCAATGCACAATTTTCGGTTTTAGTCCCTACTTTTTTCCTATTGCCTTTTTGTACGAGCTACCTTGGCTTTTCTCGCCCTTTCTTCAATATTAATCTTAAAGTTCAGCTTCGTATCCAAAATAACGCCAATGTATTTTGCACATTCACCAAAGGGAATTTCAATACCCCCAAAGGATATGGGCTTAACCGTGGAAGTTTTGCGATCTTTGCAGTACATGACTAATTCTGTCTTTGCAGGATTTACTCCAAGACCATTCTCTTTCGCCAATTTCTCGGTCATGTGGAGGGCTCTCTGTATAACATCTCTGATTGTGGATTGGAATTTTCCCCTGACTGCTAGAGCCACATCGTCTGCGATGCCACCATTTTATCCTTTCTTTTTCTAGGAAAATCAGATTACTCCGCCGGAGTAATTCCATCAGGTCATTTTATTCTAGATTCCGATACAATTACCTCGATAGACCGCTGGGCCTCTGTTACACCGCCTGAACATGGTTCAACCGTCTGATTTCCAGGAAAGTGTGTGTCCAAAAGTACCTCCGTCTCCTCACTGGACGTCCAATTGCCCTCCGATGTTTTAATGAAACCTGGGGCGGAGTTAGTGGATGCTAGTACCTTCCGTAGTCTGGAAGCCTCTGACGTATTCTCTCTCTGGCTGCTACAGTAATCATTCCAAGAGTTATGCTGAGCATTTCTCAGTTCTCGCTTGTATTCTCTCAGATTCTTCTTGTAAGCGTCCCAATCCTACGGAGCTCTTGTGGTCTTTGCTTTGTTAAAGAGCTTCCTGCAGGATTTCCTCATATTACTAAACTCCGTAGAACACCATGGCGGTCGATTCCCCCCCCCCCCCCCTGGCTTTCCTCTAGGGCATGTAGCTTTCAGTGAGATGTTGAAGGCCTTAGTAATCCGCTCCACTGCGTGTTCGATATATTGCAAAGTGCTCATATTTGTCTCTGGTATTTCCGGTATCCTCATATTGAACGACTCCCTACACCTATTCCAATCAGCTTTCCTAACATTTGGCGGAAATATGGTCCTTGAAGTACGAACAGCCAATGTGACGTCCAAAACCTGTTGCCTATTTTTGGTGACGAAGGTTGGTGCATCTCCCTTATTGCAAACTACCAGATTAGTATGTAAAATATATTCTATTAGCGGGGAGAGTCGCTAATAGAATTTATTTTGCATTAGTATCAATACTTCCAAATACTATGATGTGCATTTGCATCGCATCCCATAATGAGTTTTGTCTTTGTTTTCAGTGACTCCTCAACTAAGGTCTTAACGGAACATGGAGGCATCTCCCTATCATGTCCCATATAAACTGAAGATACCCAATATTTGCATTTGGTATCTCTAGACTGGCTGAATGAAGGAAGCGGAAACAAGTTTAGTTCGTTTTTAGCAATTATACATGCTCGATTTATATTTTTACCGGTAGTATGCAATAGTTTGAAATCCGTAGTGCTTAATTCACAGATCTTACTCTTATATATGTATGGATCTTGAATAAGAACTATATCTATGTCTCCTTTCATCAGGAGAAGCGGCCTTACAATGGTGAAGATTTATCTGGAGGAACCGTAGAGCCACCAACATTGTCAACCACCGTCACATCAGCCGCCTCAATTGAGTCATCAAGAGCTTCCTCTTCACAAACCTCGGTGACTCTCGCTCATCAATGTCTGCAGTTTTTATGTCTCCTTCGGCTTCGCAAGGAGATTTTTTCACTTCTTGCTCTACCGGAGTCTTGTCCGTTTCGGAATCCTTTGGCTGATGGGTTACATTCCTTTAGTCTGTTTAGAATAGACTCAGGATCAGAAGGGATTGCAGGTATCAGGCCTGCACAAGCCTATTCGAAGTAATCGATGTTCTAGTGAAGGCAATATACTCCACGAATACTTCGATTAATAAATAAAACAAAACCACTGTAAAGCGATTACAGTGTCAAGCATTGCAGAGCCATCACATTCAAAAGGCATCGTTATACAGTTCTTTTCAATATTTTGGTTTTGAAGTAATCGTCACGATACGAGTAAATCAAAACATTTTTAGTGAAGATAGAATACTTTGCTTTAGCAACGACGAAACTTCGTATGAGACACGAAGTAACTATCAAACAAAAGACAAACACAATCGTCGATCAGTTGATTGGCAGAAGTCAATGAATGCAGGCTGTGAGCGGGTATGTGCTTTTTATTATATGTGCCAACAATAAACATAAAAGGAATGGTGTGTATGTGTGTGTAGCATACTCTTATGGTTGAGAAAACGAAATAACTTCATCTACTCAGAAATGGAAATTATAAAACGAATGGATTTGGAATTCCGATTACATTCGAATACTTCAAAACATTGTTTGGTGCTTGCTTTACTGGGTTCTATTTGTTTTGGTTCACAATGTGCATGGTTTATATTACACTCGTTTGAGAAATGGACAATGAAGTTACTATTCGAATTGTAAGGCGTGTGCTTGAAGTATTCGCTTGTGTATTCGTTGCAGAGGTTTGGTATTCATGCATGTGATCTAGGTTTAGCCGGTATGTCTTTTTTATCGACTAATTCCAAATCGGCTCCTTCCCAAACTTCACCAATTAGCATCAAAGCAACTTTAAAGTAATCCATAGACCTCTGGTCCGCAAATGCTATTAACTTATATCGTCCTTAATACCACCCAGCATCTTGCCGTCGAGGACTTGGTCCGGGAAACTTTTTTCGCACCTCTGAGTAGACTCCAGACATCGAGTTCTCAATTTCTCCCCATTTTTGCTTTAGAACCATGCCGTCCAATGCTCCTTTATTAATGATAGCCATCACAAGGCTGTCTTTGGCAACTGAGACAAACGATCTTTGATACCGTTTAGAAGATGGCAGCTCATCCGGTGATCGTTCCCTTTTTCCAGCTTCAAGAATTCCTTGAGCCCAAACGATCTTTGATACCGTTTAGAAGATGGCAGCTCATCCGGTGATCGTTCCCTTTTTCCAGCTTCAAGAATTCCTTGAGCCCATTTGAAGGAATCGCTTCGCTTAGCCGACAACGTACTTGGGTCGACTGATCCTAATTTCTTTAGGATAAATAAAGCATTTCTGCGTTCCTTCTCCTTGAATCTCTTTCGTGAGGGATTACCTCCTTTTGATGTCGTTACCTTAGAAAAGGTTCGACTTGCCAGTGTCGCCGGCTGTCGACCCGTCTATATGTCGTCTAATTGGGCCTGACTCCTGGTGACTGCACAAGTTTATAATTTCAGTCGATACCCGTCCACTGGGTCCTGAAGTTACCAACCCAGTGACTCTGAATTTCACTAATTTTACACCACACGTGAAATTCGTAATAAGTACTTATAACGATTAAATAATCCGCTATTAAAAACACGTCCGTCCAGTTCGACGGTTCTGTAACCCATATGTAAGTATCGCCCGATTTCGATAAATGGGGTCAGATTGCTCTTATTTACTAATCGATAAGCGTTAAGTTTTGGCGTGTTTAATAACCCGATAATAAAAACACAGTTCTTTTCAAATAACGACAAGGTTTCACTTAGCACTACTTAACAACTCGAGCTCATGATTACAACTGACTTAACAGCTCCCTTTGTTAAATAGTGCTGTATAACGGTGTCGAGCATTCTCGCTAGTCTGGCCTACAATCAACTAGAACAATTTAGATGTCGCACACATTTATCTAACAGATATCGCACATATTCAACTGGTTATCTTCATAGTCTTGCTTACTAGACTATTCTACTAGTACCTGGCAGATGTCGCACTTGCACTAACAACACAAAAGATGTTTAGGAAAGTACTAGAAAATAAAGAGATGATTTTGACAAGTGATGACGTAATCTAATCGTTACAATTTGAAATTTTAAATTAACGGAAACTAATTTAAATAAACTTAAATCTGCCTCCCGCTTAAGCCTGTTTGTTCCGAAAAGGCATAGAATCCGTTCCGTAAGGAGTCAAACGTTCCAGGTGAAGAACTTTCATCTTTGACCTTGGGCTGTCATCCTTCTGAATGCGATATACCACATCATTGATTTTCTTGATGACTTTATATGCGCCCTCCCACTGTGTTTGAAGTTTATGGCACAATCCTTTCTTTCGTTGCGGGTTGAACAATAGAACCAATTGTTCTTCTTAAAAGCCTTCAGTATTCGCCGCACGATCGTATCTCGTCTTCATCCAAAAACTTTGGTAAATGCTAATCCCAGTCTCGTTGGCCGTTGTCCACCACCTTTCGAAAATGTTCTTCCAGAGTGCGATTAAACCTTTCTACCATGCCATCAGACTGTGGATGCAATGGCGTAGTCCTTGTTTTCTTGATACCAAGGGAATCCCACATCTCTTTGAGTATGGCTGATTCAAAATTCCTTCCTTGGACTGAGTGTATCTCGGACGGCACCCCGTAGCGACATATCCAGTTTCTGTTGACAGCTGTTGCCTCTTGGTTTGGAATTACATAAACTTCTGGCCACTTTCTGAAGTAGTCCATGACCATAAGGACATATCTTGCATATGACCTCTACTTTTTATACCACCATAGGATGGGGGTATACTAATTTTGTCATTCCGTTTGTAACACATCGAAATATTGCTCTAAGACCCCATAAAGTATATATATTCTGGGTCGTGGTGAAATTCTGAGCATGTCCGTCCGTCTGTTGAAATCACGCTAACTTCGGAACGAAACAAGCTATCGACTAGAAACTTGGCACAAGTAGTTGTTTTTGATGTAGGTCGGATGGTATTGCAAATGGATCATATCGGTCCACTTTTACGTATAGCCCCCATATAAACGGACCCCCAAATTTGGCTTGGTGAGAAGAGAAGCAAATTTCATCCGATCCGGCTGAAATGTGGTACATTGTGTTACTGTATGGTCGCTAACACCCATGTAAAAATTGGTCCACATCGGTCCATAATTATACATAGTCCCCATATAAATCGATCCCCAGATTTGACCTCCGGAGCCCCTTGGAAGAGCAAAATTCAACCGATTCGGTTGAAATTTGGTACGTGATATTCCATATCGATTCGTAATTATTTGTAGACTTACATATACATACCTTTCATTTCATTTTTTCATTTCATTTTATTGAGTACCTACACAACAAGATTAAAATCTTATAATTACTGTGCAGGATTATAAATGTTAAAACATCTCCGATTAATAATAAGACAATAATTAAATTTAAAGATAAAAAGAAAATAAATTAAAATTAGAATAAATAAAAATTGTATTAATAATAATAAAAAACAAGTATATACGGCCGTAAGTTCGGCCAGGCCGAAGCTTATGTACCCTCCATCATGGATTGCTTAGAAACTTCTTCTATACACTGCCGTCCACAATCGAATTACCTAAGTTGCGGTAACGCTTGCCGATGGCAAGGTATCTTAAAACCTCCTAATACCATCTTCTAAATTGTATGTAGGTCCATACGTGGTATATATTAAATCAAAAAAGATCGATCCAATACGTATATAATTCAGTTTGACAAAGTAGACATAAAATTTTGACAAAATTTTCTACAGAAATAAAATTTTAACAAATTTTTCTACAGAAATAAAATTTTAACAAAATTTTCTATAGAAATAAAATTTTCACAAAATTTTCTATAGAAATAAAAATTTTGACAAAATTTTCTATAGAAAGAAAATTTTGACAAAAATTTCTACAGAAATAAAATTTTAACAAAATTTTCTATAGAAATAAACTTTTGACAAAATATTCTATAGAAATAAAATCTTGGTAGATTATTTTTGGCTCGAGTGGCAACCATGATTATGAACCGAATAAAATTTGAACAAATTTTCAATAGAAATAAAATTTTGACAAAATTTTCTATAGAAATAAAATTTTGACAATGATGAAAATTTTATTATGAACCGAATAAAATTTTAACAAAATTTTCTCTAGAAATAAAATTTTGACAAAATTTTCTATAGAAATAAAATTTTGACAAAATTTTCTATATAAATAAAATTTAGGTAGATTATTTGTGGCTCTAGTGGCAAACTTGATTATGAACCAATGTGGACCAATTTTTGTGTGATTGGACCAATTCTGGCACGGTTGTTAAAGATCATATACTAACACCATGTTCCAAATTACAACCGGATTGGATGAAATTTGCTTCTCTTGGAGGCTCCGCAACCCAAATCTGGGGATCGGTTTATATGGGCGCTATATATAATTATGGACCGATGTGGACCAATTTTTGCATGATTGTTAGAGACCATATACCAACACCATGTACCAAATTTCAGGCGGATCGGATGAAATTTGCTTCTTTTTGAGGCTCCGCAAGCCAAATCTGGGGATCGGTTTATATGGGGGCTATATATGATTATGAACCGATGTGGACCAATTTTTGCATGGTTGTTAGAGACCATATACCAATATCATGTACCAAATTTCAGGCGGATCGGATGAAATTTGCTTCTCTTTTAGGCTTCGCAAGCCAAATCTGGGGATCGGTTTATATGGGGGCTATATATAATTATGGACCGATTTGGACCAATTTTTGCATGGTTGTTAGAGACCATATACCAACATCATATACCAAATTTCAGCCGGATCGGATGAAATATGCTTCTGTTAGAGGCTCCACAAGCCAAATCTGAGGGTCCCTTTATATGGGGGCTATACGTAAAAGTGGACCGATATGGCCCATTTTCAATACCATCCGACCTACATCGATAACAACTACTTGTGCCAAGTTTCAAGTCGATAGCTTGTTTCGTTCGGAAGTTAGCGTGATTTCAACAGACGGACGGACGGACATGCTTAGATCGACTCAGAATTTCACCACGACCCAGAATATATATACTTTATGGGGTCTTAGAGCAATATTTCGATGTGTTACAAACGGAATGACAAAGTTAATATACCCCCATCCTATGATGGAGGGTATAAAAAAATATATAAATAGAAATTACTTTTAATATTCAATTGCATTGTATTATTGATGATTGAAATTGAAATTGTGATACTATATTATATATACAAGCAAATTTTTAATGATAAATATTCTAATTTTGAAATAAATTTTGAATACTCTTCTTAAAAGATGATGCGTTGCTGATGCATTGCTAATAAAGAACTGCCATTCGGATACAAGACTTGTCCTTATAAAGGGTATTATATTCCTATTTCTATCAGATCTGGTAAACCGAATTTTATCATAGAGATAGCTGGGTTTCCGTTTGTAAATCAATTTATGTAGAAATACTAACGACTTGACATTAAGCAGGGTATTAAAACTAAAGCCAAAGAGGGAGTTTGTAACATGCGAAACATGATCGGTCCTGCGTAACCCATACACATAACGAACTATACTATTGAATGCCACGTTAAGTCTATTTTTGCTCACGGAGTCACAATTCGCGAAGAGTTCAGATCCGTAAATTAAACCCGGTAACAAAAGACTTTTCGCCAGGAGAAGTCGAATATTGACTGGTGTGTAGGAATGAGTAACCCATAAAGCACGTAGTTTTGCATATGTTTGTCCAACGGCTGTGTTTACATGACTTGACCAACTCAATGTGCTATTGAATACTACTCCAAGATTCTTAGCACTAGTGACTACATCGATTTTTTGACCATTCAACATAATGTCAGCATTGGACAAAGAGAACCTTCTGTTCTTGTGTATAATCAAACATTTAGACTTTTGTGGATTTGGTAGCAGACCATTTGCTGTTGCCCATCGAAATACACGATCAAGGTCGCGGTTAAGTTTCCCCAAAGACTCACTAGTATCACCTACCGGACTACTTAAAAAGATTTGTATGTCGTCTGCATACATAAGTATCTGACTATGGACTATTTCTAGAGGGAGGTCATTTGCGTACATGCAAAATAATAGAGGTCCAATTATAGAACCCTGTGGAACCCCTTTCGTAACTGGTAATGGCAATGAATAAGTATCTCTGGTGTAAACCGTCTGTAACCGATTGTTAAGATAGGAAGTTACGAGAGAGGTAGTAGGTGAGAAATTGAAAAATCTTTGAAGTTTTAGACATAACATTTTGTGATCAACAGTATCGAAAGCCTTTGAGTGATCTAAGAGTACAAGAAAACTAACATGGTTCTCATCAATATTTCTCCTAATTGACTCCGATACTTCGATCAGTGCACTCACACAACTATGATCTCTGCCTTTCAGATAACAAGTTACCGCGAAGAAGATAATCATATATCTGCTTATGTAAAATCTTTTCGAACACTTTAGAAACATAGCACAAAATAGCAATGAGTCGTGACTCTGAATTAGATTTCGATATAGGAATAATCTTTGCATGCTTCCATATCGTGGGATAAGTACTGGAGGTCAGAATTGTGTTAAATAAGTAGGTGAAAAGAGGTATAAGTTGAGGGAGCAGTATTCGTATAAACCTGGTGTCCATTCCATCCAAGCCAATAGCATTCGACTTAACCATGAAAAAACTCTCTATGACCTCATCTTGGGTAACGCACCTGAACTCGAAATCGTTCCTCTCAGATAAGATTCCTCCTATGCCGTGTCATAGAAGGATGTGTCCGTCGGAGGGGCAGTGATATTAGTAAACATCTCGTTCAAGTCATTTGGATCACCTTGATAACCGCCCGATGACCTAGACTTCCCAACGCCAATATCATGTATAATTCTCCATTTTTCCCTTTTTTGTCTAATATATACCACGTATGGACTAACTCACAATTTAGAAAACGATGTTAAGAAGTTTTAAGATAACACAACCCAAGTAATGCGATTGTGGATAAGAGTCTTTAGTAGAAGTTTCTACGCAATCCATGGTGGAGGGTACATAAGATTCGGCCTGGCCGAACTTACAATTCTCCATTTTTCCCTTTTTTGTCTAATATATACCACGTATGGACTAACTCACAATTTAGAAAACGATGTTAAGAAGTTTTAAGATAACACAACCCAAGTAATGCGATTGTGGATAAGAGTCTTTAGTAGAAGTTTCTACGCAATCCATGGTGGAGGGTACATAAGATTCGGCCTGGCCGAACTTACGGCCGTATATACTTGTTCTTCTTGGAGCTTTCGCCTTCATGCACTTCTCGCAATTGCCTACCCATTCAGCAATTGATTTCTGGCATCCATCCCAGTAGAATAGTTGCTTCACTTTCTCGGCTGTTTTGGTTATTCCCAGGTGACTTCCACTAGGTCCATTGTGAAATTCCGTCAAGACATCCTTTATTTTGGAATCTGCTACGATTATCAAGTTCGGCTATTCTTGTCATCTTCACTTTCCCATTTACGTTGCAGGATTCCATTGACCAGATATAGACTGTCCCATTGAGCCCAATATGATTTCTTAAGTGGACTTTCGGCTGCGATGTCTTTTTGCCGAAATAATTTTTCTCTGAATCTTTAGTAACTGCCTGACATTTACAACTGTCTCATTTGGTTCAGCTTTCGAGTAGTGCATGCTTTATAGATTGCAATGCCGTAGTGTCAAGGCTTGATCAATAACTTGTTTGCCACCTTTTCCATTATCCGCAAAATTTAAATTTTAGTCGCTTGGCTTTGTGGTCGCCTTCTTATGATTATTGTTTAATGGGGCTGGCGAGATTGACCCCGACGGTTTACGCCACGCTTTACATTCCCGGGAAAGATGTCCAGTCTTCATTTCTTGCATTATCTGCCTCTTTTACCAACTCAATCACGGATTTCGATTCTTCACCTTACATACACTCTGCATTTGTGGCTGTGCCAGCATTCTCGCAGTCTCTTGTACAAGTGCAAATGTTACTGCTTCTATGAATGTAGCTTTTTGTGCGGCATATGTTCCACATTTTATCTCAGGGTCTCGAATGCCATTCACAAAAGTCTCAATCTTGATGATTCTCTCCAGGGTATGCGAATAGCACCAACCGCTCAACTTCTGTTGCAAAGTCTTGTAGAGTCTCATTTGATTTGTGGACTCTTCCTCTTAATTCCATTCTGAAGATGTCTTGCTTATGTTCTCCACCATACTTGCGTTGTAGTGCCGCTATTACTTCATTATAATTATTACTAGAAGAAACGGGATTGCTTTGTATCACATCGGCTGCATTACCCTTCAATGCCAATATCATGAATCATAATTTTCTTATTCACGGAAAGAATTTTCTTATCCAATTCGCCACTTTGGTTTCTATCTGGTCCACACGTTTCTCCATGCTTTCAGAAATTTTTTGAAGTTTTTCATTGAGAATTCTACAATTCACATCAATTTTTCTAGAATTTTCGTCAATTTTTTCTTGTTTAATAATAATAACACAGTTCTTTTCAAATAACGACAAACTACAATTTATTTGCTTCACTGATTGGTTTCACTTAGCACTCCGACCACTTAACAACTCGAGCTCTTGATTACAACTGACTTGACAGCTCCCTCTGTCAGCTCTTTAAATAGTACTGTATAAAGATATCGAACATTCTAGCTAGCCTGGCCTATAATCATCTAGAACAATCTAGATGTCGCACATATTTATCTAACAGATATCGCACATATTCAACTGGTTATCTTCGTAGCCTTGTCTACAACCATCTAGAATATTCTACTAGTATCTGGCAGACGTCGCACATGCATAACTGATTATGTTCAGCCAGCAAGTATCTCGTAATTTATCTGCAGATGATTATGTGATTATGTTCATATTACTACAACAATAACAATAAGCAATGAAGATAACGATACGGCCACACTGAGCAAATATTTGACAGAAATCTCCATATTCAAACCAGAAAACATTTTTAGTTCATATTGGAAATTTAACGTCACGAGAGGAGTGTTTTCCAAAAACGGTATCCACATATTTCGTAAATGGTCCTGGAAAAAAGTTTGACACTCGTTTTGGTAATATGTTTGCCTGTGGTCACAGCCTAACAATACAAAAGGGGTTTACAATGAACGATTGAAACTAAGAACACAAAAGATGTTTAGGAAAGTACTAGAAAATAAAGAGATGACTTTGACAAGTGATGACGTAATCTAATCGTTACAATTTGAAATTTTAAATTAACGGAAACTAATTTAAATAAACTTTAATCTAGAAATATCTAATTCGTAAGAATACAAATCGCTCGATTTTCCCACTCAATATTAGTCGCATACTAACTCTATAGCTCCTAATATCAGGCATTTCTGTTCTTAAGTGTTCTTAAATATGGGTCCTCCAGTTTATCTCCCAAACCTACACCACTGATACCTTACAAACAATACTTACCAGTTCAGTAGGGGTGGTAATATAGTCGGCCCCACCCGACTTTCTACTTTACTTAATTGTTTAATTAAAATTTTGAAAATTTTCAATCATTGACTTAATGCTTCTATCTTGATTAAAAAGATAATTAATTTAACTTATTATTGGAAATATTTTGGTTATATTTTTTCTTGAATGCGTGTTGAAGGTGTTGTCAACACTGTTCAACTTGAAAATAACACCAAAAGTCGCATGTCTTTGAACTGAGACAAATTTTCTATAAAGTAAAGAAACACATTTTTGATTTAAAGAAATTGTCCTTAAATTAACTGAAATATTGAATCTTTAGATTTAAGATAAAAACGCTTCAAATATAGGCTAACACTTATTTTGAGGATTTAGCATCTTTGGCTTAAAGTTTTTTTTTTTTGAACTAAGAAAACATTTTTTACTTTGAAATTCCATTATAATTTGGATTTTTAAAATAATATTTGTCTGTACGTGAATAGCTTTATTAATATATCGCGAAAAGAAAATGAAATTCGATAAATGAGATCTTTATCATAATTTTCATTGATTGATCCTAGATTTGAAGAGAGATCGCTGTAAAATGTCTTTATTTTAAAGAAGTAGTATCTTTGGCTCGGAATCAATACCAAAATCCTTAAAGCAAGGTTAAAATCTTTGGATCTAAGTAAACTTTTTTTTTGAGTGTAATAATAATCCCCTCAACAGAGTGGTTAAGAGTATAAAAGAGATGCACTGCAAAAATATTGTAGTGAGACCAAAGATTTCTCAGACATAAAGTTGTTTTCCTTATCCAAAAGTCGATAAACTTGTCAATGAAATCGTTTTGTTATAATTAAGTGATTCGACTTTAAAATGAGTATGTTTACGTTAAACAAACTTTTTTTTGACCAAGGCCAACTAGTTTTAATAATTCGGAAAAATTCTTCAAAATTAATGAAATCGCATCTAAATTTGTCGACTTTTTGTATCTTGATTACAAGGCAAAATAAGTTCAAATATAAGATATGTGTTTCAAAACTTTATTTTAAAGACGGTTTTGCTTGAAAAATTGCATAATTTATACTTGAATTCGAGTCTGGACTTAGAAAGTAGAGTTGTCGTTAACACATTTCTAAAGGACTTTTTAGTGTGAAGTACGCAAAATTCAAATTTAAAAGAGAATCCTGTTTTGAACGTATCCTTACTTGAATTCTCCGCTTCTCAGCGTCGGAATCAATACCAAATCATTAGTGTAAAGATAACAGTTTTGGAACCGGGCAAACATTTTCTCTGTGTAGACTCCGACCACTTAACAACTCGAGCTCTTGATTACAACTGACTTGACAGCTCCCTCTGTCAGCTCTTTAAATAGTACTGTATAAAGATATCGAACATTCTAGCTAGCCTGGCCTATAATCATCTAGAACAATCTAGATGTCGCACATATTTATCTAACAGATATCGCACATATTCAACTGGTTATCTTCGTAGCCTTGTCTACAACCATCTAGAATATTCTACTAGTATCTGGCAGACGTCGCACATGCATAACTGATTATGTTCAGCCAGCAAGTATCTCGTAATTTATCTGCAGATGATTATGTGATTATGTTCATATTACTACAACAATAACAATAAGCAATGAAGATAACGATACGGCCACACTGAGCAAATATTTGACAGAAATCTCCATATTCAAACCAGAAAACATTTTTAGTTCATATTGGAAATTTAACGTCACGAGAGGAGTGTTTTCCAAAAACGGTATCCACATATTTCGTAAATGGTCCTGGAAAAAAGTTTGACACTCGTTTTGGTAATATGTTTGCCTGTGGTCACAGCCTAACAATACAAAAGGGGTTTACAATGAACGATTGAAACTAAGAACACAAAAGATGTTTAGGAAAGTACTAGAAAATAAAGAGATGACTTTGACAAGTGATGACGTAATCTAATCGTTACAATTTGAAATTTTAAATTAACGGAAACTAATTTAAATAAACTTTAATCTAGAAATATCTAATTCGTAAGAATACAAATCGCTCGATTTTCCCACTCAATATTAGTCGCATACTAACTCTATAGCTCCTAATATCAGGCATTTCTGTTCTTAAGTGTTCTTAAATATGGGTCCTCCAGTTTATCTCCCAAACCTACACCACTGATACCTTACAAACAATACTTACCAGTTCAGTAGGGGTGGTAATATAGTCGGCCCCACCCGACTTTCTACTTTACTTAATTGTTTAATTAAAATTTTGAAAATTTTCAATCATTGACTTAATGCTTCTATCTTGATTAAAAAGATAATTAATTTAACTTATTATTGGAAATATTTTGGTTATATTTTTTCTTGAATGCGTGTTGAAGGTGTTGTCAACACTGTTCAACTTGAAAATAACACCAAAAGCACTAAATGGAAACACCAAGTTGCTTTTTTTGAAAAGGCACTAAAAAGGCAATTTGATGCTAAAAGCACCAAATTGGCAGCATTGTATAAATATAAGCCAAGGGAGTGCTGCGGAGTAGATAAAAGTTCGACAAAAAATTTGTAATTAATGAAGTTTGTAATGTTTTGCTTCAATACACCCAGAAAAGTGTAAACCCACCATGAAAGAAAATGTAGTTTTATATTAGAAAAGTTTACCTAAAATATTTTGGTAACTGTAACATGAAACAAATAAGTTAATATTTTTGTTAAATTGAAGGACATTTATTAAATATAATATTTTTTTCTGTTGTTTAATAAAATTTCATATTGTGGAAGAAAACATTGGAATTAATTAAAAATTGTCAAAATGTCTTTAACGCTATATGAAGTTCTACACTGACACGATTTAAGTAAATTTTACTCATTTGAGAAAATTATGAAATCAGTTTCAACAAACTTCACCCACTTTGGAAAATATGAACCATTTTCATTTTTAGTAAAATTGTGTACTTCATTTGTATAAAAGTTTTTTTATTTTTAGTTCACGTTATTAATGTAAGCAAAAGTGTTAATTAAAAGAAGAAAAAAATTTTCACATTTGGCAAAATTTAACTAGAATCTACTAATTTTCATGAACTAAAATAAATTTAAATCGGCCATAAAAAATTTCGTCGTTTTTCTGGGGGTATTAACATAAAAAACAACAATGGAAGGTAACTCAGTCCAGGACTTACCAAATTCTTTTAGAACTTTCGAACTAGAGAAACAGTTCGATCGCTGTAAATTTTTGGATCACCGTAATTTATTTTGTCTACTACTTTTTTTACACTGCTGTAAACATATGGTAATAAGAAATTGGAAGCGAAAGAGAATTTCTAAATACATTTTTGTAATCAAAATATGTTATTTCTTAGAAATTTATATTGTTTTTGTGTGTTAAAGTGTAAAAATATATTACGAATCCAAGTGTTTTTTGGTTTGTTTTCCTCGTCTTCGGTTTCAGAGGATGCCTGAAGTAGAGTAAGTGATTCTATTTCCCAGCAGTGGAATTTAGACGCCTTCTCGTTTACACTGCCACTATAAGCGCTTTTCGAAGATCTGATAGTCATGCACGTTTCGCTTCTACAAGCAGGCAATTTTACATGCCTCAAAGAGAGCATTTTTGCACATAACCAAAATTTTGCTTCGCATGCTATTAATAATATTAAAACGTATTAAAATGCGTAAAATGTATGTCCCATAATTGTATTAAAAAAAAAACTTTTTCAAAATTTAATAATGGAGATGATATTCAGAGTATGTATGTTCATACATATCTATGTCGAATTTTTTACCATTTTCTTTAAAATTCGATTTTGCAAATTTTCAAAATGATCAAAAGTCCATTAGTAGAATTTGTGTATTACAAAACGTCGACTTCGACATTTCGATTAATCGAAAAGTCGATTTGAATTACTAATGGTAAAACAATCCGGGCTTTAGACTAAAATAAAGCAAACAATATTTACTAATTTTTAAAATTCCTAAAAATGTTTTATAGCATATAAGTGAAAGAAAAAAATAGTAAAACTTAAAAAAGGAAAGGATTTTATACCCTGAACCATTTTGTAGATCTTCTTTTTCGATTCCATCTTAAATCTTTCAAATGTGTTGAGTGCTATATATAAATGTTTGTATTCCCACATGCATATATTTAAATCTGAACAGATTTGGAAACAAATTCTTCTATAAAATCTCTCTCCCGGCTCATGCCCTGGAACGGAACAGAAAGTAAAAAACGAGTGAGTGAAGAGGAAAGTCGGACGGACCGACAATATCATACCCCACACTACCTCTACTAAATTAGTAAACCTACCTATGGCCGGATCGAATCTGGGACCGGGCCTGAGCAATATTGCCAAATAAACCATGTGTCTATCTTGTCTGCATCTGGGTGTTGCATAATCTTTAATACGTAATATTAAAGATTATGCAACATAAATTTTAAGATGCGCAATTTACAAAATATTAAAGACGAATTTCTTTAAAATAATGAAATTTTAATTCAATGAAAGTTTATAATCTTTAATTCAAAAATTTTTTTCATTATATTTAGGACACAAATTTTTCAAATTTGCATCCCTCCGTTAAAGTCGCATGTCTTTGAACTGAGACAAATTTTCTATAAAGTAAAGAAACACATTTTTGATTTAAAGAAATTGTCCTTAAATTAACTGAAATATTGAATCTTTAGATTTAAGATAAAAACGCTTCAAATATAGGCTAACACTTATTTTGAGGATTTAGCATCTTTGGCTTAAAGTTTTTTTTTTTTGAACTAAGAAAACATTTTTTACTTTGAAATTCCATTATAATTTGGATTTTTAAAATAATATTTGTCTGTACGTGAATAGCTTTATTAATATATCGCGAAAAGAAAATGAAATTCGATAAATGAGATCTTTATCATAATTTTCATTGATTGATCCTAGATTTGAAGAGAGATCGCTGTAAAATGTCTTTATTTTAAAGAAGTAGTATCTTTGGCTCGGAATCAATACCAAAATCCTTAAAGCAAGGTTAAAATCTTTGGATCTAAGTAAACTTTTTTTTTGAGTGTAATAATAATCCCCTCAACAGAGTGGTTAAGAGTATAAAAGAGATGCACTGCAAAAATATTGTAGTGAGACCAAAGATTTCTCAGACATAAAGTTGTTTTCCTTATCCAAAAGTCGATAAACTTGTCAATGAAATCGTTTTGTTATAATTAAGTGATTCGACTTTAAAATGAGTATGTTTACGTTAAACAAACTTTTTTTTGACCAAGGCCAACTAGTTTTAATAATTCGGAAAAATTCTTCAAAATTAATGAAATCGCATCTAAATTTGTCGACTTTTTGTATCTTGATTACAAGGCAAAATAAGTTCAAATATAAGATATGTGTTTCAAAACTTTATTTTAAAGACGGTTTTGCTTGAAAAATTGCATAATTTATACTTGAATTCGAGTCTGGACTTAGAAAGTAGAGTTGTCGTTAACACATTTCTAAAGGACTTTTTAGTGTGAAGTACGCAAAATTCAAATTTAAAAGAGAATCCTGTTTTGAACGTATCCTTACTTGAATTCTCCGCTTCTCAGCGTCGGAATCAATACCAAATCATTAGTGTAAAGATAACAGTTTTGGAACCGGGCAAACATTTTCTCTGTGTAGAATGTAAATCATCTCAATTGGACAATAATTCATAATTTGAATAGAAACAAACCCTATTAAAAATGTTAAGTTCTTAAAAATACTTTAAGTAAGAGTCTATCACATGTAAACTTACATGCTAAGAGTAGTCATTATATCACTACTAATCGTAGAATGCAAGTGTGATGTTGTCTTTGTCTGTTCAAATTACTTTCAGTAAAATCTCATCACATGTTAACTTGCTTTCTCAGAGCAGTTATAACATAATATCATGACTACTAGAAGAATGCAAGTGTGCTGTTGTTTGTTCTATAAATAGACATTAGCTTATGTGGAGGTTTTAGCATCTACTTATTATAACAGGCGATGGATGAGTGAGTAGAACACAGGATTAGCAAGAATCAGACCCAGGTTCGAAACCGGCGGCGGTGAAAATCAAGTAAGTAAAAAAATAAAATAAAGTGAAAGGAATGTTTAATTAAAGTCAGATACATATACAGATACAGATAAAATTATATGAAATATAAAAAATATGGAAGTTTGTTTTTATTTTTCTGAGCACATTCAAAAATTACACTTTTGTATGTCTTATTAAATGCCTGCATTTGCAGGGGGGCTTCCATGCCCGTAAAATGAGTCATTATAATAGCACTCTTTTTGCAGTATATTTTTCCGCCCTACAATGAGAAGCGTAAGAGGAGACCTCCTCCCCAATGACACGCCGTGTAAATCTGAAAGCGAGTACGTATCAAACCTCTGCAACGAATACACAAGCTAATATATTCGCTTGAAGTATACTTCAAGCACACGCCACACAATTCGAGTAGTAACTTCATTATCCATTTCAAATAGAACCCAGTAAAGCAAGCACCAAACAATGTTTTGAAGTATTCGAATGTAATCGGAAGGACACCCTTTTTTCTAAAAAGTCTCAGTTTTTTATTTAAATCTTTATATTTAGTCGTTGCGGATTTTATCCGGCAGTTTCATTTTGGACGTTAATGGGTTAAATATTAAAAGAAAAAAAAATTATTTATCAAATCTAGTACATAATCATAGTTATGAATAACAACTTACACTCTCTTATTATTATATGTACTTAATTTACATTACAAACTTATCTGTGTATACATCCCAAATAGTTGTCATACCAACGCCTAACGATTATTTTAATATTTTTAGTAAATATTAAAAACAATGTCTTATCACGTGGATAATATTGTTGAAATAAAATTTCTTTGAAAAGGAAGATTGTCATTGGTTGCAAGACAATTGCAAAAGGTCGTTGATGTAATAGTTTTTGTTTCTCAAAATAACTTTGCCGATGACTGTACATTGGTACTTTAAATTCAGTTTCTGTTGTCAAATATTATCGAAAAATTAACCCGCTTTGAATATACTTAAAAACTACATAATGGTGATTTGCCATACCTGATGTAAACACTCGAATATCCAAATAATTACATACATTGACTTCCCACATATGGTCTATAACTACACCATCTATGTATGTATGAAAGTAAAACGAGTAATAGAAAACACATTTCTCAAAGAAATCGAACGAAACATACATCAACTTCACAACTTCGATGAACAAGTTTTTCATTCTATTTCTTTGCTAAGAAGACAGCCAAATGGAATGCAACCCAGTAGTATTGAATATTCTTGATCATATTAAAAAAATATTTAGGGGAAAAATATATTTGTTCTTTCTCTAGAATATGTTGCCAAGCTTAAGAACCAATAATCACATCTTGATGTTCATAATTAGAACAAGTGAGTACAGTAGAAAGTGCGGGTTGGGACGACGATATATAAACCATCCCTACCACATTAGTAAACCTAAGCATAAGTTTGGAAGATAAACCTAAATCTCAGACTATTTGGCTGATGCTTCGCACTTCTATATTCTATGTCCATATTGAGACAAATTAAGCGATTAATATTTATGGGAGCATTATATAAATTTGAACCAATAAGACAGATATTTTCCAAATCCATGGGGTCTTGTAAAGTATTAGTCTGTGCTAAAATTAAATAAAATCGGTTAATAAAAAAACTGTTACTCATTTTTTTAATATTGTTGTGACACATATATATGTGATCTATATCTGTATTCGATATGAACGATATTTTACAAGGATGTCTTATATCCATTTAGAGTTACTTCGATTAACAGATGAAAGAAATATGGCAGTAGGTCTGATACTAAT
The DNA here is from genome assembly GCF_050003625.1 of Haematobia irritans. Lineage (NCBI taxonomy): Eukaryota > Metazoa > Arthropoda > Insecta > Diptera > Muscidae > Haematobia > Haematobia irritans. The sequence goes on along the minus strand of NC_134398.1, from coordinate 68,623,805 downwards.
GTGCGAATGAATGTAATCAGAAATAAATAGGGATGTGCCCATATTCGTGAAAATCGAGCTATATAAAAATGTGATCTTATGTGTTTAATATTGTACTGGTAAAATACAGTACAGGTACAGAAATAAATAGGATGTGCCCATATTCGTGAAAATCGAGCTATATACAAATGTAAATGATCTTATGTGTTTAATATTGTACAGGTAAATGAGATACCATATGGCATACATATAAGGGCATAATGGCCAAATTTCGGAAAATCAGGTGGTACATATACAAGGGAACTATATGCCAAACTGAACCTATTTCGATTATATTTTGCAATTGTAGTTAATGTTGTAGAATATTACATTATGCCAACTTTGATCGTTTAATATATAAGGGTATTATTGCCAAATTTGGCAAAATCGGGCAATACATTGTATGAGTATTTCCTAAGCGCAAAATTTTCGTTTGGTGATGCATATCGTCTTACATATTTTGCATATAAACAAATCTTTAGGGTGTAATATTAAAATAAATTGGAAACATGTTTTTATTTGCATTCCAACATAATTATATTGAAGACATTTTTCTGTAAGCAATCATATATTTAGAAACAGGAATTAATTATTTGGGGGCTTTATAAATATATGCTTAGGGTGAAACATAACATATTTTAACAGTACAAATAATTTGTTGTTTGAACAAATTTTGAAAATATATATGCTTGAAGCAGAATGTGTTTGAGTATATATTAGAGGAGCGATTTTTTTCGTTCACCCCTACACGAATATGATTTTCATAAGTACAAAATATGTGGTTTGGGCTCGATTTTTTAAAACAAAATATTTTTAAGTGCAAAAATGCGAAAAAAATTTGCTCGACTCCGACTCTGGATAAACTACATTTTTTAAAACACTTCATATTTTTGTAACTAAACAAGTTTTTACGCAAATTAGTTTCCATTGCGTTATTCATTAGATCAATATACGGTATGACTGTAAATGATAAGCAACTTCCAATTACGAAGATCATTTTATGTTTCCTAGAATTTTAGACTAGCAGATGTGCTGAATCGATCCATTTTAATGCCCACCACCATACGTTAACAATTTATTTGAAATATTTCGAACAATCGATTTATTTTTTTAATTTTATTTTAAGACCATATACCTACATACATCTGTCGAATATTGAAAGAAAATTTTTCCAAAAAAATTTATTTCTATAGAACATATTGTAAAAATTTTATTTCTATAGAAAATTTTGTCAAAATTTTATTTCTATAGAAAATTTTATCAAAATTTTATTTCTATAGAAAATTTTGTCAAAATTTTATTTCTAAAGAAAATTTTGTCAATTTTTTTTCTGTACAAAATTATGTCAAAATTTTATTTCTATAGAAAGTTTTTTCAAAACTGTATTTCTATAGAAAGTTTTTCCAAAATTTTATTTCTATAGAAAGTTTTTTTCAAAATTTTATTTCTATAGAAAATTTTGTCAAAATCAAAAATCGAAACAATTTTGGTTTATGTTCGCTGCTGTTAATTTTCAACTACAAAAATAACTTTAAAATAATTATCGTTATGTTTTCAAAAATGTTTAAAAGTTTGAAAATGGTATTAAGTTGTCCATCCAATCGTCTTGCACTCTATTCTTATTATAAAAATTTAAAATTATTAACCGTTTAAAGACTTGTAACAATTATTATGTTTTGAGAAAGTTACTTTGTAGTGCCAAACTTTTCTAAAATTAACTTTCCGTCATTGTGTGTTCACTGTTTTTTGAGTGTACTATTTCAGAACAATTAATAATAGTTTAATAATTTTGCTGCAGATAGATGATGCTAATGAGGATTGTTGCAGTTCGAAACGATCGTCCATCTGCGGTCTAAAGGGCCTTGTCCTAATCAATTTGAGCTGCTCTTGTATTTTAGTCAACATATAACCCCAAAGAATACTTTCCTCAGGAACGAAATTAAAAACTATGTTCTTTTAGACCAAACAACCCCAAATTTATGGTATGCGATTCCACGATTGTCTCTAGTTCTTTTTATTTGCCTTTAAAGAAAATTCTTTGCTAGTCTAAAACTTCGTTCCTTAGAAAAGAAAACTCTTCTTTCGGTGTGGGTTTAAGCTAAACAATAATTCTTTTAAGAAATCAACAAAAACAAAACACACATACTTCTTTGTTTTGGCAACGGATGGCCAAAAAGAAACAAAAACATTTGTTTTAAACAAAATTCCAAATGAAAATTAAAATTAAAAACATTACATTTTTTAAAATTAACAAAATAACCCAATTTTTTCAAATGTTTCAATAAATAACGTTATTTTTTAAATTAGAAGATTTGTTTTCATTAGTCGAAAGTACACTGAAAAAATCATGACCAGTTCCAAAGATTTTGTCTTTACACTAGTGATTTTGGTATTGATTCCGAGCCAAAGAAGCGGAGAATTGGACTAAGGAGAAATTTAAGACACATTCTCTTTTAAATTTAAGTTTGGCGTACGTACTTGATTCTAGAAAATAAAGATTGATTTATTCATTTTTTTTTCGTAATGTGCTATTAGAGTCCTTTAAAAGACAACTTAGAGTTCCAAATTCGGACTCCACTACAAGTATAAATTATGTTTTGTTTCTAGTAAAAAAATCTCCTATTTTTAAATGCTTTTTTGCCTATGGCAAGTCCGTCGGTGGCGCAATATGCTAAGGCGACTGTTAACACGTATGGAGCAGACAATCCAGGTTCCAGTCACGGTAGCAGATTTATTTTTATAAATTCGTAACCATTACGTTTTTAAATCATGAACGCTGGACATTGTTTATATGATAACGCGTGGTGTCATTTTATCGTTGTAACATAAGATTGACACCGTCTGTGCTCCGTTTGACACAACATGTGTGTTGATTAACTTTCATGAACGGATGGTTTTGAAACGTGCACGCCGCTCATGATTTTTTCTATGGGTGCATTACTTCAGGATTTATTATTATCCCTAGTGGGTTCACGAGCAGACCTGTTGGCGTTGAAAGTTGGTCACCACGGGGTATTTGTTTTAGCTGTCAACTCCGCAATTATGAATTGATTGATTATTTTTTCTGTACTGGAAAAACTCTACAGGTTCTATTCAGTTCTAACCACCACTATGTAGACCAAAATTTCTGTTACCATCCCAACTCTTTCCAATTTGTTGGGAGTTATTATGAATGTTTATATTCCCATATATAAATATTTATATCTTAACCGATTTGGAGACAATTTTTCTACAACATCTCTAGAGTTAAAATTTAAAACGGTTAACGTCCTGGGATGAAACACAATGTTAGTAAAAAAATATGGGAAATATAAAGCAAGAGCAATTTTAATGCAATTATACAAAATATAATTTATTATTTATCAGACGATACATATGTATTCGAGATATAGGAGAATTTGAGTAGTTTTTACAATTTTTGCTACTTAGCAGTGGCCATTTTAAAAGCATATTGGTTAGTAGATCTCACCAAGATATGTGGTCAATTGGGGGTTGTGATATATTATTTGGCCAAGTCGGGCGATATTTCCACAAGTCGGAGCCTTATTTAAAACTCAACCGTTCTGTGAAAAGTCTGGCATTACAGTGCGTACACACAATTTTTTTTATTTCAATCACGAAAATCGCGGATTCAATCATTTTTTTAATTGAAATGTGTTCAATCACGAAAATGATAGTGTCAATCATCCATTTTGATTGAAAACCCACACTATTTTCAATTAAAAATTTATTGAATTTTGTCACGGAATCAATTAAAAGTGTGATTGGTTTTTGACACAAAATTCAATCACAGTTTTAAAATTTTTAATTTATTTTAAAATTTAAAATTTTAATTAATTTCGCGACAAAAATCAATCAACTATTTCATTGACTCAATTAAATTATTAATTGATATGGGCAATAAATTTCAATCAAAAAATGTATATATTGCGCCCCCCAAAATCTTATTTAGTTTTATTTGAAATAAAAGAAAATATGAGTTTCTTATAAAATATCTTCAATTTTTATTTTTCTGAAGTATGCTATAGACTAAAGAATTTGGGTTTTGTTATATGTGTGTTTTGTTCTAACATAACTTACAATTATGATCAATAACAACTAAAGGGTTAAAAAATAAGCCTTATCATATTAACGATGTCAGCATGTTCCTTCTAATTTTTAGATGCGCCTTGATTTCCAATAAATCAGCAGTCTGTAAGCTAAATTAGTTTTTCTGAAAGTAAACAGAATAATTCGCATTTAATTTTGTTCAATTATAAGTTATTTTTTTTTTAACATTGCCTGCATAGAATATCAAGTTCCAGGTTGCATATTTATAATCTTCTTTTGCAGTTGTAGTCGTTTAGCATAAAAAGGTGTATTAAGAAGCTCGGCTATTTAATTTTAGTAACAATTCCTTTCCAAAATTTCCACACATTGAATATGTAATATTTGGTATTATATTGATGATACTTTGCAAATTCTGGAAATAGAAAAAATATAAATGGGAAATACATATTTTTATAATTTTCGGATATTTTTCATATTTTTAAATCCAAAAGAAAGAACTTTTTTACCATTACATAATTCAGCTCATTAGTTTATATATCAGAAATACTGCTCTCTACTTGGGTTCAAACTGAAAGAGGCAGGAAAAACAAAAATGCAATTTAATGCCAACGCTACTTCGAACTTCAAGGTGAATCTTCCAACAAACATATTCTTATATATTTGATAAAATGATGGAGTTGATGGTTGGATTGATTGGTCAATTTTACGAAATAAAATTGGTCACTAAAAGAAATGAATAAAAAATATATTATTTTAGTCCGTTTAATGTAAATAGGCTTCAATGGAAAACGGTATTCACATTTCACAATTGGTTACCTTCAATAAACGTAGATTGTTTTCCATTTTTACAATACCACAAAACACAAACACAGGTAATTTCAAATGCATTCTGTCATATATTTTTTTAAACCTTTGCTATGATTTGTTGTTGCGTTCAAAATATTTATGCACACAATTTGAATGCAGCAGACAGAATGTCGCCAATCATGTTTTTCAATTTACGCGAAAAACAAAAACCCAACCGTTCGTTACGAGTTACTTCCACAAACTGATCTCTCCATCATACATTGTTGAATAAATACCCATTCTCTTGTTCTCTTTTCACTCTTTCCATCGCTCAAAATTATTCAATTTCAATCACAAATGTGATTGGATCAATCACATGTGTAATTGGAAACGGAAAAATTTTCAATCACGTTTGTAATTGAAAATTATTTCCGAATTGATTAACAAATTGATTGAATCAATTCATATTTTAATTGGAAACGTAACAAATACAAATCATAACATACCAATCATTAATTGGGTTTTATTTGGATTTGATTAAAAAATTAATTGAATCAATTAACATATTAATTGAATCCGTTTCCAAATTCAATTAAGTGATTAATTGAAAAAAATTTGGTGATATTTTTTTGTGTGTAGGATATGACTAAGATATGGGGAAATAACCACAGAATGATGATGGGTATTTTGGACATATTTGCATAAACCGGAATAACAAATACATGGGGGCTTTATGTTAATCTGAACCAAATTATATCAAAATTGACACACTTAAATATATTAAATACGTTCTCTGTGGAAAGTACCGAGTCAATTGGAGGAAAATCCCCTTGAAAATGGGTCTAAAATATGAAACATTCTACCATATTTGCTCAACTCTTGCGTACGTATATATCTAAATCTGAACCGATTTTGACCAAATTTGGCATGCATAGTTAGAAAAATAATTCTGTCATTTCTGCAAAATTTCACGTAAATCGGAGTATAACTTTGGCCTCCGTGTTCATATAAGTTTAAATCGGGCGAAAGATATATATAGGAGCTATATATAAGTCTGAACCGATTTGAACCAAATTTGGCAAACTCAACGATACTATTAAACGTACTCTTTGTGCAAAATTTGAAGCAAATTAGTGCAAAACTCTGGCTTTTGAGCCCATATAAAGGAAAATCGAACGAAAGATATATACGGGAGCTATATCTCAATCTGAACCGATTTCAACAAAATTTGGCAAACTTAACGATACTATTAAACGTACTCCTTGTGCAAAATTTGAAGGAAATCAGGGCAGAACTCCGGCTTTTGGTTGATATTTCTTCTTCTTTGTCCTAACTCTAACATATTATTTAATTTGGTGTTGTAACTACGTAATGTAACTAAAGTTTAATATTGGCAGTACTGATTCAATAAGAAATAAACGCAAAAATTTCATTATTTTTGTTCCCTGTGTTCTCTTTGTGATGAAGTGCTTTATTTGGTTGGTCAAAACAATAAGTACATTGTGCGTTTTTATATGAAAAGGTTTAAATTTTGCAAAAAGTTTGTTATTGTGTTTTTAGTGGCGATGAATTGAATGCAAATTTAATATTTAATAATTAGTTACTAGATGAACCGAAAAAGTCATTGTAGTAGAAAAGAAAAAAGACTGATTTTAGCTCTAAGAATTGAGGGAAAATCTCTTTGAACGACCGTCAAATCTTTTAAGAGATCGTTACTTTGTGTCCTAAAGAAAAGAGTTCTGCGAAAACACGTGGAAAACCAAGCAAGACACTTCGAAAAAGAGATAATCTTTTTGTCACTCTCCCAAAAAAAGAACCTTTCAAATCATCCAGACAAATTTCTGCTGAAATGGGCAATGTGATATCTGCACGATCTATTTGGCGGTGATTAGTGCATGCCAAATTACCCGGCCGAACAGTCAGAAATGTTCCTATGTTACGGACTATACTTCGAACATTATAGGTGGTCAGGAACGGTAGGTGAGAGAAAATGGCGCAATATCTTGTGGAGCGATGAAACTAAAAAAAAATATTCCGAAATGATAGTAGTCGTAATGTTCGTCGAGCCCAAGGAAAAGAATTTCATATGCGCTTCACAGAAATGACGACCAAGCATGGGAGCGGGAACATAGTGGTATGGGACTATTTTTTTCTGGTATGGCCTAGGACGAATTTATCGCATTATTTATAAAATGACCCTGTTCGAATATAGAAATATATTTCTTCTGCCGTACGCAGAAGAAAACATACCTCTAAGGTGGGTGTTTCAACAAGACAACGATCCTAAATACATTCTCGCTTTATTAAAAATTGGTTCCAAGACAATGACATAACCCTTCTAAATTGGCCTACTCAGTCACCAGACCCTAAACCCATTGAAAACCTTTGGGGAGAGTTAAAACACAGAATTGGGAATGAAATATTTAAAAATAAACAACAACTTAAACAGATAACATGGTATGAACACTCAGATGAAAACAGTCGGAAGCTTGTAAGCATTATGTCAAAGGGAGTATAAAATGTTATCAAAATAAAGTTGGATACACTGGTTATTGATAATGTAACACAATTATTAATGTTTTTTAATTTATTTTATTTATTTATTCAACAACGTAATATAAAAAGCCGAAACAGGCCAAATAAAACTATATTACATCTCATAATACTGAATAAAAGAAAAAAACTTTTGCTAGAGAAAAATAAAAAATTATTCACTCTACTTAGAATATACTACTGAATTTTGCAATTCTTAAGGCACATGAAGAGAAAACTTAAATGTAATAAAAATACAATTCACAAATTGAGATCTAATAAATAAAAAAATATAAATAAATATGTAGAAATAAAAATAAAGTAAGTATATGTAATGCCCTGTTCCTGTATATCGAACGAAAACCCATTCGAAGAAAGGCAGTCACTCGAATTCGAATGAATTTGAGTTTTTATATTTTTGAAAGTTCGTTTCGGTTGTATGAGAATACATTGAATATCAAAAATGAGTATTTTCAAATTTTTGGCCTGAGAATTCATTCAAATGTTAACAATGTTTTTACTTTTTTCTTGACACTTATTGTATATGTTCGTTTATTGCTCGACAACAAAATATGAAGTGACTTGCCTTTCGAAATAGAAGAACAAAAATCAATTTTCTTTCGTTTGGAATACGAAAGAAAGCTTTCGTTCGATATACAGGAATAGGCCATATGTGACTAAGGCCCCAAGCCATTTTAATATAGCTAAACTAAAAAAAAAAAAAAACAAATATTACAATAGACAAGTTATAAGTGATATATTAAAGAAACATTATCGGTTACTGTAAAAGAAATTCAATACATCTGACATTAAAAACATTATTTCTATAGATTATGTTCAATTTAAATAAAATCAAGTATATACGGCCGTAAGTTCGGCCAGGCCGAAGCTTATGTTCCCTCCATCTTCTAAACACTGCCATCCACAATCGAATTACTTAAGTTGCGGTAACGCTTGCCTATGGCAAGGTATCTTAAAACCTCCTAACACCATCTTCTAAATTGTATGTAAGTACATACGTGGTATATATTAAATCAAAAAAGATCGATCCAATACGTATATAATTCAGTTTGACAAAGTAGACATAAAATTTTGACAAAATTTTCTACAGAAATAAAATTTTAACAAAATTTTCTATAGAAATAAAATTTTCACAAAATTTTCTATAGAAATAAACTTTTGACAAAATTTTCTATAGAAATAAAATCTTGGTAGATTATTCTTGGCTCGAGTGGCAACCATGATTATGAACCGAATAAAATTTAAACAAAATTTTCTATAGAAATAAAATTTTGACAATGATGAAAATTTTATTATGAACCGAATAAAATTTTAACAAAATTTTCTCTAGAAATAAAATTTTGACAAAATTTTCTATAGAAATAAAATTTTGGTAGACTATTTTTGGCTCTAGTGGCAACCATGATTATGAACCGATATGGACCAATTTTTGTGTGATTGGACCAATTTTGGTATGGTTGTTAGCGACCATATACTAACACCACGTTCCTAATTTGAACCGGATCGGATGAATTTTGCTCCTCCAAGAGGCTCCGGAGGTCAAATCTGGAGAACGTTATGGACCAATTCTGGCACGCTTGTTAGAGATCATATACTAACACCATGTTCCAAATTACAACCGGATTGGATGAAATTTGCTTCTCTTGGAGACTTCGCAAGCCAAATCTGGGGATCGGTATATATGGGGGCTATATATAATTATGAACCGATGTGGACCAATTTTTGCATGGTTGTTAGAGACCATATACCTACACCATGTACCAAATTTCAGGCGGATCGGATGAAATTTGCTTCTATTTGAGGCTCCGGAACCGAAATCTGGGGATCGGTTTATATGGGCGCTTTATATAATTATGGACCGATGTGGACCAATTTTTGCACGGTTGTTAGAGACCATATACCTACACCATGTACCAAATTTCAGCCGGATCGGATGCAATTTGCTTCTCTTTGAGGCTGCGCAAGCCAAATCTGGAGATCGGTTTATATGGGGTCCATATATAATTATGGATCGATGTGGACCAATTTTTGCATGGTTGTTAGAGACCATATACCAACATCATGAGGCTCCGCAAGCCAAATCTGGGGATCGGTTTATATGGGGGCTATATATAATTATGGACCGATGTGGACCAATTTTTGCATGATTGTTAGAGACCATATACCAACACCATGTACCAAATTTCAGCCGGATCGGATGAAGTATGCTTCTCTTAGAGGCTCCGTAAGTCAAATCGGGGGATCGGTTTATATAGGGGCTATATATAATTAAGGACTGATATGGACCAATTTTTGCATGGTTGTTAGAGACCATATACCAACATCATGTACCAAATTTCAGCCGGATCGGATGAAATTTTCTTCTCTTTGAGGCTCTGCAAGCCAAATCTGGAATCGGTTTATATGGGGGCTATATATAATTATGGACCGATGTGGACCAATTTTTGCATGGTTGTTAGAGACCATATACTAACACCATGTACCAAATTTCAGCCGGATCGGATGAAATTTGCTTCTCTTTTAGGCTCCGCAAGCCAAATCTGGGGATCGGTTTATATGGGGGCTATATATAATTATGGACCGATGTGGACCAATTTTTGCATGGTTGTTAGAGATCGGATGAAATTTGCTTCTGTTAGAGGCTCCACAAGCCAAATCTGAGGGTCCCTTTATATGGGGGCTATACGTAAAAGTGGACGGATATGGCCCATTTTCAATACCATCCGACCTACATCGATAACAACTACTTGTGCCAAGTTTCAAGTCGATAGCTTGTTTCGTTCGGAAGTTAGCGTGATTTCAACAGACGGACGGACGGACATGCTTAGATCGACTCAGAATTTCACCACGACCCAGAATATATATACTTTATGGGGTCTTAGAGCAATATTTCGATGTGTTACAAACGGAATGACAAAGATAATATACCCCCATCCTATGATGGAGGGTATAAAAATTAAGTATACCTGAATATTTCACGATTTAGAAAATGTACTTATTATTCTGTACATTCATTTTTGACTCTTACTTTTCCTTAATTGGAATAGCTTTTCATTTCACTTGTCTTTTCCAGAAAATTATTTAATGTATTTCATTAATATGTATTATAGACTTTATTTTGCTTTTCAATAAATATATTTCTTAAATTTACCATGAAACATAAGAAAACTCTACTATACTTATTAATTTGACCACATGTGTACATTGATAAATACGTCAATTATGACCAGATCGGCGATAAATATATATGACAACTATATCTAAATCTGAACCGATTTTTTTTAAATCAATAGCGATTGTCTTTGAGCCGAAGTGAAACTCTGTGTCAAATTTGACGACGATTAGACTTAAACTGCGAGCTGTACTTTGTACTCAAAATTACATATACAGACAGACAGACGGACAAACTTATTATACCCCGTATCACAGTAGTGGTGAAGGGTATAAAAAGAATGTTTTTAATGTTGACTCCAAAATCGAATTTCGCTTTATTCATTTCCTCATTTTTGATTGCGAAGCAAAAAATTTGCAAATACTATCTCATCAACTTATACATCGTTCGTATGAATATTTATTTTATTTTCTTGTGATTAATCATTATTAATTACAAGTTTTGTTTCTTATTTTTTCTGTATTGTTCAAAGCTAAAGAGATATGGACATTTTTTGCTGATTTTATAATGATTTCTCTTTAATTTCTTCGGATGGTATTGTCAATAGCGATAGAAATGATAGTCAATTGCACCGTGTCTGTGCCAGTATTTAAATGGTTAAATGTCAATCAAATCGGAGCAAAAAATTTAAAGAGCACACTTCATGATCTACGACAATTTCGCACCTACCTCCACATAGAGTGTTTTCTTCCATCAGAATTACTTTACAAATAATAATTTCAAATACTATAGTAAACATCTAAGGAGTTTTACCTTAGTTAACGATTTTTGTATTAATTATAAAAAAATGTTTAAGCAAAGAAGTTAAGAGTCCCTCAAACTAAAGCAATTCTATCTACCTTTCTATTTGGTTTATTTTAAAAAGCAAGAACTATAAAATATAACACAATTTGAGTGAACACACCATGAAAGAAAATGTTGTTTTATTCTAAACTATTAACTAACACCGTGGTACAATGGTTAGCATTCCCACCTTGCATACAAAGGGTCGTGGGCAGGGCTGCCAATTTATCGGCATTTTGACGATTTTTTACTCACAAAATAGTAAATGGCGATTTTCCGATTTTTGCGCCAAAAATGACGATATTTTATTTCTATAGAAAATTCTGTCAAAATTTTTTCTATAGAAAATTTTGTCAAAATTTTATTTCTATGGAAAATTTCGTCAACATTTAATTGCTATAGAAAATTTCGTCAAAATTTTATTGCTATAGAAAATTTCGCCAAAACTTTATTTCTATAGAAAATTTTGTCCAAATTTTATTTCAATAGCAAATTTGGTCAAAACTTTATTTCAATAGAGAATTTGTTCAAAATTTTATTTCTATAGACAATTTTGCCAAAATCTTATTTCTATAGAAAATATTGTTAAAATTTTATTTCTATAGATAAGTTTGTCAAAATTTTATTTCTATAGAAATTTTTTTCTAAATTTTATTTGTATAGAAAATTTTGTCAAAATCTTATTTGTATAGAACAGTTTATCTAAATTTTATTGCTATATATATAGAATTTCGTCTAAACTTTATTTCTATAGAAAATTTTGTAAAAACTTTATTTCTATATAAAATTTTGTCAAAATTTTTTCAAAATTTTATTTCTATAGAAAATTCCGCCAAAATTTGATTTTGGTAGAAAACTTTCTCAAAACTTTGTATCTGTAGACAATTTTTGCACATTTTTATTTCTATAGAACAGTTTTGGCAATTTTTTCTATAGTAAATTATTGCAAAATTTTATCTCTAAGAAAATTTTAGCAAAATTTAATTTCTATAGAAAATTTCGTCAAAATTTTAGTTCTATAGAAAATTGTAACCCTTAATTAGAGAGTCTATCAATAAGAGTTTTATGATCAAATTTTGGAAAATCGTTTCCCCATTATACATGTAAATATTAAAGATATTTATTCTTATTTTTAAATAAAAACATAAATCTAATCATAAAAATTTTTGTTTTTTTTTTATACAAAAATGATCGCTTTTGTTGTTGAAATGCATAATTAGGTATGTTAATTTTCTGTTCTTTATATGAATAAATACTTTTATTTTTAAACAAAAAATTAGGTTTTTATAGTATTTGCATTGCAGATTTTTTTAACGATTTGTAAAATAGAAGTGACGACTATGACGATTTCATCGGAAAAAGTGACGATTTTTCTTGAAATTTTATTGGCAGCCCTGGTCGTGGGTTCAATCCCTACATTTCTTTGTGTTTCAAAGCTTCCTAAGTGATTTCACTGCACTGTAAAACACCGTTCGTACTTGGCTATGAAAAGGAGGCCCCTGGTCATCGAGCTGAACATAGAATCAGACAGCACTCAGTGTGAGTGGTATCACAATGGACTGTATACCAAATTTGGTGATATATAGTCCGTTTTAAAAATTATTTTGAAAAATATAAAGAAGCTTGGTTATGAAATATTTTTTATGGACTTTTGTTTTGAGTGCGGAGAAAGCTTTCCTCATAAGCCTGTTGGTTATGATATAAGGCAGCTATATCATTACCTGAACCCAGAGGGACACTTCTAGATAGATAGTGCATATCGAAGCCAATTACAACATTTTACCCGCACCCGAAAACAAGAACCCGTCAGGGTCTACTATACATTGGTCGATTTTCAGAGGAAGTCGCGGCATAATGAGAATACACAGACAAATGGGAAGCCAATCTTTCGTTCGCAAATATTTTTTATCCATTAGCTGTTATTATAAATTTTATTTTAAATTTATTTTTTCCCCTCTTTTTACTATTGTCAAATTTAAATTTTAATATATTTTTTTTGTTTTGTTATTGTTGGTTTTCTTCTTTAATCATTGTTGTTGTTTTTGATTTCAGCTTAAAACCATGCATTGACTAAACTACAAGTGTAGCTTAACCACCAGAGGAAAATAATGTTTGTCAAATTTATTTGGGCAAAGCCCTATAGACTGCAATATGGTTGGATGCACAGCTGATTCGGAATTACCATATTCCTCATCAGCATCCTGAATATTTTTTCAATTCTTTTAAATATTTTTTTCATTCTGACTTCAGTCTTTCAATTTAATATATTAAGGTCATTTGCTTATAGATCTATTTTGATTAAATATTTTCAGTAAACTTAACAATATAATTACATCTATATTTATATTTATTTATTTATTAATACCACGAAAGTGTAAATTAACTTTCGTGGTCTTGTGCATTATTTAGTGGTAGGACATGACAGCAATAAACAGACCGAAGGATATCGTCGGATTGTTTTAGAATCTTACACAAATACGCTGTAAATGATAGCCGAAAATTCGATGTGTTAAAAAGCATTTGACAAAATTTTTTCTTATAAAGGATACACAAAAACTTTTAATAACAAGATATAAAATAATAAAATACTTACCATGCAGATTGATTGTACATGTTGTATTATTGCCACGATCAAGTACTACAACGCTTGTAGCAGCCGCACCCCCTCCTCCCGTAGTGGCCATAGTACCGGAGGTGGTGGATTTACAACGACGTCCACGCGGCAAAGTGATGGATTTCTTTAAAATGTTTGAAAAAAAGGTTGTGCGAGAGCTAGCTATCGCACTTCTATTTAGAGGTTGTTGTGTTCAAATTATGTGTTCACCCAAAAAAAAATTCTCACTCCAACTTTTGACAATTATCTCTCGAATAATATTTACATATATATAGGTATATAGGTATTTGTTACTGTTTGTTGTGACGATTCTGATTTGCAATTAATGTCTATCGAATGTTGCTCTTTATTTGTTGTTATTATAAACGCTGGTGGGTTTATAGAAGGCGCGACACGTTCACCTTGAAAGAAATAATTTTCATTTTACATTAAACTCAGTACATACTATGCTAGCATTCCGTACTGAAAGCATATATATGAAATTGATTTGATACATTTATTACTGAATGGAGAAGTATATATTTTCAAATACACCAATAAACCATAAGAAATAACAATAGTAATATATTCTAAATATACATATTAATACATAAATCTACTACTTATTGCAGAAGGACACCGGTATAGTTATAGCAAAAATGTTGGATATGGAATATCCCAGTATTTAATGTTCGGAATATTTGTAATCAAAAAAAGTCTTTTAAAGTTGTTCGTGCAAGTGTACCGGTTTTTATTTCTAGTGTTTGACGGTCTCACCACCGTTTTCCATTTGGAGTGCACGTGAGGAAAATTTTACTTACGACTACAAAAGATCTCACGACTAATCCAAACATCAAAAGAAATGTATATCGCCGTGCCCATGAATTGCTAACACAAGAATGAAACTTGTCGATAACTCGAGCAACGGACCTTCTATGTATGTCTATAACATATGTCCGATAGTAGTGTATTAAGGATGAGAGCACGGCAAAATTTTGGGGTACTGCTCCAAGACCAGGCATTTAATCATTTTCATAACGAATAGCTTATTTAAAATCATAATATATTTGAGCTGGTAGAGTACATATGGGTAATTCCAAAGTAAATGACCCCTACAGCTTAAAAATAAAATTATTATTTTTTATGTATTTGTCCGCTAATATTACACAAAATAAATGTATCTGTCATTTTCCGAAGGATTAATTTTAATTTTCTTTATACTTACAAAAATATGCTACTTTGAATTTAGTATTTGGATTTTTTTTCCTGTGAATTGCAAGGCCACTTTTTAAGCCCTTTGGCAGCACTGTTCTAACGGTTGTTTACGAACAAAACAAAAACCAGTTGAAAGCTGACAATGTTCTTCATGTTTAGTCACAATTTTGAAGGCGAGAAGTTTAAATCGAATTTTTTGTGAATAGTTCAAAAACAATCTCACCGACTGTAACGACCGTTACCCCAAATGTACAAAAGTTTGATTTTTTCCTAATTTGTTCAAACGATTTAATTTTTTAGTAGCGGAAAGTTAGAAGGTACCCGTGTAAAAATTGAGAGATCTTATCATGTCTAATAATATCAAAGTATATATAATTATATCTGCTCAGATATGGTTGTATGTATAAATAGATCTACGGAGATATGTTATGTATAGTGTTATATATGATTAGATCTGATTCAAGATCTCATTATATATGTTGTTATATCTATTTATATCAGTCATATCTGGTAAGATCTAATTGTATATCTTCATATATGACATCATATCTAATTATATATACTATATATAGCTCCATATCTAATTATATATATCGCATTAAATCATGAACCAGTTCTGTAACATGGATAAAAAAATATTTGTATATGTTTGTGTTTAAAAATAATGTGTTTGTTACGAGAATATTAACATGATATACTTGGTTATAAGCACGTATATTTCGTCGCACATCAAAACAAGTGGTGTTCACCACTTGTTTTGATGTGCTAACCAAACAATCTTTATATGTTGTGACAGTTTCAAGAAAACCTTTTAAATATAATTTTGAAATGTATTCATAAAGTGCTTAACTTTCAGACACAACTGTCTTTTTGTTTTCAAAAATGTCACCCCATAACTATCACCATTAGCAACGCCTGTTGTTATTAAATTTGAAAAAAAAAACAATATATATCAAATATTTGATGATGCGAGTTTGATATATTTATTTCATATAAAAATCTAATGTCTTCTCATTTTTCGAGAAAGATAAAAGAGTAAGAGAAGCTGTGATAAGGTAAGTTTATTGTTTTGTTGCTATTTTTATATATTGAATATTTTCTCTTTTTTAGGATGATGAAGTTGTGGTAGTCCAGGAAAAGATTAAAAGGAGACAGTGAAGCAACGTAAACATTTGTGACCAGGCCATATCCGAAGTTGCGATAGAAGGAAGTATTATCCAATATCAAAAAGAATAAACATTTGGAGATGCTTTGCACTGTGAACCGGATACATTCCCGTGCAATTATTCATAGTATGGTATTTGGGGCTTCGCACAAACCATTCAATATAGCGTTGGTTTAAATTATTGGGTACGAGATGCAAATATTGGTAAGTATATGTATTATTTGCAAATATATCTTTAAATAAACTGATAATTCTTCTGTATATTTTATATTTTTCAGAGTTTTCATTCCGAGTAGCCAAATGAAGGAATTGCGAGACTCATTTAAAGAACTGTTTGCAGAGAGCAATGTACTAATGCCTTGGGAAATTTAAATACCAGAGCCCTTGGTGGCTATGTATATATATATATATATTTTGTTTTTGTTGTTGTTTTTTTTTTAATTCTTAGATTTTATACCTAGACATATATAATGTACATATGTTTGATCCAACTTATAATATTAAATACTCTTTTCATTATAATACCATAAAATAAATCTTTTTTTTTATTAATTACTGTAATATCAATATTGGAAATTTGAAGATAAAGTTATATATAATTAGATATATTAACATCTAATTATATCAAATTAGATATAGTTAGATGTGGGCCAAATTTGAGATCTGGTCAGATCTAATTCCTTTAGAATTAGATCTGATCAGATATTACCATTTTTCGGATCTGTCCAGATCTGCCTACATATACTACCATATCTAATCAGATATGGCAGGAGATCTAATAATATCTGGCTAGATCCACCAATTTGTACACGGGTAAGTAACATAAAGAATTTTGTATGGCGAAATAAGCATCAAAAGTCTATTTTGATTTTTTAAACATTGTTTTGAAAACGACCGTGACTTTTTTTCTTGGCATTTTGCATTTGAACTGTTTTCGTCTTACTTAATATGATTCTATCTGATTTAGCTGTTCTTCAAGTGGACTTTGCTGAAATTTTCACGTTTGTTTCCCAGGATGAAGTGCAAAGCGCTCACTGGAATCAGGCACAATGCACTATTTTTACAGCATGTGCATTGTTAAAAACGGAAACTGATCTCACATCACATTCTTTTGCTAAAAGTCATCATTGCTTCCCTTAAGACCAAATTAGAGTTAACTACTATTCACGTATTTTCTGATGGATGTGCCGCCCAGTTTAAAAACAGATTCAACCTTTTTAATTTATGCTTTGCGAAACAAGAGTTTGATGTTGACTTAACTTGGTCTTTTTTTGCATCTGGTCTTGGTAAGGATGGTGTAGATGGTATACGGGCCACCGTCAAAAGATCCTTGTGGTTTGCAATTATGTCCCGGGAAGCAATAATAAACTCTCCAAAAGAAGCCTTTAACTTCTTTAACACTACAAGAAATTTGGAAGGTATTATAGTGCTTTACTGCGAAAAAAAACGTCATCAAATCCGAAACTGAACATTTAAAAAAACGTTGGGAAAATATAAAATGCATCGAAAATATTCAACAACAGCAACAACGGCCGTAACAGGCATATCAACTTTAAAACTCAACACCCTAAAACGCTTAGATTGTAATGATGTTTACTGTTCTCATATCGAATAAAAGTATGCAAGAATTATGCAATAGAATATAGCTTTTCGTTTATGTTTTTTTTTACCTACAATAAATGAATTCAAACACAAAAATCGTTTAAGTTTTTATATTGTAACGACCGTTACTTTTTAAAAGAATTTTTTTGTGATAAATAATTTTCTTTGATTTGAAAACAAACCTATTACTGAAAGAAAACATTACAAAGAATTTAATCAGATTTTTTACTTGACACATCCTGTGCAAACTTTTACACAACATGATATTTGTTTCCGAAATATGAAAACAGCACATTTATAAAGTAACGACCGTTACTTTTTTATTGGTCAAAAATAGTATTGAAATTAGATTTTTTATGGATGCTTTCGGCTGCTACCGAAGCTTGAACTTTCGTAGGTCCAAAATTAAGCAATCCTCGTGACATATATTCTTAAGGTGGAATTTTATTTAAAAAATCACAGAATATCGATAACGACCGTTACTTTGGAAACACCCATATACAACTTCTTTCTTTCTTTAGTTGTTCACTAATTGTGCACCATACAAGACATGATAGTTTGAATCAGTAGTAACTATACATATACACCCTCTTTACTATTGTATCATGTGTCTAAAATCTTGTAAATTACTTGAAAATCGAAAATATATCTCTACCAAAAAAGGTACACTGTACAACAACAATCCCAAAATGATGATACAAGGCTGCAGTTGAGTAAAGACAAAAATCAAAAATTTAAATAAAGAAAAAGAAGAAAGAAATTGAATTGATAATTTAGAACTTCCCTAAATTTATGTCATGTTTTGTTTTTATATATGTGTAATTAAATGCATCAAGTTCCGCTAAATTTTAAATTTCATTTGATATGGCATCGCTTGAAAAATAACGGACAGTTTAATTCCGTTTATAAAAAAAGGCGGAAAAGGTGTAGCACAAATTTAGTTTTATCAAGTTTGTTTCTCCTTTGCAACAAAATGAAGCGAACAAGAATACGTAGTGAGTGTAACCCGCGCCAAACCCTTTGCTCTGATTTTGGCTAACTCGTGGAACAAATCTCACATGAAGATTTCATTGTGTCCCAAATTGTTCATTCGGTACATACAATATATTTTCTACATTCATTTATTTTATTTACACAAAATATTGCAAATTATCAATTCCCGCAAGAGTGGGGACTGGAAGAAAGGGTGTAGTTGTAATAAAACATGAGACGAGCCACTGCAGATTTCTATTATTCCTTTGTAATAAAATATTTTTCGGAATACATATTACATATACAAATTTAAATACCTCAAACTTATTTATTTGCATTTTGATTCCTATATCTTGAAAAATAACTTTTTGTACTGCTTTTTGGTCATTCGGTTTTTCTATACAAAAACGTTTCGTCGTTTCCTCCTTGGCGTATTTTTCGCGTTTTTTTCTAATACAGTTTACCATTTAGAAAAACAGCTGCGTTCGTTGTTATGTTTTTTTGTTTTGGTTCGGTTTTTTGTGAATGGAAAAGTTCAAAACAAAAAAATGCCCCCATGCAAAGAGCGTCACACCAACACAACACCACACACGGACACGTAGAGAAACTCTCTCTCCACCCTTTCTCTTCCGCGAATAAAAAACTTCCGCTAAACGTGCAAATTGTATGGAATTTGCAATGAAACTGATGGAGCGCGATGGGGCCATAAAGAAAACAATACAAAGCATCCAATGTTGCTTACTTACCAAAATATGCAAAAACTCACAACGCAATCGACACCCGACAACCGATTGGGGTCCGTTCGCATCATATGATAAGTCTGTCAAATTTTGCCATCGCCGGACGACGGTGCTCGTGTCAAACATATCCCAGTTTTGGCCACACTATAAGTTAAGTCCGAAGGCATAGTCGATACTGCTGCATGTTTATGGGATCAATAACACATTTATGCGCTTTACAGACTATCAGTTATTCCGGACAGAATGTCGGTGTTTGTAAAGAATCTTACATTGTGTCGGATCGATACGACTTGTCGACGATGACTAAATAATCGGTAAACGTGTTATCGATCCCATAAACATGCAGCAGTATCGATTATGCCACCGAGTTGCAATGGTTAGCATGCATACACAAGGTCGTGAGTTCGATTCCTGCTTCGACCGAACACCAAAAGTTTTTCAGCGGTGAATTATCCCCTGCCAGCATTTCAAAGTTCCATTTCATCCTCATCGCTACCACAGACTCGTAAGTAAAGGCCGGTACTATGTTCATTCTTGCGAAAAATTTTTATGGAAACCATTATTTCGCACATAGAAAGCGGCGTTTTTTTAGGTTGGAGCGCTATTTTACAGGGAGCGATATTGGATTAAGTTGGTGGTTGTTGCTTGTTTTTACAAAATAACATTTTATTTTTCCTTGGGCAATTGATCTGCTATTCCTTTGATCCTTTGTATAGTTTCGGAATAAAAATATGGTCCGTGTTTGATTTATAAACCCGCACAAATAGTTTTTAATAAATAAATTATTTCTTAATTCACATTGCAAATGGCGCCATGCTATAAACGTCAGTTTTTCAACACGAAAAAACAAAGTATCACAAATGGAAAAAATTTCGCAAATTTTTCGCATTTTTTGGTTTTGTATGGAGTTTCAACGCGAAAACCGAACAGAGTACCGGCCTTAACACTGCAACAATCGCCAACTGTGATAGTATTTTGCCATCACTATTCGTATGAAGGTATTTTGCCATCACTATTGTTACAAGAGCCATTGTACATTTTGTGAAACACCAAACACAACTAGCTTCTTATAATTTATTTAAATAAAAATGATAATGAAGTGCTGAAAACATAATTATTTCGCTTAAAGGCCGGTACTATGTTCATTCTTGCGAAAAATTTTTATGGAAACCATTATTTCGCACATAGAAAGCGGCGTTTTTTAGGTAGCTTGGAGCGCTATTTTACAAGGAGCGATATTGGATTAAGTTGGTGGTTGTTGCTTGTTTTTACCAAATAACATTTTATTTTTCCTTGGGCAATTGATCTGCTATTCCTTTGTATAGTTTCGGAACAAAAATATGGTCCGTGTTTGATTTATAAACCCGCACAAATAGTTTTTAATAAATAAATTATTTCTTAATTCACATTGCAAATGGCGCGGTGCTATAAACGTCAGTTTTCCAACACGAAAAAACAAAGTATCACAAAAGGAAAAAAATTTTTCGCATTTTTTTGGTTTTGTATGGAGTTTCAACGCGAAAACCGAACAGAGTACCGGCCTTAAGATTGTGAAAGGTATATTGGTGAAAAATTTTTGACTTTCCAAATGGAATAAAGTGATAGATTTTCAAATATTTTCCCAGACACGCTGCCTCCATTGGGAATAAAAACACTGGCTGATAGGCGCTACAACATGTTACTTGCAACTTGTAACTCAACATCAATATTTTATTAATGCATAAAAATATGTTAAATGTGATGTGATAGTCGTATAAATGTTATATTTATGAGAATTTATAAATGTTTAATAAAATTAATAAACCTCTAAACAATCGTGTTTTACTTGACCACAATGATTCTTTTACAACTATCTTAAAATGCACTTTGAATACATCCAGAAGGGCACCTAATAATTGCACTCATGCGATACTTTTTTGTAGTAACTTGGCGTGATACAACTTCTCAATACACGCTCACAAAAAATCGCTTCTGTAACATATACTCCCAAACATATTTTGCTTCAAGCATATACATTTTTGGGTATTGCCCAAACATTTATATGTTTGATCTCTTCCAATATATAATATGTTTGAAAGCATATTGGTCTAAACAATATATGTTTGGGTAGTCTAAGTTCCAAACATTTTGTATTTTTGCATCCAAATTCAATAATGTTGTCTTCCAAAAAACAATATGTTATTATGTGAACATATAATATGTTTGGAAGCATTTTGCACCCAAAAATATTATATGCTTAAAAAAAATTCTCCCAAACAATATTGTGCTCAAAATTTTATTTATTTATTTATATATTTACAATCATAATGAATTATGAAAATAAACAGGTAATATAGGTGCTAAAAACATAGGTTTTCGACCTGAATGCTCAAAATTTTGTTTCTGCCTAATTGTATATTCCCCCACATCTTTCTCACTTCCACGAGATTTTTTAGTTCTTAGCACCTTTTTCTGTAATACAAACATTGTAGAAGAAATTATTCAATTTTATGATTTTTATTTTATTTTAATTTTACCTTTTGCCGGACGGGGATTCGAACAGCGGACCACACAGTTTGTAAGGATCAAAGAAGTAGCTGATCAATTGCCCAAGGAAAAATAAAATGTTAATTTTGTAATAACAAGCAACAACCACCAACTTTATTCAATATCGCTCCCTGTTAAATAGCGCTCCAAGCTACTAAACACATATATGTTTATAGGCTATTTCTAAATTAATATATGTTTGCATTCAAGCATATTATATTTACAAACATTTTATGTCCCAAACATAACATGTTCTAACATATTAACATATATGTCCCAAACATGTTATGCTAGTTTATGAACATTATATGCTTGCACTCAAAAGTATTGTGTTTAAAAATTTGTGTTCCAAACATATAATGTTTATAGCCAAACATATGAAAAACAGTCTTTTTCAACCGTGTAGTGACGGCGCTTTTCCGAGGTGTTTTGGATATCGTATACGACTGTTTTCGACGTAGTGGGGATTCTCAGAAGCGCCCCCAAATTCAAAAAATGTTGGCAGGGATCCTACCTCAGTAATTCTGGTGACATTTCTGAGGCATACAAAGCTTCTCTAATGCGCTTTACAGATTATCAGTTATTCCGGACGACAGTGCCCGTGTCGAACATATCCCATATATTGTGCACATTATAAGTTAAGTCCGAAGGCATAATCGATAGGTTAGGTGGCAGCCCCATGTATCAGGCTCACTTAGACTATTCAGTCCATTGTGATACCACATTGGTGAACTTCTCTCTTATCTCTGAGTGCTGCCCGATTCTATTCAGTCCATTGTGATACCACATTGGTGAACTTCTCTCTTATCTCTGAGTGCTGCCCGATTCTATGTTAAGCTCAATGACAAGGGACCTCCTTTTTATAGCCGAGTCCGAACGACGTTCCACATTGCAGTGAAACCACTTATGCGCTTTACAGACTATCTGTTATTCCGGACGGAATGTCGGTGTTTGTAAAGAATCTTACAGTGTGTCGGATCGATACGACTTGTCGGCGATGACTAAGTACTAGGCATTACACTGCACGAACAAATATGATGATAATATGGAAAATAAGGAGAAGCATAAGCATAAACAATGAAGATGTACGAAAAGTTATGGTTGAAGCCATTTTTTACTAAAAAAATGGAAGAAAACAATAAAAATCCGTGTATATGTGGGAAATGATTGCTGAAGTAATCCGCATTTAATAAATTACAAATTACCTTATGAATTTCAAAATACTTCTCGCCTAGTTTTTCATTGAATGGAAGTGGAATTTTTCTACGTTTTTGTCACAATTCTGGTTTAGATTTATATATTTCTTAAATTCCCATGCAGAATTTGCTATCCATCATAACTTTAGTGCAGACATCTTTGTTTTTATTATGAAAATAAATTTGTTTTTGATAATGTTTGGCGAACATCCCCTTACACCCCTGCCAGCATTTCAAAGTTCCATTTCATCTTCATCGCTACCACAGACTCGTAAATGTGACTACAACCATCCTACTGTGATGGGGGGCAGCGTATCATAAAGTACAAAATGTACTTCATACATGTATTTTGCCATCACTACTTTTACAAAAGCCATTTTATTTTTTGTGAAACGCCAAGCGCAACCAGCTTGTTATATTTTATTTAAATAAAAACGAAAATAAAGTTCTGAAAACAGATTTTACGCTTAAAATTGTGAAAGGTGTGGTGAACAATTTTTGATTTTCCAAATGGAATAAAGTGATGTTTTTTCAAATATTTTACAGACACGCTGCCTCCATCGGAAAAAAAACACTGGCTGATAGACGCTGCAACATGTAACTCGCTACTTGTAACTCTACATCATCATTAATGCAAAGAATGATGTTAAATGTGATGTGATAGTGGTATAAATGTTATATTTTTAAGAATTTGTAAATGATTAATCAAATTAATAAATATCTAAACAAACGTGTTTTACTCGACCACAATGATTCTTTTACCACTATCTTAAAATGTGCTTTTTCTGATTGTTTGGAGGGTCTCTTATTGGCGTCGTTCTAAATTGATCTATAAAGGCACCTAATAATTGCACTCATGCGAAACCTTTTTGTAGTAACTTGGCGTGGTACAACTTCTCAATAGTGACGGCGCTTTTCCGACGAGTTTTTGATATCGTATATGATTGTTTTCAACGTACTGGGGATTCTCAGAAGCGCCCCCAAATTCAAAAAATGTTGGCAGGGACGTAAAGATTTGTGCCTCCCAACCAGAAAAAATCAAAGTTGCTTTGATTTTGTGCCAACACGCGAACATGGCCTGATACTAACGGATTTGTCGCCGTAACGTGTTGTGTCGCAAGGTTTATCCGACCGTATAAGGTTCCCTTAAGATTCTTTACAAAAACCGACATTCCGTCCGGAATAACTGATAGCCTGTAAAGCGCATTTCCTGCAGTATATTTACTGTTCCAAAATAACAGATTGTTTGCTGTTTTAGCAAAAAACGACTGCTAAAACAGCAGCATTTTCCCTGCCAGCATTTCAAAGTTCCATTTCATCTTCATCGCTACCACAGACTCGTAAATGTCACTACAACCATCCTACTGTGATGGGGGGCAGCATATCATAAAGTACAAAATGTACCTCATACATGTATTTTGCCATCACTACTTTTACAAAAGCCATTTTATTTTTTGTGAAACGCCAAGCGCAACCAGCTTGTTATATTTTATTTAAATAAAAACGAAAATAAAGTTCTGAAAACATAGATTTTACGCTTAAAATTGTGAAAGGTATATTGGTGAACAATTTTTGATTTTCCAAATGGAATAAAGTGATTGTTTTTCAAATATTTTACAGACACGCTGCCTCCATCGAATAAAAACACTGGCTGATAGACGCTGCAACATGTAACTCGCTACTTGTAACTCTACATCATCCTTAATGCAAAAAATTATGTTAAATGTGATGTGATAGTGGTATAAATGTTATATTTTTAAGAATTTGTAAATGATTAATCAAATTAATAAATATCTAAACAAACGTGTTTTACTCGACCACAATGATTCTTTTACCACTATCTTAAAATGTGCTTTTTCTGATTGTTTGGAGAGTCTCTTATTGGCGTCGTTCTAAATTGATCTATAAAGGCACCTAATAATTGCACTCATGCGAAACCTTTTTGTAGTAACTTGGCGAGGTACAACTTCTCAATAGTGACGGCGCTTTTCCGACGAGTTTTTGATATCGTATATGATTGTTTTCGACGTACTGGGGATTCTCAGAAGCGCCCCCAAATTCAAAAAATGTTGGCAGGGTTGTTTGCTGAAAAACAGCAGACAGCGTTTGCTATTAACAACAGACTTTTTTTCTATAGCTGAGTACTATGTTCAGTTTTCAAGATGAAAACCAGCTTTTTTTCACTGTTGTTTTTCTTAATTAATTAATTTAGAAATATAAAATGATTATCAATCAATTCATTGGATCTTTTCCATCCATTATTTGATAAGACTTGATAAAAATATAATAGTCTTCATAAATATTTTTGTACTTTTAATTTAGTGTTTTGGTGAAAAAACCGAACATAGTACTCACCTTATGAGTGTAGTTACGAGGAATGAATTTGTCGCGGCAAAAATGTTTCGCCTACCGCCTGTCGCTATGGTTATATTTACATACTTACAATAAAAAAATGAAATCATCTGGCTTTATATTGCTACCTTTATGTAAGCGTACCATGGAAGTGTTTACAGCAGTATAAAAAATATAACCAGAACCTGTCATGTTGCCATAATACATATAAACAAAACAAATTTTATTATGTTTCCAATTTCATTAAAATCTCTCAGCGACCGTGAGCGGCATGACTATATCCTCAAAACATTCATATTAAATAGTAAACATTTATCTGAGCAAAGAAAGCATAAACGTGATATTGATGTTATACGTGACCATCACCGATTTCTTTGGGACGATAGTGATACAAATGAAGATTCTTGGGAAATTCGTTTGGCTAAAAGATACTATGATAAATTGTTTAAGGAGTACTGTATTGCCGATCTATCGCGATACAAGGAGAATAAAATTGCATTACGATGGCGAACAGAAGCAGAAGTTGTGGCAGGAATCGGACAATTTCAATGCGGCAGTAGGAAATGTTTGGAAAACGATAATTTACGGAGTTGGGAAGTAAATTTTGCCTACAAAGAACATGGAGAACTGAAAAATGCATTAATTAAGGTAAGGCTTTGTCCGGAACATTCCCAACAACTTAATTATACTTCGAAAAGGAGGGAAGTAAGGCGTCTCAAGCACAAGGAGCGGCAAATGATCAAGGAAGAGAGATCGCATAAAAAGTCACGGCTGAAAAATCAAAAGTCGAATGAACAATATGAAGACAGCAAAGAAATAAAGGTTCTAAATGCAATTTCCACAGAACATGAGAACAATGAATGGAATGACAATTCAAACAACATAGAAGATAACGTTTTGGGGGAATCAGAAGATATTTGGAATAAAAAACCTGAAGAAGAAGCTGAACCATCATGTAGAGAAGCTGAATTTGAGCGTTATCTGGAAGATTTGTTATTATAAGAACCCTGCCTATAATCACAAATAAAATTATGAGTATACTTTCTGATTTTGTATTATACTATTTTCAGTTGCATAAGAAATATAATTTTTAGTGTCCTTTGTTACAAGTTATAAAAAGTTTTTAAAATTTATGTTCATGTGCAATTATTGGAACTTCATGTGCAATTATTGGAACCGTTGCCGATCTTGACCATTTGTCGACTCTGGGGGCTATTCACGGCATTCGATATCGAGAATTTTTGATCGAAATCTAAACTCACGGGAGTTGATATCGAGTTTTATTGATCTATAATTTTTTCGATTTGTAAAATCCTATCGTAAAAAATGTTTCACTTGTTTTTTACATCATTTTCTTTATTTATTTATTTCATTCAATAATTAAGGGTGTCCCAATAAACACAGGATGAGCGTTTTTCAAATGCAACAACTTTTCAGTTTGAGGGTAAATATAATTTTCAACATAAATCTTCAATACATCTTCAAATTGTTTGTGAATTACTTCCAATTTGCCAAAATGGTGAAGAAATCTTTGAAAAGGTGTTGAAGATAATATGAGAAAACTTTGACAAAACACTACCCTAAAATGCAACGAAAAAACCATGTGGTTTTCAATACTTATTTGTGCAACGAAGTTCGTGGTCAATTGCAAGAAATAAAAAAAATGGAAAATTTTAGACAAATAACCAAATAGTTTATAAAAATAGGTAAGTGAAAATAAAAAATGAAATAAAACTTTAAGGAAGTCACTAAATGTATTTCTCTTTGCAGAAAACTAAAATTATGAATTCTACGTCCTTGAAAACATTAAAAAGCTGACCAATGAAAAAATGGTGGACAATTAACTGGAACTGCTTCAAATAGTTTATAATAATTGGTACGTCAATATGAAAAATTAAATCAACACTTTAGAGAAGTCACTAAATTTAAATCTCTTTGTAGAAAACTAAAATCTTTGGATGCTACATTCTTGCAAACAATAAGAAGCTGACCAATGAAAAATGAGTGGCTTATCGACAAGAAAAAGTTTCCAGAAACATTACAAGTGCAACCAATTAAAATTGTTAAAAACAACCAATTGTTGAAATCAACAACTTCTGGATGAAAATGTGCATCACATCGTCAGTTTAATTCATATGCTATTAACAGTTTAAAATGGATATTTTTTGAATTCCTTCTGCTGGAAATCAATTCTAACACGCGGTCCAGTACGTTCCTAATTTCAAATTGCCCGCATGTTAATAAATTTTAATGCTGTTTTATGACACCAAAAGGAAGGAAATCGAATTATCAATGCAGAAGTGTTTACTAATAATGTTTAAGATATTTAAAGTTTTGTTGTTTGTTTTGTTTTTTGTTCTTATTTGTTGATATGTTTAATAAGATTATTATTTATCAATGGGTATTGTAGTGTATTATGTAGTGTAGTTTATTATTATATATTTTATTTTGATGAAAATGAATAAATTATACAAAATTCATAGAATTTTGGCTTTGACTTTCAATTTGAAGTGGGGATATCATTCATACAAAATTAGGTTGAAAAGTATTTGCAACGATGTTAATTTTGAAATTGACTCGCATCGAAAATTGTTTAACAAATTATTGAGTAGCGATGCATTTCAATTTGAGGATAACACTTGCGATATTATTGCTAATGTGTTGAATTTCACTGTTGAGGGTAATGTCTGTTTTTTGTTGAGAACGCGATTTTCTCAACAATTTCTCAACTTGAATATTACCCTAATCCTTTGAAAAAATGTTTGAAATATTGTTGAAATTTAGCATTTTTCAAATGTTTGTGTTTATTGGGAAACGTTTGAAAAATGCTAAATTTCAACAATTTTTCAAAAGATTAGGGTAAGATTCAAGTTGAGAAATTGTTGAGAAAATCGCGTTCTCAACAAAAAACAGACATTACCCTCAACAGTGAAATTCAACACATTAGCAATAATATCTCAAGTGTAATCCTCAAATTGAAATGCATCGCTACTCAATAATTTTTCTATGTTGATAAAAAAGTTAAATGTATTGATTTATTACTTAAAAAAATTTTCTACTTCAATCTACTTTTTGATGGGTTTAATTAATACCACAAAAGGTTACCTTGTGCAAAATTTGAGAAAGATCAGTTAAGAAATGAGGCCTCTACGGTAAAAAATAAGGTTATTAGGGGCGAGTTTTTCAAAATCGGGCGATACATACATGGGAGCTATATCTACATCTGAACCGATTTCGATGAAATTTTGCACATACCGTTAGTACTATAGTTGACTTTGAGTAAGATCGGTTAGTAAATAAGGGTTCTATGGCCAAATTTGGGAAAATCGGGCTATACATATATATGAGAGTTATATCTAAATCTGAACCGATTTCGATGATATTTCGCACATATAGTTAGTGCTATAGAAGATTACATTTAGCAAACTTTGAGTAAGATCGGTTGATAAATAAGGGTTTTATAGCCAAATTTAGAAAAATCGGGCGGTACATATATATGGGAGCTATAGCTAAATCTGGGAAAATCGGGCGATACATATATATGAGAGCTATATCTAAATCTGAACCGATTTGGATGAAATTTTGCAGACTTGAAGGGCGATGAAAAAGATAACCTTTTGCCAAATTTGGCGACGATCCTTTTGAAAAAAAGCACAGCGTGACCCCATTTGCCGAAATCGGGCGATACATATATATGGGAGCTATATCTAAATTTGATCCGATTTCTTCCAAATTCAATAGCGTTCGTCCTTATGCCAAAAAACTCCCTGTACCAAATTTCATCATAATCGGTTAATATTTGCGACCGGAATCCTGTGAACTACAAATACATGGACAGACGGACGGACACCAAGCGCTAGATCGACTCAGGAGGTGATTCTGAGTCGATCGGTATATATTTTATGGGGTTTAAAATCAATATTTCTGGTAGGCACATTTTTTGGAAGATCAAACTTATTATACCCTAACCACTATGTGGTTTAGGGTATAATGACTTTAAAACAATGTGTTGAAACATTTTATTAATTTTGAAGATTTTTCAGAAATATTAAATCCATTTTGACTTCATTAAAGCGAAATTTTCATTCATGTTAGGATACACATTTTTATGTCGAATCACTTAGCTATAAGGACAAACAGACTTCATTGAAAAGTTTAGAGACTTTTAGACAAGGAAAAAACTTTATTTCAGAGAAAAATGTTTTCTATTCTAAGCAAAATTAGTATTCGTATTTTAAGCATGTGAAATATTTGGCCTCCCGACAATATTCTTTGCGGTGCACCATCTATTATTTAATATGTGATAGAAACCAAATTTATGAAAATGGACCAAAATAGACCAAATTTAAAAATTAGAAATCTTTTGGACCAATTTTGGTCCGATCGGACCAAAATGGCAACGCTGATTGGAATTGAAAGTCTATACACAGAGTAGAAGTAACTACTCTCCGAAAGAGGTTTTGTTATATTTGTAATGTGTGTGTGTGTGTATGTTTATGTTTGCAACAACCTCCATCGAAATCAGTCCGTGGTATACCTACGAATATTCCCAATAAACACAAACGTTTGAAAAATGCTAAATTTCAACAATTTTTCAAACATTTTTTCAAAGGATTAGTGTAATATTCAAGTTGAGAAATTGTTGAGAAAATCGCGTTCTCAACAAAAAACAGACATTACCCTGCCAGCATTTCAAAGTTCCATTTCATCCTCATCGCTACCACAGACTCGTATATGACACTGCAACAATCGCCAACTGTGATAGTATTTTGCCATCACTATTCGCATGAAAGTATTTTGCCATCGCTATTGTTACAAGAGCCATTTTATATTTTGTGAAACACCAAGCACAACTAGCTTCTTATAATTTATTTAAATAAAAACGATATTGAAGTGCTGAAAACATAGTTATTTCGCTTAAAGTTGTGAAAGGTGGAATAAAGTGATAGTTTTTCAAATATTTTTCCAGACAGGCTGCCTCCATTGGGAATAAAAGCACTGGCTGATAGACGCTACAACATTTAACTTACAACTTGTAACTCAACATCAATCTCTTATTAATGCATAAAAATGTGTTAAATGTGATGTGATAGTCGTATAAATGTGATATATATGAGAATTTATAAATGTTTAATAAAATTAATAACCCTGCCAGCATTTCAAAGTTCCATTTCATCTTCATCGCTACCACAGACTCGTAAATGTCACTACAACCATCCTACTGTGATGGGGGGCAGCATATTATAAAGTACAAAATGTACTTCATTCATACATGTATTTTGCCATCACCACTTTTACAAAAGCCATTTTATTTTTTGTGAAACGCCAAGCGCAACCAGCTTGTTATATTTTATTTAAATAAAAACGAAAATAAAGTTCTGAAAACATAGATTTTACGCTTAAAATTGTGAAAGGTGTGGTGAACAATTTTTGATTTTCCAAATGGAATAAAGTGATTGTTTTTCAAATATTTTACAGACACGCTGCCTCCATCGGAAAAAAAACACTGGCTGATAGACGCTGCAACATGTAACTCGCTACTTGTAACTCTACATCATCATTAATGCAAAGAATGATGTTAAATGTGATGTGATAGTGGTATAAATGTTATATTTTTAAGAATTTGTAAATGATTAATCAAATTAATAAATATCTAAACAAACGTGTTTTACTCGACCACAATGATTCTTTTACCACTATCTTAAAATGTGCTTTTTCTGATTGTTTGGAGGGTCTCTTATTGGCGTCGTTCTAAATTGATCTATAAAGGCACCTAATAATTGCACTCATGCGAAACCTTTTTGTAGTAACTTGGCGTGGTACAACTTCTCAATAGTGACGGCGCTTTTCCGACGAGTTTATGACATCGTATATGATTGTTTTCGACGTACTGGGGATTCTCAGAAGCGCCCCCAAATTCAAAAAATGTTGGCAGGGAATCATCTAAACAATCGTGTTTTACTTGACCACAATGATTCTTTTACAACTATCTTAAAATGCACTTTGTCTGATTGTTTGAAGGGGCTCTTATTGGCGTCCTTCTAATTGTATCCAGAAGGGCTCCTAATAATTGAACTCATGCGATACTTTTTTGTAGTAACTTGGCGTGGTACAACTTCTCAATAGTGACGGCGCTTTTCCGAGGAGTTTTGGATATCGTATACGACTGTTTTCGACGTAGTGGGGATTCTCAGAAGCGCCCCCAAATTCAAAAAATGTTGGCAGGGTACCCTCAACAGTGAAATTCAACACATTAGCAATAATATCTCCAAGGCATATTAAAGAGGTAAAGTCATGCAATCAGGTGACTAATATCGACATTCATCTTGTCAAAGGCTTTGTTTACGTTTAGTAGGTTTGTTTACATTCTTTGTGTACATAAATATTGCTTTTATTTACATTGTGTTACAATACAACAACACTACACATACATAAAATGTCAACTTAAGTGACCTCTCATTTTAGTTTGACTTTCTAAATATCATGGGGTGTACACACGTTTGCTCGTGACTTTACCTTTAATTAATATGCCTTGTAATATCTCCAGTGTTATCCTCAAATTGAAATGCATCGCTACTCAATAATTTGTCAAACAATTTTCGATGCGAGTCAAATTCAAAATTAACATCGTTGCAAATACTTTTGAACCTAAATTTGTATGAATGATATCCCCACTTCAAATTGAAAGTCAAAGCCAAAATTCTATGAATTTTGTATAATTTATTCATTTTTATCAAAATAAAATATATAATAATACACTACACTACAAAATATACTACAATACCAATTGATAAATAATAATCTTATTAAACATATCAACAAATAAGAACAAATAAAAAAAAAAAAAACAAACAAACAACAAAACTTTAAATATTTTAAACATTATTAGTAAACACTTTTGCATTGATAATTCGATTTCCTTCCTTTTGGTGTCATAAAACAACATTAAAATTTATTAACATGCGGGCAATTTGAAATTAGGAACGTACTGGACCGCGAGTTAGAATTGATTTCCAGTAGAAGAAATTCACAAAATATCCATTTTAAACTGATAATAGCATATGAATTAAACTGACGATGTGATGCACATTTTCATCCAGAAGTTGTTGATTTCAACAATTTGTTGTTTTTAACAATTTTAATTGGTTGCACTTGTAATGTTTCTGGGAACTTTTTCTTGTCGATAAGCCACTCATTTTTATTGATCAGCTTCTTATTGATTGCAAGAATGTAGCATCCAAAGATTTTAGTTTTCTGCAGAGATTTAAATTTAGTGACTTCTCTAAAGTGTTGATTTAATTTTTCATACTGACGTACCAATTATCATAAACTATTTGAAACAGTTCCAGTTAATTGTCCACCATTTTTTCATTGGTCAGCTTTTTAATGTTTTCAAGAACGTAGAATCCATAATTTTAGTTGTCTGCAAAGAGATATACATTTAGTGACTTCCTTAAAGTTTTATTTCATTTTTTATTTTCACTTACCTATTTTTATAAACTATTTACTTGTGTAAAATTTTCCATTTTTTTTATTTCTTGCAATTGACCACGAACTTCGTTGCACAAATAAGTATTGAAAACCACATGGTTTTTCGTTGCATTTTAGGGTAGTGTTTTGTCAAAGTTTTCTCATATTATCTTCAATACCTTTTCAAAGATTTCGTCAACATTTTGGCAAATTGGAAGTAATTCGCAAACAATTTGAAGATGTATTGAAGATGAACTTTTTCAAGTCAAGTTGAATTTATGTTGAAAATTATATTTACCCTCAAACTGAAAAGTTGTTGCATTTGAAAAAACGCTCATCCTGTGTTTATTGGGTTCTTACTCAGATCTAGTGTTACCTAATTTCGCTTTTTTCCCCTTTATTGTAAAAATTCATTTTCGAACAGCGTTTTTAAGAAATGTTCGTTCTCAAAAAAGTAGATAACATGCAATAATACAAATCAAGTCATTAGTTTTCAATGTGAGAAAAAGTTAAAATAAATGTATATGCGCACATTTTTCAACCAAAATTGAAACTATCCATAATTTTAATTAAATTTTCGAGAACTAATATCAGAAATAAGAGAATGCTAGGATATAGTACAATAGTAAAGCAAATATGAATGTCCTTACACTGAAAAAAAAAAACATGCCCGGTTCCAAAGATTTTGTCTTTACTTTAACAGTTTGGGTATTAATTCCGAGCCAAAGAAACGGAGAATACAAGTAAGGATACTTTAAAGACGCAGTTCTCTTTTAAATTTGGGGGTTATGTACTTGCTTCTAGGAAGCAGATGTTAAATTTTTCATTTTTTTAGATTTTTTCGTCAGTTGTTATCAAAATCCTTTAAAAACGAGTAAACGACAATTTTATTTTCCATATTAAGACTCGACTTCCAGTAGAAATTATGCTATGTTTCAAGTAAAAAACGTCTTTAAAATAAAGTGTTGAAAAACATGTCTTATTTTTTAACGATTTTTTGCTTTGTAGGCAAGATGCAAAAAGGAAACAAAATTAAAGACAATTTTATTAATTTTAAAGAATTTTTCTCAATTATTAAAGTCACGTTAACCTTACCTCAAAAATTTTATCTTTCATGTTATGATACACATTTTTAAGTAAAATAACTTAATTATAAGGACATTACAACTTCATTCAAAAGTTTATTGGCATTTGGACAAGGAAAAACACTTTATTTTAGAGAAATGCGTCTTCCATGCTAAGCAAAATTTGCATTCTTATTCTAAGGACATGAAATCTTTGACTTCACGACAATATTTTTTTCAGTGTAGAAAACTAAAAAATTAAATATAAATAAGATCGTTTAATTGCATTTATTTGACGTTCATTACAAACATCTTTGTAGTAATACGGGATGAAATTGATCGAAAGTACTGTTGTTACTTTTACAACACATACCAGGGATATATTTTGACATTTGCCGTTTTTGAAAACAATTACTAAAAAACACGTTGTGTTTTCCCCAATGTACGTACGTACAAAAATACATATCGTACATTTTAAACCTTTACTCACACTACGCTAAGTACTAGCTATATTTGAAATTACCTACACAGTGTAATTTCAAAGTTACACATTTCATTCAAGTTATATTTTATCCGCTCCGCTCCGGATCCCTGGTTGATACATTATTAGTTGGGAATTGATCTAAACCCTTTTTATGTATTTATTTATAACTACCCTGCCAACATTTTTTGAATTTGGGGGCGCTTCTGAGAATCCCCAGTACGTTGAAAACAATCATATACGATATCAAAAACTCGTCGGAAAAGCGCCGTCACTATTGAGAAGTTGTACCACGCCAAGTTACTACAAAAAGGTTTCGCATGAGTGCAATTATTAGGTGCCTTTATAGATCAATTTAGAACGACGCCAATAAGAGACCCTCCAAACAATCAGAAAAAGCACATTTTAAGATAGTGGTAAAAGAATCATTGTGGTCGAGTAAAACACGTTTGTTTAGATATTTAATAATTTGATTAATTATTTACAAATTCTTAAAAATATAACATTTATACCACTATCACATCACATTTAACATAATTTTTTGCATTAATGATGAGGTAGAGTTACAAGTAGCGAGTTACATGTTGCAGCGTTTATCAGCCAGTGTTTTTATTCGATGGAGGCAGCGTGTCTGTAAAGTATTTGAAAAACAATCACTTTATTCCATTTGGAAAATCAAAAATTGTTCACCAATATACCTTTCACAATTTTAAGCGTAAAATCTATGTTTTCAGAACTTTATTTTCGTTTTTATTTAAATAAAATATAACAAGCTGGTTGCGCTTGGCGTTTCACAAAAAATAAAATGGCTTTTGTAAAAGTAGTGATGGCAAAATACATGTATGAAGTACATTTTGTACTTTATGATATGCTGCCCCCCATCACAGTAGGATGGTTGTAGTGACATTTACGAGTCTGTGGTAGCGATGAAGATGAAATGGAACTTTGAAATGCTGGCAGGGTAATACCAAATTTAAAGTAAACACAAAACTGGTATAAAAAATAGAAAAAGCAGCCAACAGCTAATACCTCCTTTTAAATTTACGTCCTTAAAACCACTTGATAAAAAAACAACAAATTGAAACGTATTTCATTTATTTATTTACAAAAAGTACAGTCAAGGTTAATATATGTCTCTGTATATCATGTAAAGTAGATTTATGTATGTACCCAATAAACACAAACGTTTGAAAAATGCTAAATTTCAACAATTTTTCAAACATTTTTTCAAAGGATTAGGGTAATATTCAAGAAATTGTTGAGAAAATCGCGTTCTCAACAAAAAACAGACATTACCCTCAACAGTGAAATTCAACACATTAGCAATAATATCTCAAGTGTTATCCTCAAATTGAAATGCATCGCTACTCAATAATTTGTCAAACAATTTTCGATGCGAGTCAAATTCAAAATTAACATCGTTGCAAATACTTTCGACCTAAATTTGTATGAATGATATCCCCACTTCAAATTAAAAGTCAAAGCCAAAATTCTATGAATTTTGTATAATTTATTCATTTTCATCAAAATAAAATATATAATAATACACTACACTACAAAATATACTACAATACCAATTGATAAATAATAATCTTATTAAACATATCAACAAATAAGAACAAAAAAAAAAACACAACAAAACTTTAAATATCTTAAACATTATTAGTAAACACTTTTGCATTGATAATTCGTTTTCCTTCCTTTTGGTGTCATAAAACAGCATTAAAATTTATTAACATGCGGGCAATTTGAAATTAGGAACGTACTGGACCGCGTGTTAGAATTGATTTCCAGCAGAACGAATTCACAAAATATCCATTTTAAACTGATAATAGCATATGAATTAAACTGACGATGTGATGCACATTTTCATCCAGAAGTTGTTGATTTCAACAATTTGTTGTTTTTAACAATTTTAATTGATTGCATTTGTAATATTTCTCGAAACTTTTTCTTGTCGATAAGCCACTGATTTTTCATTGGTCAGCTTCTTAATGTTTGCAAGAATGTTGCATCCAAAGATTTTAGTTTTCTGCAAAGAGATTTAAATTTAGTGACTTCTCTAAAGTGTTGATTTAATTTTTCATATTGACGTACCAATTATTATAAACTATTTGAAGCAGTTCCAGTTAATTGTCCACCATTTTTTCATCGGTCAGCGTTTTAATGTTTTCAAGAGCGTAGAATCCATAATTTTAGTTTTCTGCAAAGAGATATACATTTAGTGACTTCCTTAAAGTTTTATTTCATTTATTATTTTCACTTACGTATTTTTATAAACTATTTGGTTATTTGTCTAAAATTTTCCATTTTTTTTATTTCTTGCAATTGACCACGAACTTCCTTGCACAAATAAGTATTGAAAACCACATGGTTTTTTCGTTGCATTTTAGGGTAGTGTTTTGTCAAAGTTTTCTCATATTATCTTCAACACCTTTTCAAATATTTCGTCAACATTTTGGCAAATTGGAAGTAATTCGCAAACAATTTGAAGATCTATTGAAGATGAGCTATTTCAAGTCAAGTTGAATTTATGTTGAAAATTATATTTAGGCTATGGTCACACTAGGGAAATATTTGACCAAAATGAGTATTAAACATTTTTCCAGGAACATTTTCCAAATATCTGGATACGGATTTTGGAAAATAACCCTGCCATGATGTTATATATCCAATATGAGCTCAAAATGATTGCAGGTTTGGCTGTGGCGACGGATTCTTTTTCGATTTCTGTCAAATATTTGGCCAGTGTGACCATAACATTACCCTCAAACTGAAAAGTTGTTGCATTTGAAAAACGCTCATCTTGTGTTTATTGGGTATTGAAACATGTATTAAAAAATAAATATATGTTTGGGTTGGTGCTTTAAGCTATACTGTATCGAACACGTCCTCTATGATAATTAATTTCTTTTTCATATAAACTAGATTTCAACTTTTACAAATTATGTGTTTATTAGTCAAAAAGATATTTTTTATTATAAAGCCAAATTACGTTTGAGTTTTGTTTCCTTTTCTCTATATTTACCAATAATACAGAAATTACACACCCTCATAAAAAATCGCTTCTGTAGCATATACTCCCAAACATATTTTGCTTCAAGCATATACATTTTTGGGTATTGCCCAAACATTTATATGTTTGATCTCTTCCAATATATAATATGTTTGAAAGCATATTGGTCTAAACAATATATGTTTGGGTAGTCTAAGTTCCAAACATTTTGTATTTTTGCATCCAAATTCAATAATGTTGTCTTCCAAAAAACAATATGTTATTATGTGAACATATAATATGTTTGGAAGCATTTTGCACCCAAAAATATTATATGCTTGAAAAAAAATCTCCCAAACAATATTGTGCTCAAAATTTTATTTATTTATTTATATATTTACAATCATAATGAATTATGAAAATAAACAGGTAATATAGGTGCTAACAACATAGGTTTTCGACCTGAATGCTCAAAATTTTGTTTCTGCCTAATTGTATATTCCCCCACATCTTTCTTACTTCCACATTTTTTAGTTCTTAGCACCTTTTTCTGTAATACAAACATTGTAGAAGAAATTATTCAATTTTATAATTTTTTTATTTTAATTTTACCTTTTGCCTGACGGGGATTCGAACAGCGGACCACACAGTTTGTAAGGATCAAAGAAGTAGCTGAGCCAAGGAAAAATAAAATGTTAATTTTGTAATAACAAGCAACAACCACCAACTTAATTCAATATCGCTCCCTGTTAAATAGAGCTCCAAGCTACTAAACACATATATGTTTATAGGCTATTTCTAAATTAATATATGTTTGCATCCAAGCATATTATATTTACAAACATTTTATGTCCCAAACATAATATGTTCTAACATATTAACATATATGTCCCAAACATGTTATGCTAGTTTATGAACATTATATGCTTGCACTCAAAAATATTGTGTTTAAAAATTTGTGTTCCAAACATATAATGTTTATAGCCAAACATATGAAAAACAGTCTTTTTTATCCGTGCACCCTTGTGGTTATCCGTACCTCATTATATTCGAATCGGTGATGTCTTTAAGATCCGAAATTTGAGCTTAAAAAATATAAAAAGAGGATGCGAAATTGGTCGACGTTCTACTAACTCCTCATGTTCCAACTTTTGAATGAACAGGAACATTTTCCGAATGGAATTTTAATCTAACGCCCTCGATGGTTGAGAAGCAACAGTAAACGAAGATGGAAATGGATATAAAGCCGCTTACAGCTGAAGAATTTTAATTTGGTAACAGATGTAATATTTTTACCCTTCACCACTACTGTGGTACAGGGTATAATAAGTTTGTGCATTTGTATGTAACGCCAAGAAAGAAAAATCTGAGACCCATCGTTTAGTATACCGATCGTCTTAGAATTAAATTCCTAGTCGATTTAGCGATGTCCGTCTGTCTCTCTGTCTGTTCATGTATTTTTGTGCGCAAAGTACAGGTCGCAGGTTAAGTCCGATCGTCCTCAAATTTGGCACAGGGTCGTTTTGGGGAACAAAGACGATCGCAATTGATTTTGGAAAAAATCGGTTCAGATTTAGATATAGCTGTCATATACATTTATCCCCGATCTGGGGGCTAATCACGGCATTCGATATCGGGAACTTTTGATCGAAATCTAAATTTTTCGGATCACGGGAGTCGATATCGAGTTTTTTTGATCGACAATTTTTTCGATTGGTAAATTGCAATCGTAAAACATTTTTCACATGTTTTTCACAATGTTTTCGTCATATAGGAATAGTAAAATATATTAGTTTTAGTTCGAATTGTTGGTAATTTGTAGTAAATTTGCATATAATGAACATATTTTGAATATTTAGGACTAATGCAACTCCAATAAGTTA
Source organism: Haematobia irritans (assembly GCF_050003625.1). Taxonomy (NCBI): domain Eukaryota; kingdom Metazoa; phylum Arthropoda; class Insecta; order Diptera; family Muscidae; genus Haematobia; species Haematobia irritans. Next base: position 68,584,189 of record NC_134398.1, on the reverse strand, counting down.
AACAAAAATTGGTCATAGTCGAGTTCGGGAGCGAGCATCCTAGCTTGGCAAAGAACCATATATAAAGTGCACATGCTAGATCGATATCCAAGAGATTGTGATCAACCAATTACCGTACCATTCCGTTACAACATAACGCTTCTGGACCACCTTGTAAGAATAGTGAATGATGAAGGCTTCCACTGGCAAAAAGTTTTAAGACGGCAGACAATTGTAAAGCTATAAAATTGACGTTGACGTGCCACCAAAAAATTATTTTCCATTTGAACGCCTCCTTCGTCAGCCGAAATCGTCCATTGAGCCTCCAAAATTCTAACAGTGCACACAATTTCAAACCCATGCGAAGATATAATGCAATACAATTTACTTTTTACATTGAAATCTTCATTCTATTTTGTGCCGCTAACTTAATTTTGTCATTTCATTTTGTTCTGCTTCGTTTTTTGCTGTTGGCAATGCTAGAGAAATTGCATCAAATTTCGATCGAATGCCGTGATCCAAACTTTTATTCGTATCGACAATTTTTTCGATACGATTATGAATTCGATATCGAATGCCGTGATTAGCCCCCTGGTTATAATTGGCGTGTTTAATAACCGATGTTCTTCAAATTCCGTACATCCGAATATTTTATGAGTCTCGAAAAACTTGCAAAATATTATCCAAATCGGTTCAGATTTAGATATAGCTCCCATATATATCGTTCGTCGGATTTAGACTCATATGGCAACAGAGGCCAAAGTTTACTACCGATTTTCGTGAAATTTTGCACAGAGAGTAGAAATGACATTCTACCAATGCTTGCTAAATTTGATTGAAATCGGTTCAGATTTAGATATAGCTCCCATATATATCTTTCGTCCGATTTAGACTCATATGGCAACAGAGGCCAAAGTTTACTACCGATTTTCGTGAAATTTTGCACAGAGAGTAGAATTGACATTCTTCCAATGCTTGCTAAATTTTATTGAAATCGGTTCAGATTTAGATATAGCTCCCATATATATCTTTCGTCCGATTTGGACTTATATGGCCTCAGTTTGCCCAGGGCCAGAGTTTTGCCCAGAATTGCTTCAAATTTTGCACAATGAGTACGTTTAATAATATCGGTAAATGTGCCAAATTTGGTTGAAATCGGTTCAGATTTAGATATAACTCCCATATATATCTTTCGTCCGATTTGGACTTATATGGCCTCGGTTTGCCCAGGGCCAGAGTTTTGCCCAGAATTGCTTCAAATTTTGCACAATGAGTACGTTTAATAATATCGGTAAATGTGCCAAATTTGGTTGAAATCGGTTCAGATTTAGATATAGATTTATATATATATATATATATATATATATATATATATATATATATATATATATATATATATATATATATATATATATATATATATATATATATATATATATATATATATATATATATATATATATATATATATATATATATATATATATATATATATATATATATATATATATATATATATATATATATATATATATATATATATATATATATATATATATATATATATATATATATATATATATATATATATATATATATATATATATATATATATATATATATATATATATATATATATATATATATATATATATCTAAATCTATATCTAAATCTGAACCGATTTCAACCGACTTCACCAAATAATATATCACAACCCACACTTGACCATATATCTTGGCGGGATCTAACCAATATCCTTGTAAAATCGCCACTGCTAAGTAGCAAAAATTGTAAATATTACTAAAATTGTCCTATATCTCGAATACATATGTATCATCTGACAAATCATAAATGCTCTTTTGTACAATTGCATTAAAATTTCTCTCGCTTCATGTTTCTCATATTTTTTACTAACATTGGTTTTTTATCCCAGGGCGATTTAAATTGTAATTCTAGAGTTTTTGTAAGAGTACAAAAAATTGTCTCCATTAAAAGTATTTGTATCTGGAAATGCAAACCTTTATATAGCTCCCAGCAAATTTGAAGTAGTAGAGAGTCTACATAGTGGTTAAGGGTATAATATAGTCGGCTCCGCCCGAATTTAGACTTTACTTGCTTGTTTTTAACTATATTTAAAAATAAAGTACAAAAAATTGTCTCCATTAAAAGTATTTGTATCTGGAAATGCAAACCTTTATATAGCTCCCAGCAAATTTGAAGTAGTAGAGAGTCTACATAGTGGTTACATAGTCCGCCCGAATTTAGACTTTACTTACTTGTTTTTAACTATATTTAAAAATAAATTAAAATAAACAAGAAAATTAATATACCGACCTAACATCGTTAACGCGAAAGTTGATAGGGCATAGAGTAAAGGTGTGCACGTGAGCGGCATTTCACTCACACTCACGATGGTGAACATTTACTCACGCATGAATATTTTTCTAGGCACACCCAGAAAAAAGTGCCTTCGAAACTAAAGGAAAATTTTTTCATCAATATAGTTTATCCATTTTATTTCCATTAAGGTAAATTTTTGTGAGAAATAATAAAATTTACTCGTTTCAGTAAAAAAAATCCTAAATTGTAAGCAATTAGGAATAGTTCATTAACTAGAACAAGGCATGGAATTTTACTCATACTATTTTCTTCGCTGGGTATAAGAATTTACTACTGAACAAGAAAATTTTATTCACCGATAACAAAGCATTCGTAAAAATAAACAAAAACCGAACTAAAACCAAGTTTCCTCAAAATTAGTAAAATTTCTTATAAAATGATAATTGCGACTACCTTTATAATAGAAAGTTTTTCATACATACGAACAACACTTGGCATACAAAAATATTTTAGTTCATTCGTACTAAGAAGTATGCAATCCTTTCAAAACTTAAGGAAACACACTTGTTAGAATATAGGAAATTTTCCTATATTTTTATTGTCTACCTGTAATCGATACCTGTCATCGCAATCGATGTGTTTGCGCGTGGGTGTAATCGATATGTTTGCGCGTGGGTTGTTTTTTTAGTTGGAATCGCGTTGTTGTGGTATACGGAAAGATTGTTAAAAAATAATATGGTAAAATAATATAATAAATAAAAAATAAAATATATAAAATATTTATTATTTTAAATTAGTGAGAAAAAATAAATCTATCAATGTTCGTGATGGTATATAAAGAAAGAAAACACCAGCAGAATAACAACCCTTTCATTTGCACCCAGAGAAATGGTTGGTTGCAATTCGATCATTACAATGAGGAAATGATGTCAGTAACTTATTTTTTGTTACAAGAACAATGTTTTGATTATTTTCCCCATTATACATCCAACACGACCATAAAAAAGTTCACAGGATCAAAACGAAATTCCCATAACCATTCAATTGGTTACAATAACCAACACCGATAAATTTGGTTTTATGCTGCATAAAATTGTTAAGCTAACCACCAGCATAGTGAGACCTACATCATGGGAATCAACAAATGGTTGTTACAACCAAAAGTTAAGTATACTAATAGAATCTTAGTTCAATTATAGGACGGGCGTAAGGTAGTTGTTGCAACAAATAAATATTTATATCAACATCGACATGGTAAATGATATGACGCTACAAAATTTGCAAAACGGGGAACAGCATTTACTTGATAATTGTCCGCAATACATTGAATAAAGTTTATCCCATAGAAAAGAAGTTGCCTTCCGGTAAGTATCGCACCGATTTATAAAAAAGGAATATTACAAAAGTTTACATAAAAATTGTAGGCTTCATACCCGAACAAACACAAATACTTTCTACGGCAAGCGAGCTTTTTTATTGTATTAAGCATACAGGACAGGTCTAAGTCGATGTGTATTTATATCTAGAGGATTAAGGAAGACATTTCTGGCAAGTATATATTGAATTAGGTTCTGTAGTTTGACCACATAATTGCAACCTAATAACCATCTGTCATTGGTATACAAATATTACCTATCATATATTGTAAATTGTAATGTAAATTGATCTCACGTATATGTAGATTAAAAGCCTTTGTTGTTAGCACCTTTTGTATTTATTTTCGTAGTTTATTATGATTGTAAATCTTGCAATAAATTAATAAAATCTCAATATAATCTGCCCTTTCATTTAATATTGGAATTTGGTTAGGATAATAATAGAGAAAATCGAGGGGGGTTGCACCAACAAACAAAACAATTAATATTAGATTGCGACAACCAATGCAAAGTTGATCCAACATACTACTATGCAGTTACAATTGCCAAATGTTAGTTGTGCTGACAGATATTATTGACAGTTGATGGAACCACCTGCTTTCGGTTGGCAAATAATTCGGTTGAGGCAACGAATTTGTTTTCTAGGTGTGTCTTCATTTTGGAATCTTCAATTATCAGGTAATATTCAGTGACGCTAACCTTTTGTAACAAAAATGGTTTATGATTTTTTATATTTGTAGGTATTGAAATTGTAAAAGGAGGACAAAATCGTTAGGCAGCAACTTATTAAAAGTGAAAAGTACAAGAAGAAGAAAAAGTGCGTTTTACAGTTGATAATATCACATGGAAATTGGAAACAGCGGAATAATAAACTAATATTTCAAGGAGATTCGATGCTGTTGATTCTTAATAAATATATTCAATATATTAATAAAACATGTCTTTTATTGAAGATAAAATTGCTTATATAAATAAATAAAATTGTATTTAAAAACGAAGGTAAGCAGTTCTAATTATGAAGTAAAAGTTTTACCACAAATGTGTAAGAGTTGTCCATGTGAATGAAAAAATTTCAATAAAATCATTCCATATATGAATTCAAATCAGTTAAATTTTTTCATTCTGTAGTATAGTGGTACATAAATATAGGAAAATGTTAACTAATATATGGAATGCATTATACCTAATTTCTACGAAAATCACATCGTTCAAACAAATAAGAATGTCTTCGGCGCTATACGAAGTTCAACTTTCTTCACAATGAGTTCATTTTAACTTAAAGAAGGGGTCACTTTTTTCTGGGTGCAGTCACGCTTACACAAATTAACGCTAAAAAAATCTCAAATAGCATTCCCTTGCAATCAAATAAATTCGAAGAATTCAGGCAATGCTATATTCCTATTTCCTTTTCACATCCATTCTTACTACGCGTGTCGTTTGCGTTTAGTTGGATAAACTTACTGCTGACACATGTCTGCAGAAAATCAATCACCAGTACTGATCACTAACCTTCTGTTGCACTTATTATTGAGAATTATTAAGCTTTTCCAAATCTGTAAATATTCCATGCTAGGAATTAGAAGTCAGCTTATTTCACTTTCATCTACTTACGCCCAGAAAAAGGGGCTCCTCTAATGCCAACTGAACTTTATTTTAGTTCATAAAGATTAGTTGAGTTTAGTTAAATTTTGCACAATATGAGTAAATGTTCCTCATTTGAATAATTTTTTGCTAACTTTAATGACGTGAACTAAAAATAAGAAAAAAAGTTGAATACAAATATAGTGCACAATTTTACTAAAAAATAAAGTAGTTCATATTTTCCTAAAATGACAGAAGTTTGCTTAAATAGAGTTCATAGGTCTTTCAAATGAGTAAATTTTACTAAATTTGTACCTGTCATGAACTTCGTATAGCGCTAAAGACATTTTAACAATTTTTAAATCCAATTTTTTCTTTCAACCGATAAAATTTTCTTAAACAAGAGAAAATTAATTATTTTAAATAAATTTTCTTCAATTTGACAAAAAGTATTAACTTATTTGTAACATGCTGCAATTAGAAAACTATTTTAGTTAAAATTTTCTAAAATAAACCTACATTTTCTTCCACGGTGGGTTCACTTTTTTTGTGTAGAGTTATGGCAGTCAAAATCAACTATAGAAAGAAATAATCATCGGCTGTAATTCATCAAAATATCCAAACCTAGACATTTCGTTTCATTCAAGCTAATAAAAGGAAAGCAAAAATCGAAATGTTGAAAAAACATTCATGCCTGTTCTGGGTCACACCGCATTGTGCACCACACTATACACTTTCTACACACCACACACAAAGTTAGTTGTTCTGAGTCACACGTGTGAACACTTTTTTCGGACTTTTAATCGAAAAATGTGACAGCTGATTTTTTCTGCAAGCCATATTTTTTGCAGACAGAAATTATAAACAAAACATATTTAAACATAAAAAATTAAATGTAAGTGTGTAATTCAAAGCCATAAAATGCCTGCCAGATTTTTGTTAGCAGTGAATAATGTAAGGACAAGAGGAATTTATCAAGAACAAATAAGAAGGCGACAATTGCGTGATGGTTCAAATCTGTTTTGATTTGTTTTTTTCTATCCCTCCTCAATGTTACTCATGAACAAACGATCGCCGTGTCGTTCTCTTTTTTTTTTTTGACGGCGGAGAAGTTTTTATTTTGGTTTTGATCAAACAGTTTTCAATATCCATACATTAAAGGAAATTTAATTATAGTGGGCATAATTAACTATTCTGTTAAGGTTTTTCTCATTTGTATTGTTTAAATATTTACAATAATATTGCAAACAAATTATCTATCGTGGCGGCCTCCATGTGCAGAAAGATATTGGCGGCGTTCTTTTTTTTTAATTTACTCAGTGATTTGTGCACCAAGAACACTTTGCAGAATTGAAGATGCCATATTTTTCATGCAATAAATTTGGTAAAATTCACTTTTCTTAGCCCATTGATTTTGTAAAAGTTATAATTTAATTACCTTATATTTTCAAAAAGACCTTTGATTTGTTTAGGAAAGCGGAAATTATTCACAAAAATCAAAGATAATTTTGCTTAAAACTTTTTTGTGTTAACTTTTAAAAATTGTGGCAACATTATACTTTCGAACACACTGAAAATTAGCTGATTAAAACAACCCCAAAATTTATACACCAATCAGAGGAAATTTCGGTTCAAATTTTAGATGGATTTTTAAAATCGTGGTTTCTGCCATATATAAGTGACTTTCCCAATAAAATTTGTAAATATTTATAAAAAAAACATATTAAAGTTTCAGAATCTTTTATTTATTTATTATTAAAACTTCTAACTTTGCATACGATGGCTGTACACTAAGCCCACACAAAAGAAATGTTCGTGTACATTTTTCAGGTCTATGACGGTGTAGTGTTGGCCAGAACATCTTTTAAGTGTGACACCACACGAAAATTGTACATGTGTGTACCAGAACAGACACGATTAAGTCAATAAAATGAAAAATCCAAAGTGTTTAAAAACACAAAAAAAAAATAATATAACATCAAATCAACTGGCGCCCAACGAAAAAATAGGGTCGTCAAGTAGTGCCCCAACGGAAAAATTAAGGTTCTCAAGTCAGGCAACAAGTAGTCGATTGAAAAGTGGTCAGGCCCTTAAGTATTGCCATATCACCCTTATAAAAAATATTAAAGGATCCATCTGCCTCATGAAGTTCTGGAATCCTCAAGAACAATTATTAAAATTAACAAAAAAATTGACTAAGTGTAAAATAAAACAAGTTAGTAAAGTCTAAAGTCGGGCGGGGCCGACTATATTATACCCTTCACCACTATATAGACCAAAATTTTTGTTACCATCTCAAATCCTTCCAATTTGTTGGGAGTTATTATGAATGTTTATATCCCCATATATAAATATTTATATCTTAACCGATTTGGAGACAAGTTTTTATACTTCTACAAAATCTCTAAAATTAAAATTTAAAACGGTTAAGGTCCTGTTAGTAGATGTTAGTAAAAAATATGGGAAATATAAAGCTAGAGCAATTTTAATGCAATTGTACAAAATAGCATTTATGATTTATCATACGATACATAGTATTCGAGGACAATTTGAGTAGTTTTTACAATTTTTGCTAATTAGCAGTGGCCATTTTAAAAGGATATTGGTTAGTAGATCTCAACTTGGCCAAGTCGGGCGATATTTCCACAAGTCGGAGCTATATTTAAAACTCAACCGTTGTGTGGAAAGTCTGGCATTACAGTGCGTAGGATATGACTAAGATATATCATAGTGTGGGAATTTTGGCCATATTTGTATAAACCGGAAGAACAAATAAATGGAGGCTTTATGTAAATCTGAACCAAATTAGATCAAAATTGACACGGTAAAATATTATCTTAAATACGTTCTCAGGCGAACCAGTGGCGAAATATTTTGTGGTCAGATGAAAAAAAGTAAATTTGTTTAACTCTGATCGGTCAGAGGTACACAAATTTTTCGCCACTTGTTCGCCTGCCAATTCACATGTTCCCTTGCGAACTCCAATCTTTTTCCTGCGTTTCGATTTGAGAGGAACGAAACTTTCCGGTCACTTTTAGCTTTAAAATCGTTTTGAATCAACATTATTCTTATTGTAGATGTATCAACATTCAAATCATACTCCTTTTTCAGTGCTGAAGATGTAACAAACATGGCACAGTATTTTTCTTTTTGTTTGCTCTGAAACTTTTGATTTCATTCCCCTTTTTTCTGGTTTTGACTCATACTTTACTGCATTTTCGACCATTTCCTTGGAGCATTTAAATATTTTTGCAATTTCACTGTAGCTTTTACCTTCATTACGTATTTTTTTGTTGCCTCCCGGCGCTCGTCAGTGCAATGATTTCCTCGTCCCATTTTTGGACCTAAATGATTATTTTTACACACGTTACTAAAATAATTATAGGACCATATAGGACCAACCTTACCATTTAAAACATATTTATCACGAATTCACTTTTTAATTTTAAATTTTTAGTTTTTTCCTCAGTTGACTCTTTTTTATTGCACACTATTTTCAATAGGCACCAACATACAATCACTACGCCTGGCGAAAGCGACGCTTTGCTTATATCAAAAATGGCGGGGTTTTATTTGTGAGAGATCACATCAATAAAATATGACAGTTGTTAGCAACAAATTTTCTGCATACTTGATTAAAAGCCGTTAGAAGTTTAGGAGAGTGGATGACTCTATTTCATTTCACACCACTGTACCTAAATCTGAACCGATTTTGACCATGCATGCATAGTTAGAAAAATAATTCTGTTATCTCCGAAAAATTTCACGTAAATCGGAGTATAATTTTGGCCTCCGTGGTCATATGAGTGTAAATCGGGCGAAAGATATATATAGGAGCTATATATAAATCTGAACCGATTTCAACCAAATTTGGCAAACTCAACGATACTATTAAGCGTACTCTTTGTGCAAAATTTGAAGCAAATCAGTGCAAAATTCTGGTTTTTGAGCCCATAGAAGTGCAAATCGGACGAAAGATGTATATGGGAGCTATATCTAAATCTGAACCGATTTTAACTAAATTTAGAACACTGAAGGATACTATTAAACGTACTCCTTTTGCAAAATTTGAAGCAAATCAGGGCAAGCCTCTGGCTTTTAAGGCCATATAAGTGCAAATCGGACGAAAGATATGCAGTGCTGTTCAAAACATTTGCAACCACATTCCCTGTTGAAAATAAACCGTAATTATAACGAAAATAAAAATATTAAAACCAAAATTTCAATGCAATGTTGTTGCTTATTATGTCCATTTTAAAGATTCAAGGAAATAACGGAACTAACGATAAAGATTTTTTGATAATTTATAATTTTTCTTTTAATTTATAATTTTCGACTTTTACTATAGGACTGAACTAGCTAGTCAAGCACCCACGATTTTTCATCGGAAATCCGTTGTTTTACCACGTTACACGTGTACTAAAAATCATGATCGCGCTGAATCATTCATGCGGAGCGCATTTCCCGGAATGCTTACGGTAATATCACATTAGAAAAACGGTTTTGTAAACTTCCGACAGCATAATACCCTCGACTCTATAAATCGGGCCAATAACTTGTCCAGAAAAATACCCCCGGACCCTAATATTGACCCCACCATGATTGACATAACTTTTTGTAATTCTTGGATTAAGGCTTTCCTTGCAGTCTTCGTACTAAATTTGTACCATCCGATCCATGCAAGCTAAATTTTGAGCCGTAGGAAAATATAGCACATATCTACTGCTCCTGAGGCCAAATGATTTTTGACATTTTTGTATAATGGCACTCCGACTTCTAATGCTCTACCACTGATCGTTATGGTAGATATACCCAGTTGAATTTAATTTTTTGACTTCTTTAGATGATATTTGATTGAATTGTCGCATAGTTCCTTTCTATATGATCTTCTTTTGGCGTAGTCTTAGGTTTTCTTCTTTTTCTTCTTCATTTGCATTTAGTTGAATGAACTTACTAAAATAAAATACTTAAATCAACATCAAGTCTTTCATTCAAGCTAATAAAAGGAATGAAAGGGGAAAAATCAAAATGTTAAAAAAAGGAAATATTAAGTCAATAAAATGAAAAATCGAAAGTGTTTAAAAATAAAAAATAATATAACACCAAATTAATACACATACTGACGACTAGAGAAATCTAACTCAAGCAGAAAATATTTTAACGCCTCACGCGCAACGAAGAATGGATTTGTATCAAAGAATTGCGCACACGTCCATTCACGAGTGAAGAAATCTAACTCACTCATGAAATCTTTTAGCGACTTACATGACAGTAGGAATTTTACACGCACGCTTACAACTGTAGAAATACGAATCCAGCAAATTATCAGTTTCCCTTATATTACGAATGCAAGTAATTACTCACGCACTTATATTTTAAGCGACTCCTATCACGCACAATCACGACCACACTCACGAATGGAAAAAAATTATTTACGAAGGACATATTTTAACAATCACACATACTCACGACCAAAGACAATAAACTTTAGAAGATGGGAAATTGGCTTGCATCATACCAAATGTTGCATTAACGGCGCTAGGTCCATACATGTTTGTAATTTTTTTATTTGCATTTTTTAAATGGAAAACTTAATTTTTTTAATTGAACAAAGTTAAATTTTGAGCAAAAAATTAACAATTATATTTTTCCGTTTGTTCCAAGATATTTCCAACTCTTAACTTTGTTTTATTTGCATTTTAATGTGTCGAACCAAACGCATAAACGACAAGTATGGACCTAGCGCCGTCAATGGTTTGATGTCCTCAGCAGCTAATTTCCTATCTTCTAAAGTTGTTGTTGTTGTTGTAACAGTTTATTGTGATCTCATCCATTTCATGTTATACGCTTGGTACATCAGCTTGTTGGCAGATCAAGGAACTCTGCGACTAAGATGGGGTGTGTCCAGAGTGATCTGGTGGTAAGTCGGGTTGGTTTGGCTGGGCAAGAGAAAAGATGACGCGTGTCGTGTGGCCCTTGGTTGCAAATTGGACAAACGTCAGCTACGCTGCTATCAATCACCGATAAGTAGGAATTGAGGCGGCTGCACTTGCCTGATCTTAATTGGGCTAAAACTACCCTAGTCTGCCGTGGGAGGTCTCTTTCCTCCGGTGCTATGGGCGGTGGTCGGACTCCAAGAACAGGATTAACCTTGTAGCTTCTCACCGCTTCAGCTACAGTATCCTCATGAATCCTGTTCAAACCTGCCTGGTACGCTGCTTGATCTAGAGGCTCTCTTTTATAGCGCTGGATCTCGCGCTCTAGATTATGTATATCAACCCTTACGTTCCTGGGTGGTGGTTGTGTATCCATAAGATGGTGGTTTGGATGATTACTGCGATAACAACCCAGGAGATACTGCTTTGACAACATGTAGTTGTGTCTTCGCACAGGGATGATCTTTGTCTCCAAATAAAGGTGATCCAGGGGTGTGCTGCGGAGACACCCAGTCGCAGTTCTAAGAGCAGCGTACTGGCAGGTTTGTATGTTATTCCACTGCGTATCACTGGTCTGCGGTGTCCACACTGGCGCTGCATAGTTTACCACTGACCGGCCAGTTGCCTTATATTCTATTCGAATTTCCAGATCTTTAGAATATACTCCGAAGCCCACTTGTCCATTCAATTTGGAGCCATCAGTATAGAAATCTATATATCTTTTATTCCCCGGGGTCTGTGTACACCACGCCTCACTGTTGGGAATTAGAGTTTCAAACTTTTTGTCGAAAAGTGGTTTTGCCAGGGTGTAATCCACTACGTTAGGCACATCTGGCATTACTTTGAGGACCGAAGTATGACCGTACATTTTTTCCGACAACAGCGATAGCTCGCGCAACCGCACAGCCGTTGTTGCAGCTGACTGTTGGGCCAAAATGTCTAAAGGCAATAGATGTAGCATGACATTAAGGGAGTCTGTTCCTGTCTTACTAAATGCGCCTGAGATACATAAGCACGCCATACGCTGAACTTTATCTAAACAAGTCGGTTTCTGAAGTGCCGGCCACCAGACTACAACACCATATAGCATTATAGGTGTAACTACTGCCGTGTATAGCCAATGCACAGTTTTTGGTTTTAGTCCCCACTTTTTCCCTATTGCCTTATTGCACGAGCTACCGTGGCTTTTCTCGCCCTCTCTTCAATATTAAGCCTAAAATGCAGCTTCCTGTCCAAAATAACGCCAATCACCAAAGGGAATTTCAGTACCCCCTAAGGAAATGGGCCTAATCGTGGGAGTTTTGCGATCAGTACATGACTAGTTCTGTCTTTGCTGGATTTACACCAAGACCATTATCTTTCGCCCATTTCTCAGTCATCCGGAGAGCTCTCTGTATAATATCTCTGATTGTGGATGGGAATTTTCCCCTGACTGTTAGCGCTACATCATCTGCGTATGCCACCACTTTTATCCTTTCTTTTTCTAGGGAAACCAGAAGGTTGTTTATAGCAACATTCCAAAGAAGAGGTGATAGAACTCCTCCTTGGGGAGTGCCTCTGTTCACATACCTTTGTATGTTTGTTTGCCCTAGTGTGGTTGAAATACGTATCTTTATTAGAAGTTCGTCTAACAGCCGAAGTATACCTGGATCAACATTCAGAGTTGTCAGTCCATTTAATATCGAGCTCGGATGGACATTATTGAACGCCCCTTCGATGTCTAGAAACGCCACGATTGTGCATTCTTTGACAGATAATGAGCTTTCAATAAAGCTGACTAGTTCATGCAATGCGGTCTTAGTAGACCTGCCCTTCGAGTATGCATGCTGTCGTTTCGAGAGCAAACTTGAATCCACGCTAGTTCTAAGATACATGTCTATCATCCTCTCCAGGGTCTTAAGTAGGAATGATGATAAGCTGATTGGTCGGAAATCCTTCGCACTCGAGTGAGAGGCTTTTCCTGCTTTAGGTATGAAGACGTCTTTTGTTTCCCTCCACTTTTCTGGAATATATGCTAAGTTTATACATCGTTTATATATCACCGTCAACCAGGGGATTTCGCTTGTAATTCCGCTGGAGTAATTCCATCAGGTCCGCAAAATAAACTCTATTAGCGACTCTCCCCTTGCATTAGTATCACTACATCCCCAAATACTATGATGTGCATTTGCATCGCATCCCATAATGAGTTTTGTCTTTGTTTTTAGTGACTCCTCAACTAAGGTCTTAACGGCACAGGGTGGCATCTCCCTATCATGTCCCATGTAGACCGAAGATACCCAATATTTCCATTTGGATATCTCTAGACTGGCTACGATAGTGTCTGCATTGCTCAATGAAGGAAGCAGAAACAAGTTTAGTTCGTTTTTAGCAATTATACATGCTCGATTTATATCGTTACCGGTATTATGCAAAAGTTTGAAACCCGGAGTGCTTAATTCACAGATCTTGTTCTTATATATGTATGGTTCTTGAACCATACATTTTGGAGCCATCAGTATAGAAATCTATATATCTTTTATTCCCCGGGGTCTGTGTACACCACGCCTCACTGTTGGGAATTAGAGTTTCAAACTTTTTGTCGAAAAGTGGTTTTGCCAGGGTGTAATCCACTACGTTAGGCACATCTGGCATTACTTTGAGGACCGAAGTATGACCGTACATTTTTTCCGACAACAGCGATAGCTCGCGCAACCGCACAGCCGTTGTTGCAGCTGACTGTTGGGCCAAAATGTCTAAAGGCAATAGATGTAGCATGACATTAAGGGAGTCTGTTCCTGTCTTACTAAATGCGCCTGAGATACATAAGCACGCCATACGCTGAACTTTATCTAAACAAGTCGGTTTCTGAAGTGCCGGCCACCAGACTACAACACCATATAGCATTATAGGTGTAACTACTGCCGTGTATAGCCAATGCACAGTTTTTGGTTTTAGTCCCCACTTTTTCCCTATTGCCTTATTGCACGAGCTACCGTGGCTTTTCTCGCCCTCTCTTCAATATTAAGCCTAAAATGCAGCTTCCTGTCCAAAATAACGCCAATCACCAAAGGGAATTTCAGTACCCCCTAAGGAAATGGGCCTAATCGTGGGAGTTTTGCGATCAGTACATGACTAGTTCTGTCTTTGCTGGATTTACACCAAGACCATTATCTTTCGCCCATTTCTCAGTCATCCGGAGAGCACTCTGTATAATATCTCTGATTGTGGATGGGAATTTTCCCCTGACTGTTAGCGCTACATCATCTGCGTATGCCACCACTTTTATCCTTTCTTTTTCTAGGGAAACCAGAAGGTTGTTTATAGCAACATTCCAAAGAAGAGGTGATAGAACTCCTCCTTGGGGAGTGCCTCTGTTCACATACCTTTGTATGTTTGTTTGCCCTAGTGTGGTTGAAATACGTATCTTTATTAGAAGTTCGTCTAACAGCCGAAGTATACCTGGATCAACATTCAGAGTTGTCAGTCCATTTAATATCGAGCTCGGATGGACATTATTGAACGCCCCTTCGATGTCTAGAAACGCCACGATTGTGCATTCTTTGACAGATAATGAGCTTTCAATAAAGCTGACTAGTTCATGCAATGCGGTCTTAGTAGACCTGCCCTTCGAGTATGCATGCTGTCGTTTCGAGAGCAAACTTGAATCCACGCTAGTTCTAAGATACATGTCTATCATCCTCTCCAGGGTCTTAAGTAGGAATGATGATAAGCTGATTGGTCGGAAATCCTTCGCACTCGAGTGAGAGGCTTTTCCTGCTTTAGGTATGAAGACGTCTTTTGTTTCCCTCCACTTTTCTGGAATATATGCTAAGTTTATACATCGTTTATATATCACCGTCAACCAGGGGATTTCGCTTGTAATTCCGCTGGAGTAATTCCATCAGGTCCGCAAAATAAACTCTATTAGCGACTCTCCCCTTGCATTAGTATCACTACATCCCCAAATACTATGATGTGCATTTGCATCGCATCCCATAATGAGTTTTGTCTTTGTTTTTAGTGACTCCTCAACTAAGGTCTTAACGGCACAGGGTGGCATCTCCCTATCATGTCCCATGTAGACCGAAGATACCCAATATTTCCATTTGGATATCTCTAGACTGGCTACGATAGTGTCTGCATTGCTCAATGAAGGAAGCAGAAACAAGTTTAGTTCGTTTTTAGCAATTATACATGCTCGATTTATATCGTTACCGGTATTATGCAAAAGTTTGAAACCCGGAGTGCTTAATTCACAGATCTTGTTCTTATATATGTATGGTTCTTGAATAAGAACTATATCTATGTCTCCTTTCATCAGGAGAACTTTTAAGGCAGCACAAGCGGCCTTACAATGGTGATGATTTATCTGGAGGAACCGTTGGAACATCCAAATTTTCAACCACCTTCACATCAGCCGCTTCAATTGAGTCATCAAGGGCTTCCTCCTCACAGATCTCGGTGACTCTCGCAACAATCCGCGGTTCAGCTTTGGTGAGGTTTGAGCCTGTAGAAACTTCCCCCATACGATTTTCGCCATAGTCTGCAGGTTTTATGTCTCCTTCGGCTTCGCTAGGAGAATTTTTCACTGCTGACTCTACCGGAGGCTTGTCCGTTTCGGAATCCTTTGGCTGATCGCTTTTGTATACCTTCATATGGATATTATGAAAGCCATAACTTACTCGTCCTTGGGTCTGGAGTAGATGTGGCAGCGACTCTATGTTTAATATAAACACCGCATGTCGTCTTGGTCCATCCACCTCATCTAAACGACAAACCTTCCAATCGGCGGTTGGCAGATCGGGGTTACATTCTTTTAGTCTCTCTAGTATTGACTCAGGATCAGGAGGGTTTGCCGGTATCCATGCATGTGCTCTAGGTTTAGCCGGTATGTCTTTTTTATCGACTAACTCCAAAGCAACTCCTTCCCAAACTTCACCAATTAGCATCAATGCAGCTTTAAAGCAATCCATAGACCTCTGGTCCACAAAAGCTATTAACTTATATCGTCCTTGATACCATCCAGCATCTTGCCGTCGAGGACGTGGTCCGGGAAACTTTTTTCGCACCTCTGAGTAGACACCAGACATCGCGTTCTCAATTTCCCCCATTTTTGCTTTGGAATCATACCGTCCTTTATTAATAATAGTCATCACAAGGATGTCTTTTGCAACTGAGGCAAACGATCTTTGATCCCATTTAGAGGATGGCAGCTCATCCGGTGATCGTTCCCTTTTTCCAGCTTCAAGAATTCCTTGAGCCCATTTTAAGGAATCGCTTTGCTTAGCCGACAACGTGCTTGGGTCGACTGATCCTAATTTCTTTAGCATAAACAAAGCATTTCTTCGTTCCTTGAATCTCTTTCGAGAGGGATTACCTCCTTTTGATGTTGTCACCTTAGAAAAGGTTCGACTTGCCAAAGTGTCACCGCCAGTCGACCCGTCTACAGGTCGACTAATTGGGCCTGACTCTTGGTCGCTGCCCAAATTTATAACTTCAGTCGTTACCCGTCCACTGGGCCCTGAAGTTAGCAACCCAGTCGATGACTTTAAATTTCGCTGCATGGTGGTTTATTATTTCCACCACACGTGAAATTCGTAATAAGTACTTATTACGATGAAATACTCCGCTATTAGAAAACACGTCCGTTCAGTTCGACGGTTGAATAATAAACAACGTACTAAGAACAGTTAGAAAAAAGGTTAACTTTTTTACACTTAAAATTAATTTCATGGATAATATTAATTTCTCATAGTCAATTTTAACCGAAAACAACACAATATTTTTTATTGAAAATAATTTTCACGTTATTCAAAATTTTCTCCCTCTTTCATGCGTCTTACAGACTATACGTTTTTCCGGACGGAATGTCTGTGTTTGTAAAGAATCTTACAGTGCGTCCAATCGATACGACAATGTTTTATAAACCATAAACATGCAGCAGTATCGATTATGCCTTCGGATTTAACTTATAATGTGGCCAATATGTGGGATATGTTCGACACGACCACTGTCGTCCGGATAAACTTATAGTCTGCAAAGCGCATTACTCTCGCACACTTTAATCCTAAAGGTGGGTATTAAGTTCGAGTTTAGCCGCTAAAACCGAAATTAAATCAGTAAAACAGTATTAAATTGTAATGCAAATTTTATTAAAAAAAAGCAAGTTGCAAATTTTATTATAACTTGATGGGGAATAGCCCAAAGCAAATTTTAACAAAGTTTTTACTGCTTAAAATGGATTATTAAGGTGAGTATTAAGTTCGAGTTTAGCTGCTAAAATCGCTAATGTGAAAACTAAATCAGTAAGAAAAATGCATGAAATTATACATATTTGTTGCAAATTTTATTATAACTTGATGGGGAAAAGCCCAAAGCAAATTTTCACAAAGTTTGTATTCCTTAAAATGGATTATTAAAGAAAAGTAATCGTGAAAAAATGAAGTTTTTAGCGGCTAAACTCGAACTTAATACCCACCTTTAAAGAAAAGTAATCGTGAAAAAAATGACGAGTTTAGCGGATAAACTCGAACTTAATACCCACCTTTAAGGTGGGTACTAAGTTCGAGATTAGCCGCTAAAACCAAAAAAAAAAACAAAGAAAAAGGTATACAATTAGTTTTCTTTGATGCAAATTTTATTATAACTTGATGGGGAATTGTTCAAAGCAAATTTTGATGAAGTTTATATTCTTAAAAATGGACTATTAGAGAAAAGTAATCGTGAAAAAATGGCGTATTTAGCGGCTAAACTCGAACTTAATAACCACCTTTATTGTAAAATCCAATGCAATCAAAAACGTGAGCATGGCTAAAATATTGACTGTGAAGAATTGCGAAAGCATAATTAAAAGCGTTAGTTTGAGAAATTTCGTGAGGGTAATTCAGATTGGGAGTTTGATTCAAAGCAAGAGCGTAATTGAAGTCGTGAGCGTCACTAAAATGATGCGACTGAAGTCACGTGTCTCTAATTTTCTCTTGATTCACGATAATTTCGTGTCACGCGTACACCTCTAGGGTCAACCAATTTTCCATCTTTCTCTAACATTGTTTTTCTGCTGAGCTTTTAATTAAACCAAGAAAAAGGAATTAATCGATCAATTAATTACACCAAGTTACACTGAAAATGTACATTTGATGAGAGGTTACTTTTCTTATGTATTTTGATCTGCTGAATTCGAAAACCATTTTCATCTCATCAAATGTACATAAAAAAATTTATTTTGTAAACTAGTGTTATCAAGTAAAAATCAATAATATTTGTAACTGGAGTAAGTTAAAAAATTTAATTCAAATCGATACCAAAACTGATTAATTTACCATTCTTCTTGATATTATTTTCTAGATTTCATTGTCACAAAATCATAATTTTCATTATTCTTAATGTTTATAGGAAATATTTTTTGAAAATACAACCATTCAATCTAATCTTTACCTTATGAATTTTGTGTTAAATTATTGTATAAATGAAACACATTTTTCTTTAAAAAAAAATTATTATTAAAAAATAGTAGGTTGAGATACGAACTTTTAATTCTAAAATGGAGAAATGATTCATGGATTCATCGAGACAACCTCACAGACAGTTCATAAAAACTGCTATAATAATAAAATCTGCTGCAAAAGAAAGAACTTTTGTTTGCCAAAATTTTATACATAAATGAATATGGAATAAATAATTTATGAAATATGGATCAATTCAATGTACTTATAATAGTTCGTAATCAATAACCTACAATAACGCTATACAGACTTAACCATATTTATTTTTATTATTTAATGATATTTTTGTTATTGTAGATTTAATGTTCATTATATTATACAAATTTGAATGTAAATATACAATTATGGTCGTATCCGAGAACATTATGCCCCACTCGTTGGAAATAAATCAACGATAAGCGAAACACATATCGATGACACTCACCTACAGTTTATATGGTATGTTTTTGTCGATACGTCTGTAGTTTTATAATTATACTTATATATAATGTTTTTGCTATTAGTGGATATCATCATAAGTGTGTATAAAGCACTTTAATGTAATATAATGAAATAAATATGTCTTCATGTGTAAGTTTTGAATGACTATGAATGAGATTCGTCTTTTCTTAAATGTCCAATTCTATTGTGTTACCATTATTTACTCCGTTGGTTCTGCTTTCCTGTTTCGCATCGTACTTAAGGAATATATCTTCTAATGTTGTTTCATTAACAGAATATTCTTCTACAATGTCTGAAGCATTCTTTTGAAATTGGACACATTTTGAAAACACATCTGACCAGACAATAACTTCAAACGATTTGATGAAATAAGTTAAGATACCAGCATGATTCTCCCGCAATGTGCAATGCGGAAATATTTGCTTTAATCTATTGGTGACATTTTGAACATCATTGTCTGAAGCGTCGTTAGTACGAAGCTTAATGCTGATGGTGAATCCAGCACCATATAATTGTTTAAGTTCAGGAACGTACCCTAAACATCTAAATTGTCCTTCACCCATTATGGCAAGTCGATTGCAAAGGTGTTCACACTCGTCCATACTGAAATAGAAAAACTTTGTTAGAAAATGTCATACATATATGGAACCAATTGTGCAAAATTGATTTATGTGGGTGGTCCGATATTTGCTGTGCTTCCCCTGCCTGCGGATAGAGAATTCGTCCATCCGCTGTAAAAACCTATATTCGAACTGTATCCATATCGCATGTATTCTTCCAATTACCGGAGAATCAGTCTCCCTTTCTTTATTACTTTGCAGGCTAAGTACTTATCGGACAATCCACGTATGTGCATAATATGTTTCGTTAGGTAAAATTAAAATTAACTAGCTTAACGGTTGGCTGATAAGTCCCCGGTCTGACACATAGGTGGCGTCACTATTATTAAATACATATTATTTTTATATAGTACCAAACTTCAAATGATTCGTGTCAAATTTTGACGTCTGTAAGTCAATTAGTTTGTGAGAAAGTTGTGAAGCAACTTTTGTTATTGTGAAAACAAAATGGAAAAAAAAGGAATTTCGTGTTTTGATAAAATACTGTTTTCTGAAGGGAAAAAATACGGTGGAAGCAAAAACTTGGCTTGATAATGAGTTTCCGGACTCTGCCCCAGGGAAATCAACAATAATTGATTGGTATGCAAAATTCAAGCGTGGTGAAATGAGCACGGAGGACGGTGAACGCAGTGGATGCCCGAAAGAGGTGGTTACCGAAGAAAACATCAAAAAAATCCACAAAATGATTTTGAATGACCGTAAAATGAAGTTGATCGAGATAGCAGAGGCCTTAAAGATATCAAAGGAACGTGCTGGTCATATCATTCATCAATATTTGGATATGCGGAAGCTCTGTGCAAAATGGGTGCCGCGCGGGCTCACATTTGACCAAAAACAACAACGTGTTAATGATTCTGAGCGGTGTTTGCAGCTGTTAACTCGTAATACACCCGAGTTTTTCCGTCGATATGTGACAATGGATGAAACATGGCTCCATCACTACACTCCTGAGTCCAATCGACAGTCGGCTGAGTGGACAGCGACCGGTGAATCGTCTCCGAAGCGTGGAAAGACTCAAAAGTCCGCTGGCAAAGTAATGGCCTCTATTTTTTGGGATGCGCATGGAATAATTTTTATCGATTATCTTGAGAAGGGAAAAACCATCAACAGGTCGAAATCGCGCCAAAACGGCCCCATATGAAGAAGAAAAAAGTGTTGTTCCACCAAGACAACGCACCGTGCCACAATTCATTGAGAACGATGGCAAAAATTCATGAATTGGGCTTCGAATTGCTTCCCCACCCACCGTATTCCCCAGATTTGGCCCCCAGCGACTTTTTCTTGTTCTCAGACCTCAAAAGGATGCTCGCAGGGAAAAAATTTGGCTGCAATGAAGAGGTGATCGCCGAAACTGAGGCCTATTTTGAGGCAAAACCGAAGGAGTACTACCAAAATGGTATCAAAAAATTGGAAGGTCGTTATAATCGTTGTATCGCTCTTGAAGGGAACTATGTTGAATAATAAAAACGAATTTTGACAAAAAAGATGTGTTTTTCTTTGTTAGACCGGGGACTTATCAGCCAACCTGTTAATACGTATACAAGATGTACTAAAGTTGTACAGACTTCAGTTTACACTCGTGATATGTTTAACAACGGGACGTCTATATCTAGTAATGGACAACTATATGTTTGGGCCTAGAGGATGAATATATCACATTCCGAATTTGAAGTGGACCGGATAGAAAATGGATTGCTAGAAAGTTCGAGAATTTTAAAATGTAGGTCGCATCTCATTTGAAATATCCCACAACCGTATTTGTGTTTAGTGTATATGCCATGTATGTATATGTATAGTGTATATGTTAACGTGTTTTCAAAAAATAGAGAGGTGGGCGTGGTAAAGTCTTATCCAATCAATTTTCAAAGAAAATAGATTCTATCGACGCAGAACGCATGTACCTATGAAGTTGTGAATTTAAATTGGAGTATTTGTGCGTGCTTTGTGTGACACAGTTATAAAAATCAAAAATCTGGAATTTTTTCACTAAATAATTTTTTATATTTCAAGTATTGGTTGCATGAGGTGCCTGTATTTCTGGTATAATGCGTATGAATTCATCCTCTATCGGTAACGGTTTAAATGGACTAATTCGGCTACATAGTTTTTCAAAAAAGGTACCGACACTGATGGGACATATGTGTCCCATTCATCATCTAGGGCGAGAAAAATGATCAATTAAAACAATGTGGGGAATGTATGGATACTCATTACTATTATTACTTATTAAAAACTTGCTTAACAATAAATTTTGGTTTAAGGGCAAGCTTACACAAAGTGCTCAAACCCAAGCACGCATGGTAATGAATACTTGCTAAGTCGCGTATTTTTTTCTACTGGTTGTATTTTACAAATGCTAACAAAGCTCATGATGTATTTTGTAGTGAATTATATAAAGAATTTTAAATTTTTTTCTGACTATATAATTACCTGTGAAGACGAATGCCCTAAGACATTTCTCGTAAAAGGAAATATATATTTTTTTAACATTTTGACGACACCTTACTTAGTAAATAGTTGAATTCGCAAGAAAAATTTACTTTTATGGATCAGTTAATTCTTCGTCGTCAAAGGGTTAAATAAGAATATTTTGACAAATATACTAAAAAAATATAATATATACAGTGGGGAGCAAATCCGAATGCATATTTTCACTTTTGGTAATCTTTTTTAAATAGAAAATGTGTAGTTAGGCCCCCAAAAGTTGGATCGTTGATGACTGGAATTAAGTTCTTTGTACCGAATTGTCCCGATGGATGGATTGGCCAGCGGCTGCCACATCAGTATACGTGTTTTTACGTCCGTATTTTTGCCTTGAGAGGGGGTGTATCCCGGGGAGCCATCTCCGTTTACTTTTGGTCCGAGCTGGGATAGAGGAAAACCCCGGACCATGGTACTGTTCGGTCTGCCGAAACCAGATCCACCACCGTTCGGTTCCGTGTAACCGGTGCTTGGAATGGGGAACTGCTCTGGCCTAACATCGCTGCGGTAGTATAGTTATACTGACTACGTGGCAGGATGCTGCGCCAACGACAGCAGCAGTGGGTCGTCTGACGCCGTCAGCAAGGTGATCCTAGAATCAGGGAACTGAAACTAGAGATTAGTAAGATAGTCGACGAGCACAAGCGGAAATCTTGGTTAGAGCACCTTAAGCAATGTATCTTAGGCACAGGTAAGTTGTGATCAACAGTGAGAGTCCTCTCGAACCCCAACACAAGGGATGATGGGATCGCAGTCACCTTTGGCGACGTGACTGATCCGAAGAGAAGCGCCAGAATTTTCAACCGACTCACAGAGGGGCAAGATCGCAAAAAATGGAGATTAATTGAAAAATTACATTTTTGTTCTTTGAAAAATACTTAGGATCCGATTAAAGTATATAAAATTCTACATCACTACTGAAAATTTCAATGTCATATGTTGTTTATTTGTCAAGCTGCATTATGTTAAAGTTAAACAATTTTTTAGCTATTCGCGCAAAGTAGTGTTCTTTGAAATTCGATATATTTCGGAGCCTAATATATAGTATTTACCAAGCCAAAAGTAATATTTTCACTATGGAATCTTCAACCTCTGGTATTTTTGCGTTGTTCTACAAAAATTGTGTAAACAAAAAATGTGTATAAATATTTTGAAAAAATATTTTAAAATGTGTCTGAATTTTGGCTATTTTCAAAATATTCTTGGATATTTAAACATGAATGGGGTCACTTGGCGTTAGAATATTAATGTTTTAATAAACTACAATTCATAGGCTTTCATATTAAGTAATAAAATGTTGCGCGTTTTTGCGCGAATTTTTTTTATTAAATTAACTGTGAAAATAGTCACTCAGGCAAAAAACACGAGTTTTTGTCTTTTCTTAGCTTTTTCTTCGTATTCTTTGTTATAACTGTTGTTTTTAAATATCGTTAGCAACTATGTGTTACAATGATAAGAGTATTTGTTATTGTGCGTTATGTGTTGTGTATTGAAATGCGAAAACGTCAACACGCCTGACATTTTCGCATGATGTAAAACTTGTAATTGGGTTCCTGGGTTGTCCGAAACAAAGATTTTAAGAACAACAGAGAACATTTTTCTCGCAAATGTAGTCGAGAGGATTGCCATCGAGACATATTAAATAGGTTCCTACTTAGTTAAGATCCAATCCTATCTGGTAAATCAAAATTGCCAAAAAAGAAAAAATCCACCAACTTCCAAAATTTGTGATAGATCTACTTGTTTCGCCTTCAGTTTGACGAACGTGGCACCAGAAGGCACAAATCATGAAACAGATGACGACGATGATTATATGGAGGACAATGCATTCGAGTTTGATGACTTTGGGCATATATTTTAAAATAGCAGATCAGAAACACATGTCTTATAATATAAAACGATATAAATATAAAAACATATGTATAAACTTTTTTCCTACTTTGTAGATATGTAGGAAAAATGGCTTGTATTTTTAAACCAAATTTAATATCTGCTTTGGGTCCCGAATTTAGTTACACATATGATACAACAATACCCCTTTCGTAAACGTTATTATAATACAAATAAATAAATTACTATGTGAAAATTGTATTCATTTTTTCCAAAAAAAAAAAACAAAAAATTCGACTGAGCCAGGACATTTTTAAAAGGGGGCGTGGCACCGCCCTATTTCACCTTGGATGTAACCCATACTGTACGATCAACATATATACCAAATCTCATATTCATACCCCTGATAGTTCATGAGATATATCCGTTCCAAGTTTGAATGGGCGGTGCCACGCCCAATCATAACCAAGTATAGCCACGGCCTATTAGCAGAACATGTATAGCCAAGGATTATTACCAGATTAACAGTACAACATTGGGAAAGTTTCATGACAGTCGGCCCGTTACTATGGCCGCTAGAGCTATTTTTAATAGTGGGAGTGGCACCGCCCACTTTTCCAAAAGATGTGTAGCCTATGTCACTCACACAGTGATAACGTAGCATTATAATAGTGAAAGAATTTTTAAAATCGGATAAGCAGTTTAATTAATCTCCATTTTGTGCGATTTTGCCCCACTGTGCGACTGTTTGTCGAGCATCCCGAGAGTGATAGAGCGAAAAGGAGAGCCACTCGTCGCATTCGTGGTCTCCGATCCGATAATACACCACAATTTACCACAACCGAAGTTACAAATGTAATCAACAGCGCGAAACCATCTAAGCCCCTGGGGCCCGACGGAATCTCAATGGTAATGCTGAAGCATCTGGCAACACTGGGAGTTGAGTATTTGACCAGACTCCTCAATTTGTCCTTGGAATCACTCGTTATGCCCCATGTTTGGAAAATGGGTAGGGTGATTACACTGCTGAAACCCGGCAAAGACTCGATAAAGGTGAATCGCACAGACCGATATCCCCTCTCTTGCCAGTAGCCATGACACTTGAGGCACTACTGCTCCCCAGCCTTGTGGAGAATTTCCCAGCTGCTAATCATCAACATAGATTCCGCCAAGTACACAATACGACCACGGCTTTGCATGCCATTTCAGCATACATTCATGGTTAGGTTAGGTGGCAGCCCGATGTATCAGGCTCACTTAGACTATTCACTCCATTGTGATACCACATTGGTGAACTTCTCTCTTATCACTGAGAGCTGCCCGATTCTATGTTAAGCTCAATGACAAGGGACCACCTTTTTATAGCCGAGTCCGAACGGCGTTCCACATTGCAGTGAAACCACTTAGAGAAGTTTGAAACCCTCAGAAATATCACCAGCATTACTGAGGTGGGATAATTCACCGCTGAAAAACTTTTTGGTGTTCGGTCGAAGCAGGAATCGAACCCACGACCTTGTGTATGCAAGGCGGGCATGCTAGCCATTGTACCACGGTGGCTCCCTAGCCGTGTCATAGGGCGGATCTCGTGGCGCTTGTCCTATCGAAGGCATTCGATACAGTCAACCATGCCAGACTCTTCGAGGACATCGAGAATACGTCCCTACAGGCAGGAACCAAACGTTGGGTTCAAGATTATCTGTGCGGGCGCCAGTCGTATGTGGAATTTAGGGACAAGAAGTGAAGACCTCGTAGACTGAAACAGGGAGTTCCCCAAAGTGGGGTGATACGCCGGCACTGTTTAACCTCTACTTGTCCTCTATTCCACCCCTCCTGACGGCGTCGAGATTGTACAATCATGGCATCAATAATTCCGAAATAATTCCGACCTCAAATTACCCCAAGATTCCCGCGGTCACATTCGACAGCCTCTTTAAATCGTCTGCCCATGCCACAGCAATTTGTGATAAGCTCCGCAATAGAAACAAGGTTCTCAGGTCGCTCGCCGGCAGCATTTCGGTCAAAGAAACCTTGTTGGCTACATATAAGACAATTGGCCGGCCAGTGGTAAACTATGCAGCGCCAGTGTGGACACCTCAAACGAGCGAAAAATTATTACAATATTTATATTTAACAGGAATTATAGCTTTTGTAGAGGCAAAACAAAGGCATTTAGTTTTGGGTCTATATAAAAACAAAATAATTTGTGTTGCTTTTCGTTTTCATTTCTTCCATTCCAATTTTAATGATAGATATAATATGTTACATTCTACAATGTCGTTTTCGTTATGTTCTGATGATGAATCTTAAAAATAATGGACAAAAGGTGGGATGGAAAGTTAATTTCAGCGTGTGAATGATTTCAGGAATCGTTGAAATTCGAATTGGTGATGTAAACAAAAATAAGGAGGAAACCGAAATTTTTTCTTCGTCGTATTTCGTACTGTATTATCCCAGTTAGAAATTCTTGATGGTTATAAATATTGAGCGTTGCAACAGCGTTGGAAGTAACGTTGAAACAACGCTTGCTAAACAAATTAATTGACGGGTTTTAAAAAGTATATTTTCATTTCTTTTGTTTTTTTATTGTTGGTTCAATCATTTTTGTTGTTTTACTTTCAGCTTAAAACCTTGCGTTGACTAAACTACGAGTGTAGCTTAACCAACAGAAGTAAGGTGTATTTGAAAAATTTATTTGGACAAAGCCCTATAGACTGTAAAATTGTCGGATGGACGCCGTGTCGGAATTACCACATTCCTCATCAGCATCCTCTACTTGCAACTGTTGGGTACCCCCATCTTGCATAACATCTTATATAATATTTATTACAATCTGGTAGCTCTATTGACAGATAGTGCACACATACTTATGTAATTGAATTTCATCATTCATTGTTCTAGAAGCATAATAAGCGCCCTACGGGAAATGGGTTGAGGGGGTAAATTTACATTTTAGGACGCGTCTTGAACTCATCCCAGAGGACACGTCCTGGGACAATTTAGCAGGAGCACCACATAGACAGGAACAAGCCTCGGACAAACTCTTAGAAATCTGTTTCAATTTGGGAATCGCAATCGAACCCGAAATGAATTTTTTTTTAAATATGTCGAACAATCCCAGCAAAAACTAGGTAACCACATCTCATTACAATTGACATTACCAGGAGTAAAGCTGTCATTACACGTTGTATTACATTGCGGCGAGTTATAATGACTAACTTGTAATGACAAAAATAAATACTTCTCGGTAATTTTCGAATTGTTATTCTCAAATTTTATGCAGTTGTAGTTAACGAATTAATAAAATAGAATAAATGATGGTTCCATTAGGTATAATTATTCACATAATCGAGCACTTACATAAAAAATCAAAAAGAATATGTAATGTAACGGTAATTCTGACAATTGTTCCGTTAAGAAATTTTTATCACAAATATTTCATAATAATTGTGTTTAATGACATTGTCGTATTATGTTTTAAATAAATGCTTTCTTATACCTCATTCACATTACACTTCCAAAATGCGCTTAAACTAAATTTCAAATGCCATTTGCCTTATAAAAAAGAGACTTAAAATCCACTTTTAGTAGATTTTGAACCTTATGTGAATTGGCTATTGGATATATTATAACGTAATTCACGAATCCAACTCCCTTAAACAACCTACATTTATTTCTATTTTAAGTGTGAAATTAATTTGCATCTTATTTAGATTATTTATTAGATTTTTTGTATATTTATACAATATTCGTTTCTATTCAAGTAGTTCTTCTATAACAGCATCACTCGCCATATTGTGATCCATTGTAATCGGCGATAGAAATCAATATTTTCGAGATTTGGTTGCCTGAGACAATAAGTGGCTATTTTGCAAGCTTTGTGTATCTACGAATAAGTCATTACATATTAGGTGATTATATGCTTTAAATGCACTACTTATTTTATGGCCGAAAGTATGCCTGGGGAGAAGTACTTTCCTTCTAGGACATGCGTATGTAAATGTAATCCGAAGCGATGCCAATTAATAAGTGGTTATTAATTTTTAAATAGGCTTACCTACAAGATTACCGGGTAATGAGAGTTTTTGCTGCGAAGAGGTTATTCTGATAATTTTAATTAACTAAATGTGAAAATGCTTGATATATAAATATTAGCGAATACGGAAATAAATAAATTACGACTATTTAAAAATTGCAACTAACTGGAGCACAGGTACCAGGTACTGCGATAGGTCCGTTAGTGGCAATTTGCACCAATTTCCCATAGGGCGGACACACAAAAGTTATACTAAATAAATAATTAGTTTTATAAATCGAAAGCATAGTATTTTATTCACATATTCAAAAGGCAGCAAAAGTGGCGACGACGCCAGTATTCAAGAGTGAACATGCCTAGCGAAATAGTTGTGAAATTACCACAAAAGGCGACGGCTCAACAGACGCAATTGCTCGAACAAATGGCTTTGCTCAATCAGTCGCAAAGTCCAACTCCAGAACAACCCAAGACAAGGTCCATCCATCCAAAGCAGCCTGATGGAATCTTTAGCGCATTCCATGACCAATTTTGAATACGAGCCGGAAAGTGGTCCGGCTCAACGTGGTACAATAGATTTGTTTATGTCTTCGAAAAAGATGCAAGCGCATTGGACGACGATGACAAAGTAGCTCTTTTATGGAGGAATATGCCAAAGTGCAAAGTGCACGAAAGATTCGCAAATTATGTTCTGCCACAAAACTAGAAGAAATGACACTTAAGGGCACTGTGGAAAAACTGAAGAAGCTCTTCGGAAAAGCTGAAACTCAAGCCGTACAACGCTACAAGTGTTTGCAATTAGCAAACACAGATGGGGAAGATTTCAGCGAATACGCTAGCAAAGTGAATCTCTAATGTGGATTGTTTAAAATGAGTGAGTTAACCATCCATCAGTTTAAATTTGTAATCATCTTTCTGGGTTTGAAGTCGGCCAGAGATAATGAAATACGAATTCGTTTGCTAAAATTGCTCGACGAGAACAATGAAAAGAATTTGGACAAACTCGTAGATGAGACTCAGCGTATTTTAGACCTGAAATTCGACAACAGTTTCATTGAACATCAATCAAAAACAGTCTGTTCTGTCAACAAATCTACCCAAGGTCCAAAACAACACAAATTGCCCAAAACACCATGCTGGTTCTGTGTGCGGATTTGCACTACGTAAAATTTTGCCCATTTCAAAAACACAAATGCAACAAGTGCAACCAGCTGAGACACAAAGACAACTATTGTGTCTGCGCAAAATTAGGCAAATCACCAAAACCTTCAAACTTGGAAGAGGGTAAGAAGCAGGAATTTAAGAAACAAAAGAAAACGTCAACACAAATGCAGTTTTCAATACAAGAAATGTTGAATTTCAAAAGCTTCGTAAATACACAACAGTGCTAATGAACAACAAGCATATTCGTCTATAAATCGATACCGCTTCGGACATATCCATCATATCAACTTCCACATGGGAAAGCATTAGTAAGCCCAAAGCTTACACAACAAAGGATAGTATCAAAGTTCAATTGCAGCGTAACAATCGATGACGTCACAAAATTCTTAAATTCTTACATTACAGATGTCGAAAAACAAAACATCATGGGAATCGACTAATCCAGTCGATCTTTGGGACAAAACGATAACATCTTGGTGTCACCAAATAAAATTCGATGACGATATCGCAACTCTGAAACGTAAGTACGAAAAAGTGTTTGATAACAACTCATTGGGTTTAGGAACAAAAACCAAAGTCAACATTCAGATGCTGCCAAACGCCAAGGAAGTATTCATTCCCAAAAGACCTGTTCCATATGCAGCTAGGACAGAGATCGAAGCTGAACTTCAAAGACTGGAAAGTGCAGGAATTATTACACCCGTAAATTCGTCAAGATACGCAGCTTCAATTGTAGTTAGCAAACGCAATGGAAAAATTCGCATCTGCGCAGACTATTCTACAGGACTCAATTCCATGGTAGAATCTAACTAGTATCCAAAACCCACTTCAGAGGAAATTCTTTCAGACTGCCACAACAGAGTAATATTTAGTCACCTGGACTCATCTGATGTATATTTACAAGTATAGGTAGACGACAGCAGCAAATAATTACTCACCATAAATATCCACAAGGGATTGTACAAGTTTAACCGACTAACACCTGGTATAAAATCTGCTCCCGAAGCATTCCAAAGAATTATGGATGAGTTATGTTCAGGCATAGAGGGTACCAAAACGTACATTGATGACATCATCTTGGCAAGTAAGTCTATCGCTGAACATAAAACCAACTTAAACTTCAAACTAAAATTTGAAAAATGTATTTTTTTCAAAAAGAAATAAAATACCTGGGACAGGTTACCAATAAAGACGGCATACGACCTGATCCATGCAAAATTAGCGCCATTCAAAATCTGAAAATTCCAAAAATTGTTGCAGAAGCTAGATCTCTTCTAGGTTCAATCAATCACTACAGCGAGTTTGTAAACAACATGCACACCTTATGCAAACCTCTTGACGACTTGTTAAAAAAGGATAATAATTTTATATGGACTTCAGAATGTCAAAAATCTTTAGATGACTTTAAGAAAATTCTAACACGTAGCAGCAGACGCATAATCACACGGGGTTGGAGATGTCATCTACCATATGTTTCCTGGCGGAGGAATGAAGGCGATACACAATGTATCCAGAGCACTCACTCCCGCTGAACGCAATTACAGTCAAATAGAGAAGGAGGGTCTCGCTCTCATATTCGATGTACAAAGATTTCACAGAATGCTGTTCGGTAGAAAATTCACCTTGCACACCGACAATACTTGGATCGAAAAAAAGAATACCAATCTACACAGCCAACCGTTTACAGTGCTGGGCTTTAATATTACATACGTTTATTATATACGTTTATGGATAATACGTTTATCCAAATATAAACGTATTATCCAGACTCATTAGCGATCATGAAAAGCCAGCTGATGATTTCGTCATTGCTTCAGTAGCACTCGAGGAAGATATACGCCGAGACGTCGACGAGACAGTTTCGACACTTCCACTCACTTTCAAAACAGTAGTCAACGCAACTAAAAACGACAAAGTTTTCCAGACTGTCAACAATTTCCTAAACAATGGATGGCCTCAGTAAAAATGTAGATGATTCAATTATACAATACTACAATCGGAAAGAATCACTATGAACTCTAGATGGATGCATCTTATACAACAACCGCATAGTAGTACCAGAAAAATTCAGACAAAACTTCACAGACAAAACTTCACAGAGGACATCTATCTGCAGAACGGGGTAAGTCAATAGCTCGATGTTACGTCTACTGGCCCAATATCGACAAACAAATCGAAGACCACGTCCGAAAATGCCAAAATTATCAACGTGCAGCAAAAAAAAAAAGTGAAGACCAATGTTTTCTCATGACCATTAACGACACGCCCACTTGAGAGAATCCATATTGACTACGCTGGTCCTGTGAAAGGTAAATATTATCTTTGTTATTGATTCATTCTCAAAATAGCCTGCGATTTATGAGACAACAACAACAACTTCATTTGCAACGATAAAAATGATGAATGAGTACTGTGCACAATTTGGAAATCCAGAGCAGCTTGTATCAGACAACGGTACACAAGTTCTGCTCAGACCATGAAAAATATTTTCTATAATTGACAATATACTAGAATAGAAAACCAATGCCTATTATGTGAATATACCTCAATCGAGTTCAACGCCAATTGATTTTCGAAATTTCACAAACTGTGGTGTATGTAGAGGTTTCGTCATTATATCGGTCAGCATCGAATCCGTTGGACAGTAAAGGCATTCAATATTTTTATTTGTGACGTGGTTCTTTAACAGGTTGGCTGATAAGTCCCCGGTCTGACACATAGATGGCGTCGCTAGTATTATATGCATATTATTTTTATATAGTACCAACATTCAAATGATTCGTGTCAAAATTTGACGTTGTGAAAAAAAGGAATTTCGTGTTTTGATAAAATACTGTTTTCTGAAGGGAAAAAATACGGTGGAAGCAAAAACTTGGCTTGATAATGAGTTTCCGGACTCTGCCCCAGGGAAATCAACAATAATTGGTTGGTATGCAAAATTCTAG
Source organism: Haematobia irritans (assembly GCF_050003625.1). NCBI lineage: Eukaryota > Metazoa > Arthropoda > Insecta > Diptera > Muscidae > Haematobia > Haematobia irritans. Next base: position 68,551,981 of record NC_134398.1, on the reverse strand, counting down.
CGTGGTGAAATGAACACGGAGCATGGTGAACGCAGTAGACGCCCGAAAGAGGTGGTTGCCGACGAAAACATCAAAAAAATCCACTAAATGATTTTGAATGACCGTAAAATGAAGTTGATCGAGATAGCAGAGGCCTTATAGATATCAAAGGAACGTGTTGGTCATATCATACATCAATATTTGGATATGCAGAAGCTCTGTGCAAAATGGCTACCGCGCGAGCTCACATTTGACCAAAAACAACGTGTTGATGATTCTGAGCGGTGTTTGCAGCTGTTAACTCCTAATACACCCGAGTTTTTCCGTCGATATGTGACAATGGATGAAACATGGCTCCATCACTACACTCCTGAGTCCAATCGACAGTCGGCTGAGTGGACAGCGACCGGTGAATCGTCTCCAAAGCGTGGAAAGACTAAAAAGTCCGCTTGCAAAGTAATGGTCTCTGTTTTTGGGATGCGCATGAAATAATTTTTATCGATTATCTTGAGAAGGGAAAAACCATCAACAGTGACTATTATATGGCGTTATTGGAGCTTTTGAAGGTCGAAATCGCGGCAAAACGGCCTCATATGAAGAAGACAAAAGTGTTTTTCCACCAAGACAACGCACCGTGCCACAAGTCATTGAGAACGATGGCAAAAATTCATGAATTGGGCTTCGAATTGCTTCCCCACCCACCGTATTCTCCAGATCTGGCCGCCAGCGACTTTTTCTTGTTCTCAGACCTCAAAAGGATGCTCGCAGGGAAAAGACTGCCAAAATGTCATCGACGTATACAAGAATATATATGATCCTTCCCTCGTTGGTACATTTTGTATAAAGGCAAGGATCTTCACTAGATTGTTTGAATCCTCCGTTACACAGGACATTGTGCAAGGTTGAATTCCAAACGTGCGCAGCATGCTTGAGACCATATATACTCTTTTTCAATCTGCATACCAGATTACTTTTACCTTCTGCAAATCCTGCTGGTTGCTCCATATAAATGGTTTCATTTAGGTCGCCATTAAGAAATGCAGATTTGAAATTAAAGTGAACTGCTGACATTTTCTTTGCACTTGCGATAGATAAAAGAATCCGCAAGGTTGATTGTTTGATGACAGGGGCAAACACTTCATCATAATCTACCCCGTACTTTTGGGAAAATCCGCGAGCCACAAGTCGAGCTTTAAATCTTTGGGATCTTCCCTTGGCATTTCTATTTATTTTTTACGTCCATTTGCAACTGACTATGTTGACATTTTCAGGAGGTGGAACCAACTCCCAAGTTTCTAATTTCTATAGAGATGTCATTTCTTCCTTCATAGCACTTATCCATTGTTCACGTTGTGGGGATGCTAAAGTGTATTTGTATGATTTTGGTTCAATCAAGTCGTCGTCGACTTTAATATGGTATCGGACCTTCTTCCGACGACTTCCGTTGGATTTTCATCAAACGACATATCGGTGTTAACTTGCAAGCACTCGGAGTCTATTTCTTCGCCAGATACGGCGTCCTCGTAATCACTACATATTTCATCGCTTACACCAGAATTGTTGCCATTCTTGTTGCTTGCAAAAATCTCTAATGGTATTTCCGAATTGTTATTATTATTGATCTCGGGAGTCTTATATTCGGTCAAGAATTTTGCATCTCTACTTATCGTCACTCTTCGACTCTTGATTTTCACAAATCGATATCCATTAGAATTTTCATCATAACCCTTGTCGTTTTGCTGGGGGCAATATGGAACAGTGTACTGACATTCATTTCCTTTGTCTTCCAAGTATTTTTTGACATTCTTGATAGTATACTCCCCTCCATTATCCGATCTAATTATTGAGGGATATCTTGAAAATTTGTTATACATTAGTTCTACAAAACATTTAATCTTTTCAGAAGCCTCGTTTTTATTTTTCAATAAATAGACATAAGTGAATCTGCTGAAATCGTCGATAAATGTTATGAAATATCTTTTCCCGCCCGGGGTTGTTGTCTGCATAGGCCCACAAACGTCCGTATGAATCAAATCCAAAACTCGATGTGAGATTTTCTGAGACTTCTTATTAAATGGCTTCTTTGACATTTTGCATGAGACGCAGACATCACGAACTTTCCTTATACCACAATCTTGGTTCTGCATTATCTTAAGCGCTTCGATATCTCTATGACGAAAATCTTATGCCAATAATGGTGGCAATTGCTCTTGTCACATGAAACAGTCAGAGCTTTTTGTTTTTGACGCAAGTGAAAAAGACCTGACACTATTTCTGCAAAACCTACTTCATTTCCGTCTTTTGCCGTGATGCTTGCACTAGAATTTTCAAATACTATCTGCAATCCATTTTTTAACATTTTGTCCACGGACAATAAATTTCCTTGGAAAGACGGTATGAAGAGCACATCGTGTATATTTACATTAAAACTATCACCCTTAGAATTCACAGTTCCAATACTGCAAGTTCCTTTGCCTTCAGAATAAATTGACTCACCATTTGCGACGGTAACAAGTTCGCGAATATTTGCATCCATCGACGAAAAGAACGAACGTTGGGAACTGATGTGGCAAGTTGCGCCAGAATCTATCACCCACGATGAAGCACCACTTCCACTTGAAAAACAATAATTACCTTCTGATGGCTTTACTTCCTTTACGTTGGCTGCATTGCTACTGTTATTCTCGGTTTTCTTGAACTTCCAGCAATTCTTTTTAAGATGTCCTTTGGCCTTACAAAAATGGCAACGTTTTATACGATGTTCTCCTTCGCGTTCTGCAATCTTGAATATTGAATTAGATGATATGTTTTCCTCACTTTTCATGCATTCTTCAATCAAACATGTTTCCACGACTTTCACAGTAAGCACTTCCCTTTTCCGAACTTCTAAAGCCGTTGCGAGTGTATCGAAAGATGGTGGTAAGCTGCTCAGCAGCATCGCTACGAGCCATCTCTCTGAAAACTTTTCACCAGCGGCTTCCAATTTCTCAAACAGAAGTTTCATTTCCATTATATGGTCATTGATATTACCGTCCACTGAATATTTCATATTACAAATTTGTCTCATGATGCGTACGCTACTTCCTAGCGTGTCCTGTTCATGATGTGACCGCAATATTCTCCAGGATTCATTAGCACTTCCGGCTTTCTTTATAAGCATTAACTGATTATCTTCCACTGATAATCCTATGATGACTGTGGCTTCCTCATTCTTTTTCTTCCAAGCTGCGTCTGGGGCATTTGGAACAGGATTATTTACGACTTCCCATAAACCTCCCTTGCGCATGATCAACCCCAACTTAAATTTTCACAAATGGTAGTTGTCCCCGTTGAATTTCGCAAAAGATGTCCTTAAATACTCCATAGCGAAAGGCCCAAAACCTATTGGAAACTCTTCTATGTGTGGATTCGTTTTGTTTTGTTATTGTTGGTTTTTGTTCTTTAATCATTGTTGTTGTTTTTTTGATTTCATCTTAAAACCATACATTGACTAAACTACAAGTGTAGCTTAACCAACAGAGGAAAAGAATGTTTGTCAAATTTATTATAGACTGCAAGATGGTTGGATGGACGCACGTTTCGGAATTACCACATTCCTCATCAGCATCCTCTACTTGCAGCAAAACTATCAACCAATTATCAGAATAAATTCAGGCAGTTCATTAAACCCAACAATAAACCACACTTGAACCTTCCGAAAAAAGGTTTTACATTGATAGCCGGCTTATGCTGAAATATTTTAGCCATTTTATTTCCATTCAGTTAAATTTTTGTGTGAAATAATAAAATTTACTTGTTTCAGTAAAAAAAAATCCTAAACTGAAAGCAGTTAGGAATAGTTCATTAACTAGAATAAGGCATGGCATTTTACTAATACTGTTTTCTTCGCTGGGTATAAGAATTTACTACTGAAAAAGAAAATTTTATTCACTGATAACAAAGCATTCGTAAAAATAAACAAAAACCGAACTAAAACCAAGTTTCCTCACAATTAGTAAGATTTCTTATAAAATTATAATTCTGACTTCCTTTATTGTAGAAAGCTTATCATACATACGAATAACACTTGGCATAGAAAAATATTTTAGTTCATTCGTACTAAGAAGTATTCAATCCTTTCAAAACTTAAGGAAACACACTTATTAGAATATAGGAAAATTTCCTACATTTCTTTTATCTACATGTAATCGATACCTGTCATCGATGTAATCGATGTGTTTGCGCGTGGGTTGTTTTTTAGTTGGAATCGCGTTGTTATGGTATACTGAGAGATTGTTAAAAATAATATAGTAAATTAATATAATAAAAAACAAATAAAATATATAAAATATTTGTTATTTTAAATTAGTGAGAAAAATGTTCGTTTTTTTGAAAATTGGTTTATAAAAAAAGAAAACACCAGCAGTATAACAACCCATTCATTCGACTTCATTTTGGAATCTTCCATTATCATGTAATATTCAGTGACGCTAACCTTTTGTGAAAAAATTGGTTTAGGATTTTTTTGTTTAAATTTGTAGGTATTGAAATTGTAAAAGGTGGACAAAATTACTAGAATTGCTTATATAAATACATAAAATTGTATTTCAAAACGACGGTAAGCAGGTAAAAATGCCTCTGGCGCTGTACGAAGTTCAACTTTCTTCACAATGAGTTCATTTTAACTTAAAGAAGGGGTCACTTTTTTCTGGGTGTTCTTGTACCTTTCAATTTTAGTAAGTTGCTCCCTAACGATCTTGTCCTCCTTTTACAATTTCAATGCCTACTAATATAAAAAATCATAAACCAATTTTTTCACAAAAGGTTAGCGTCCTGAATGTTACCTGTTGAATGAAGGGGTTGTTATTCTGTTGGTGTTTTCTCTCTTTGTACACCATCACGAACATTGATAGACTTATTTTTTGTTATTTATGTTTAATAATTTTCAAAACACGAAAATTTTTCTCACTAATTTAAAACAACAAATATTTTATATATTTTATTTGTTATTTATTATATTATTTAACTAAATTATTTTTTAACAATCTCTCCGTATACCATAACAACACGATTCCAACTAAAAAAACAACCCACGCGCAAACATATCGATTACATGTAGATAAAAGAAATATAGGAAATTTTCTATATTCTAACAAGTGTGTTTCTTTAAGTTTTGAAAGGATTAAATACTTGAATACAGTATTAGTAAAATTCCATGCCTTATTCTAGTTAATGAATTCCTAACTGCTTTCAGTTTAGGAGTTTTTTTTACTGAAACAAGTAAATTTTATTATTTCACACAAAAATTTAACTTTAAAAATTTAAATTTAACTAATAAAATGGCTAAACTAAATTGATGAACATTTTTTCCTTTAGTTTCGAAGACACTTTTTTCTGGGTGTAAATTGTAATTTTTTTAAGGTCATCAAATAGCAAAAACCCACACACTAAACCAGTTTGAGATAATGGTGGATTTTATGTCGACGCGTTCTGATTTGGCCGATGTCACCCGATGCAAAGACCAAATCCCATAATCTGTGAAAAGATTGGAAGGCGATCTTAACATAATAGGTCCACCTGCACGTGTCAGGTTGGAAAACTTTATTTCTTTAGAAGGCGTGAGCGGCAATAAATTCGGCATAAAAAATAAACCAACCAGCTTATCTACCGCAGATCAAAATTTATTGGAGAACGAGCTACCAGTGTGTGTACGGTTGACGATGAACAAGGAGGTGAACAGCCACAGAGCTCAACAACTTCTCATTCGATTCCTTGGTCAAAGAATTTTAATGTGGCAGCTGAATTTATTTCGGGCCTTGCCGCTGTAGAACGCATTGTCAGGGCAAGCACATCCATTATTTTGTCCATTACATAGTTGAATGCTTCCTTCGAAATTTTTAATAAAACTAACAACACACTCATCCAGGCGGTTAAATAAACAAACATATTTATTAACGTTTATTCGAAGCGATGTCATATTTATGCCATTTCTCAATATTCTCCTTTCGGCACGTTTATTGTTTCTTTCAAACTACAAAGCAACACTATCCAATTTATTGTATTTAAATTTCTTTTATTTTATTGTTTATCAATTTTTGTGGTGCCATAAGCTGGCTACACTTTTTAGTGAATTCGATAGTATTACATAGTACGAAAGAAAATTCATCGAAAACAATTCTCGAATAAAATTTGTTATCGAAACGAATTACATAGTAACCCCCCTGTTCTTGACCGGTATATATAGGGAAGTCTACAAATAATTACAAACCGATATGAACTTTTGCGCGGTAATTATACATCCAGAATTGAAATATGGGGGTCGCTTTATATGAGGGCTATATACAATTATGAACCGATATGGACCAATTTTTGTGTGATTGGGGATCGGTTTATCTGGGGGCTATATATAACTATAGACCGATATGGACCAATTTTTGGATGGTTGTTACAGACCATATACTAACTCCAAGTACCAAATTTTAAACCGGATAGGAATAATTTTGCTCCTCCAAGAGGTTCCGCAAGCCAAATCTGGGGGTCGGTTTATATACGTAAAAGTGGTCTAATATGGCCCATTTGCAATACCATCCGACCTACATCAGTAACAACTACTTGTGCAAAGTTTCAAGTCGATACTTTATTTCGTTCGGAAGTTAGCGTGATTTCAAGGCGGACGGGCGGAAGTGGCTAGATCGACTCAGATGATCTAGTCACTTCCGCCACGACCCATAAATAAAACCATTAAGATAAAGGAAACTTTCTCAAAAAATATAAATATAACAATAAAATATTCAACGTATTTTTGTTTTGTTTCAATAGCGGTTTTAAGGTACTGTAAAATTATAATTCTATCCCTCCTAATACGTCTTATAAACAATAGGAAAGACGTATGAAATGTTTTCAGTGCTTTCTATTGGTTGCAAAAACCATCGGTATCGGGATTGTCAAAGCGTTTGTTAACCCATCGGAAAAACGTGTAAAATATTGTTTTCATGACGCTTTGAAATCTTTGTTAAATACAATCGATACACCGTAGAATGTTATAATTTTCCCTATCAACCGTTTAGAATGTAAAACCACACAGAAATTAAGCCATTTACTACAAGGGGATAATCCATTGCTGATAAAATTTAGTGTTTGATGGAAACTGGGATACTTAACGCACATAACCTATTTCTAGCGCATACAAATAAAGGTTTATTCAATTGATTTCGCCAATTTTTAGTAGTAGAGCGAACTATTTTATAATTCTTATGGCTATATACATATGTACGTTTTGGGTGAACATTCTTTCTTCAATTCTGTTTTGAATTTATGTATTTTTTAGTAGACGGAACTGTTTGTCTGTGTAATTTTGTTGTAAGTGGCCATGACGCTTTATGAATTATGAAATATGAAATATATTTACCTATGTGATGTAAGTACTATAGTTTTGTCTCGTTTTTGGAAATCTTGTATCGATTTCCATAGAAATCGCCTTGATATAGGATCAACTCCAGTTGTTGGTTCATCTAGTAATACTAATGAAGGGCTGCCAATCTGTATAGAAAGAAATTTTTGAAAAATTAGCTAGATTTTTAATATTTGGTACTATTACTGATAAAGTACGCCTTAAATCAGTTTCAACATGAAGGCAAGACAGATATTTTGACTTTATGTCTAAAAGTGACGAAAATGGTTTCAAAATTTTTAAAATGTGTGAATACAAAAGTGGGTACTGGTTCTGATATTTTAGCAAGAAATTTAGCTGTTGCAAATAAAGTGAACGACTAATAATGGAAAACCTACAACAAATTATAGAATTGCATGTAAATTTTATTGTTCTCTCACTGTGGTTATAAATGAACATTTCGAAATGTACGAATGGTATGCATTTTTGTAGTATATTATTGATGTTTTGTTGAACTTAACAATTAGTGTTGTTTTAACAAATTTAATGATACAAGACCTGCTCAACCAAAAATGACGCTGCGCCCCCCTTAGAACCTTGTGGTGCCCCACCCCTAGGGGGTGCCCCCCCCATTTGGGAAGCTCTAATTTAAAGAATAAAATTAATGAAATTATCTTCTTACCATGGCAGATGCTGTTTGTAATTTCCGCTTAGTTCCACCTGAATAGTGCTTCACTTGTACATCATGAAAATTATTTAAGTCCAATTTTTCTAACCAGTACAAAACTTCTTCATGAACATGTTGTTGCTGTATACCTCTCAAAAGTGCAATATACTTGAGTGTCTGATATGCTGTCATAAAATCATTAAGGCAGTCATTTTGTGGACAATATCCAAAGCGATAACGATATTCTGGTTCATTTTGAACAATATCCACACCATCTATTTTTATTGTTCCTGATGTTATAATAAGATTTGCAGCAATCATTTCGAATGTCGTTGTTTTTCCTGCACCATTAACGCCCAGAAATCCAAAGCATTCTTGTTTACGTACAACAAAATTTAAATCACTTACAGCAACCTTGCGATCATATGTTTTTGTAACATTTTGAACTACAAGAGGATATTCACTTTGGACATTGTCTGAAAATACAATTAATATGTTCGGAAAAATTAAAATTATTGTGCCACGAAAATCATTCAGACGCAAAGTACGTCATGAATATAATATAAGTTCTTTTCACACAAGCTCTTCATGGGTATATACTAATCTGGTATGGTTTTGGAATGAACACTGAACGATTCATGAAATGGAAAGACTGGTACTAATACCACCACCTTAATTCCTTTTTCTTATTTAATATCTCATTCCACTTATATGCATGGTAAAATATGAATTTTTAACGTCCATTCCTCGTCCCTTCTTAATATCCCTCCCTTTAAAATAGTACTATTTCTGAATTGGTTTGATTTATTTTTATCGACCAGACGTTTCAAACCTCTTTTGTATTATCATGACATTAGATAAGGAAGCAATCTAATATTTAAATCATCTTTCTAGAGGAGCAGCTTTGAATGTACACTATAATTTGAATTTTTATATTAATGTTAGAATTAAGAGAATTGTTCGAGTAGTTTTTGAAATATTGATTTAAGTAACTGCATAATAAATTAAGTAATAACTTGAACTTCTAAAGTTTTAGGGTGTAAAATGCAGTTGTGATGAGTATCTATGCTTTACCTCTTATAATTTTTTCCACTGTAGATTTTTCCTCCTGTATAAATCTATCCTCTTCATGTTCATTACTCGTGTTCTCGGGCTTCGTTTTACAGTTACCAAACTGACAGGTTCCGCTTATTTTCTGTCGACGGCTATTGTTTTCCACAACAAAAATAAATAAGCTCTGAAAACAGACAATGTAATACGAAATTTAAGTATGTTCTAGCAGCTACAAGAAAAACATTACCATAATAATAGGGAAAACTAGAAAAACATAGAAATAGAAGCTCGATAATTGAAGAAACCCTTTACTATTCAGTTCATTTCGAATTTCTAGCGGGATATGATCGCCTCTGCTATTAACAAACCGTTCATTGATGACACGTAACTGATGCCACAAATTAAAATCAGGCAGTAAGCGTAGGAATGTTATGTAATTTTCATATTTTATCATAGCACTAACAGATGTTGACACAATAAAGGTGGGTATAACTAAAATTACAAAAAATACGAAAAAGTATTAAGGACATGCTCAAATTACTGGAACAGAATACTTACTTGAAATGTAAAACAGTGTTACTAGACAAGTAGATAAAGCAGACATTGTTGTAGTTAAATTTGTAAGTATATAAATAACAGGTAAATATGTAAATCCATAGAAGAATAAAGACAATACAATACTGCAAAGTTCATTCATGTTGTATAATTCCTTCGGCATAATTAATATTTGGAAACCATAAAAGGCTGCACAAATAAGCAGGAGAAGAAGTAAATCACAGATTATATTGCTTCCCCAAAATATATATGGCGAGGTTGCAAGTAAACGTTTGAATCCACTACGATTTTCTTTGAATGGCAACATGGCAAAATAAAACAACAGCATAAATACTCCTATAGTAAGAATTATGTTGGTAGTTCATTATTTTCATGTATCAAGGCGATGTTCAATTATCTTACCCATTGGTACCAAAGTAGCATAGCATCCCAATCTCAGAGATCCAGCTGAAGAATTATGTCTAAGAAATGAATTTAAATTTAAAAAAATAATAAGTTTTAAATGTTCATATTGTTACGAATGTGATATTTCTAGATTTTATTTAATTTAAATTGGTTTTCGTTTCAAATTTCCAATTACAGCGAAATAATAAAGTGTTCTCTTGTTAGAATCAGTTACTTTCTAGTACGGGCATACTAAGCATTATACCCCTTACTTTTTTCAAAATTTAAATCCAAAATTATGTTTAGTTTTTTATTCATTTTTTTTTTTGATATTTTGACAAAAAATAAAATAGAGCGTCGTAATTTTGACAAAGGATAACTGCCCAGGGCAAAACACGTCTTTTTTGTTATTACTATTAGCCACGTGTTAAGAATAACTTGGCCGATTCTAGGGGAATGGTCACACTTGGAAAATATTTGCCCAAAACGAGTGTCCAACATTCTTCCAGGAGCACTTTCTAAATATCTGGATACAGTTTTTAGGGAATACTCTTATCGTGATGTGATGTATCCAATATGATTCGACTGTGGCAACGATTTCTTTTTTCTATAAAATATTTGCCCAGTGTGACCATACCATAAAGTACAACGGAACCAGCGGACTTGTCTTGGAATAGTGCAATGGGAGCAATGCTGACCAAGGAACAAAATGAAAAATCAAAGAATATAAATCCATATACTTTATATGGGTATCCAAATATTATGCTATAAACGTTTGGCAACCTAGAAGACTCGATCAAATGTAATTCATTGACTTTTTGGTTGTGTGACATTTTAAAGTCTAAGATTATGAATTGTTGTTTGCTAGACTAAAAATACAGACTTATTACATCGGACACCGACTGTAGTTATTTGTGGAATTTTTCTATAAGTGTAAGTGTCGAATAGGGCTAACGATATGACGACGAGATTTTGGGGTAATTCGTATGCTACTGCTCCGCTGTCGCAAGAGTCATGATATCCAACCTGAAGAAAACTTAGGTAATGCTCCGAGGATCATGAACTCCTAATCTACACAAATAGAGAAATAACGGGAAGATTGTATTAGACTGCAGGCCTAGAAGGTCCAGCTTCTATTTCCAATCTAACCGACATACAGTAATTGATGAGTTATGTTAATTTTTAGGATATTGTTCCAACATTTTATTAACCCTTTCACTACCGAAATAAACCTAATGTTAAGAACTTTAATTTTTCTTCTGTTTTTACTTGTACTAACAGTATGTAGAACAAAAATTGCCATTTTAAAACCCTACCTCAATTACTTCGAGAGCTATATGAGCTTGTTCTGAAAACTTGATTCTTGAATTGTGACCAAATGGCCATACGAAAATAAGCGCTATTTGACCTATAATATCCTTCAAAGTGTGAGACAAAATACAAAAAAGAATCCGAAAAAGTATCAGCTATAGTTTTTGTATGAATGTCCATTTACTGCAACCATACAGTAGAAAAATTGTCTGAAATTTTCGTATTTTTTTGTTTATTGCTAAAGAAGTTTATAAAAATGTATTTTAGACCTCACCAATATGGAAAATATTTATAGCTTATATAGATTAAAGCCTCTACTTTAAAATAACATCGAGAAATAAATCGAAACTAAGGGGAAAATAGAATTTGGTGTCTTTTTCGAATGTCCTTCTTAGTGGACATTGGTAGTGAAAGGGTTAAATTTTTGAAATTTCAATGGTTTAATAGCGGATTGATATGAAAAAAAAACAAACTTGTTCTTCAATCCTATCACGAAGAACTCTCAAATATTACACTTTTCAGCAGATAACTCAAAAATGTATAATAAATATAGTTAAAAGAAAGTAGTACTAATCTATGAACAATAAAATTACTGTGTTTAACCTAATTTTGATAATTGTTATGAAGATTTCATCGACTCGAATATGTAAAATATCAGATGGTAAAAAAGTGCAATTGATAAAAATATAAAAGGCAAACTGTTATTTATAGTGTATACTTACACAGTTACAGGTGCATACGTTGTTTTTAAAACATCTTTGTTTGTATTTGTCATCCACATGTATATTGTATTGTCGACCAAATTTGTTAATATTGCTGAACTATGTATTATATTTTCTGAATATAATATCGTGATTATTGGAGATGTGTCATCACTCAATAGTATAGTTCCAATAACATTTTGTTGAAAATTATAAAAATCGTCTTGCATAATTTCAATTAATTCTGTAAGAATATATAAGAATATCGTAAAAATATATACCACGCCACTTAATTGCAAACCCTAATAGATCATGCTGGATGCGTCCATGAGGAACGATCTGGACAGATACCAAATATAATAAGAGTATCATTATCATTAATGAAGAGTATGACTTCATTGTGTTTTTATAAATGATTCTTTATGCGCGACTATTTGCTGTATGATTTTATGACTTCAATCCAGTTTTATCCGTGATTTTTATCAAGGACCTGATTAAAATTGTGAATATGATTGAAATCGTAAATACGTAGGTCCGTTCTAACGTAGGTCTGATTAAAATCGCGAGCTTGATTAAAATTGTGATGACAACTAAAATTTGGAACGCGTTTGAAAAGCGAGGTTTAGCATGTATGGGAACGTGAATAGTTTGAGAGCGACGAATTTATAATAATTACATACCGATGAATTTATAATAATTACATACCATTATCAACATTTGAAGATTCGTTTAAAGTCAAACTAACAACTTGAAACCCAGAATGCTTCTCAATCTGTCTTCTTAAAAGATTTGCAAGTCTATTCGCATTTGTGCTGGCGTCAGATGGGACATTCAAGTAAATTTTACCACTTTTATAATGTTTCAACGATAATTGAAGGCCTGAGCCAAATTCAAGTGTAGTTGATGAATGTATAATCATTACTGCTATCGTTGCGATTATAAATGGTATAGATATCTGAAAAATATATAGCACATATCATTGGAAATTGATATTGTATTTGAATACATACCAAAAACAAAGCCAAAATCCATTCATTGATAATAAATAAACATTTTTTGTAACCAATGGCCATAAATTGTTGGAACAAATTTACATTCTTTAGTGAATCCAAGCGTTGATATGGTACCCTTATTGTTGTATCACCGTGATAATTGACAGCACCATCTACAACGTCTCCATCATCTTTGGGGGCCGAACTAAAAATACTTTGTTGTGTATATTTTTTCGAAAACAAAAAACAAATGATTACTTAAGAAATACATCTTCCAAAGTTGTGTCTGTCAATGATATTGTATTGATTCCCATCTGCAATTGATTTCCTTCCAAATGTTTCAACATTTGTGGGTACATTTCTTTATAGGTATATGGTAAATTTATTGATATAGTTGGCGGTACAACATTCTGAAATGTTCCAGTATTTATTATTTTTAGTATTAATATATTTTTAATTTTTAAATATATTCTATAAGTAATCTCTTACTGTAATCGATGCCGGCGGTACAAAACTTTGAATTAAATCAAGACAATCATTTTCGTTGTACTGGTTAGGATTCACGCATAATTTCAAAATATAACCGCTTCCAATTTTATGTTTCAATTCTAGCGGTGAACCGGTTAACTGAATGCGTCCGTTGGAAAGTATGCTTATGGTATCACCCAATACTTCAGCTTCCTCCATATGATGAGTTGTAATTAGTATAGCTTTAGTTTTCCGCAATTCTAATAAGATATCCCATAGCTCACGTCTAGATTGTATATCTAAACCAGAAGAAGGTTCATCTAATACAACAATTCTAAAATACGTCAAATACGTCAAATAAACACAAAACCACATAAATTGACGGCGAATTCAGTTTAAACCCAATGAATTACCTTGTATTTCCTGCTATGGCAATACCCAAAGATAATCTGCGTCTCATTCCGCCAGAAAGATTTTTACCATATTCGTTGGCTTTGTCCTGGAGATTTAATTGTTGTAATAGTTTGTTGGAGAGAATATTAGCATCTCGATTTCCCAAACCTCTAAGCTGTTTATAAAATATAGAAATACTTTAATTACAACTGCTTTAAACAATATGTTAATTAATCGTAAAGTAGATCTAAAGACAAAATAACCCACAGACTGTGTTCATGAAGGAAAAATGTGATTCCAAAAGTGTTAAAATGTCTTTAGCGATGTACGAAGTTCAAGACAGTTACAATTTACTCATTTGAGAGACTGTGAACTCACTTAAAGCAAATTTCTCCCATTTTAGGAAAATATGAACTATTTTATTTTTTAGTAAAATTGTGCAATATTTTTCTATACAACTTGTTTGCTTATTTATAGTTCATGTCATTAAAGTTGAACTAAAATAAAGTTCAATTGGATTTGCGCCCCCTTTTTTGAGTGTGTCGTTGCAAGTGGAATGTAAATGGTCATTGAAATCAAAAAAGCTCTATTGACTACCAACACAGATAGACTCAATGAGTTTCGACATGTTCGGACGATGAGTTTGGTATGAGACCCGTCCAAGTTTTCTCGAATAAAGTGAAGAAAAAAATGGAGGACAAATTGATTGTAAGATTGTGGGAGTTTTAAAAGACCTAACTATCGTAAAATTAAAGAAGAGCGGTGAAAGGCGAAAGAATCGATATTACGTGACTCTTCCCTTACGAGCGAGTCGTTTCGCCCTACATTGGTCATAGTTGAATTGGATTACGAACTTCTTTTCTATCCATCCTATGTCCCTCGTTTCCAAAGAAAAGTCACTCGGTGGGTACAAATATCAGTCATATTTCAAGACCTCGAGAACACGCCGTTTTCAGACGGGTTAAAAAGTTTGGGGAAACGCCAGGACAAATGTATCCCGTTAAACATATACTATGGTTCGAATCTTTCGACCAGGGCCGAATCTTAGATACCCACCATCATCACCCTTATTCCTGAAGTCGCCCTCGCCGTCGCTTTTCCTCTGTCGACACTAATTGGTATTCCGTTCGTCGATATATTCTGCTATCGAAGAAAATCGGTATTCCTGGTGTCGCTTTTTGTCACCAATATCGTCGCTTTTTGTCGCCTTTAAATTTACCAGCGACGAGTTTAGTGTTTAATTTTTGAAGAAGTTTTTAGACTTTATTAATCGAACAATTGAAAAATACATTTAAAAAATAGAAATTAGTAAGAGGTAAAGTGACTAATCTTCAACAATTACAAAAAAATGGGGAAAAAATCAGTATATATAGCAGTTATGGTCATCACATTCACATCATAGAAAAGAACACTGTACAATTAAAGTAAACGTTTTGATTTTCAATTCCATTTATTTTTAATATAAACCCTTCAAGGCCAATGTATTTTATTTAGCACCAAACTTAGATAACAAATGTGTCCTTCACGAACTATGAATGATCCTTGGGCACATAATGTCAACGTCGTTCCAATAGTATATGCCGGATGTTGTTATTGTCCTAATGTAGATATCTAAATCATTTCCCCCGAGTCAAATTGATCATTTATTTTGATTTTCCAAGTCAGAATTGGATTACAAACAAATAGCATTTTAAACGCAAATAATTAAAATAAAAAAGTTTTGTATATCAACTGATTGTTTTCTTTCATGATGATCCTTGTGCCATTGATCTAAGCGTCGTCTCCATTTTTATAGTTTTGGAAGCTTTTACTGTCCTTGAATATATATCCACATTTTTCCCACGTCAAATTAATTATTTTTCTTGATTTTCCAACATAGAATTGCGTCGGAAATAAAAATATTTTAAGCCGAAAAAAATAAAATTCTTTTTTTTGCACATCAGCTGATTGTTTTCTAGTGATATCGGCCTTTTATTACCGAGTATTGTATTTGGTACAAAAAGTAATCGTCGTCGTCGCCGTCGCCACTTCACAGGAATACCAATTGAATGACGAGACGACTTAAAAGCGACAGACGACAAAAAGCGACGGCGACTTCAGGAATAAGGGTGCATGTATCAAATATAATATCTTCCTTTGGAAATCCACCATCGTAGCGAATTACTTGATGATAAGTAGAATTTGATTTTTATGGTCGGAGTTGGACGGCATTGATCTGGGCAACGTTTACTTTCAAAAGAAACGAAAGCATTGAAATTTTTCGGGATGACCTCCCGAAGAGGTCATCGCAATATACCACCGCGATCTTGTGACCTAATACGTTGCAATATTTTCCCTTGGGTCCACGTGCAGACTGGCACATTGGACACGTGCCCAGGGCCCCGCGATAGGTAAGGGTACGCAAAAAAAAATAATTCTTTCCTCCCAAACGAAATTTTAGACAAACAAAGATCGTTTCTCATAAGCTTTTCGCTGTAAGGAAGTTTATTTGGAAGAAAAGCAGGGGTCTGTGCTTGGGCCGCTTTTATTCATTATGTTCATTAATGATCTATTTGCTTTAGTCACTAGTCCGAATTGGTTACCATTTGCTTTTGCTGATGATATACAACTTCTATTTAAAAGTCAGTCCGATTTCCCTGATGTCCTGCAAAGTGTTATTGACGATACGTCAAGAATTTAATGTTACTGGATGTATACAAATGGTCTTTCTGTTAATACTGACAAAACTAAGGCGATTAGGTTCAGTAACAATGGAGATGTATCTGTTTTTGGGAATGTACCAATCGATTTGTTGGTCGTGTTAGTGTCTTGGTGTTGTTTTGGATTGTGACTTATCATTTCAGCCTCATGTCAGTTCAATATGTTCTAGGGTTAATTTTCTTTTAAGTAAGATGTACAATGTGGAATTGCATATGCCGTTTGTGATTAGGAAGAGAGTAGTTGTATTGTTTAGAGGTATTTTCTGGGACGTTAGGATGTTTCCATCAAAGACAAGAAACTCTAGGAAGATAGAGTTTCTTGTCTTTCTAGTCTTAGTTTCATACTCGAACCAAACACGTATACGACAAGTATTGACATAGCATTAAAATGCAAATAAAAAGAAATTAAGTGCAGGAAATAAATTTCCATAAAGGGGAAAATGTTTTTGTTGTTGCCTAAAATTTAACATTGTTTCATAAGAAAATTAAATTTTTCATTTAAAAAATTAAAACGAAAAACAAATAAAAAATTACAAACATGTGTGGAACTAACATGGTAAATGCAACATTTGGTATGACGCAAGCCAATTTCCTATCTTCCTACAGTTTATTATCTTGGGTTTCTTCAAGAGAATTCAGCAGATTTTAATAAAATGATTACATTTGTTTCTGTTCTGAATGTTCGTGAGCATGTGACACTATGTGTCATTGAACCCGCAAATATTTATACCTAGGTTAACGACTTCATTAGGAAAGTCATATTTTGTCCGATTTGCCCATGATATTAGCAATTGCTAATATCATGAGATGCCCGTGATATTAGCAATTTCACCCACTTTTATTCGTCGATCATTTAATACCATATCATGCACTTTGGCTACAATTTCTGTTGTTGTTGCGCTAAATTCAACACTCCCTCTCGCTTTGTTAAATTGTTTAATTAATAATAATTATTAATCTACAAAATTATATTCTTTAATTAGATTGGTAAATTTTTTCATATTCATATTCATACTTTATTTGTAATTTCAAAGTCCCATGGCCAATTATAACAAAATTACACAGACTACAATTCAGTCTTCTAAAAAATACATAAATTCAAAACAGAATTGCAGTATCCTTAATGCTTACTCTAAACTCTTAAAAGTAGATATATACATATATAGCGCTATGAATTACAAATCATTTCGCTATACTACAAAAAAAATTATAATCCAACGCAAAAATAGCAAATATCTCTTTATTTTTTCTACCCAAAACTCGTAACAAAATAATAATAATATATGTACTAACAAATTTCAATATACAAAAAAACCCTGGCAAATTAACAATAGTTCACATAGCAATTACAGTAATCATAATAGTGCCTATCAGAGTCACCAGCTAACCGCAAACAATATATATTTATTAAACAATAAATATTTATTAAAATACCCACGCGTCAAAAGCTCTCAGAACCAAAGTGTTGCAATAGCCTACCACGGTACATCGAATCAGTCACTCCAAACGTCCTCATGGCGTCAGGAAGGACATTAAAAGCCCGAGCAACTCTCACCTCAAAAGATCTCTCAACCAGCCCATTTTCGACCCTTGGTACGATCAATTGATTGCTCTGCGGGGAATGCGTGAACACAAATGAATGCGTCAGAAACGTAGGGCACTGATTCCTCCATACCCTGTAAAACAGCATCAGACTACGAATAGATAAGAGACTGTGTTATATGAGAAACCCGACTGACCTGATATATAAACCGGATCGCATTATTGAACGCAAACTGCACCTTATTCAAGTTATAACCAGCACAACCTGCATAAACCTCCATACCATACAAGATCACAGACATCACCAACGCATGAACCAATTTAATCCGGACACCACGCGGCAACATCATATCGCAGTTATAGAACTGTCGGAGGGTGAAGTTGACACGCGATACAACCCAATCCACATGCTCAGCGAAACTAAGCTTGTCATCCACAACAACCCCCAAACATCTGACACTCGACACAAAGGCGATACTTTCACCATCAAACCGCAAGTCCACAGCCACCGGTCTAGAGGCAAACAATACTTACTGGGTCTTACTGGGATTAACAGAAAGGTCGTTGGCCGACATCCAAACATGCAGAGCACGTAGCGCATGATCAATCTTCGCTTGCAGGACTTCGACACACTGAAAGCCACCCTTAAACAGAATCTGTATATCATCGGCATATGCGAATGGGCTACACCAAGGAGCAATTACCCCAAAGCAATCATTCAAAAACATGGAGAATAGAATTGCTCCGAGAACAGACCCTTGAGCTACTCCACTCCTAACCGGCAATTCAGCTGAAGAAAACCCGCCAACACAAATGTACTGCCTGCGATCCGACAGGTACGACGACACCAACCGACACGCACTGGGACCAAACCCAAAACAGTCTCTAAGCTTCCTCACCGGCAGCCCATGGTCCACCCTATCAAACGCCTTCTGCAATTCCAATGAAAGAAGAACACAAAACTTCCTGTTGCTGATACTGAACCTTATCTGATCAGTAAGACTAGCCAGCTAGGATGAAGTACTACGATTAGAGCGAAACCACACTGGCAATCGTTAAGTATAGGCTCAACATATGGTACCAGCTGCTGACGCATAACGTGCTCCACAACCTTTGGCAAAATAGGTAGCACACTGGGTTTCTAGGTTTCTTCACATAAAGCCTTTGTTAACATATCTGCTAACTGCCTTGAAGTTTCAATATACTGCACGTCAATTTCTGGGGGGTCTAAGCCCCTCCCCAGAGGGCTTCCTACGCCTATGCAATTTTCTCAGCCACTTCACTGCTTTCGCTGCAGAACACAAAGCAACAAAAACTCGGCTTCTGTGGTAGAGGTAGATGTTACTGTTTGCTTTCTCGAACTCCAAGCGACTGGTCCTCCATTTACGAATGCTATCCAACCTGTTGTACTTTTCCTTGTATCGACATCGCCAGCCCAATCAGAGTCGCAGTACATTACTAGTGTTTTGCATCCCGTGCCCATTTGAAATGATATGCCGCGTTGAGCAGTTCCTTTTAGATATTTCAATATTCGTTTAATTTCCTTTACATGGGTCTCTGTGGGATTTCCTACATACCGGCTCAAAACACCTACTAGATACGACAGATCTGGGCGGGTACATACCGATAAATACATTAAACATCCAATGGCTTCGCGATATGGAAATGTGGTGCTTCTGGGATCATTTTGCTGGGAAAATATCATACCAGGTTCAGCAGGTGTTGCAACGGCAGAACAGTTATAATGATTAAATCGCTTTAATATTTTTCCAAAATACACTTCTTGAAAAAATTTTAATATGTTTGCATTTGTATCAATTTTTATCTGCATTCCAACGAAAAATTCTGCGTCTTTGTATGTTATTTCAAATTCATCATGCAAAGCTTTCAATAAACGTCCAATCAAATCATTGGACTACGCTTAATGAAAGGTGTTTCTTCTTCTTCTTTGTTTTTTTACACTCCGCTCTGTCTTGATTATTACTCTGCCATTTGTTTTCATTATCTTTCAATTCTATCACTTCGTGTACTTTACTTTTAGTTTCATCAAACTTCACATCTCTTCTAATTAAAATTTTTTTGTTCTTTGAATCGTAAACACGATATTATTTACTCTCTTGTATCCAACCATTATACCTTTGAAAGAATTTCTCTCCCATTTAGTTCTCTGCTCTTTGGGTACATGGAAAATACAATTTTTATGAAAGTACAAAAAGGTATTTTTTTGAGAGAAAAAGTACTTTTCACTAAATTTCAACAAGAATTCCATTGTAAGATTATTGTCAAGAGCTCCTTTAGACTGAATTTTAAAGAAAATAAAATTTTAACAAAATTTTCTAAAGAAATAAAATTTTGACAAAATTTTCTATAGAAATAAAATTTTGACAAAATTTTCTATAGAAATAAAATGTTGACAAAATATTATATAGAAATAAAATTTTGACAAAACTTTCTACCGAAATAAAATTTTAACAAAATTTTCTATAGAAACAAAGTTTTGACAAAAATTTTTATAGAAATAAAATTTTGACAAAATATTTTATAGAAATAACATTTTGATAAAATTTTCTATAGAAATAAAATGTTGACAAAATATAAAGTACAATTTTAACAAAATTTTCTAAAAGAAAAAATTTTAACAAAATTTTTCAAAAGAAAAAATTTTCTGTAGAAATAAAATTTTGACAAAACTTTCTGAAGAAATAAATTTTTGCAAAATAATACTTTTTTGGTAGTTTTTGGTAAAATTTTCTCCAAATGTTGGTAGAATATATTTGTCTCAAGTTTCGATCGTGACTGTAATGGTTCGCATTATTTTAGTAAGCGATCGATAACTTCTTATCTAGAAAGTGTTCGTGTGGAAGCATAATATAAAAACACATGCTTTTTTCGATTAAAACATTCTTGAAATTCAAGCAAATCGTGACTTTTACAAAATCGAGTTTTTCTTCTCGCATGAACTTATCTGTTTTGCCAAATTTGTAAAAGACTATTAGCAAATAATTTTGTTAACGACTTTCTCAAAATATTAAACTATTTTGTCAGAGCTATTGTACCATCAATCTGATATCGGCTCAAAAATGTCTACACAAAAGGTAATAAATCATTCGCGGGGGTACTACGGTACTGACCAAGGTGAAAAAGTATTGAAAAAAGTACTATAGTACTACATTTTCCATCCCTGTGTGTTTTAAGGTGACCAACTGATGGTTTTTTATTGAACCAAAGTTCATAAGGTGTTTTTCAAATCAATACCTCAGAAGCAGTTCTTGTTTTGAGGTAAACGGCAATATTTGTTGTTTCTGCCTAAAGATAAGTGGGTAGATCTCGTTCGTGAAGCATAGCCTTTTCACACTCAACTATTGTTCGATTTTGTCTTTCTACACGGACGAAAAATACTGTTTTTCATATGTTTGGGTGTAAAAATTATATGTTTGGAACTCAAATTTTTAAACACAATATTTTTAAGTGCAAGCATATAATGTTCATAAACTAGCATAACATGTTTGGGACATATATGTTAATATGTTAGAACATTTTATGTTTGGGACATAAAATGTTTGTAAATATAATATGCTTGGATGCAAACATATATTAATTTAGAAATAGACTATAAACATATATGTGTTTAGAAAGAGAGACATAAAGTGTATGCTGGAAGTAAACTAATGAAAGTAACCAATTGGCGCCTTACAAATATATATATACACAAAAAAATTTCATTAAATATTGGAAGAATACTATGTGTGAATATTTGGAGTAAACATATTGTTACGTTTTTATATTGAGGCGTATTTAATTACCCGATAATTAAAACACAGTTCTTTTCAAATAACGACAATCTTCAATTTATTTGTTTAACTGATTGGTTTCACTTATTTGCTCTACGTTGAGTACTGTATAAACTTTAGCTTACGACTGACTTGACATCTCTCTCCGCTAGGGGTTTATATACCGAGATATGACGACTTCGAATGTTCTCGCTAATTGGCCTACAACCTTCTAGATTAATCTACTACTATCTGATACGCACATATTTATCGGCTTATGTTCATTTTCTTGGCTATCTATAACGCGTTATTGTACAGGTGATATGGCATACATACTTTTAGGCTTATGCTCATTGTCTTGGCTAATAATCTAGTGCATTCTACTATCTGGTGGATGTCGTGCTGGCATAGTTACTACAACTATAACAATAAGTAAAACAAAAGGCATTGCTTTTACAATGAACGATTGGAAAACTAAGAACACAAAAGATGTTTA
This sequence comes from Haematobia irritans, assembly GCF_050003625.1. Classification (NCBI taxonomy): domain Eukaryota; kingdom Metazoa; phylum Arthropoda; class Insecta; order Diptera; family Muscidae; genus Haematobia; species Haematobia irritans. Next base: position 68,529,602 of record NC_134398.1, on the reverse strand, counting down.
GGAAAGTACTAGAAAATAAAGAAATGACTCTAACAAGTTATGACGTAATTTTATCGTTACAATTTTAAATTTAAATTAACGGAAACTAATTTGAATAAACTTAAATCTAGAAATATAAAATTCGTAACATTGCCTCCCACTTAAGCAGACACAGAACCCGATCCTTATGGAGCCAAACGTTCCAGGTGAACGACTTTCATCTTTGGCCTTGGGCTGTCGTCTTTTTGAATGCGGTATACAACATCATTGATCTTCTTGATGCTTTATATGGGCCTTCCCACTGTGTTTGTAGTTTAAGACACAATCCTTTCTTTCGTTGCGGGTTGAATAGCAGAACCAGTTGTCCTTCTTTAAAGTCCTCAGTGTTCGCTGCACGATCATATCTCGCCTTCATCCTGTTGCTGACCATTTTTATTTTGTTTCGCACTGATTCGTGACCTTTACCAAATGTGTTTGGTACGTCGTTACTGGTTTCTTCCATGGCGAACTCATTGGGTGTAGCGCCGAATATCAAATATCCGAGCAACTTCAATTCCGTTCCGAATAGGACCTTGGCCGGTGTTCGTGACGTAGAATCATGTATGGCTGATATATACGACAGCAAAAACTTTGGTATATGCTCGTCCCAGTCTCGTTGGCCGTTATCTACCACCTTTCGAAGATGTTCTTCCAGAGTGCGAGTAAACCTTTCTACCATGCCATCAGACTGTGGATGCAATGGCGTAGTCCTTGTTTTCTTGATACCAAGGGAGTCGCACATCTCTTGGAATATGGACGATTCAAAATTTCTTCCTAGGTCTGAGTGTATCTCGGACGGCACACCGCAGATACATATCCAGTTCTTGTCGATTACGTCTACAATCGTCTTCGCCTCTTGGTTTGGAATGGCATAAACTTCTGGCCACTTGTTGAAGTAATCCATGACCACAAGGACATATCGGTTTCCAGAATCACTTACTGGGAAAGGGCCTGCAACGTCCATTGCTATTCTTTCAAATGGCGCTCCTGGCCTATACTCTTGCATAAGACCTCTACTTTTTCGTCTTGGCTCTTTCGCCTTTATGCACTTCTCACAATTTGCCACCCATTCAGCAATTGATTTCTGGCATCCAACACAGTAGAATCGTTGCTTCACTTTCTCGGCTGTTTTGGTTATTCCCAAGTGACCTCCACTAGGTCCATTGTGGAATTCCGTCAAAACATCTCTTATTTTAGAATCCGGTACGATGATTAAATTTCGGCTGCTCTTACCATCTTCACTTTCCCATTTACGTTGAAGGGTTCCATTGACCAGACATAGACTGTCCCATTGAGCCCAGTATGATTTCATAAGTGGGCTTTCGGCTGCGATGTCTTTCTTGCTGGGTTTCTCATCATCTTCCTTCGTCGAAATAATTTTGCTCCAATGTCCGCTCCAGATTGGACGTGCAACAGCCGGATATCCACGATTTCTTCCTTATGTTCATCTTTCGAGCAGTGTTTGCATTTGACATTACAAGGTCGACGTGACAAGGCGTCTGCGTTGCCGTGTTTGCCACCTTTTCTATACTCGATACTGAAATCATAGCTTTGGAGTCTTTCTATCCAACGTGCCAGTAGAGCTTCCGGATCCTTGAATTGAAGCAACCATCGTAGAGCTGAATGATCACTCCTTGCAAGAAATCCTTGCCATACAAGTATTTGTGGTAATGCTTTACGCTTTCTATGACAGCAAGCAGCACTCTTCTAGTTACGCAATAGTTCTTCTCGGGCTTAGATAACGTTCGGCTAAAATATCCGATGACCTTTTCTTTGCCGTCAATCTGTTGAGATAGCACACCACCAATTCCGTAAGGTGCTCGTCAAATGTCTTGCCCATAACACCACTTTCCACCATAAAATTTTCCAATTTGCTATTGATGGTCAGATAAATTCAAAACTCGAACTGGTATAAGTCCCTCTTCATTTGTTGTTACCAGGGCATTTGCTATCAAGATGTTGTTGTTTTTATTTTCTGCTGGTTCAAAAACCCAAAATTTGCCGGCTTCACAATCTCCATTCATTGGCACCCATAATATCGCTTCAGAATGTTGTGGTATTAACTCTGGCTTGCTCGTTGTCAATTGTCTGATAGGGGTATTCTTGTCGTATCCCACATTAACCCGTATTTCGGTATTGGACCAGGTCATGACACGACGTTTCATATCCAGGTTTAGACCGAAGGCAATCATGAAATCCGCACCAATTATAACTTCATCTACTATATCGGCCACAATGCAATCATACTTAACGTTTGCAATAGTTAACTTCATGGCGACTTTCCCATATACTGTTGCGGGTTCCCCTGTGGCTGTGCGTAGTTTGACTCCAATCAATGGTGTAACTTTTTCTTTTACTATGTCTGATCTAATGATAGACTTCGACGCACCCGTATACAACGTCAATGTACGCTTGTCGCCGTTAATAAACCCCACGATAGTTAAATTGTTATTTTGTTGTTGTACTATTGCTATGGAGATTGTGGGGCCATCATATGTGGGAGCCAGCTCTTGCCCCGCTGACTAGTTCAGTTTAGTTTAAAGGTGACTCACTGGACTGTGGGTTCACCCACACATGGCTATTGTTTGATGGGGATGGCGATTTCGATCGTGATCGCTTACGACGTGCTTTACATTCGCGAGCAACATGTCCAGGCTTTTCACAGTTATAGCACTTCATTCTGGATTTTGTTGTCTCCTGCTTCATTTCTTGCATTGCCTGCTTAACGGCTTCTTTCACTGAATCAATCACGGAATTTGATTCGTCATTCTCGGTCTTCACCTTACGTACTTTGTGAACTTGAGGACGTGCTAGTACTCTCGCTGTCTCTTGTGCAAGGGCAAATGTTACAGTTTCCACAAATGTAGCTTTTTGTGACGCATATGTAGCACATTTTATGTCTGGGTCTCGAATGCCATTTACAAAGGTCTCAATCTTGATGCGGTCCATAAGTGGATGACTCTCTCCTGGGTATGTCAATAACACCAACCGCTCAAATTCTGTTGCAAAGTCTTGTAGAGTCTCGTTTGATTTCTGGACCCGACCTCTTAATTCCATTCTAAAGATGTCTTGCTGGAATGCTTTGTATCACATCGGCTGCATTACCCTTCAATGTCAACAGAAGTTCAACTACTTTGTCATCATCATTCCACAAATTTCCACAAGCAACCATTTCGAATTGGAATTTGAACACATCAAATGAAGTAGAACCATCGAAAACAGGAGGTTTGGTTTTGGAGCCCTCGATAACGCGCACTGGACCACCTTTTATTTCTAGTTCTGACATTTTTTTCTCAAGGTGTAGAAATTTCTCATCATGAACCACAATTTTTTCATCCACGGAAAGGACTTTCTTATCTAATTCCACAATTTGACTCTCTATTTGGTCCACACGCATCTCCATACCTTCAGAAATTTGTTGTAGTTTCTCATGGAGAATTCTAGAATTTTCGTCCAATTTTTCTTCCAATTTTCTAGAGTTTGCTTTCATTTTTAGGGCGTTTTCTTCCAGCAATTTTCTAGAATTTTCTACCATCATTTTGCTCAAAACATTGAGCATTGAGGTGTAATACACAACACTTGAAGGTATTGATTCGTCAATGTCCTCCTTATAATCAAACTCATGTGTCTCGATATCCATTTTGCGCCGTTCGAACTCTTCCAGTAGACGCTTTTGAAGCTGAGCTTTGTTTTCTGTAGTCGGCTGCTCCAGCTTGCTCAATTCCTTTTTTAAGTCTTCCACTCGAAGCTCATTAAACTTCATTGTAGATTTTTTTTTTCGTTATTTCACTTCCGACACCAATTGTTACGTTTTTATATTGAGGCGTATTTAATTATCCAGTTCTTTTCAAATAACGACCGTCTATAATTTATTTGTTTAACTGATTGGTTTCACTTATTTGCTCTACGATGTGAACTGTATAAACTTTAGCTTACGACTGACTTGACATCTCTCTCCGCTAGGGGTTTATATACCGAGATATGACGACTTCGAATGTTCTCGCTAATTGGCCTACAACCTTCTAGATTAATCTACTACTATCTGATACGCACATATTTATCGGCTTATGTTCATTTTCTTGGCTATCTATAACGCGTTATTGTACAGGTGATATGGCATACATACTTTTAGGCTTATGCTCATTGTCTTGGCTAATAATCTAGTGCATTCTACTATCTGGTGGATGTCGTGCTGGCATAGTTACTACAACTATAACAATAAGTAAAACAAAAGGCATTGCTTTTACAATGAACGATTGGAAAACTAAGAACACAAAAGATGTTTAGGAAAGTACTAGAAAATAAAGAAATGACTCTAACAAGTTATGACGTAATTTTATCGTTACAATTTTAAATTTAAATTAACGGAAACTAATTTGAATAAACTTAAATCTAGAAATATAAAATTCGTAACATTGCCTCCCACTTAAGCAGACACAGAACCCGATCCTTATGGAGCCAAACGTTCCAGGTGAACGACTTTCATCTTTGGCCTTGGGCTGTCGTCTTTTTGAATGCGGTATACAACATCATTGATCTTCTTGATGCTTTATATGGGCCTTCCCACTGTGTTTGTAGTTTAAGACACAATCCTTTCTTTCGTTGCGGGTTGAATAGCAGAACCAGTTGTCCTTCTTTAAAGTCCTCAGTGTTCGCTGCACGATCATATCTCGCCTTCATCCTGTTGCTGACCATTTTTATTTTGTTTCGCACTGATTCGTGACCTTTACCAAATGTGTTTGGTACGTCGTTACTGGTTTCTTCCATGGCGAACTCATTGGGTGTAGCGCCGAATATCAAATATCCGAGCAACTTCAATTCCGTTCCGAATAGGACCTTGGCCGGTGTTCGTGACGTAGAATCATGTATGGCTGATATATACGACAGCAAAAACTTTGGTATATGCTCGTCCCAGTCTCGTTGGCCGTTATCTACCACCTTTCGAAGATGTTCTTCCAGAGTGCGAGTAAACCTTTCTACCATGCCATCAGACTGTGGATGCAATGGCGTAGTCCTTGTTTTCTTGATACCAAGGGAGTCGCACATCTCTTGGAATATGGACGATTCAAAATTTCTTCCTAGGTCTGATTGTATCTCGGACGGCACACCGCAGATACATATCAAGTTCTTGTCGATTACGTCTACAATCGTCTTCGCCTCTTGGTTTGGAATGGCATAAACTTCTGGCCACTTGTTGAAGTAATCCATGACCACAAGGACATATCGGTTTCCAGAATCACTTACTGGGAAAGGGCCTGCAACGTCCATTGCTATTCTTTCAAATGGCGCTCCTGGCCTATACTCTTGCATAAGACCTCTACTTTTTCGTCTTGGCTCTTTCGCCTTTATGCACTTCTCACAATTTGCCACCCATTCAGCAATTGATTTCTGGCATCCAACCCAGTAGAATCGTTGCTTCACTTTCTCGGCTGTTTTGGTTATTCCCAAGTGACCTCCACTAGGTCCATTGTGGAATTCCGTCAAAACATCTCTTATTTTAGAATCCGGTACGATGATTAAATTTCGGCTGCTCTTACCATCTTCACTTTCCCATTTACGTTGAAGGGTTCCATTGACCAGACATAGACTGTCCCATTGAGCCCAGTATGATTTCATAAGTGGGCTTTCGGCTGCGATGTCTTTCTTGCTGGGTTTCTCATCATCTTCCTTCGTCGAAATAATTTTGCTCCAATGTCCGCTCCAGATTGGACGTGCAACAGCCGGATATCCACGATTTCTTCCTTATGTTCATCTTTCGAGCAGTGTTTGCATTTGACATTACAAGGTCGACGTGACAAGGCGTCTGCGTTGCCGTGTTTGCCACCTTTTCTATACTCGATACTGAAATCATAGCTTTGGAGTCTTTCTATCCAACGTGCCAGTAGAGCTTCCGGATCCTTGAATTGAAGCAACCATCGTAGAGCTGAATGATCACTCCTTGCAAGAAATCCTTGCCATACAAGTATTTGTGGTAATGCTTTACGCTTTCTATGACAGCAAGCAGCACTCTTCTAGTTACGCAATAGTTCTTCTCGGGCTTAGATAACGTTCGGCTAAAATATCCGATGACCTTTTCTTTGCCGTCAATCTGTTGAGATAGCACACCACCAATTCCGTAAGGTGCTCGTCAAATGTCTTGCCCATAACACCACTTTCCACCATAAAATTTTCCAATTTGCTATTGATGGTCAGATAAATTCAAAACTCGAACTGGTATAAGTCCCTCTTCATTTGTTGTTACCAGGGCATTTGCTATCAAGATGTTGTTGTTTTTATTTTCTGCTGGTTCAAAAACCCAAAATTTGCCGGCTTCACAATCTCCATTCATTGGCACCCATAATATCGCTTCAGAATGTTGTGGTATTAACTCTGGCTTGCTCGTTGTCAATTGTCTGATAGGGGTATTCTTGTCGTATCCCACATTAACCCGTATTTCGGTATTGGACCAGGTCATGACACGACGTTTCATATCCAGGTTTAGACCGAAGGCAATCATGAAATCCGCACCAATTATAACTTCATCTACTATATCGGCCACAATGCAATCATACTTAACGTTTGCAATAGTTAACTTCATGGCGACTTTCCCATATACTGTTGCGGGTTCCCCTGTGGCTGTGCGTAGTTTGACTCCAATCAATGGTGTAACTTTTTCTTTTACTATGTCTGATCTAATGATAGACTTCGACGCACCCGTATACAACGTCAATGTACGCTTGTCGCCGTTAATAAACCCCACGATAGTTAAATTGTTATTTTGTTGTTGTACTATTGCTATGGAGATTGTGGGGCCATCTCTTGCCCCGCTGACTAGTTCAGTTTAGTTTAAAGGTGACTCACTGGACTGTGGGTTCACCCACACATGGCTATTGTTTGATGGGGATGGCGATTTCGATCTTGATCGCTTACGACGTGCTTTACATTCGCGAGCAACATGTCCAGGCTTTTCACAGTTATAGCACTTCATTCTGGATTTTGTTGTCTCCTGCTTCATTTCTTGCATTGCCTGCTTAACGGCTTCTTTCACTGAATCAATCACGGAATTTGATTCGTCATTCTCGGTCTTCACCTTACGTACTTTGTGAACTTGAGGACGTGCTAGTACTCTCGCTGTCTCTTGTGCAAGGGCAAATGTTACAGTTTCCACAAATGTAGCTTTTTGTGACGCATATGTAGCACATTTTATGTCTGGGTCTCGAATGCCATTTACAAAGGTCTCAATCTTGATGCGGTCCATAAGTGGATGACTCTCTCCTGGGTATGTCAATAACACCAACCGCTCAAATTCTGTTGCAAAGTCTTGTAGAGTCTCGTTTGATTTCTGGACCCGACCTCTTAATTCCATTCTAAAGATGTCTTGCTGGAATGCTTTGTATCACATCGGCTGCATTACCCTTCAATGTCAACAGAAGTTCAACTACTTTGTCATCATCATTCCACAAATTTCTACAAGCAACCATTTCGAATTGGAATTTGAACACATCAAATGAAGTAGAACCATCGAAAACAGGAGGTTTGGTTTTGGAGCCCTCGATAACGCGCACTGGACCACCTTTTATTTCTAGTTCTGACATTTTTTTCTCAAGGTGTAGAAATTTCTCATCATGAACCACAATTTTTTCATCCACGGAAAGGACTTTCTTATCTAATTCCACAATTTGACTCTCTATTTGGTCCACACGCATCTCCATACCTTCAGAAATTTGTTGTAGTTTCTCATGGAGAATTCTAGAATTTTCGTCCAATTTTTCTTCCAATTTTCTAGAGTTTGCTTTCATTTTTAGGGCGTTTTCTTCCAGCAATTTTCTAGAATTTTCTACCATCATTTTGCTCAAAACATTGAGCATTGAGGTGTAATACACAACACTTGAAGGTATTGATTCGTCAATGTCCTCCTTATAATCAAACTCATGTGTCTCGATATCCATTTTGCGCCGTTCGAACTCTTCCAGTAGACGCTTTTGAAGCTGAGCTTTGTTTTCTGTAGTCGGCTGCTCCAGCTTGCTCAATTCCTTTTTTAAGTCTTCCACTCGAAGCTCATTAAACTTCATTGTAGATTTTTTTTTTCGTTATTTCACTTCCGACACCAATTGTTACGTTTTTATATTGAGGCGTATTTAATTATCCAGTTCTTTTCAAATAACGACCGTCTATAATTTATTTGTTTAACTGATTGGTTTCACTTATTTGCTCTACGATGTGAACTGTATAAACTTTAGCTTACGACTGACTTGACAGCTCTTTCCGTTAGGGGTTTATATACCGAGATATGACGATTTCGAATGTTCTCGCTAATTGGCCTACAACCTTCTACATTCATCTACTACTATCTAGTACGCACATATTTATCGGCTTATGTTCATTGTCTTGGCTATCTATAGGGCGTTATTGTACAGGTGATATGACACACATACTTTTAGGCTTATGCTCATTGTCTTGGCTAATAATCTAGTGCATTCTACTATCTGGTAGATGTCGTGCAGGCATAATTACTACAACTATAACAATAAGTAAAACAAAAGGCGTTGCTTTTACAATGAACGATTGGAAAACTAAGAACACAAAAGATGCTTAGGAAAATACTAGAAAATAAAGAAATGACTCTAACAAGTTATGACGTAATTTTATCGTTACAATTTTAAATTTAAATTAACGGAAACTAATTTAAATAAACTTAAATCTAGAAATATCACATTCGTAACTATATGTTGTGATATAAGACTTTGCCAAAAATTGTATATGTTTAAGTAAAAATATTAAAATGAGTATTCGGAGAGAAAATTCATCGGAACCAAGAGAAAAGACATTTGAAAACAGAGCATGAGGTTTGTTTATCATTTTCGCATTACGGGCACAATTTTTTTTTTTGTTTCGTCAAAACAAATCGGAACGTAGGACGAGTAAGTCAAAATATTCAAACAAAGGTAATTAAAGGGTTCAAAGATTGTGTCTCTACCGGTTCCAAAGATTGTGTCTCTACTTTAACAATTTTGGTATTGATTCCGAGCCAATGAAGCGGAGAATTCAAGTAAGAATACTTTTAAGACACAATTCTCTTTTAAATGTGGGTTTTGTGTATTTGACTCTATGAAGCAAATTTTAATTTTTCGTTTTTTCAGCTTTTTTCATATGCTATAAAAAGTCCGTTAAAAACAAGACTTCCAGTAGAAATTATGCTATGTTTCAAGTAAAAATGTCTTTAAAATAAAGTGTTGAAAAACATGTCGTATTTTTTAACGATTTTTGCTTTGTAGTCAAGATGCAAAAATACAACAAATTTAAAGACAATTTCATTAATTTTAAAGAATTTTTCTGAATTATTAAAGTCAATTGACCTTAGTCCAAAAAATTTTTCTTTCATGTTATGATACCCATTTTCAAGTCAAATCACTTAAATATAAGGACAACACGACTTCATTGAAAAGTTTATCAACTTTTGAACATAGAAAAAAACTTTATATTAGAGAAATGCGTCTTCTAATCTAAGCAATATGCTTTCCTTATTTTAAGGACATGAAATCTTTGGTCGACAATATTTTTTTCAGTGTACTCTTTTTGTGTGACAGTAAAATGAAAACATTGGGAAACAGTGAAAAATTAAACAGTAAGATCTATAAAAACAAAGTTTAGTTCCTCTTTATTAATAAGTAGTCCAAGAGGAGTTGACGGATACTTTCGAAAATAAAAGCGGACATTGAGTTTTGCCACTAAAATTATTTCTCATTTTAGCGGCAAAACTCGAATCGGTAAAACCAGAATAACATTATAACTTTTTTCGGCAAATTGTATTATAACTTGATGGGGAATCATCCAAAGCAACAATTGAATATGTTTATTTTCTTTAAAATAAATTATTAAAGAAAGCAAACAATTGTTCGAACCTAAATAAATTTATGTGTTGATTGTAAAATTATTGTTTAGAATTTAAAAATAATGTGCTTTTGAATGGTTATCGTTAACTTTAGGATTCGATGGAAAAATATTTATATATATACTAGACTTCACGTTCTTCTTTTGTAAGAGTTTTTGAATTTCTTCGAAAATTTCAAATTTTATACAAAAACCTTTTTTTGTTACAAAATTTTTATTTTTGCAATAAAAAAATAATATATGATTTGAACTCAGTCCATTTCGTTTATATGTACTTGACTGTTCTTTTCTGACTTTAATTCTTTTATAAGACACACTTTACAGTTTCGTATAAAAATTTTATGTAGTAGTATGTAATGTTGAACACCTTTTCGAGATATTCCGAACGTATCTGGAATATATGTAAAACCCTTGGCATGCAAGGCGGGCGTACCAACCACTGATCCACGTCGCCAACAAATGTATGTTTAACAATGTTATGTTGTTAAACAATGTTATGTTTGCATCGGCTAGTGGGCGCCGCAAGCTATGCTATATAAATATAACTTATAACGATAATTATCTCTTGATGACCATAACAGCTACGTAGCCCAGTGGATTGTGGATTCAATAATTTCTTCTACAATGTTTGCATTACAGAAAAAGGTGCTAAGAACTAAAAAAATCGTGGAAGTGAGAAAAATGTGAGGGATTATACAATTAGGCAGAAAAAAATTTTTGAACACAATCATCTTTGGGAGAAAATTCTTCTAAGCATATAATATTTTTGGGTTCAAAATGTTTCCAAACATATTATATGTTCACATAATAACATATAGTTTTTTGGAAGACAACATTATTGAATTTGGATGGAAAAATACATAATGTTTGGAAGTTAGACTACCCAAAAATATTATATTGTTTAGACCAATATGCTTTCAAACATATTATATATTGGAAGAAATCAAATATATAAATGTTTGGGCAATACCCAAAAATTTATATGCTTGAAGCAAAATGTGTTTGGGAGTATATGTTACAGAAGCGTTTTTTTTTTTGAGGGTGTATAAATCCGTTTTGTTCTGGAGCTCTTGGTGTGGTCACCTCATGTTTAATTCCTTGTTTTAAAAGGTACTTGTTAAATTCTTCATTGCAAAATTCAGAACCACCGTCCGTCCGTATTCTTTTTATATGATGTCCATCTGCTTTAACGCCAGCACAAAACTGCATCAACTTTTCTAAAACTTCTGTTTTGTTTTTGAGAAAATAAACGAAACAATATCTCGAAAAATTATCTTTGAGTAACAAAAATAATTTGATTTTCCAATGGACGGTAAACTAATCTTACCACAGAGATCAGCATGGAAAGTTTCTCCAGCTTTGGTTGCACGATTTGCACCTTCTTTTGGGAAAGACTCACGGTGTTGTTTCCCGTACGAGCATCCCTCGCAAAAAGGAATTTCTAATGGCACACTATCCATATTCATGTCTTCTATAACATTTTTCGAATGCATTTCTCGTAATGTTTTATAATTCACGTATGAACAACACTGCTGCTAGGTACTAAAGGGTGATTTGTTAAGAGCTTGATAACTTTGTTTTAAAAAAAAACGCATAAAATTTGCAAAATCTCATCGGTTCTTTATTTGAAACGTTAGATTGGTCCATGACATTTACTTTTTGAAGATAATTTCATTTAAATGTTGACCGCGGCTGCGTCTTAGGTGGTCCATTCGGAAAGTCCAATTTTGGGCAACTTTTTCGAGCATTTCGGCCGGAATAGCCCGAATTTCTTCGGAAATGTTGTCTTCCAAAGCTGGAATAGTTGCTGGCTTATTTCTGTAGACTTTAGACTTGACGTAGCCCCACAAAAAATAGTCTAAAGGCGTCAAATCGCATGATCTTGGTGGCCAACTTACCGGTCCATTTCTTGAGATGAATTGTTCTCCGAAGTTTTCCCTCAAAATGGCCATAGAATCGCGAGCTGTGTGGCATGTAGCGCCATCTTGTTGAAACCACATGTCAACCAAGTTCAGTTCTTCCATTTTTGGCAACAAAAAGTTTGTTAGCATCGAACGATAGCGATCGCCATTCACCGTAACGTTGCGTCCAACAGCATCTTTGAAAAAATACGGTCCAATGATTCCACCAGCGTACAAACCACACCAAACAGTGCATTTTTCGGGATGCATGGGCAGTTCTTGAACGGCTTCTGGTTGCTCTTCACTCCAAATGCGGCAATTTTGCTTATTTACGTAGCCATTCAACCAGAAATGAGCCTCATCGCTGAACAAAATTTGTCGATAAAAAAGCGGATTTTCTGCCACTGATTTTGGTAATAAAATTCAATGATTTGCAAGCGTTGCTCGTTAGTAAGTCTATTCATGATGAAATGTCAAAGCATACTGAGCATCTTTCTCTTTGACACCATGTCTGAAATCCCACGTGATCTGTCAAATACTAATGCATGAAAATCCTAACCTCAAAAGAATCACCCTTTAGAACGTCAATATCGCCTATACCAACAACATTTAGCATGTTACCATCTCTAACTTTAACACGTCTCTTAAAAACACTCTCTTGCCCAATGGTTTGTGACAGTAATTGCATTTACCACTCCTTTTCTTAGAGCTGAAATTTCCATGTTTGTTGTTGCTTTGGTATTTTCTTGCAGTATATGCTGTTTTATTTAATCGTTTCTCTTCAATTTCAGCTTTTCGTAGACTTAATAGTTGTTCTTCATTTACGAGGTGGTCTGTAAGCCTATCAATGTATTGTTCTGAACGGAGTACTGCATACCATGCGGTTCTTACATGGTCATATTTCGATGGAAGCCCACTCAGAATTTTTGCTACTATCATCGCTTCTTTTTGCTCCATATTCATATCTTTCAAACGCTGCGTTAAAGGCGTAACACCAGCAATAAAGTTTACAACACTTACTTTTTTTTCCATTTTTAAGGTTATGAACTTCTCCTACAAAACTTACGCTGATTGTTCGCTTTTCTCTGCATGAACTGCTTTTAGTCTAGCCCACATTTGAGCTGCCGTAGAACAATCGGTTAAATATTTTAGTTGTTCCAAAGATGGAGCTCCGATGATGGAAGTAGAAAAGTTTGATTTATCTTGTAAAATATCATACATGATTAGAACCAAGATAAAGTCAAAGAAAAATTATTCAAATATGTTGCCATATTTATAATTTAATTAAATTTAATAAAAGCCAATTATAACTTCATCTACTATATCGGCCACAATGCAATCATACTTAACGTTTGCAATAGTTAACTTCATGGCGACTTTCCCATATACTGTTGCGGGTTCCCCTGTGGCTGTGCGTAGTTTGACTCCAATCAATGGTGTAACTTTTTCTTTTACTATGTCTGATCTAATGATAGACTTCGACGCACCCGTATACAACGTCAATGTACGCTTGTCGCCGTATAAATAAACCCCACGATAGTTAAATTGTTATTTTGTTGTTGTACTATTGCTATGGAGATTGTGGGGCCATCTCTTGCCCCGCTGACTAGTTCAGTTTAGTTTAAAGGTGACTCACTGGACTGTGGGTTCACCCACACATGGCTATTGTTTGATGGGGATGGCGATTTCGATCTTGATCGCTTACGACGTGCTTTACATTCGCGAGCAACATGTCCAGGCTTTTCACAGTTATAGCACTTCATTCTGGATTTTGTTGTCTCCTGCTTCATTTCTTGCATTGCCTGCTTAACGGCTTCTTTCACTGAATCAATCACGGAATTTGATTCGTCATTCTCGGTCTTCACCTTACGTACTTTGTGAACTTGAGGACGTGCTAGTACTCTCGCTGTCTCTTGTGCAAGGGCAAATGTTACAGTTTCCACAAATGTAGCTTTTTGTGACGCATATGTAGCACATTTTATGTCTGGGTCTCGAATGCCATTTACAAAGGTCTCAATCTTGATGCGGTCCATAAGTGGATGACTCTCTCCTGGGTATGTCAATAACACCAACCGCTCAAATTCTGTTGCAAAGTCTTGTAGAGTCTCGTTTGATTTCTGGACCCGACCTCTTAATTCCATTCTAAAGATGTCTTGCTGGAATGCTTTGTATCACATCGGCTGCATTACCCTTCAATGTCAACAGAAGTTCAACTACTTTGTCATCATCATTCCACAAATTTCTACAAGCAACCATTTCGAATTGGAATTTGAACACATCAAATGAAGTAGAACCATCGAAAACAGGAGGTTTGGTTTTGGAGCCCTCGATAACGCGCACTGGACCACCTTTTATTTCTAGTTCTGACATTTTTTTCTCAAGGTGTAGAAATTTCTCATCATGAACCACAATTTTTTCATCCACGGAAAGGACTTTCTTATCTAATTCCACAATTTGACTCTCTATTTGGTCCACACGCATCTCCATACCTTCAGAAATTTGTTGTAGTTTCTCATGGAGAATTCTAGAATTTTCGTCCAATTTTTCTTCCAATTTTCTAGAGTTTGCTTTCATTTTTAGGGCGTTTTCTTCCAGCAATTTTCTAGAATTTTCTACCATCATTTTGCTCAAAACATTGAGCATTGAGGTGTAATACACAACACTTGAAGGTATTGATTCGTCAATGTCCTCCTTATAATCAAACTCATGTGTCTCGATATCCATTTTGCGCCGTTCGAACTCTTCCAGTAGACGCTTTTGAAGCTGAGCTTTGTTTTCTGTAGTCGGCTGCTCCAGCTTGCTCAATTCCTTTTTTAAGTCTTCCACTCGAAGCTCATTAAACTTCATTGTAGATTTTTTTTTTCGTTATTTCACTTCCGACACCAATTGTTACGTTTTTATATTGAGGCGTATTTAATTATCCAGTTCTTTTCAAATAACGACCGTCTATAATTTATTTGTTTAACTGATTGGTTTCACTTATTTGCTCTACGATGTGAACTGTATAAACTTTAGCTTACGACTGACTTGACAGCTCTTTCCGTTAGGGGTTTATATACCGAGATATGACGATTTCGAATGTTCTCGCTAATTGGCCTACAACCTTCTACATTCATCTACTACTATCTAGTACGCACATATTTATCGGCTTATGTTCATTGTCTTGGCTATCTATAGGGCGTTATTGTACAGGTGATATGACACACATACTTTTAGGCTTATGCTCATTGTCTTGGCTAATAATCTAGTGCATTCTACTATCTGGTAGATGTCGTGCAGGCATAATTACTACAACTATAACAATAAGTAAAACAAAAGGCGTTGCTTTTACAATGAACGATTGGAAAACTAAGAACACAAAAGATGCTTAGGAAAATACTAGAAAATAAAGAAATGACTCTAACAAGTTATGACGTAATTTTATCGTTACAATTTTAAATTTAAATTAACGGAAACTAATTTAAATAAACTTAAATCTAGAAATATCACATTCGTAACTATATGTTGTGATATAAGACTTTGCCAAAAATTGTATATGTTTAAGTAAAAATATTAAAATGAGTATTCGGAGAGAAAATTCATCGGAACCAAGAGAAAAGACATTTGAAAACAGAGCATGAGGTTTGTTTATCATTTTCGCATTACGGGCACAATTTTTTTTTTGTTTCGTCAAAACAAATCGGAACGTAGGACGAGTAAGTCAAAATATTCAAACAAAGGTAATTAAAGGGTTCAAAGATTGTGTCTCTACCGGTTCCAAAGATTGTGTCTCTACTTTAACAATTTTGGTATTGATTCCGAGCCAATGAAGCGGAGAATTCAAGTAAGAATACTTTTAAGACACAATTCTCTTTTAAATGTGGGTTTTGTGTATTTGACTCTATGAAGCAAATTTTAATTTTTCGTTTTTTCAGCTTTTTTCATATGCTATAAAAAGTCCGTTAAAAACAAGACTTCCAGTAGAAATTATGCTATGTTTCAAGTAAAAATGTCTTTAAAATAAAGTGTTGAAAAACATGTCGTATTTTTTAACGATTTTTGCTTTGTAGTCAAGATGCAAAAATACAACAAATTTAAAGACAATTTCATTAATTTTAAAGAATTTTTCTGAATTATTAAAGTCAATTGACCTTAGTCCAAAAAATTTTTCTTTCATGTTATGATACCCATTTTCAAGTCAAATCACTTAAATATAAGGACAACACGACTTCATTGAAAAGTTTATCAACTTTTGAACATAGAAAAAAACTTTATATTAGAGAAATGCGTCTTCTAATCTAAGCAATATGCTTTCCTTATTTTAAGGACATGAAATCTTTGGTCGACAATATTTTTTTCAGTGTACTCTTTTTGTGTGACAGTAAAATGAAAACATTGGGAAACAGTGAAAAATTAAACAGTAAGATCTATAAAAACAAAGTTTAGTTCCTCTTTATTAATAAGTAGTCCAAGAGGAGTTGACGGATACTTTCGAAAATAAAAGCGGACATTGAGTTTTGCCACTAAAATTATTTCTCATTTTAGCGGCAAAACTCGAATCGGTAAAACCAGAATAACATTATAACTTTTTTCGGCAAATTGTATTATAACTTGATGGGGAATCATCCAAAGCAACAATTGAATATGTTTATTTTCTTTAAAATAAATTATTAAAGAAAGCAAACAATTGTTCGAACCTAAATAAATTTATGTGTTGATTGTAAAATTATTGTTTAGAATTTAAAAATAATGTGCTTTTGAATGGTTATCGTTAACTTTAGGATTCGATGGAAAAATATTTATATATATACTAGACTTCACGTTCTTCTTTTGTAAGAGTTTTTGAATTTCTTCGAAAATTTCAAATTTTATACAAAAACCTTTTTTTGTTACAAAATTTTTATTTTTGCAATAAAAAAATAATATATGATTTGAACTCAGTCCATTTCGTTTATATGTACTTGACTGTTCTTTTCTGACTTTAATTCTTTTATAAGACACACTTTACAGTTTCGTATAAAAATTTTATGTAGTAGTATGTAATGTTGAACACCTTTTCGAGATATTCCGAACGTATCTGGAATATATGTAAAACCCTTGGCATGCAAGGCGGGCGTACCAACCACTGATCCACGTCGCCAACAAATGTATGTTTAACAATGTTATGTTGTTAAACAATGTTATGTTTGCATCGGCTAGTGGGCGCCGCAAGCTATGCTATATAAATATAACTTATAACGATAATTATCTCTTGATGACCATAACAGCTACGTAGCCCAGTGGATTGTGGATTCAATAATTTCTTCTACAATGTTTGCATTACAGAAAAAGGTGCTAAGAACTAAAAAAATCGTGGAAGTGAGAAAAATGTGAGGGATTATACAATTAGGCAGAAAAAAATTTTTGAACACAATCATCTTTGGGAGAAAATTCTTCTAAGCATATAATATTTTTGGGTTCAAAATGTTTCCAAACATATTATATGTTCACATAATAACATATAGTTTTTTGGAAGACAACATTATTGAATTTGGATGGAAAAATACATAATGTTTGGAAGTTAGACTACCCAAAAATATTATATTGTTTAGACCAATATGCTTTCAAACATATTATATATTGGAAGAAATCAAATATATAAATGTTTGGGCAATACCCAAAAATTTATATGCTTGAAGCAAAATGTGTTTGGGAGTATATGTTACAGAAGCGTTTTTTTTTTTGAGGGTGTATAAATCCGTTTTGTTCTGGAGCTCTTGGTGTGGTCACCTCATGTTTAATTCCTTGTTTTAAAAGGTACTTGTTAAATTCTTCATTGCAAAATTCAGAACCACCGTCCGTCCGTATTCTTTTTATATGATGTCCATCTGCTTTAACGCCAGCACAAAACTGCATCAACTTTTCTAAAACTTCTGTTTTGTTTTTGAGAAAATAAACGAAACAATATCTCGAAAAATTATCTTTGAGTAACAAAAATAATTTGATTTTCCAATGGACGGTAAACTAATCTTACCACAGAGATCAGCATGGAAAGTTTCTCCAGCTTTGGTTGCACGATTTGCACCTTCTTTTGGGAAAGACTCACGGTGTTGTTTCCCGTACGAGCATCCCTCGCAAAAAGGAATTTCTAATGGCACACTATCCATATTCATGTCTTCTATAACATTTTTCGAATGCATTTCTCGTAATGTTTTATAATCCACGTATGAACAACACTGCTGCTAGGTACTAGAACGTCAATATCGCCTATACCAACAACATTTAGCATGTTACCATCTCTAACTTTAACACGTCTCTTAAAAACACTCTCTTGCCCAATGGTTTGTGACAGTAATTGCATTTACCACTCCTTTTCTTAGAGCTGAAATTTCCATGTTTGTTGTTGCTTTGGTATTTTCTTGCAGTATATGCTGTTTTATTTAATCGTTTCTCTTCAATTTCAGCTTTTCGTAGACTTAATAGTTGTTCTTCATTTACGAGGTGGTCTGTAAGCCTATCAATGTATTGTTCTGAACGGAGTACTGCATACCATGCGGTTCTTACATGGTCATATTTCGATGGAAGCCCACTCAGAATTTTTGCTACTATCATCGCTTCTTTTTGCTCCATATTCATATCTTTCAAACGCTGCGTTAAAGGCGTAACACCAGCAATAAAGTTTACAACACTTACTTTTTTTTCCATTTTTAAGGTTATGAACTTCTCCTACAAAACTTACGCTGATTGTTCGCTTTTCTCTGCATGAACTGCTTTTAGTCTAGCCCACATTTGAGCTGCCGTAGAACAATCGGTTAAATATTTTAGTTGTTCCAAAGATGGAGCTCCGATGATGGAAGTAGAAAAGTTTGATTTATCTTGTAAAATATCATACATGATTAGAACCAAGATAAAGTCAAAGAAAAATTATTCAAATATGTTGCCATATTTATAATTTAATAAAAGCGCTAAATTCAACTCTTAGCACCTTTTTCTGTAATACAATGTGTTTCGCCTGGACGGAGAATGGAACCGCGGACCATGCAATTTTTAAGCGAACACACTATTCACTGGCAGTTATTTATTTATTTATTTATTTTATTTATCAGTTTTTATTCAGTAATACTAAGCCTTCATGGCCAAATACGTTATTGTCATCAGCAGACAATTATCGCTATAGCCACCAACGCACAGTCAACGCAAACAGTCAAGCAGTTATATTTATATAGCATAGTTTCCGGCGCCCACGAGCCGATCAACCATTTTTTATTTTACGAAAACATACATTTAGTTGGGCAACGTGGAGAAATGCATACCAAGGGTAGTGTTTTTTTTTTTGTTTTTTATTTACATATATTCCAGATATGTTCGGAAGATTCGGAAAAGATATTCAACATTACAAACTACTATATTATATTTTTACTATGAAACTGTGAAATGTGTCTAAAGTCAGAAAACAGTGCTTGATATAAACGAAATGGACTGGGTTGTTGGTTCAAAAATAATAATTTTTTTATTGGAAAATTATTGGTGTATTTTTTCTGGGTATATACGAGGGCAGCTCGGAAACTTCTTAGCCTAGCACAAAAAGAGCGGTATAAACAGAAAAAATTTAAGTGTTTTGGAAACTTCCATCTCTGTTATGAACACATGTTAAATTTTGTTTCGATCTGGCAACTCCTTCATATAGAAACAGGTGTTCAAAAAAGACGCATCCGCAATTTTTTTACAATGGAAAAATTAGAAATGCGTGCTGTCATTAAATATTTACATAAAAAGGTTTATCGGGACAAAAAATTCATAATGATATGGAGAATGTGTTAGGTGAAAGTGCTCCTTCATATGCAAGAGTAAAAAATTGGGTTGTTGAATTTAAACGTGGTCGTACAAGCATTGAAGATGAACCAGAAATTGTAGCCAAAGTGCATGATATGGTATTAAATGATCGACGAATAAAAGTGCGTGAAAATGCTAATATCATGGGCATCTCAAATGATCGAGTCCATTTAATTTTGCATGAAGAACTACAGATGAAAAAACTTTCTGCAAGATGGGTGCCGCATTTGTTAACAGTCGATCAAAAACGCATAAGAATGAACATTTCTCAAGCTTGTTTGGATCGTTTTAAGCGAAATAAAATGGATTTTAAGCGTCGTTTCATAACTGTTGTTGTGGCATGGATCCACCACTATGCTCCAGAGACAAAAGAACAATCCAAGCAATGGATTGAAGCTGGAGGAAGTTCCCCTAAAGAATAGAAGTGTGCACGTGACACGAAATAGACGTGACTCACGAACATTTTCGTGATTCGTGCGGGAGTCGTGAGCCGTGCTCATGACAACAGCGTGAGTGTGCGTGAGCGTGATTAACAAACCAAAATGTCGTGCGTGAGCGTGAGTCAACAAAATAATATCTTCGTGAGTGTGCGTGAGTAAAGAATTACACTCACGAAAATATTCCTGCTCGCCAACATAAAACGCTTAAGAGATAAATTCAATTACAATTTTAGTGACACCTGGGATGTTGAGTTTAATAGCACTCTCGATTTTAATAATGCTCATGTTTTCAGACACTTGTGTAAGGTAAATTAATCATAAAATTATTCGTGAGTCACGATATTTTTCGTGAGTCACGACGTTTTCGTGCGTGAATGTGCGTGAGTACAATTGTCTTTTCGTGAGTGTGCGTGAGCGCGAGTCCTACCAAAAAATATGGTGCGTGAGTGTGCGTGAGTATGATTTTTCAGTCGTGAGTGTGCGTGAGCGTGAGTAAACTATTACTCACGTGCACGCCTCTACCAAAGAAGGCAAAAACAATTCAATCGGCTGGTAAGGTTATGGCAACGTTTTTTGGGACTTCAAAGGTATTTTATTGATTGACTATCTGCAAAAGGGTAAAACAATAAATTCAGAGTACTATTGCAGCCTTTTCGATCAATTAAATGTACAAATTCGAGAAAAACGTCCTGGCTTACAACACAAAAAAATAATTTTTCATCAAGACAACGCACCATGTCATGTCTAATAAGCTCGTATTAGAATTGTAATAATATATAATGTTTTGGAATTGTTAAAACCAAGTTGAATTTTGTTCAACAAAAGTTCTTTCATGTGAAGATATCCATTTTTAAGTCGAATCACTTAATTATAAGAACAAAACGACTTCATTGAAAAGTTTATCGACTTTTCTATCATCGCATTTTAAGGGAATGAAATCTTTGGTCTCAAGACTAATTGTGTTTTCAGTGTAACAACCCTCTAATTTAGTAACTTGGTGTGGTACAACTTCTCAATAGTGACGGCGCTTTTCCGATGAGATTTAGATATCGTATACCATTGGTTTCAAGGTGGTTGAATGCATTTAGACATTCATTTTATAGTATGTTAATTGTTTTTTATTCACAGAATTTTTGAAAAACTAACAAATGATGATGTTAAATTTTGAGTAATTTTATTTTGTTTGTGTATATTTTCTTTTTTTTTTTTGACACTAACACTACATACATACCTTCGCAAAGAATACCAAATGTTGCTTGCACGTCATATATTGCATATAAATACTGTTCTGTGGACAGTAACCTATTAAATGTCGATAGCATGAGGTATCGCCTTCACTGCATACAGATATTTTCCCGTTATCTTTTGTAACCAAACCTGAAACAAAATATAAATGAATTTGTAATTAAAGGTGTTTGCCAAGCTTCAATGTAAATTTTAGGAAGGTCAAGTCAACATTTTTGAGTGTATATATTGTGCAGATAACTCCATAAACATAAATACCTCACCATAATCTCTCATTACAACTTTGAGGTAACTGAGTCGGAAATCAAGTCTGCCTCCAACGTCAAAATATCTGCATAATTTTCCGTTTCTTTCTCTATAGACATAGCCGTAACTGCAAACGTTGATATTTCACTTATTTGTTGGTCTTTAATTGCGTTTACCTCCTCATCCAAAAAATGGTTGAACTTTGTATCTCCCGTCCTTGGGTCCCTCAACAAACAATCAACGTTTACAATTTTATCTGACTTTTTCTGTTGAATTTGGTAATTGTAGTTTGGAGAAACGATATGTATCTCAGAAGTCTCGCTAATGTCATCGCCTGGGGTTTCGAATTCTGATGGATGATCTTAGATAAAGGTCTGATATCTGTTATCAGTATGATCTCTACCGTGAAGGTATGTATAAAATTTGTCGACTGCAAAACCAATGCCTCTCGATCCAGATAGCTATAATTTTGCTCAGATTTTGTTAACGCTCTTGAAATAGAAGCCACAAGGTTTTCCTGGCCAACCATGACGCAAGACAACACTGCCGCTTGGTTGACATCATACGCTAAAGTCAGCGGTAACGATTCGTTGTAAGGGGCTAAAACTCTATTAGACACTATTTCTTGCTTTAACATTTTAAACGAGTGATCACATTCCGTAGATCTTTTAAATGTCTTGCCCTTCTGTAACAGTTGTCGCAACGGTACGATACGGAATTGTTGATACTTGAGAAATGACCCTGGAGTAATAAGTAATAATGCCTAATCTACGGATATAATTAATATTTCCTGGTTTCGGATGTTAATTATGGCTTCGACTCTGCCACTGCACTTTGAAATTTTGTTGTGGCTGACCACGTAGACTGTCTTGAAATATTCGCATTATTAATATGTAATTGATTCTTTTTTAATCGATCCAAACATTTTTCACATTCCTTGAACGTAGATCCATGAATTATTATATCGTATGATACGGTGCCATCTAGTCCGGTCTTAGGGGGGATCTATCCGTGTTATAAGGTTATCGATATACTTCAGGGATAATATCGAGCGATTGAGATGGGTGTATTGCTATCTCATCCCACGAAAGAAAAATCTGCAAGTTTTGCAGAACCGTTAGGAAATAGATACACAAAGAGGAGGAGTTGACATTGAATTAGGAGGTTATAAAAAACGTCCTCAAGGGGATTGGCGGTCAGTTTCTAAATAGCTGTCGTGAAATATATAAGGTGGAATTTTCTGAATTAAACAGAAAATCACAACCATGTGTTGAATTAAAAGAACAATGACTTTGATTGTTGAATTGATAAATTAGTAAATATGCCATAGACTAATAACCGTAAAAAAAAGAAACAGTAGTGTCTCTAAATTTCCATAGGATATTCTATACGATAAATAGACGGGAAAATATACAAAATATTTGTTCTATGGAGAGAAAGAAAAATGAACTCTAAAAAGGACAACTACCAAGTGCTGAGCTGAAGCATCTAAAAAGTTTAAAGTGCCAAATTTTTTTTTGAGAAACAAGAACAATTAACATTAAAAGACAGCTAGCAAAAGTCTTAAAGTGCCGCAAAATCCTTGACGCTTGGCTTAATTACCAAACAAAACAACAGACTTTGCCACAAAATCTTTGCATTTTTTTCCACATAAATGCAATCAGTTAAAAAAACTAATCATAACGCCTTAAAAGACTCGTATAAAAAGAAAAAAATATATACAGCCTCAAAAAAATCGCTTCTTTAACATATGTTCCAAACATATTTTGCAGGAAGCACATATATTATTGCATACTGCCGAAACATTAATATGTTTGTTTTATGTGAACATATTATATGTTTGGAAGCATTTTGAGCCAAAAATATTATATGCTTGGAAGAATTTTTCCCAAACACGATTGTGCTCATTCCCTAACATACTCGTAATTTTCACTTCCACGAAATTTTTTAGTTATTGGCACCTTTTTCTGTAATACAAATAATGTTAATTTTATAATTTTTTTAAATTTTACCTTTCGCCTGCACGGAGAATCGAACCGAGGACCATACAGTTTGTAAGCCAACACACTATCCACTGGGCTACGTAGCTGTTATAGTCACCAGTAGATAATTATCGTTTTAAGTTACATTTATATAGCATAGTATGCAGCGCCCACGAGCCCATGCAAACATAACATTATTTAACAGAAACATACATTTGTTTGCCACGTGGAGCAGTGGTTAGCATGTCTGCCTTGCATGCAAAGGGTCGTGGGTTCAATCCCTGCTCCGACCGAACATTTTTTTGTTTTTCTTTGTTTTTTTTTTTTTTAATTTACACATTTATATTTATACTATATTATTTTTTTTAAATGAAACTTCGAAATATGCGTTATTAAAGATTTATAGTCAGTAACAGTGCTTGATATAAACGAAATTGACTGATTTTTGGATAAAATATTATTTTTTATTGCAAAAATAACAATCTTGTAATAAAAAACTGTTTTTGTACAAAACTTTAAAATTTGGAAGGAATTCAAAAACTAACAAAAGAAGAACGTGGAGTCGAGTATAAACATACATACATAATTTTATAATATAAACATAAATTTATTTAAGAGTGAACAGTTTTTTACTAGCATTTAACACCATCGCTCTAAAATTCCTTTTATTTTTCTTTAATAATTCATTTTAAAGAAAATAAACTTTTTAAATTGTTTTAGCTGTAAAACTCGAACTTAATGCCCGCTTTTATATTTGATGGTGTCCGTCAACTCCTCGTGGACTACTTTTTAATAAAGAAGAACTAAAGTTTGTTTTTTTACATTTTACTGTGTAATTTTTCACTATTTCCTCCTTATTTCATTTTACTGTCCCAAATCTAAAAAGAGTATAGCGCCCTTTCGTTATTTTTATGAAGACCCCTGATTTCTTTTAACGAACCAAGAAAAAAATTGTGCTCATAATGCCAAAATGATAAACAAAACACATGTCCACACATACATAAAATGCTGCTCTCAAGGCGAAAACATAAGCTGTTTGTTTTTCAAATGTCTATTCTCTTGGTTCAGAATGTATATTCTCTTTATTCAAATTAAATAATATTTAGACTTAAACATATCAAATTTTTGGCCTTATCATAAAACAGTTTTCCGAAACAACATACAAGCGGTTTCACAGAAATTGTTCTCTTTTGACTCTTTTGCTGTGTTATATTGATATCTTTCGTCAACTCTCCCGGTTTCCATCTCTATTTCTTTCTCTATACTCTCTCTGTCACTTTGAATAAAATATCACAACATATGTATGTTTAGTCGAAATTTGTAAATTTATATATGTTTGTATTCACACATATGATTTTTATGAAACATTCATACCCCAAACATAATATATTCTAACATATTAACATAGATGTCCCAAACATTTAGTGTTAGTTTAGGAACATTACATGTTTGCACTTAAATATATTGTGGTTTAAAATCGTGCCCGAAACACATTTTGTTTAAATCGGAACATATGAAAAACATATTTTTCTAACAGTGTAGTTAATAAAAAAAATAAGTAAAAAGAAACAACTACAAAAAATAAAAGCTATCACCACAACACACATCAAAGATAATTTTGAAGAGGTGAAGGATGAAAATAAAATCTACCACCAAAACAAAGATCAAAGATAATTTTGAAGAGATGAAGAATTCATGTAAATAGCCCAAAGAAACCAACGAGTAGATAATCAAAACAAAAATGAAAACCAGCGCAGCCCAAAGAAACCAACGAGTAGATAATCAAAACAAAAATGAAAACCAGCGAGTGCTGAAACAATTTCAACTTGATCGATGACCAAAGTTATTATAATTTCGATAATTACACTATTATTTTTATGCAAACTTATTGTAAGTAACATTCGTAAATATACTTTTGCATATAAAATTATTAATGAAATCACATCCAAATTAGTATTTTTATCAGTAACATAATTCATTACTGTTGAATCTGTCTCGTTTTCTTATATGCAAGAGTATTTAGTATTAGTAAATATATAGCTATTTCATAAGATTATTGTTTAAGACGGATCTGTATTTTTATATTGGAAATTAAAAATATTGATAACTATTTTCTTTTATATCGTACTTCCTCTAATAGCTTTAAGAATTGTACTATGAATTTCCCATCTCATCTTGTTCCTTACAATAAACATTAAAATGAACGTTTAACCAGTTTTCTTACGTAGAAAATGAAGGTAGACTAAAGAGCAGATTCCGATATGTAAGAAGTGGCTAAAATAGGGGCAATTGTAACGAACACGGGTGCTATTAATTCCCATAGGTGTGGCTTATTATGGAGGGAAAAGGGCACTCTTGTGATTGGATACCTGTTACAGATATTAATTGACATGATAATTGATTCAAAGAAAAGTAAATTATGGTAAACTGTAAAATCTCTATTCTCTTTTGCATACTTTTTGTGGCTTAAAGTGAAGGACATGGATTTCTATTGTTGCGAATCATAGCTTCTTGGGTAAATGAACACCGCCACGGCCGAGCTAGCCAATAATGCTTCCATGTCATATGACTTTTTTCCAAGTTGTTTAAATTATATGATTTTTTTTTTTTTAACTGTTCGCAACAGACATGCCTCTCTTATTACACTGGTATTACATATCTTTGAAGCTTTGCACTAGAGATGTGCGCGTGAGTGAAATTAAACCCACACTCACGCACATTCGCGAAGCAAACTGTTTATTCACGCACGATATGTGTGGTAGCCACTCACACCCACGCATATTCACGAAATTTTATTCATTTCTCACGCAAGCTCATGCACGACACATTTGTTTCAGTCCCATTCACACACATTTACGAGAGTTGCTCCAGATTTTGCTCACCGCTCACATGATTCACGCGCACACATCTGACGTCTCTAGACGTCAGATGTCACTCCTGATATCTGCTATAACGGGTCGCAGCCTGATAGCCGATATTGCAAAAACTATTGGCGCGAAGTATAATGTTTATTGTATAAGCTGTCATGATGCGGAGGAATAGGAATCAATTAAACACCTCTTGTGTGAGTGTCCTGCATTTTGCGTAAAGTGTAAGCAAATTTTAGGGGCATATAGCTTTAGATTACTGGCGGACCTGGAAAACATTAACTTTTATGGAGCAATCTGGTTGGTTCAACAGAAGAGAATAATCAACGGTTAAAACTAGAAGTGCCCATATGTAATAGATACTTTGTTAATATGGTATCACAATGGACTGAATAGTCTAAGTGAGCCTGAAACTTAATCGGGTTGCCACTTTAACCCAACCTATGTGCCTTACTACGTAACTTCAGATTGGTTTATGTTAATAAATAAGAACTGAACTTTATTCTCTTCTTTATTTGCCTATTCGATTTTCTAATGTTGGCGACCAAAATGCAAATACAATATTATTATTATTTAGTGCATATATAATCATATATTGCCTACAATATCGGCAAAAGTCTCTCTGTTTCTGGCTTCGCTTAGCAGATTTGTGATTTCGCTTAAGCCGGTCCACTGTTGAATGTTGTTGATCCACAGAAGTTGTTTTCTCCCTCTACTAGGCTTTCCTTCAATATTCACACGGATATTTTGTAGCAGCTTGTACTTCTGGTTTCTCATAATGTGGTCCAAATATGATGTTTTTCGTCTCTTTATAGTATTCAGTGGTTCTTTATCTTTATGTAATCAACTTAGAACTTCTTTATTTGATATGAAATGTGTCCATGATATTTTAAGGATGCGTCGGTATGTCCACATCTCGAAGGCTTCTAGTTTTTTCATATCTACAGACTTCAAGGTCCACGTTTCCACGCCATATAATACACACAAAAAATTATCACAGAAGTTTTTTTTTTTCAATCAAACAGTTGAATTTGGAAACGGATTCAATTAATATGTTAATTGATTCAATTAATTATTTAATCAAATTCGAATAAAACCCAATTAAAAATGATTGATATTTGTTACGTTTCCAATTAAAATATTAATTGATACAATCAATTTGTTAATAAATTTTTCAATTACGTTTGTAATTGAAAATTATTTCCGTTTCCAATTACACGTGTGATTGATCCAATCACTTTTGTGATTGAAATTGAATAATTTTGAGCAATGGAAAGAGCGAAAAGAGAACAAGAGAATGGGTATTTATTCAACATTGTATGATGGAGAGATCAGTCTGTAGAAGTAACTTGTAACGAACGGTTGGGTTTTTGTTTTTCGCGTAAATTGAAAAACATGATTGGCGACATTCTGTCTGCTGCATTGAAAATGTGTACATAAATATTTTGAACGCAACAACAAATCATAGCAAAGGGTTGAAATAAATAAAGTGTGCAATAACAAATGGCCACGTGGTAAAGGTTTGAAAAAATATATGAGAGAACGCATTTGAAATTACCTGTGTTTGTGTTTTGTCGTATTGTAAAAATGGAAAACAATCTACGTTTATTGAAGGTAAGAAATGTGAATACCGTTTTCCATTGAAGCCTGTTTACATTAAACGGACTAAAATAATATATTTTTTATTCATTTCTTTTAGTAACCAATTTTATTTCGTGAAATTGACCAATCAATCCCATAAACTCCATCATTTTATCAAATATGTAAGAATATGTTTGCAACAAAAAAGTGGGTACCGTATTGATCTTTTAAAATTAGAATTTTTTTTCGCTCCTAGTTTTCTTAAAACCAAGAGCGGTATGGGTTTGTTGGAAGATTCACCTTGAAGTTGCGAAGTGGCGTTGGCATTAAATTGTATTTTTGTTTTACCTGCCTTTTTCAGTTTAAACCCAAGTAGAGAGCAGTATATCTGATATATAAACTAATGAGCTGAATTATGTAATGGTAAAAAAGTTCTTTGTTTTGGATTTAAAAAATGAAAAATATCCGAAAATAATAAAAATATGTATTTCCCATTTATATATTTTTTCTATTTTTAGAATTTGCAAAGTATCATCAATATAATACCAAATATTACATTGCTTTCCCATTATTTTTGTCTATGATTGGTTCAAATTTTAATAGACGATTTCAATGTGCGGAAATTTTGGAAAGGAATTGTTACTAAAATTAAATTACCGAGCTCCTTAATACACCTTTTTATGCTAAAAGACTACAACTGCAAAAGAAGATTATAAATCTGCAACCTGGAACTAAGAATTGAACTTGATATTCTATGCAGGTAATGTTTAACAAAATTAACTTTTAATTTAACAAAATTAAATTCGAATTATTCTGTTTACTTTCAGAAAAACTAATTTAACTTACAGGCTGCTGATTTATTGGAAATCTAGGCGCATCTACATATTAGAAGGACCATGCTAACATGGTTATTATTATAAGGAAAATAATGATTTATATAATTTATGTAATTGTATTTGTAAGTTATGTTAGAACAAACCACAAATGACAAGAACCAAATTTATTTGTCTATTGCATAATTCAAAAAATAATAAAATTTTAAATATGTTTTATAAGAAACACATATTTTCTTTTATTTCAAATAAAATTAAATACGATTTTGGGGTCGCAATATATAAATTTTTTGATTGAAATTTATAGCCAATTTCAATTAATTATTTAATTGAATGATTCAAATAGTTGATTGATTTTTGTCGCGAAATTAATTAAAATTTTAATTGATTCAATTAAAACTGTGATTGAATTTTATGTTAAAAATCAATCACGTTTTTAATTGATTCAATCACACAATTAATTGATTCCGTGACAAAAGTCAATTAAATTTTTAATTGAAAATCGTGTTGGTTTTCAATCAAAATGGGTGATTGATACTATCATTTTCGTGGTTGAAGACACTTCAATTAAAAAAATAATTGAATCCGCGATTTTCGTGTTTGAAATCAAAAAAAAATTTTTGTGTGTAATGTTTAACAAAATTAACTTTTAATTGAACAAAATTAAATTGAATTATAATATTTTCTTTCAGAAAAACTAATTTAGCTTACAGGCTGCTGATTTATTGGAAATCTAGGCGCATCTACATATAAAGAAAATAATGGTTTATATAGTTTATTTTTTTAACCCTTTAGTTGTTATTGATCATAATTGTATATCTAACTTATTTTAGAACAAAACACACAAAAACCAAATTCTTTACTCTATAGCATAATTCAGAAAAATTAAATATTGAAGATGTTTATTGATTGAAATGTATAGTCAATATTAATTATTATTTTAATTTAATCAATTAAATAGTTGATTGATTTTTGTCGCGAAATTAACAAACATTTTAATTGATTCAATTAAAACTGTGATTGAATTTTATGTTAAAACCCAATCACTTTTTTAATCGATTCAATAACACAATTAATTGATTCCTTGACAAAATTCAATTAAATTTTTAATTGAAAATCGTGTTGGTTTTCAATTAAAAAATGATTGAATCCGCGATTTTCGTGATTGAAATCAATTTTTTTTTTGTGTGTAGAACAGACCACACATATGTTTTCATAAAACGAATTTTTGTTTTTAAATTTACATCATGGCTGGTAAAAACTTTCTTATATTTAAGGAAGGAATCCCTTGCCATTTCTAGTCTGCGTATTATTTCTCTGGAGTTGTCCCATTCGTCATTGACTATAGCTGCAAGATATTTAAGTCTTTCCACGTTAATTCCATTTATGTTTAAAGTTATGTCCGCTGTTTACTGACTATCATGTATTTTTTTTAATATTAATTTTTAGACCGTAGTTTTCGCAGCATGTGGTCAGTTTGTTTGCAAGTTCTTGAAGTCCTGAAATATTGTCCGCTATAAGAGTGATATCATAGGCAAATCTTATTTTTTTCAATATATTCGGTCATTTCGCCATTAAGATTAACTTGTGCCAATTCCAATGGACAATAGAATTTCTATTAATTTGTCATGTTGGACCGTGTCATAAACAGTAAAGCATAAGAACATGTCTTTTTGTGCATTTCTGCACATTTGAACTAAGGCCTGTAGAGAGAATGCTTCGCGTGTGTCCATCCCTTCTTTAAAACCAAACTGGGAGGTCCCCATGGCATTTTCACATTTCCGATAAACTCTAGAGTGAATAATCATTAGAAATACTTTAAGTGCATGGCTCATTAAACTTATTAGCCGATAGTCATTGTTTATTTTTGGGCGATTCTTCTTAGGGATGGTTATAAAAATGGAAGTGCGCCAGCATTGAGGGTATTTACCAGTTTCGTAGATATAATTGAAGAGGTTTGCAAGAAGGTTAATGTTATTACCATCTATTAATTTTAACAGTTCTACCGGAATCTCGTCTGGTCCGCAATGTCTTACTGTGGTTTCGACCTCCATTCTGGTGATAGATGTCCCGGATGGTTGTTCGTCTACTGGTCTTTCATAATTTGTCCGATTTTCGACAGTGAAAACAGTTCTTATGTAGTTTATCCATATATTTTTCTTTTCGATTGTATCTAAGACAGCCTGATTATTTTCATTGTATAATACTTTTGGTGTTGCTCTGTAGTATATACCAGCAGCTTCCTTTATTTTTTAAGACGATTATCTCATTGGTCATTGAGATATTCGCATGGCGTAAAGCAGTTTGTATTTATCTATTTATTACGTAGTATAACTCATAATTCGAGTTTTATATTTCCGGCGTTCTTCCATTAGACCCATAATATATTATTCTCATAACATCTCAAAACTTTTCCAATAGTGAAATTTGAATTATTATCCGTAGTAAATAATTCTAGTTGTGAAATACTTGTAGTTTTCTTTTTTATTATGGATTTGATAAATCTAATACTATTTTCAAGATAAAAGGCTGAAAAGCATGAGCTTCCATGTTATGAACAACATCGGCGATGTGAATTAGATTGTGAAAATTCATTGTTAATGAACTCAACTCATCCATATTACGCATAAAGTCAACATATGTCTTTAAAAACTATTTAGCACAATCTATTTTCAAACTTTTTGATGCAAATTATACATGCTGCATATAATTAAAAAGTGTTTGTAGTGTGCTCCCTTCACAACGTTTTTCAAAACTACACGTGATGCGATTTTTGTAGCGTTTAAAATATTCTCTTCATAACACTTTGGAAATATTGTTTTCTGTTAAATACAATCGATACAATGAAGAATGATGTACATATTTAGTGGACCTCATCTCACAGAAACGCACTAAACTGCTTCAAATTAATTGCCGATTTTGGGATGAGAAAAGCTCATATACTACTTGACCAAAATGGACGATGAAAGCTTCAAACATATTCTAATTTGGTGCTCTATAAGAAACGAGAAAAACAATTTGGGAGAAATTTAGGAAAAAAATCTTACGACCGAAAGATTGTATGTACATTTTTCGAAAAAAATGGTCAAAATTCGTATTTTTTGAAATTCCAAATCGTACAACTTTAGACAAATTTCTCTTCTGTTTTCCTATTAATGCATTCAGAACTAGATGCTAGAAATTTTCTTTAACTTCATTAAGCATTGTCCTTACTATATCTAGTATTTCTTAATATATTTCATTATCATTTCTTTATTGTACACCGTTGTTTACTACATAAAAATGTTTAGTTTATATTTATTTACTGTTATTCAAATTTTTGTAATAACTTGAATATATGTTCAAGAGCTTGGGATCAATTTTTATAGGGGTATGTTGACAGATAGGGTAAATTTTTTACTTACAAATGTAAACCAATGTCGTGTTATTACATGACGAATATCAACTGGATCGGATAAATTGCGATCCAAAGAGCAATACTCATTACAAAGATTGACTATGTTACAAATAAACATTGCTTTACAGTTTTTGAGAAATAAACCGTTTGAACATGGAGCTAACAATGAAAATTCGACTTTTGGTATGACGTCTGTCAATGTCCCATCTTTTGTTAACTTAACACTAGAGGAAAAAGCAATTTCTGTATTTGGACCATGATGGTATATATATGATAATATCGTCGTTGCTGTTTTAAAAATACAAATACTTACCCATTATCATATTAATAGTAGTAGTTTTTCCAGCTCCATTATGCCCTAGTAAAACGGTAATTTGTCTATTTTTGATCACCATATTTAAACGATCAGCAACCACTATTTTACGACCCTTTGTCTTAAATTTCTTTTCCAAATCTTCAATAATTATTGCATCTGCACTATTTTCATCTGTGATGTATTCATGACGTTCAGGATTCCTCCAAAATTTTGGCTGAGGAATAATTAGTTAAATTAAGATCTCATTATATATTTGACTAAACAAACCTCCAAAAAATAAGTAAACGATTTCCTTATACCACCGGGTCCTGGAAATACGTTTACTAAATAAACATAGAGTAGATTATATACAATGGTTTGTATTAGAAGAATTATGTAAACACTGAAAACGCTTAACGAATCCGATGTAACGTTATCAAATATAAGTGATACGTCAAAATTCTCATCTAAAATATAAAGTTTTGAGATTGAGAGATTTTTAATTTAATTCACGAGAATTGTTATGAGTAATACTTACATTTGTTTCCCATAATCTGAAAGCTATTCCATGCTTCAATAAAGGAATTCGCGCTGAACAAGTATACATCAGCCTTCCATATACTATTGGTAATAAACATAAAGGCCATTGGTAAAATAAGTAAGATATTACCCACAGTTTTAGCATAAAATACTATAAAAAATAAATTCGAAATATATATTTTTTGCATATAGTAATGGTTTGTAGTAACTTATTACCTGTGTTGAAGAAAACAGATATGAGGTATGTATATGACATAATTGCCAAGATAAAGAATAATAGCAAGAGGAACACGAAAAAGACTGGTATAATCCCCAAAGCATTATAATTTGCAGACACAATTATAACACATATAGAGTATATCACATATATAATCAGGCGTGTGACATAAAATGCTATTCCGTTCAAATAAGATAACGGAGTAGCAATAACCAGAAATTCCTTGAAAAGTAAAATAAGGAAAACATTATTTAAAATGTGGAAGTTATATTAATGGTAATCACTCACCTTCAGACCATCTTGTTTTTCTTCCACCAACGGTAAAAAGAATGTACTGTCAAGTAAAACAATAAAAAAAATTGGGAATAGGTATGCAAAATTGATGCCAGCCTCATTTTGAAAATAACCACCACGCATATAAGGCATCGATCCGATTTGTAACGAAATATCAGTTTGTATATTCGTTAGTTGAGTTATATAGTCCAAATCAATGGAATGTTGAAGTCTGATAAATGGTATATAGTCTCGAGATTCTGAAAAATACCAACTTAATTTTATTAGATATACCACATGTCGTATTTATAAAAAATACTTTAATATAAAAATTCAAAAAATAAAAATATTAGATTATTTAAAAATTTATGTACAGAGTTATATTTAAAAAATTGAAAATACATAAAAAAAAATTGGGCCAGATCTAGATCTATATTGAGATCTGAACAGAACTAAAAATGAATTCAATGAATTGAATAATCAAAACAAAAACCAATCAAGAAAATTAATTGCGAAATTTAACTTTTTTATTGGGTCAGTTAATTTCGTGGCTAAATTCAACATTTTTTTCTGGGCACGCACTTCTAAAAACAGAAAATTATTTCACTTAAAGGTCAGTACTATGTTTGTTTCCAACATGTACTTCTTATTTGGACCCGACAAAATGGAGGAAAACGATACAGAGGAAATATGCTACAGTTTTTTGCTAAGACTGTCAAGTATGGAGCGGCCCACGTCACATAACATTACGTAACATTCTTGAAGATGTTATGTAACCATATACCGAATGGGAAATGTCGTCACGTTCGACGTTTCAACAGGATAACGACCCAAAACAAACGAAAAACACACTTCAAAGCTTTTGAAAACGTGGTTTCCGCATTACAATATTAATGTTGTGGATTCCCTCATCACCGCATCTTAATCCGATCAAAATCTTTAGGCCAATTGTGGATAAAAATATTTATGTAGATAATATAAGAAATAGTGACTTTTTTCATGCGTCTGCAGAGTGCATGGAATAATATATTACAAGATGCAATTGAACATTTGATAAAGTCCATGCCCTGATGATGCATAACTGGCATTGAAAATAAAGGATTCGGAAAAAAATAAAAAATATTAAGCCTTAGAAAACAAGATGTTATGAGTTGCAATTGTTTTGTTTTATCCATTTTCGTACTTAGCATCTATTTAGCCTCATAAAATGTTATATATTAATTAAATAAATTTAATTTTTCTTCTTATATATTAGTTAGAGTCTATAACATATAAATAAATAAAAAAAATCGCAATATTGTGACACTAATTTTTTTTCTTATGGCAAAATATTGAAAAGTTTGTAGATGCAAATGTTTTGTCCGATACTGTATGTGCTTGAGACAACGCTGAATAATTCCTTAGTTCTTTTTTGTGATTAACAACAGTTGTTCTACCGCTTGGACATATTATATAGTTGTTAGGCATTCTTATCTTATTCTAAAATAAATAACCATTGAACTTTTTTGTAATAAAATCTATTTCATCAAGCTGACAATATCGGTCTTCACTCATTGATTTGAATAAAGTTCATTTTTGTCTCACAAGGGACGTTCGTTCGAAATATGCATTAGAGATAAAAATACTTTTCTTTTAACAAGATTTTCAGATTTGCGGAATAAGATGGCGGTCGCATCTGGTTAATTAAACTGAGCAGATAATGAAAAATATAACTGATAAGTATGTTAAAATCTGATTTGATACCACTAGTTACTTTGAGTCAAATGGGGTTAATGTAAATGTAGATGGACAAAGCCTAGTCTACGGTCCAGCACCAAATCTATGCGTGTGCTGCCCTGGCTTAATTCAAATCTATCACGACGTCAGATTATGAAAATTACTGTTCATTTTCGTTTGAGTATGCTTTTTTAGCAAGTTAAAATGATAGTTGTTAAAGCACAAAATGTTTTTTTTTTTTCTGAATCAATCACGAAATTAATTGATCCAATTAATTTTTTAATTGAAATGTCTTCAATCACAGAAATGATAGTATCAATTAAAAAATTAATTGACAGTCAATTAAAAAATTTATTGATCCAATTAAAAAATTAATTGATACTATTAATTTGTGTGATTGATTTTTATTTCAATTATAAAATTTGTTGATTCAATTAAATTTTTAATTGAATATTTTTTAAAACTCAATTAAGATTTTAAGTGGAAAAATGTTCGTGAAATTTTTTTCTGTGAAAGTGATACGGTCAAAATTTGGTCAATATAAACTTGACGTATTTCTTTCAATTTTGCATTTAATAAATCTGAACACCCCTCATTTTGAAGGTGTGCGTGTGTAGAATGTTGCTCCTATTTTAATTTTGGAATTCACTCTTCAGTTGTCAAAAGGCAAGAAGAGCAGCGTATCAAAATTTTGCTCGCGCATCGCGAAAATCCGAGCTACTCGCACGCAAAACTGGCAAAATCGCTAAAAGTTGCCAAATCAACCGTTACAAATGTAATTAAAGTGTTTGGGGAACGTTTGTCGACAGCCAGGAAGTCTGGATCGGCGGAAAATCGAAAACCGGAAGCCGCTGAGATGACAAAGAGAGTTGCCGGTAGTTTCAAGCGAAACCCTAACCTCTCTCTTCGAGATGCCGCAAATAAGCTGGGTTTATCGTCTATAACCGTGCATCGAGCCAAAAAACGAGCCGGACTATCGACTTACAAGAAGGTAGTGACTCCAAATCGCGATGATAAACAAAATACGACGGCCAAAGCGCGATCCCGGAGGCTGCACACGACGATGCTGACGAAGTTTGACTGCGTGGTAATGGACGACGAAACCTACGTCAAAGCCGACTACAAGCAGCTTCCGGGACAGGAGTTTTATACGGCAAAAGGAAGGGGAAAGGTAGCAGATATTTTCAAGCACATAAAACTGTCAAAGTTCGCAAAGAAATATCTGGTTTGGCAAGCCATATGTACCTGTGGCTTGAAAAGCAGCATTTTCATAGCTTCCGGGACTGTCAACCAAGAAATTTACGTGAAAGAGTGTTTGAATAAACGTCTGCTGCCTTTCCTGAAGAAACACGGTTGTTCCGTACTGTTTTGGGCGGATTTGGCATCTTGCCATTACGGTAAAAAGGCCATGGAGTGGTACGCCGCCAACAACGTGCAGGTGGTTCCCAAGGACAAGAACCCTCCCAACACGCCAGAGCTCCGCCCAATTGAGAAATACTGGGCTATTGTCAAGCGGAACCTAAAGAAGACAAAAAAAACTGCTAAGGATGAGCAGCAGTTCAAGGCAAACTGGCTTTCTGCGGCGAAGAAGTGGACAAGGTGGCTGTACAAAATCTGATGGCAGGTGTCAAGCGTGAGGCCCGGCAATTCGGATTTGGAAAAGCGAAAGCCTAACTGAATATTTTTCCTGAATTTTATACTAATTGAACTTGAAAAAGAAATTTAATTTGATTTTTTAAATAAACGATTTCACCGATTTACACGCGTTTTCCCTTGACCAAATTTTGACCGTATCACCCTTTAATTGTATTTGCCAATAATATTCCAAACGCAACAGGGAAACTGATATGTCCGTTTTTTCAAATGATTCAATTATTTAAATTTGACTTACGGCTAAAGGACCCATCCAAACTATCTGTCACGTAATGTTCTTTTGGGGAAAGTTTCATTCGGTTGGTGTAAATAGTGTACTCTAGAGTTTTCTCTCCGTCTTTACTAGGAAACTTGAAATGTACTCCAACACAGTTCTCTTTACATTCTTCTACCGTCTTTACCATGGCTTCAACATGGGCAAACCCTTTCATTTCTCCAATAGATCCACATTTTTGTTCCATGAAATTAATTACTTCGGGCGTATCAGGTGAAAAGAATGTTGGGTCGACATCAAAGAAACATCCATTTAACTGCAATACATTAGAAAATTATTAATCCCAAACTTTAGCTTAACTTTTAATCACAAATACCAGTGTTTCCGGACTTGTGGGACTCTCGAGTTTTGATAAAGGTTGTATAGGTTGATACATAAAATACAGCAATATATATTGCAAGCCCAGACAAGTTGCTAATATAATACCCAATGACTTGAAACGGAAACGTAGAATCATCAACTGTTTCTGGAGAAACAGTAAGAATGTACTGCATTTATTCATTTTTCGTATAGTTGCTGCCTCTTTATATTACATTCCAATTATACGTATCCTTGTTCTCGGGCCTTATTTTTAGTAACTTAGAACAACGAAACAACTCATATTTTTAATTTCTTTGTAAACTATTTGTTCCAGTATTGTTAATCGAAAACAGTGTTGCCAGCTAATTTTTGATTCTTCCCCCCAAATCTTAAGAAAAAAACTTTAATTGGTCTACATTTTTTCCAAAAACCAAAAAAAAATTAGGAATTTAAATAGTACAAAAAGGGTCCCAAATTTCGTGAAAAAGTCCTGTAGTGATACACTACACAAATTCGTGGTTATTTGTTCCTTTAGAAAATACTTCATAACAAAAGGGAATTTCGCTGGTCTTAAAATTCTTATATATATATATATATATATATATATATATATATATATATATATATATATATATATATATATATATATATATATATATATATATATATATATATATATATATATATATATATATATATATATATATATATATATATATATATATATATATATATATATATATATATATATATATATATATATATATATATATATATATATATATATATATATATATATATATATACATATACATATATATATATTGCTCCACTTTATAAGATGTAAGATATTTTTACAACCAAAAATCCCCCCATATAAATGTTACCCCTCAAAATACCCCTAGACGTGAAAAAACCCTAAATGTGGGGGAACCCCCGAACCTGGCAACACTGATCGAAGATGATTAGTTGGGAACGATTGCATTTTTATTTCGATTTTCTGTAATCGACTTTATCCATTAGTTGAAGTTTGTAAAAACAGCCATGTAGTCTAATGATTGGCGATGAAAAAAATGTTTACTCCGCGTTCAAATTAGGCAGGAATTTAATTTTTTTATTTGCAAACAGAAAAAGAATCATTGAGGTCAAGTAAAACACGATTGTTTAGATGTTTATTAATTTTATTAAACATTTATAAATTCTCATAAATATAACATTTATACGACTATCACATCCCATTTAACATATTTTTATGCATTAATAAAAGATTGATGTTGAGTTGCATGTTGTAGCGTCTATCAGCCAGTGCTTTTATTCCCAATGGAGGCAGCGTGCCTGGAAAAATATTTGAAAAGCACACTTTATTCCATTTGGAAAGTCTTCACCCCTTTTTATCTTAATATTATAAACTTTTGTTGTTATCGCTGGGGAGCCGCGTTAGTTTTAGTATTAGACTAAAATAGTCATTAAATATTAGATTTATCACAGAATTATTTAATGCTCAGGTACTTGCTAAGATTAATATATTTATTGGCCTTGAAGGCTTGGTATTACTTTATGATTCAATAAATAAATAAATAAAATAAAAGTTGTTCACCAATATACCTTTCACAATTTTAAGCGAAATAACTATGTTTCAGCACTTCATTATCATTTTTATTTAAATAAATTATAAGAAGCTAGTTGTGCTTGGTGTTTCACAAAATATAAAGTAGCTCTTCTAACAATAGTGATGGCAAAATACTATCACAGTTGGCGATTGTTTATGAAATCACTTACGAGTCTGTGGTAGCGACGAGGATGAAATGGAACTTTGAAATGCTGGCACGGTACGATTTACAATTTCAAATCATTTAAAGTTACAATTACAAATCAACAATTATAATTACAAATCACAGCAAATAGAGATATTTTATCATAATCATGAAAATAGTGTGAATAGGTTAGTATTAGTGTTAGGCAGAGTTCCATAGGCGAACGGCGTTGAATAAGAATGCCATTCAGATACTAGTAGGTGATGTTGTTGTGGAATAATTAAAATTATTCTGTTGGATCTCCCAAAACGTAATTTATCATAAAGATATTTTGGTTCTTTGGTATAGATAATCCTTTGAAGCAAAATTAACATTCTGATGTTTAATAGTTGCGCAAATTCTACACATCTAACGATTGCATTGTATGCTGTTTCAAGGCGACGTTTACTAAAAGCATCAAACAGTTCACAGCCATAAAGGATTATTGGCATTAAATACGTTTTTGCAAGCAGTATGCGGATGTGCAGTGGTGTGAAATATTGTGTTTGATAAAGAGTACGGAGCATACCAAAAATTTTCCCAGTAGTGGTGCAAACATGATCTTTCTAAGTTAATGAGGAATTAAAAATAATTCACAGGTTCTTTGACGTATTAACTCTCTCAATGGTTTCATTACCAACTTTAACATATAGATCAGACGAAACGACGTGTGTACGATTACTCATGATTAATAGTTTTGATTTATTTGGATTAATATGTAGACTGTTTTCTGTAACCCATTCATGTATGTTCAGTAGATCCAAATTTAATTTGTCGATCCCATCTGTTAACTCAGATTTTTTACAACTCAGGTAGATTTGCACATCATCAGCATATATATGAATTTTTGAAAACTTTAGACAGCTCGGAAGATCATTTATATAAAGGCAAAAAAGGAGAGGGCCCAATATCGATCCTTGGGGTACACCCTTAGCAACAGTTAAAGGTCTGGAAATTGTACCATTAATTTCCACAGCCTGTGTTCTTTGCCGCAGATAAGATGAAATTAGTGAGACAGCAGCTGTTGAAAAATTAAAGAAGAATTTCAGTTTCGTATCTCGTGGCTCACACAATCGAACGCTTTAAAGTGGTCCAATAACGTGAGACAAGTGACAAGTGCATCATCTATTGAACAACAAATATCATCCGCAACATCAACCAACGCTATGACGCAACTGTGTTTTGGCCTGAACCCCGATTGTTTATTATCAGAGATCTGAATGTGTATAATTCTTTCAAATGCCTTTGAAAGATAAGGCAGTATAGATATGGGACGATGTTATGTACCATCAACATTCTTAGGGATAGGAAGAATCTTAGCATGTTTCCAGCAGTTCGGAAACTCGCTTGTTGTTAGTATGGTATTAAATATGTGCGTTATATGGTTTACTAAAAGTGGCAGAAAAATCTTAATAAATTTCGGATGGCAACAGTTTATACCAACGGCTTTGGATTTTATTGACACAACTACCGAGTACGTCAGATGGCCGAATGCAAGCAAACTCAAAATCTTAAAAAAGGAGGGAAAAAATTGTATACGTTAAATTTTTTCTCTCATCGTACCACATTTGCATTTTTTCTTCAAATGCATGCTCTTAAATTTCAAATAAATTTTTTCCCAACCAAGTGAATCCTTCAAATCAAAAGGTTTGAAATTTTGCCCCCCTCTGTACCCCTCTTAATGATTACAAAGCTCTCCCAGCAAAAAATGGAAGTTCTTTCCAAGTCGCTACTTCTAATGTATATTAAAATATGCACCTCTAGATATATGTCAATTCATACATTTATGAAACATATCATAACAGGATTTGTGACTGATATTGTTTAATACTAATACAATGCAGTCTTGGAACTAATACAAATATTGGAAATAAAAAATATCTTTTAGTTAGGGTCCTTTCGGCTGATTTGAACATAAAAGCTTTTGATTTATTAAAATAACAATTTCCCTGAAAATTAAAATAGTTTTATGGAGCTAGGGACAAATATTCATAAGAAACGCAATGAAGAAGCGTTATACTGTCCACATGTGGTGTATATTTTCATACATATATTAAAAATTAAAGGCAATTTTATTTAAAAATCGTCACAACATTC
This sequence comes from Haematobia irritans, assembly GCF_050003625.1. Classification (NCBI taxonomy): domain Eukaryota; kingdom Metazoa; phylum Arthropoda; class Insecta; order Diptera; family Muscidae; genus Haematobia; species Haematobia irritans. Next base: position 68,488,273 of record NC_134398.1, on the reverse strand, counting down.
ACATTGGTTGGTTATCAATCAAATTTAACGAAAAATACAAAAATACTACGTTTTAGTATCATATTGAGGTTAAGTACATATTGAAGATTTTGAAGTTACTTCTGCAAGGCAAAACAGGAATTTCGCTATTATTCCTTCTTATTGTCATTTCTTATTGTTGCTTAGGTGCTTGAGCTTGTTTCAAAATGTCGGCAAAAGCTGGCAATGGCTTAAAGTTTAAAACTTCGTTAAAAACTAGTTCTTTCCACTTTTCTACAGGTAGGTCCATATCTTCGAAACTTTGGTCATACAGAGGCGATGTCTGTTCATCTGTTGGGTCGTGATATTTCTCCATATAAGGATGGGATAATGCTTGTTCGGCTGTTATACGTTTTTCTGAATCTAATTCAAGCATTTTTTCTAAGAGGTCAATTGCTAAAGGATTCGCACCACGGAAAAATTCTCGGAAATTTCTTCTTTGCATAACCGGCAACGAACGAATATAATTACGAGCACTATCAGAGGAAATTTTTTGCATGAAATCCTCAGGTGGTGTGCCCAAAACCTCCATAATTAAATTCAATTGATGTATATGATCAGTTCCAGGGAATAACGTACGTCCTGTCAACAACTCAGCCATAATGCAGCCTACCGACCATATATCGACTGTTTGATTATAATGCATCCAATTCAACATTATTTCTGGAGCTCTATACCAACGTGTAGCAACATATCCGGTCATTTCACTCTCGGCTGGTCTCGCTAACCCGAAATCTAAAATTCTTAGTTCGCAATCTTCATTTACAGCAATATTGGATGGCTTTAGGTCGCGATGAATAATTCCAGCACTGTGAATATATTTCAGACCTCTCAAAATTTGATAAACCAAAAACTGGACGTGGTCATCGGATAGTTTTTGTGTTCTTATGATGTTGTTCAAATCTGCATCCATAAGATGCGTTACCAAATAAACTTGTTGAAAATTTTCTAAAGAGTTAGATGGTTGTCCAGGATGAAATACATCTAACAGTCCAATTACATTTTCATGATCCATATGTTTCAAAAGTCTCAACTCGCGATACGTCCTTTTGGCGTGTACAGCTGATTGAAAGGGACGGGCCAATTTCTTTATGGCAACTTTCATGTTGGATCCTCGTACAATGGCTAAAAAAAACATTATATTAGAGCTATCTTATCAATGGAAAATTGGTGTGTTCAATTTATCTACGTTTTACTATGTTTTATACCTTTGCATACTTGCCCATAGGCTCCACTTCCAACCGACTGCAATTGTTGATAATTATCGGGAATTTCCCATTCAGTGCGATTGATATCTAGATATAATAATAAACAGATTTAATCAAGTCCCTATATGTATAGTAATTCGCTGATTATTTTTTATTTATTTCTACTGTCCAGTTGTAGTATCTCTCGGACATACATTGATCGAAAAAATTTGAATTTTAAAACATTTATATTTTTATATAAATTTTTTTTTATTATTTTATTTTAGAAGTAAACTTCGATCGTCATTTGATACCAATAAAAGTTTAAGCAAAGGTAGAGGAGTTGAAGTCACCCACCAAGTTTGTAAAACTTTGCAGCCATTGCAAATTACGACGACGTATTAAATAAATGTTTCAATTAATTTGCACAGGAATTGAAAACTAAAAAATTATTGCATTTCAATTACGACGACGTGACGACGAAATTAATAATTTTCTTACTCGATCCCGTTCACCCGCACAATAAAAATAGTCCCTATGACCAAGATACGACGATATACATTGGTCAAACGTAGCGGGGTAAAGTGGTCAGAGTGAAAAAATAAAATCAACTCTGTTTTGGGCTCATTGACAAATGTACTAAATCGCAAAATAGTTATTGCGGACCGTAGTGGTGGCTGTAGGTAACGTAGCGATAATATGTAATAGATTTGTTTTCATTTAGTACAGCATAATAAAGTCTTGAGGTGCTAAAAGAAATTCCAATACTCTTCTTATGTGCTTCGCTCATATGAAAAGGTGGCTGAGATACCAGATCTATGCCACCTTTCCTGCGATTTAATTGTGAGTACCCCGCCAACATTTTTTGAATTTGACGGCACTACTGAGAATCCCTACCACGTCGAAAACAATTGTAAACGACATCAAAAACTCGTCGGAAAAGCGCCGTCAATATTGAGAAGTTGTACCACGCCAACTTACTACAAAAAAGTATCGCATGAGTGCAATTATTAGGTGCCTTTTTTAATAAATTTAGATCGACGCCAATAAGAGCCCCTTCAAACAATCAGAAAAAGTGAATTTTAAAATAGTTGTATACAAAAATCATTATAAAAGAATGATTGTGGCCAAATAAAACACGATTTCAAAGTTCCATTTCATCCTCATCGCTACCACAGACTCGTAAGTGACACTGCAACAATCGCCAACTGTGATAGTATTTTGCCATCACTATTGTTACAAGAGCCATATTATATTTTGTGAAACACCAAGCACAACTAGCTTTTTATAATTTATTTAAATAAAAATGATCATGAAGTGCTGAAAACATAGTTATTTCGCTTAAAATTGTGAAAGGTATATTGGTGAACAATTTTTGACTTTCCAAATGGAATAAAGTGATAAAGTTTTTCAAATATATTTCCAGACACGCTGCCTCCATTTGGAATAAAAGCACAGGCAAATAGACGCTACAACATGTAACTTGCAACTTGTAACTCAACATCAATCTTTTATTAATGCATAAAAATATGTTAAATGGGATGTGATAGTCGTATAAGTGTTATATTTATGAGAATTTATAAATGTTTAATAAAATTAATAAACATCTAAACAATCGTGTTTTACTTGACCTCAATGATTCTTTTACAACTATCTTAAAATGCACTTGTCTGATTGTTTGAAGGGGCTCTTATTCACGTCCTTCTAAATGTATCCAGAAGGGCACCTAATAATTGCATTCATGCGATACTTTTTTGTAGTAACTTGGCGTGGTACAACTTCTCAATAGTGACGGCGCTTTTCCGAGAAGTTTTGGATATCGTATACGACTGTTTTCGACGTATAAGGATTTCTCAGAAGCGCCCCCAAATTCAAAAAATGTTGGCAGGGTATTAATTTGATTAAACATTTTTAAATTCTTATAAATATAACATTTATACCACTATCACAACACAATTAACATAATTTTTTCGTTAATAATAGAATGATGTTGATTTACAAGTGGCAAGTTACATGTTACAGCGTCTATCAGCCATTGTTTTTATTCTCGATGGAGGCAGCGTGTCTGTAAAATAACTGAAAAACTATCTCTTTATTCCATTTGGTTCACCAATATACCTCTTACAATTTTAAGCGAAATAACTATGTTTTCAGCACTTCATTATCGATTTTATTTAAATAAATTATAAGAAGCTAGCTGCGCTTGGTGTTTCACAAAATATAAAATGGCTCTTGTAACAAAATTTCATACATTTTCATATTCTTCCCCCATCAGAGTTGGCGATTGTTGCAGTGTCATTTACGAATCTGTGGTAGCGATAATGATGAAATGGAACTTTAAAATGCTGGCAGGGTAATCTACACAAAATAATAACCGTGTGTTGTGCCATATATAAGTGATTTTGCTCAATAAAATTTGCAAAATATATAGAAAACACATTCAAATTTCAGAATATGTTCCCTACCAACATTTTTTGAATTTGGGGGCGCTTCTGAGAATCCCCACTACGTCGAAAACAGTCGTATAAGATATCCAAAACTCCTCGGAAAAGCGCCGTCACTATTGAGAAGTTGTACCACGCCAAGTTACTACAAAAAAGTATCGCATTAGTGCAATTATTAGATGCCCTTTTGGATACATTTAGAAGGACGCCAATAAGAGCCCCTTCAAACAATCAGACAAAGTTCATTTTAAGATAGTTGTAAAAGAATCAATGTGGTCAAGTAAAACACGATTGTTTAGATGTTTATTAATTTTATTAAACAATTATAAATTCTCATAAATATAACATTTATACGACTATCACATCACATTTAACATATTTTTTTGCATTAATAAAAGTATGATGTTGAGTTTTAAGTAGCAAGTTACATATTGCAGCGTCTATCAGCCAGTTTGTTTATTTTCGATGGAGACAGCGTGCCTGGAAAAATATTTGAAAAACGATCACTTTATTCTATTTGGAAAGTCGAAAATTGTTCACCATATACCTTTCACAATTTTAAGCGTAATATCCATGTTTTCAGAACTTTATTTTCGTTTTTATTTAAATAAAATATAACAAGCTGGTTGCGCTTAGCGTTTCACAAAAAATAAAATGGCTCTTCTAATAGTAGTGATGGCAAAATACTTTCATGTACATTTTGTACTTTTTGATATGCTGATCACAGTTCGCGATGGTTGTGGTGACATTTACGAGTCTGTGGTAGCGATTAGGATGAAATGGAACTTTGAAATGCTGGCAGGGTTATTTATTTTCTATAAAATTCTTCTTTGCATACAATCACCGTGCAATAAGCCTACACAGAACAAATGTACGTGTACATTTTTCTGTGACGGTGTAAAGTGTAGTCCAGAACACCTTTAAGTGTGACACCACACAAAAATTATACATGTGTATAGGTAAGTACTATGTTCGCTTTTCGCGTTGAAATTTTCGTGGTTACCTTATTAAAAAGTTCAATATAAATCAGATAAATTAACTCAATTGATGCGCTGTTTCTTGTTTCTCTAGATTTCGACAAGACTTTACAGGAATAAGTTTGTTTTCATTTATAATTTTGATTATTTGAGGAAAAGTAATCGCGAAAATAAAGTGGTTTTCAACTCGAAAACCGAACATAGTACCCACCTTATACCAGAACAAGCACGATAAATATTCCGTCTGTCCGTCTTTTATTAATTCAGTTTTTGACGTCTTTATCACCCTGTTATTTTTGTCGTTAACTCTGCTATCGAAAAGTAGCGACAACACTGGTGGAAATATTCGATAACTTATTTCTTCACTTCCCAGTTGATAACAATATCAACAAAAATAATAATGCCTAAAGTCGTCTCCCGAAGTATTGTATGCTCCGATTCCAAGGAAGAAGAATATAATGAGGAAACACCATTAAACATATACTACTGTTTATGTGGAAAGCTTGCATTAATATTGGGTAAATGAATAAACTAATAGACAAACAAATTTTGAACATTATTTTTCAGATTGTACGCTCGAAAAGTTGCCATTGAGACGCACAGACGGAGCACGAGTTATAGACGGCAGGAAACATGCCCATAAATTAACATATCACGATGGCGATATTGTATATATAAAAAGGAGAGAAAAGGGAATTGAGAAGCAATATCGTTTTAATGTAAGCTGATTATTATAGGCCTAACTCGGAATTCGTACTGATTTATAAATTCTTAATCCAATCCGGTTTTTAGTCTTTTGAGGTTGAAAAATACGCATTTTTTTTATTTATTCTAGTGCAAATCATGCAAACTTCCCATCTATTACCGACATGACCCTAACTCTGAGAATACGTTTGTATTACACCATGCACTAGTGAAAACGAAAAATGATATACACCTAAATTTGGATTCCAATCCTTCCAAGATTAATGTGGGAGAGTCGGAAAAAGTTATGGTTACCCGACACACTAAAAACATGGGCAAATTTAGTTCAGTTACTGTATCAACGATTGACGAAGAAGAAGATGAAATCGAAGCGGTAAGCACTATCAACACTTCAATCTCTATAGAAACTATTCTCATATCTTATTTTATAGCGCGAAATTGCTGACAGTTATGCAAATAATGCACGTATTATTGAGAAACAGTTACAACGCAAGGGAGGAAAGTTTACCGATACAGCAAACAGAGCCAAATATGATGAAGCGGGACCAAGTAAAAAACAAAGGGGAACATTAATTGATATTTAGTTATACTTTACTAATCATTGGCGACGACGTTTTTGGCAAATACATACTATTGGTGGAACTATTTTCCTATACAAAAGTCTTTAAAGATTACATTTAATATTTCGTCCGTACTGACATGTCCTGTTATACGTTCAATATCTTTGATGGCATACCTAAGTTTTTGAGCAGAAATGGCCATATCTGGGTAGATATCTGGAGAATATTCCGATAAAAATATGGAGATGTGGTCAATTGTACGCTGCAATTGCGTCCGGTATCGCGCATGAGTAATTCGAGGGGCTTCAGCTAGAGGTGAACCGCAACTGAAAATAAAGTTTATCTTACAGTTAAATCAATCGCCTTTCCAGGAACATAATTCGCAACTTACATTTCCTTAAGAATATTTGCAAACTTGGTTGAAAATTCCTTCATATTTATGTTTTGTTTGCACGATATACCTATAACTCTTGAACACTTTTGAATGACGTCAATTTCATGCTGGGACAGTAAATCGATTTTATTAATGATAATCTGAATGGGTTTATTAGTAATAGCTTTTTCGTCCATTTCAATCTGTTTCATATAATCTACACAATATTTCTCTATAGATTTCGAATTTAGTATGCCATGGTCTTTGAGATGAGAAGCATCGGCAATGAGTAAGATCAGATCAGATTCTTCTACGCATTGTCTTGCCTTCAAAATACCTTGTTGTTCAATTGTGTCATTTGCATGGGCTCTGAGACCTGCAGTATCAATAAAACGAACGGGATAACCATCAAAATTTTGAGTTGACTCAATAACGTCTCTTGTGGTTCCAGCTATGTCTGAAACAATGGCTACATCTCGCTGACTTAACACATTTAGAAAAGTGCTTTTTCCTACATTAGGAGCCCCTATAATACAAGTGCGGACACCATCTCTTAGTAATTCTCCTTGTCGTTTGTCATCTAAATGATCTTTGATTTCTTCGCTTATCTTCTTCAATTCATTTGTAAGCTGTAATATTACGCCATCCTCGATGTTTTCGTCTTCTCCAAAATCAATATATGCTTCTAAGTGCGCTGCACAACGTATCAAACGCTTCCGCCAATTGTCATAGATTCGTGAAAGCGAGCCATTGCTTTGCAATAATGCCTATAACAAGCACGTTTGTTATTTTCATTATACAGATGTTTCTACTTACTTGCCTGCTTCCGCTGTGCCTCAGTCTCCGCATGAATAAGATCAGCCAAACCTTCAACTTGAGTCAAGTCTAGTTTATTTCCAAAAAACGCCCGCTTCGTAAATTCACCAGGCGTAGCTGGCCGTAGACCGGATATCTTGCTCAAAGCATCCATAATTGCATTTATAACAGCGATCGAACCATGCACTTGAAATTCGCAACAATCTTCCCCAGTAAAAGATGCAGGACCGGGAAACCATATTACTAGACCCTTATCAATTATTTCATTTGTCAATGGATGGTACAATGTCTTCAGGTGTGCGTATCTCTGTTTTAGCTCGTGACTATTGCGAACTATTTTGCGAAGGGCATGCCTTGTTTGCGGTCCGGAGACACGAATTACTGAGACTCCACACTTTCCAAATGCCGAACTTAAGGCATATATTGTACTACTACTAGAGTATCTTTTAAAAATAGCTTGCACATTTCGCCAGTTCCTTAAAACGTTCATTCTAAACTGTAATGCAATTTGTATAGTTTAGCTAGTCTTGTGTTGTTTCGGAACGAATTGGTTCCGACGAAAGATTCACTAATAAGAAACAATTTGGAAAGATGAGGTCAAGCGAAAAAAGATTCCTACACGGAACTAAACAAAAATCCAAAGGCAGTAAAAGCAGTGTCAAAAACATTGGGAATGAAGAGAATAATTTGAGTTATCTAAACATCCTGAAAAATCAAGTGCCGGAATGACCTGGCCTTCGAAGTATTGAATGACTAAATAAAAAGAACAAAAGATCAGCTGGAGGTCACGACGGCATAACCTTCGAGATAATCAGGTCTATAACTCCTTTAGTTAAAGTTGTTCTAATGTCCTTGGACATCGGAAATGCGTAAGGATGAGACTTACTAGCAAAAATATTACTTGAAGCAGCCGGCTTTCATAAATCGGATAACCAATTTTTTATCTAATCGGAACTTAAAGAAAAAAGGAGGTGGCAACAAATGGCCCAACGTAACAGAGACGGAATAACAAAGTATTTTTAATTGCAAGCGGTATTTGAAAAGTATATGAACCTGTATCATGATACAATGATTTATAAAGTAGCCTTATTTCATCAGGTGACTTTGAACGGCTCATCAAAATGCCAAAAAATATTGTTTATATTTTTAAATTATGTTGTTGTAATTAACGTCTAAAATTTAGATTCTATTTGAGTTGTTTTGCATCATAGTCATTTATATAAGGTAAGATGCCTTCACAGGCATCATAAAATGAGGATTCATCGATAATATCTACCAATTCTGGGGCGGGTACATATGCCACATGTGACAATGTAAGAGGTTGTGCATCAAACATCGTACTCTTGGGCATCGCATGAGTATTTAATTGTGGGATAGCCTCGTACACCATATTCAGCAGCCTTGCTTTGATATAGCGTAGCATGTAAGGCACCCAGTTTAACTTTACCCTTTAGTTCTGTAGCTGCTCTAACTTGTCTTGACCAATTTATCAAAGTTATCGTCTGTCAATTCAATGACGTCATCTTTACCACTATCTCCACTAGAGGAGATACCACTGCTGCCACCTCCAAAAGCCGCTTGAACTTTTTTTCTCAGCTTCGGCCAAAGCCGGATCCGCTATAGCTTTTTCCGTACGTTGTCCATTGTAGTCCGTGGGCGAGCGTTTATTAGCACGAAATATCTTAATTGTAGGTTAGTTTAACACAAATATTTGTGCTCATCAGCATCCACAGCTCCTACTACAAAGCTTTGGCCATTTTTTTTTTTTTGTATTGTGAGGCTAGACTCTGATAATAACCCAAATGGTATCATCTTGAACCACAAGTCGATCAAAATTGGAGGGGGTTTGTTCAACAACAGCGTTACTGGGCGAGTACATGCCCCAAACAGTAAGCATCACTGGATACAGAAATTCCAAAAATATTGCACGCAGTCACAATGCATTTCCATACCAATAATGCGCTTTACAGACTATCAGTTATTCCGGACGACAGTGCTCGTGTCGAACATATCCCATATATTGTGCACATTATAAGTTAAGTCCGAAGGCATAATCGATACTGCTGCATGTTTATGGGATCGATAACACATTTACCGATGTGTCATCGCCGACAAGTCGTATCGATCCGACACACTGTAAGATTCTTTACAAACACCGACATTCCGTCCGGAATAACTTATAGTCTGTAAAACGCATAAGAAACATTTCTCACGAGTAACACAAAATCAAAACAAACATTTTTGTGTTTGTTTATTTACTTTTTACTGACATGTAATTTGACGTTGTGATGAGCTGCTTTTATGTCTTTATTGCTATTTTTGTTCTAGAGGGTATCTTATAAATCATTGTACCATGAACATGTATAATCTACTTAAATGCATGAATCCAGTCGATTTGGAGAGCTTGTAAAATTACGACTGTCAAGATTACGATATAAAGTTTTGCTCTTTGCCTTTGAAATGTTACCAAAATGTCATGATCACATTAAGGAAAGTACCTAACCTGTAAACAACTGAAACACAAATCCATATATTTGAATTATATTAATTTGCCACACTTTTCAAAACGTAATTATTTCTGACCGGTACTTGTTCCGTAACTTTGGTCCACTGACCAACTGCGTGAAGATAGCGACGTCGCTAACTTTCGATAACAAGGTTATCGAAAAAAATAACAGGGTGACACAGAGACGACAAAAACTGAATTAATATGAGACGGACAGACAGAATATTTAATAAAATTTATTTATTTCCGTGCTTAAAAACAACGATTTTTACACAGAATATGGTAGAGAACATCTTTACCTACAATTTAATGTGCCACATGTGCCAGTTCAATGTTATTTAGCTTGGTTATTACTGGGTACTGGTGGTCAGGACACTATTTCCCATGTGGAGTCCAGGAATGGACTTCGTACACAAAAGTGACAACGGAACTTGGTAGAAGACATCAATACCTACAATTTGGTATACCACATGTATCTGGGAAACGCCGAGTGTAGAACAAAATTTTCCAGAAACTGTTGGACGCACTGGTGGTCAGGACACTATTTCCAGCGCTGAGGCCAGGAATGGACTTCCTACACAAAAGTGACAACGGATATTGATAGAGGGCATCAATACCTACAATTTGGTATACCACATGTATCTGGGAAACGCCGAGTGTAGAACAAAATTTTCCAGAAACTGTTGGACGAACTGCCCTGCCAACATTTTTTGAATTTGGGGGCGCTTCTGAGAATCCCCACTACGTCGAAAACAGTCGTATAAGATATCCAAAACTCCTCGGAAAAGCGCCGTCACTATTGAGAAGTTGTACCACGCCAAGTTACTACAAAAAAGTATCGCATTAGTGCAATTATTAGGTGCCCTTCTGGATACATTTAGAAGGACGCCAATAAGAGCCCCTTCAAACAATCAGACAAAGTTCATTTTAAGATAGTTGTAAAAGAATCAATGTGGTCAAGTAAAGGCCGGTACTATGTTCATTCTTGCGAAAAATTTTTATGGAAACCATTATTTCGCCCATAGAAAGCGGCGTTTTTTTAGGAAGCTTGGAGCGCTATTTCACAGGGAGCGATATTGGATTAAGTTGGTGGTTGTTGCTTGTTTTTACAAAATAACGTTTTATTTTTCCTTGGGCAATTGATCTGCTATTCCTTTGATCCTTTGTATAGTTTCGGAACAAAAATATGGTCCCTGTTTGATTTATAAACCCGCGCAAATAGTTTTTAATAAATAAATTATTTCTTAATTCACATTGCAAATGGCGTCGTGCTATAAACGTCAGTTTTTAACACGAAAAAACAAAGTATCACAAATGGAAAAAATTTCGCAAATTTTTCGCATTTTTTGGTTTTGTATGGAGTTTCAACGCGAAAACCGAACAGAGTACCGGCCTTAAAACAGGATTGTTTAGATGTTTATTAATTTTATTAAACAATTATAAATTCTCATAAATATAACATTTATACGACTATCACATCACATTTAACATATTTTTTTGCATTAATGAAAGATTGATGTTGAGTTACAAGTTGAAGCTACATGTTGTAGCGTCTATCAGCCAGTGCTTTTATTCCCAATGGAGGCAGCGTGTCTGGAAAAATATTTGAAAAACTATCACTTTATTCCATTTGGAAAGTCAAAAATTGTTTACCTTTCACAATTTTAAGCGAAATAACTATGTTTTCAGCACTTCACTATCATTTTTATTTAAATAAATTATAAGAAGCTAGTTGTGCTTGGTGTTTCCCAAAATATAAAATGGCTCTTGTAACAATAGTGATGGCAAAATACTTTCATCCGAATAGTGATGAAAAAATACTATCACAGTTGGCGATTGTTGCAGTCTCACTTACGAGTCTGTGGTAGCGATGAGGATGAAATGGAACTTTGAAATGCTGGCAGGGTGGTGGTCAGGACAATATTTCCAGCGCTGAGGCCAGGAATGGACTTCGTACACAAAAGTGACAACGGAACTTGGTAGAAGACATCAATACCTACAATTTGGTATACCACATGTATCTGGGAAACGCCAGAAACTTTGTCACAAAAGTGACAACGGATACTGATAGAGGGCATTAATACCTATAATTTGGTATCCGTTGTCACTTAGCTTGGTTATTACAGTACCCAGTAAAAACCAAACTAAATAACATTGAACAGGCACATGTGGCACTCCAAACTGTAGGTAAAAGTGTTCTCTACCATATTCTGTGTATAAATCGTTGTTTTTATGCACGGAAATACATAAATTTCATTAAATATTCTGTCTGTTCGTCTTATATTAATTCAGTTTTTGTCGTCTCTGTGTCACCCTATTATTTTTTCGATAACTCTGTTATCGAAAGTTAGCGACTTCGCTATCTTCACGCAGGTTGTTTATAAACTCTCATCTGTGTTGGCGCAAAACTTGGTTGTCAATTTGCAAGAAAATCACAATACATATAAATGAAATTGAAAGTTTTATAGTTTTATCAAAAATGTCATCAAACAGTTCCTCGTCGAGGCAATCCATACCTATGGTAAATAAATATGATCGCGTTGTCCTATTAGTGGATATGGATTGTTTTTATTGTCAAGTAGAAGGTACGACTCTAAATTGTCAAGTAGATGGTAGGACTTTTTTTCTTCCAAACTTTCATTCCAAATATTTGTAGAAAAATTGGACCCTGCGTTGAGAGGTTTACCAATAGCTGTTGTACAATATAATGCGTGGCGTGGGGGAGGGTAAGGAGATAATTAAACTATCCCAATGTATAAACACTAATTTTATTTGAAGTATAATCGCTGTAAATTATCCGGCACGCGCCAATGGTGTTACTCGGCATATGAGAGGCGATGAAGCAAAAACACAATGTCCTGATATACAACTCGTCAAGGTGCCAAATATTCGAGAGAAAGCGGATTTGACTAAATACCGGGAAGCTGGCAAGGATGTGGCGAATGTGCTTCAACGTTTCACTCCTCTTCTGGAAAGAGCTTCTGTAGATGAGGCATACTTGGATATAACAGATTTGGTTAATAAGCGCATAGAAGCAATGAATGATGTAAGTTTTTGTTTGGTTCATAGAATTTTCCGAACATACATCGACTTTTACGAGCATAATGTCTAATGAATGATCTTGAAGTTGATTCATAATCTTATTAAAGCTATTAATCAACTGGAGTACAAGAGTCAGAATAGTCTATTCATCCTCTTTACGATCGCTAAAAATACTGAGTTACGTTGAATAATATTACCACCACCGTATTTTTTGTTTTAAATACCATTTATAATCTATGGCTTTTCAAGAGGTGTGTTTGTAGATGCTATTATAACCTTCCATTCCGTTTAATAATACGATGAAATTGTTTCTTTGACGCTCACTGGATCAATCGGAAACGTATTTCATTGCACAAAACTGCGGCGTGTTGATTCTTAAAGCAATACGATAACGTGTAACGGCTGTAATGTCCCTTGCCTATTCTCTGCTTGTAGTCTGCGCAGGTTGAGGTAGATGGAATGGCCAACTTATATTGGGTTAGCATGCCCGCCTTGCATACACAAGGTCGTGGGTTCGATTCCCGCTTCGACCGAACACCAAAAAGTTTTTCAGCGGTGGATTAACCTAGGTTAGGTTATGTGGCAGCCCGATGTATCAGGCTCACTTAGACTATTCAGTCCATTGTGATACCACAGTGGTGAACTTCTCTCTTATCACTGAGTGCTGCCCGATTCCATGTTAAGCTCAATGACAAGGGACCTCCTTTTTATAGCCGAGTCCGAACGGCGTTCCACCTTGCAGTGAAACCACTTAGAGAAGTTTTGAAACCCTCAGAAATGTCACCAGCATTACTGAGGTGGGATAATCCACCGCCGAAAAACTTTTTGGTGTTAGGTCGTAGCAGGAATCGAACCCGCGACCTTGTGTATGCAAGGCGGGCATGCTAACCATTGCACCACGGTGGCTCCCTAACCTAACCTAACCTAACCTTGAACGATCAAATCTTTTAAGAGATCGTTACTTTGTGTCCAAAAAGACCTAAAGAAAAGAAGTTCTGCGAAAACACGTGGAAAACCAAGAAAGACACTTCGAAAAACAGATAATCTTATTGTCACTCTCCCAAAGAAAGACCCTTTCAAATCATCCAGGCAAATTTCTGCTGAAATAGGCAATGTGATATCGATTAGTGCATGCCAAATTACCCGGCCGAACAGTCAGAAAAGTTCCTATACTACGGAAAAAAATTTGTACGATGAGACTATGCTTCCCAGTAAACATTATAGGTGGTCAGGAACGGTAGGTGAGAGAGAATGGCGCAGTATCCTGTGGAACGATGAAACTAAAAAAATATTCCGAAATGTTGTAAAAAAGTCGTAAGGTTCGTCGACCCCAAGGAAAAGAATTCCATATGCGCTTCACAAAAATGGCGGTCAAGCATGGGAGCGGGAACATAGTGGTATGGGGCTGTTTTTTTTCTGGTACGGCCTAGATCGAATTTATCGCATTATTTATAAAATGATGCTGTTGGAATATAGAAATATATTGGAAAACACAATGCTGCCGTACTCGGAAGAAAACATACCTCTAAGGTGGGTGTTTCAACAAGACAACGATCCTAAACACACTTCTCGCTTTATTAAAAATTGGTTCCAAGACAATGACATAACCCTTCTATATTGGCCTAATTAGCCACCAGTCCCTAACCCCATTGAAAACCTTTGGGGAGAGTTAAAACACAGAATTGGGAATGAAACATTTAAAAATAAACAACAACTTTGGAATTTTGTGCAGATTACATGGTATGAAAACTCAGATGAAACCAGTCGAAAGCTTGGAAGCAGTATGTCAAAGCGAGTATAAAATGTTATTGATAATGTAACAAAATTATGTTCAATTCAAACCAAAAAAAAAATTAAGTAGACCTGTATATTTCACGATTTAGAAAATGTACTTATTATTTTGTCCATTCGTTTTTGACTATTACTTTGTCTTATTTGGATTAGCTTTTCATTTCACTTGTCTTTTCCAGAAAATTATTTACTTTAGTTTGAATGTATGTCATTAATATGAACTATAAATATATTACTTAAATTTACCATGGAACATAAAAAACTCTACTGTACTTATTAATTTGACCACATGTGTACATATTCCAATTTCCAGACCCAATATGTCATACTACTCCGGGTCTGACGCAGTAAAGTTTTTGTATTCAATTTTTTGATGTGGAACATTTATTTATTTATATACAAATTTCTTTGCAGGGAAGCTTCGTTTTGAAGCCCCAGGAGTTAATTAACACATATGCTGTTGGATTTTCATCAATTGGTGAATATGTCACAACCATAACAAAGAACTATATTAACCCCTTATTGGATAATGATGATTTTTATCGTCATTTTCAAGAGAGTGACATTCCCGCTGTAAGGCTAAGTAATATACGATTATTGATTGGTGCATCCATTGCAAGTGAAATTCGAGCCGCCGTTTATAGAGATACGGGCTATGAATGTTCCGCGGGTATTGCACATAATAAAATTCTGGCAAAACTCGCTTGTGGAATCAATAAACCAAATAAACAAACAATTCTTCCTTTGGCTCAGATCCAAGAATTATTTGAAACTCTTCCTGTATCAAAAATCAAAGGTCTTGGGGCCAAGTTTGGCGAAGAAGTGTGTCAACGTATGGGAATAAAATTTTTGGGTCAGTTGCTTAAATTTACTGAAGCTGAACTACAACGGAAGTTTGACGAGAAAAATGGGTATGCGCATGCAATTTAAAGTATGTTATTCGAAATATTTAATAATTTTTCCAGAACATGGCTTTACAATATTTGTCGGGGTATAGATTTGGAAGCTGTAACTCCTCGTTTCTATTCGAAAAGCATTGGGTGTTGTAAAAAGTTCCCAGGTCGCAATAATATAACTGGACTCAAAACATTACAGCACTGGCTGTTAGAATTAGCTAATGAAATTGTAGATCGTTTGGAGAAGGACATTATTGAAAATAATCGACGGGCAAAGCAAATGGTTGTTAATTTCGTACAAGAATTCAACTCTGAAGAAGTAACAAGCTCCAGATCAGCGCAATTAACCTCATATGACACAGATGCCTTAGCCAGTTCCTGTTTAGAATTAATAAAGGCCAATACAAAACAATTCTTTCGCGCTGGTAGTGAAAGTGTTCTTAACAACCCAATTAAGTTTTTAGGCATAAGCGTTGGCAAGTTCGAGACGATATCTAATTCTCAAAATAACATACAAAATATGTTTGCGCAACAGGCGGCAAAAAGGAAGAAGTTATTGGAAGATAAACAGGTTGTGACCAGTATAGGTGATGGTTCATCACCTCTTATAGGAAAAACAGAAAAATTACAGACTACATCTGAAAATGAAGAAAATAGCAAAATTGAAAATACGTCAGAATCGAAGCAAAGGCGACCTTCTTGCGCTGAACAAGGAATGAAAGAAACGCTACCAGAAGAAGAAAAGGCATCTACTAAAAAACATGAAAACATAGTAAAAAACAATGAGTCCAACTTTGGAAAACAAAAACCGCAAAAAAATAACGAAATACGAAGTTTCTTTTCCAAAACTCTGATACAAAAAACGATAGCCACTACTAGTAACTGCAATGGAAACCCGGAAATACTAAAAGAATCAAAGAACGTCAAGCTTCAGGGAAATAATGAATGTAGCAGAGAAACTTTGGCCCACCTACAACATGACAATACGAGAACAATTCACAAATACAAAGAACCAAATATAGAGGAGAGTGATCCTTCCAATTCTATTTATCGGAAAATAGATAAATCCTCTCATGATAACAAAGATATTTCACCAAACATATCCTCACATATATCAAAGTGTTCCGAGATTCCGAATATAGAATCTGAGGGAGAGGGAATAAACGCCAAGTTTTCTGAAAGTACTTTAGAAGAAAACCCGAAAGATCTGGAAGGCTTAAAAGTTTTATCTCCTGATTTTTTAAGCAACTCCAAAAAGTCGCAAATTGAAAGACAGTCTACGTCATGTTCACCTAATGAGGACGAGTTAGATTTATTAATAAATGATTTAGGAAATATCCAAAGTGAAGACTGTAACATTGAAGCAACTGCAAACATGAAACCAATTAGCAATAAAAGGAAATTTAATGAAATTTCTGGCGAAAATAACAGTGCTGTATATGACTACCGCACTGAATATGCCGAATTCGCTATACCTGTACTTAATGAGAATTTTTTGCAATATACAAATTGCTCTTCGTGTAGAGCGAAAATTCTTAATGACCCCTTCTCTATCCAAACCCATCAAGATCATCATTATGCCCATGAACTTAGTCAACAACAACGCATTGAATATAGAGAATCGGTACGAACTAAAATAAGCGCTGTTAAGTCACCAACGTCAAAGACAGGAATTAAAAAAAACCAAAAGAAATCAACAAACTCTCAGAGTGAAGGTATAACGAAATTTTTGAAGCCATCTACCAGTGAAATAAAAAGTCCTTCCGATGAAATCTGCGACATTTGTAAAATTCCTATTAAATATGATGAATTGATGGAGCACAAAGACTTCCATTTGGCTAAAGATTTACAGCGAAAAATGAATCAGCTTGAAGTCCGCACTGTCAATATACCAAGCAAAATTTCGGAAGCATCGCGAAAAACACTAAATAACTCTCAAGTGAATATAAAAACCAACAAATCCAAACTTGTGATGAAGCCCATAAAGCAGTTTTTTAAGCAATCAAATATATGACTCCAAAACAAAAGGTAAATCTCAATTATATTATCATCTCTAGTTTTAACTAAAAAAGGTGTTAAACCCTAAGTGTGGTAAAATCCAATAAGTTCAATCATCTATAAATCCATTAATTTCATGAATTAAATACGCTTTCCATATTTCTAAGTGAATATATAGCTACAAACTACATGTACGGTAGGATGTATTAAAAATGTTAGTGCAAAACGTTATATGAATCAATAAAATTGGAAAGTAATGTTGGTACTCAAGTTTTTTTATATATCTTTTTATACCCTTCACCACTACTGTGGTACAGGGTATAATAAGTTTGTGCATTTGTATGTAACGCCAAGAAATAATTGTCATAGACCCATCTTTTAGTATACCGATCGGCTTAGAATTAAATTCTGAGTCGATTTAGCGATGTCCGTCTGTCTGTCTGTCTGTCTGTTGATGTATTTTTGTGTGCAAAGTACAGCTCGCAGTTTTAGTCCGATTGTCCTAAAATTTGGTATAGGGTCCTGTTTTGGCTCAAAGACGATCCCTATTGATTTTGGAAAAAATCGGCTCAGATTTAGATATAGCTGCCATATATATTTTTCACCGATCTGGTCATAATTGGCGTGTATATCAACCGATCTTCCTCAAATTCCGTACATCCGAATATTTTATGAGTCTCGAAAAACCTGCACAATATCAGCAAAATCGGTTCAGATTTAGATATAGCTCCCATATATAGCTTTCGCCCGATTTACACTCATTTGCCCACAGAGGCCAATTTTTTGCTCCGATTTAGTTGAAATTTTGCATAGGGAGTAGAATTAGCGTTGTAACTATGCGTGCAAAATTTGCTTGAAATCGGTTCAGATTTGGATATATCTCCCATATAAAGCTTTCGCCCGATTTACACTCATATGACCACAGAGGCCAATTTTTAACTCCGATTTAGTTGAAATTTTGCACAGGGAGTAGAATTAGCATTGTAGCTATGCGTGCCAAATTTGGTTGAAATCGGTTCAGATTTAGATATAGCTCCCATATATATGTTCTTCTGATTTCGACAAAAATGGTCAAAATACCAACATTTTCCTTGTAAAATCGCCACTGCTTAGTCGAAAAGTTGTAAAAATGACTATAATTTTCCTAAACTTCTAATACATATATATCGAGCGATAAATCAAAAATAAACTTTTTCGAAATTTCCTTAAAATTGCTTCAGATTTAAACGTTTCCCATAATTTTTTACTAACATTGTGTTCCACCCTAGTGCATTAGCCGACTTAAATTTTGAGTCTATAGATTTTGTAGAAGTCTATCAAATTCTTCCAGATCGAGTGATATGTAAATGTATGTATTTGGGACAAACGTTTATATATAGCCCCCAACACATTTGACGGATGTGATATGGTATCGAAAATTTAGATCTACAAAGTGGTGCAGGGTATAATATAGTCGGCCCCGCCCGACTTTAGACTTTCCTTACTGGTTTTTATATATCTTCACCAATATAGCTTTTACAATTTTAAGCGAAATAACTATGTTTTCAGCACTTCATTGTCGATTTTATTTAAATAAATTATAAGAAGCTAGTTGCGCTTGGTGTTTCACAAAATATAAAATGGTTCTTGTAAGAATAGTGATGTCAAAATACTTTCATGAACATTTCATACGCTTCCCCCATCACGGTTGGCATTTGTTGCAGTGTCACGTACGAGTCTGTGGTACGGATGAGGATGAAATGGAACTTTGAAATGTTGGCAGGGAATAATAACAGATAAAATATTATTATACTAATAATCTGTGATTATATAAACAAATGCTTAAATATGGCTCCCCAGCCAAAAACAAACATTTTAATCAAAGTAATGGAAAAAAGCCCATTAACAATGAATAAGGAATTAATTGCACTATATTCCAAAAACTTTTGCGGAAAACAGAAGTTGAAAGAGAAAATAATTTCAGATGTAATGGAAGAAAATTCCAAAGTCGGGACGTTCTAATTAGAAAAGATTGCTCGTATATTCCAGAATGACACCGTGGCAAAACAGTTTGGGTATTTCTAGAAGATCTAGAAAAAACAAACTCTTTCCTTAACAACGGCGGTAAATTCGAAGCAATTAATTTACGGAAACATTACAATACACGAAGGTCAATATAAGTTTGGAAACAACATCCCAAAAATTTTACAACATATTCGGAAACATCATCAAAGCATCGAAGTCGGTATAAATAGCGAACAATCATATGTATATCTCTCTCAATCCTACGCAAATTTACCCCTGTAGTACCTGACCATACCTCAAGACAATAATAAGTCTGTGACATCAAGCAAGCAAAAGCTACATTCTTTCGTATATGAGTAGGTAAGTATATGTTAGTGAAGTATAGTCTTCTAATGAGGAAAACAACTTTAGATAAAATGGAATTTACATGCGATGGGTATATGGGCGATAGGTAAATGGGTATTCAAAATAACCCCAAGACATTTCATTTCCGCTACAAATTCGATCAACGTACCATTGATCCTAATACAAATATGAGTATGTGGTGAACCAAACAACATCACCTTAGTCTTAGCCGCATTAATGACTACCCTACTATCACAAAGCCCCTCAAAAAGCTTGAAGCGAAGTACCACTGAAAAAAGGTTCCAAGTAGTCCGTATATAAAAATCTCTTACAATTCTCAAACTGAACAGAACTACCAATTCTGTTGATATATATAATGAACATCAGTGGTCCCAAAAACGAACCCTGAGGGACTCCACAGAGAACTGGTAATACATCCGACTGTAAACCGTTCAAGCAAACAAATTGAATCCTGTCCTTGAGGTAATACAGTATAAACCTGCAAACACTATTCGAAAAACGAAAGACATTCTTCAACCTTTGAATAAGTATTACATGGTCAATCCTATCAAATGCTTTCGATAGATCTAGTCCAATAAGAATACCCTTTCACCCTCTATCTACGTTCTTTCTAATGACATCAATCAAATGTAAAAGGTGGGTGGATGTACTATACCCAGGTTTAAAGCATTACTGAAAATCAACTAACAATCAACTTCTTAATAAAATCATAAATATTGTCAGGTATGATGTGTGCAAATATAAAGTTGATGAGGTGCATCAAATATGGAGGAATAAAAGGGTAAATGGCCCTCAAGAATTGGAATTGCATATGTTCCATCCGACGTCGCACAGTGCTTCCAAATCGCTTTTTTTTTGGAAATGATTCTGTAACTTTTGAACAGATAAAGATATCAACATATTTTTTTCTGTTTGTCAAAGTTGAAGTGTTTTCTTCTAAGTTTGCAAATTTGTGGGTGCCTACTGGGTCTACGGGCTGATCTGTAGGCGTTGAAAGTTGGTCACCTCGGGGGTATGAAATTTTGTTTTAGTTGTGAACTCCGCAATTTTGAAACGAATTCGATTATTTTTTCTTTGCTGAGTAGAACTTGTAAAGCTCTACAAAAAAGTCTGCGTGTGCAATTATCTCTTCCCGTTCGCAAGATATAAACCCCACAATTTATTTTTATACCCTCCACCATAGGATGGGGGTATATTAACTTTGTCATTCCGTTTGTAACACATCGAAATATTGCCCATAAAGTATATATTCTGGGTCGTGGCAAAATTCTGAGTCGATCTGAGCATGTCCGTCCGTCCGTCTGTTGAAATCACTTGAAAATTGGCACAAGTAGTTGTTATTGATGTAGGTCGGATGGTATTGCAAATGGACCATATCGGTCCACTTTTACGTATAGCCCCCATATAAACGGACCTCCAAATTTGGCTTGCGAATCCTCTAAAAGAAACAAATTTGGTACATGGTGTTAGTATATGGTCTCTAATGACCACGCAAAAATTTGTCCACATCGGTCAATAATTATATATAGTCCCCATATAAACCGATCACCAGAATTGACGTCCGGAGCCTATTGGAAAACCAAAATTCATCTAATTCAGTTGAAATTTGATACGTGGTATTGATATATGGCCTCACATACTCATGCAAAAATTGGTCTAAATCGGTCCATAATTATATACAGGCCCCATATAAACCGATCCCCAGATCCGATTCAGTTGAAATTTGGTACGTGATGTTAGTATATGGTATCCAACAACCATGCAGGAATTGGTTCATATCAGTCCATAATTATATATAGCCCCCATATAAACCGATCCCCAGATTTGATCTCCGGTGCCTTTTGGAGAGCAAAATTCATCCGATCTGGTTGAAATTTGGTACGTGGTGGTGGTAGTATATGATATTTAACAACCATGCCATATATAGCCCCCATATAAATCGATCCAAAGATTTGATTTTGGAGCCTCTTGGAGGAGCAAAATTTGGTACATTGTGCTAGTATGTGGCCGTTAACAACCATGCCTAACTAGGTCCATATCGGTCTATAGTTATATATAGCCCTCAGATAAATCGATCCCCAATCACAAAAAAATTGGTCCATGTCAAGTTCATAATTGTACATATATAGCCCCCATATAAGCGATCCCCATATTTCAATTCTGGCTCTCTACGTACCGTGCAAAAGTCCATATCGATTCATAACTATTTGTAGACTTACCTATGTTTGGAATACACTTTGTATTAAAATACTTTGCCTTAATTTATTTCAACATACATATTCTTCTTTCAAAATATTTGCATTGCAATTTGAATATGTCATACAATATTTTTTCCTCATTGCAGTAGTCTTGTTCTGATTTCTAATTTGTCAAATAGTTTTTAGTTTTTCTCTATGATAAATTTTATACAAAATTGAATATCTTGGTGTGTTCCACTTAAAAGGCAAATATAAGAGAATTTACTTCCAAGAGTTTATGGACCCAGGACGTTGTGGGCAATTTTAAGTGGAATTCTATTGTGTGGTTAACGCAAGAACGAAAATAAGATTTATAATGGCGTCGTCTCCAATGTTCCAAATAGAGAAGCTAGATGAAAATAATTATGAGACATGGTCCGTGCAAATGCGCAGTGTGCTCATTCAATCAGGATGCTGGAAACTTGTAAAAGGTTATATAAAGAAAGATCCGACTTGGACTGCAGAACGAAAACAAGCTTGGGATGATGTTGATGAGAAGGATCTTGCGTCTTTGACTCTGTGTGTGAAGCCGTCCAGCCGAACTACATCAAAAACTGCATTATGTCGAATGATGCCTGGAAAAAGCTGACAGAAGTATATAAACATTGTGGTCCCATGCAATAAGTGTCCTTATATAAAAAGTTCTTAAATTTGAACATGAAGGATAGCAAGAATATGGCTGCATATTTGAACTCATTCTCTAGTAATTCAGATCAATTGTCAAGTCTGGAAAAGGATTATGAAAATTTCGTAATAGCAATGGGATAATCTTCCTTAGCTTATCGTTTTGAAGCAGAAATTGTTGGAAGAATGGGATCGGCGAGTACAAACTACAAGTGGAAGTATTTCATCAAATCAGCAGGCATTTGGGGCTGTAAGAAAAATAAAGCGGTAAGAAAAATAAAGAATCAAATGACCAAACTAAAGAAAAAGGAGCGTGTTTTGTTTTGGCAAAAAGGGTCACTACGCTAACAAGTGCAAGTTCAAAGGTGGTGCACACAAATCATTCACAATGATCGCTGTGGCAGATGGAACACAAAGAAAAATGATTCAATGCAATGGTGTGTTGACAGTGGAACAAAAAGCCATATGTGCTCCCATCGAAACTATTTTACAATTCTTGAGGATTCAGACGAAACCATAACGTTAGCAGATAAGAAAGTTATAAAAGCCAAAGGAAAAGGTTATGTCAAATTGGGAGTAAATGGATCGAACATTAATCTTAAGAATGTAATTTATTGTCCGGATTTAAATGGAATCTTATTGAAGTCGTTTTCAATCATAGTATGCTATGCATTTTTCAATGTAAAAATGATTGTATACTTATATATTCTTGTAAATATTTTTCATTTATTCTGTTTGGAATATCCTAGAAGTTCAATTTAAAATCTTTCTTTAAAATAAATTTCATTTTCGTTATTTAAACTCAATTTGTCGTTTTTCACAATTACAAGAGGTTATGGGCGATAAAGAGATAAGTGGAATACCGCAGTTTAACGGCTGCAATTACGATGAATGGCATTTTCGAGTAATGATGCATTTGGAAGCTTTGAATTTGGGCGAGGTTTTAACGGACCAACCTCCGAGTTCTGATGCGAACGGAGAATTTCTAAAGAAGGATCGCAAAGCCAAAGAACGAATTGTAGCCTTTGTTGGAAATGAATGCCTAGGATATATCCGAGATAAAAAGACCGCAAAGGAAATGTGGGAGAGCTTGAAGGCCACATTTGAGAAAAAGTCTATTGTAAATCAGCTATTGGTAAGAAAACAACTAATAAACTTAAAAATGAATGAAGGTGAATCCCTGGAAGAATTCCTGTTACAATTTGAGACGCTAGTGCGAAAATTGGAAATATCTGGAGCTAGTGTTTCTGAAAGCGACATGCTGACGCATTTGTTTATGGCACTACCAAGAAAATATGATTCTGTTGTAACGGCTATTCAAAATATTGACGAGGACAAACTGGACTACAATATGGTTAAAAATCGCTTGCTGTTAGAAGATGCTAAAATATCAAACAGAGAAGTAGAAAATGGAGAACAGACAAAAACAGCATTTTTTGGAAAGAAATCTTTTAAGAAATTTCAAGGTAGGTGCTTTAAATGTAATAAATATGGACACAAAGCAGACAAATGCCGCAGTAATCAACGCAACATTCCGGAAAAGAGCGCTCGTGTAGCAGAAAATAATGCAAATAATAACCAAATTGTATCCAACGAAAATTCGAAAGCTGTATGTTTCATGGTTCATACAAATAAAAATAAAAAAGAGAGAGGGCGAAAAGACCATTAGAAAGAATACATTCTGATGTTTGTGGTCCCATTGATCCAAAAGCTTGGGATGGCTCAAGATACTTTGTATCTTTTATAGATGATTTTACACATTTTTCTATGGTATACAATATTAAAAACAAATCTAGTGTTTTTGATAAGTTCAAGGAATATGAAGCACTAACAACTGCACATTTTGGAGCATCTATATCTAAGCTCACCGTTGATCAAGGTACAGAATATAGTTCGAATGAACAACGAAACTGGTATTCAAATAAGGGGATTCAAGTGGAAGATACCATAGCATATTCTCCTCAGCAAAATGGAGTTGCTGAGAGGTTTAACAGAACTGTAGTTGAAAAGGTACGGTCAATGCTTATCGAATCTAATGCCCCCAAATATCTTTGGAATGAAGCTACACTAACAGCAGTTTACACAATTAATAGAAGTCCTTCTGTAGCCTTGGAAGGAAATGTAACCCCTGCAGAAATGTGGTACGCTTATAAACCTAACATCGCCACCCTAAGAATATTTGGGTGTAAAGCCTATGCATGGGTACCTAAACAGACAAGAAAGAAACTTGACCCCAAGAGCAAGCAAATGATAATGATTGGGTATGTTCCGAACGGGTACAAGCTGTGGGATGTCGAAAAGAAAAATATTGTCACATCTCGAGACGTCAAATTTGATGAAAATGTGTTTCCTTATAAGGAACATTGGAACAAAGGTGCAGATGTTATTGTGGTAAGAAACGAGCAAGAAGGGGCTGAAAATATGATCGTTTCTACTGATAGTATCACCAGATGAGCAAAATCCGAATGAAGAAATCACAGAATATTTGCCAGAAATGAATGAAAACTGCACAAGTGAAGACGATTCTTATGAAGAAAATAATCTACGGAGAAGTACCAGAGAACGGAGACTACCATTACGGTTTTTGGATTATTTCACAAGCAATTTCGCAACATCTGAATTTGCATGTGAATCTTTGCCGGAAAATTATTCAGATATCTCGGGGAGAGCTGACTCTGAAGAATGGTACAAGGCTGTTAATGAAGAATTGAAGTCGATGGATAAAAATAAAGTGTGGGCAATAGCAAATCTCCCGGAGAATGTAAAGCATTTGAAAACAAAGCAAGACTTGTTGCCAAGGGTTTTTGCAGAAGCATGGAGTAAATTACTCTCAGACGTATGCTCCTGTAGCGAAATTGACCACTGTAAGGATAATCTTAGCGGCTGCTACAAAATGGAATTTACACTTAGAACAACTAGATGTTAAAACAGCATTTCTTCACGGTAGTTTGCAAGAAAAAATTTATATAGATGTCCCAGAAGGGGTTGCAACAACTGAAGGGAATGCATGTAAACTGCTCAAGTCTCTTTATGGGCTAAAACAGGCTCCTAAGTGTTGGAATGACACTTTAAACAATTTTTTATTAAGTATTGGTTTCCAAAGATTAAAGCATGACTATTGCCTTTACACAAAATTTGAAAGTGAAAATGAGTACATGTTTATTATAATGTATGTGGATGATTTGTTAATTGCCGCAACAAGCACGAATTCCATTCAAAAATTAAAATCTGAACTGTCTAAACAATTTGAGTTGTCAGAAAGTGGAAACCTAAAATATTTTCTTGGCATGAAATGTGAAATTCAGCATAGTAAATTGTTGCTATCTCAAGAAGCTAATATTAAAAACATACTTCATAAATTTTCAATGGAAGAATGTAATCCTGTAAAAACGCCGATGGAAAAAGGCTTGCAACTAAAACAATCTGAAAACTCTTGGCATCGACAAACCTTATAAAGAATTACTTGGAAGCTTGATGTATGTTATGCTTTGTGTGAGACCCGATATATGTTATCATATTGGATATCTTGGAAGGTTTCAACAGCAACCTTCAGAAGAACACTGGATTGCACTGAAAAGGGTGTTAAGATTTTTAAAAGGAACTATGAACACAAAACTTGTCTTTGAACCAAATGAGGATGATATTCTAATTGGATATGCCGATGCCGATGGGGTAGTGACATAAATGATAGCAAATATGTCAGTGGCTATATTTTTAAGGTATTCGGCTGCACTGTATCCTGGTCTAGTAAAAAACAACAAACTATAGCCACATCTTCCAGTGAGGCAGAATACATTGCTCTCAGTTCAGCAGCGTCTGAAGCAGTGTGGATCAGAGGACTACTTCAAGATCTTCAAATAATCAATAATGAACCTGCAATTATTTACGAAGACAACAACGGATCAATTCGCATGGCTTCGAATGTTGAAATGAAACGAGCAAAGCATATTGATATTAAACACCATTTTGTTCGTGATTTAATACAAAAACAAATAATCGAGATTAAACCAATAGAAACTTCAAATCAATTAGCAGATATTTGCACGAAATCTCTAGACAACAATTGTTTCAAAAATCTCTGTAAATGGATTGGATTATATGATTGAGAAGGGGTATTGAAGTAATTTTCAATCATAGTATGCTATGCATTTTTCAATGTAAAAATGATTGTATACTTATATATTCTTGTCAATATTTTTCATTTATTCTGTTTGGAATATCCTAGAAGTTCAATTTAAAATCTTTCTTTAAAATAAATTTCATTTTCGTTATTTAAACTCAATTTGTCGTTTTTCACAATTACAAGAAAACTTCATTTCGGTTAATAAGATGGTAGATAATGGATGTTCGGTGAAATTCCATAAAGATGGTGCTATAATTGCTGATGAAAGTCGTACGATTTTCAGAGCTGTCAGGCAAAATGATTAGTTCGTTTTTAATGCACAACCCGTAAGTAACCAAATTTTTTCTGTAAATATTTCCGACAATCTTTGGCACAGAAGATTTGGCCATCTCAATTATCAAAGCTTGAAAGAGTTAAGCTTTAAGAATTTGGTCAATGGAATGATATTTGATTCCCATACTAGCGATAAATGGTAGGATATTCACTAGTATCGAAGGCTTATAGGCTCTACGACCATAAGTCTAAGCAAGTTGTCGAAAGACGGGATGTAATATTTGATGAAAATAAGACATCGAAAAACTCTACAAAGGAAATGCCAGAAATGTTTTTTTACTTACGACCGGAAAATTTGGAAGGACAAGAATTGGTAGAAGGGATAGACATATGTGAAATGAACGAAGAAATCACTGGACAAGAATCAAATTCAGATGAAAACTATCAAGATACCGAAGATTTTCATGAATATATTTCCCAAGATGAGCAAGAAATCCCCGAACCTGTTGATATACGAAAAGGTCGAGGTAGACCAAAAATTATTAGAACAGGTAAGCCTGGTCGTCCGCGAAAGGAATATAACTTACTGAATAATGTGGCGACAATTTGACAAGTCGGACCTTTTCCAAGGTAACGGCATCAAAAGGAGGTAATCCCTCACGAAAGAGATTCAAAGAACGCAGAAATGCTTTGTTTATCCTAAAGAAATTAGGATCAGTCGACCCAAGCACGTTGTCGGCTAAACAAAGCGATTCCTTAAAATGGGCTCAAGGAATTCTTGAGGCTGGAAAAAGGGAACGATCACCGGATGAGCTGCCATCCTCCAAAAGGGATCAACGATCGTTTGCCTCAGTTGCTAAAGACAGCCTTGTGATGGCTATCATAAATAAAGGAGCATTGGACGGTATGGTTCCAAAGCAAAAATGGGGGGAAATTGAGAATGCTTTGTCTGGCGTCTACTCACAGGTGCTGGAAAAGTTTCCCGGCCCAGATCCTCGACACCAAGAGGCTGGTTGGTATCAAGGACGATTTAAGCTAGTCGCATTTGAGGACCAGAGGTCTATAGAATGTTTTAAAGCTGCTCTGATACTAATTGGTGAAGTTTGGGAAGGAGCTGCTCTAGAGTTAGTCGAGAAGAAAGACATACCGGCTAGACCAAGAGCACATGCGTGGATACCTGCAAACCCTCCTGACCCTGAATCTATTTTAAATAGACTGAAACAATGCAATCCAGATCTTCCAACAGCTGATTGGAAGGTTGGCCGTTTGGATGAAGTGGATGGGCCAAGACGGCATGCAGTGTTTATATTGAACACTCAGTCTTTGCCACATCTAGCAAAGTCCCAGGGCCGTGTATGTTATGGCTTTCATTATATCCAAATGAAGGTGTATAAAAACGATCAGCTAAAGGATTCAGAAATGGACAAGCCTCTGTCTGAATCAGAAGTAAGCGGATCCTCTTGCGAAGTCGAGGGGGATACCAAGACATTTGAAGACATGGATAGATACCGTATGCGTGCGGAGGCTTCTACTGCCTCAGAACTCACCAAAGTTGAACCTATGGTTATTGCGAGAGTCACCGATATCTCTGAAGAGGACATTCTTGATGACTCGATTGAAGCGGCTGATGTGACGGTTGTTGAAAATCTCGATGGTCCTACGGATCCTCCAGATAAATCTTCATCATTGTAAGGCTGCATGTGCTGCCTTAAAAGTTCTCCTGATGAAAGGGGACATAGATATAGTTCTTATTCAAGAACCATATGTTTATAAAAACAAAATATGTGAATTAAGTACTCCGGGGTTCAAACTATTGCAGTATACTGGTAATGATGTAAATCGGGCCTGTATAATTGCTAAAAACGAGCTCAACTTGTTTCTGCTTCCTTCAATGTGCAATACAGACACTGTCGTTGCAAGTTTAGAAATAGCCAAATGCAAATATTGGGTATCTTCGGTCTACATGGGACATGACAGGGAGATGCCTCCATATGCCATTAAGACCTTAGTGGAGGAGTCACTGAAAACAAAGACGAAACTCATTATGGGATGCGATGCGAATGCACATCATAGTATATGGGGAAGTAGTGATACTAATGCAAGGGGAGGGTCGCTAATAGAGTTTATTTTGCGTACTAATCTGGTAGTTTGCAACAAGGGAGATGCCCCAACCTTTGTCACTAAAAACAGGCAAGAGGTTTTGGACATCACCTTGGCCTCGCAAGAACTGAATGAAATGATATCTGAGTGGCAGGTTTTAAGTGAACACAGCTTCTCAGATCATCGCTACATCAGTTTCAAATTTGATGTTCATATCACCAAGACCATATTTCCGCCAAATGTTAGGAAAGCTGACTGGAATAGGTATAGGGAATCGTTCAATATGATGATACCGGAAATAACAGAGACAAATATGAGAAATGTGCAAGATATCGAACAGCGGATTACTAAGGCCTTCAACATCTCACTGAAAGCTGCATGCCCTAGAGGAAAGCCAAGGGGGAAACATCGACCACCATGGTGGTCTACGGAATTAAGTAATATGGGGAAATCCTGCAGGAAGCTCTTTAACAAGGCAAAGTCCACCAGAGCCCCTGAGGACTGGAACGCTTACAAGAAGAATCTGAGAGGATACAAGCGAGAACTGAGAAAGGCTCAGCATAACTCTTGGAATGCTTACTGCAGCAGTATTGAGAATACGTCCGAGGCTTCCAGACTACGGAAGGTTCTAGCATCCACCAACTCCCCTCCAGGTTTCATTAAAACATCGGAGGGCAATTGGACAACGTCCAGTGAGTAGACGCTGGAGGTACTATTGGACACACATTTTCCTGGAAATCAGACGGTTGAACCATATACTGGCGGTGCCACAGTTGCTCAGCGGTCGTTTCCTGTCGAGGAAATTGTATCGGAAACTAGAATAAGATGGGCGCTAAATAGCTTTGGACCATTCAAATCCCCTGGACCTGATGGAATTACTCCGGCGGAAACTAGAATATGATGGGCGCTAAATAGCTTTGGACCATTCAAATCCCCTGGACCTGATGGAATTACTCCGGCGGAGTTACAAGCTGTAACTGACAAAATTATCCCCTGGTTGTCGGTGATATATAAAGGATGTATCAACTTATCATATATCCCAGGAAAGTGGAGGGAAACAAAAGTCGTTTTCATACCTAAAGCGGGAAAAGCCTCTCACTCGAGGGCGAAGGATTTCCGACCAATCAGCTTATCCTCATTCCTACTTAAGACTCTGGAGAGGATGATAGATATTTATCTTAGAACTAGCATCGATTCAAGTTTGTTCTCGAAACGACAGCATGCATACTCGAAGGGCAGGTCTACTGAGACCGCACTACATGAACTAGTCAGCTTTATTGAAAGCTCACTATCTGTCAAAGAATACACAATCGTGGCGTTTCTAGACATCGAAGGGGCGTTCAATAATGTCCATCCGAGCTCGATATTAAATGGACTGACAACTCTGAATGTTGATCCATGTATACTCAGGCTGTTAGACGAACTGCTAATGAAGAGACGTATTTCAGCCACACTAGGACAAGCAAACATACAAAAGTATGTGAACAGAGGCACTCCCCAAGGAGGAGTTCTATCACCTCTTCTTTGGAATGTTGCTATAAATAGCCTTCTGGTTACTCTAGAAAAAGAAAGGATAAAAGTGGTGGCATACGCAGATGATGTGGCTCTGGCAGTCAGGGGAAAATTCCCATTCACAATCAGAGATATTATTCAGAGGGCCCTCCGGATGACTGAACAATGGGCGAAAGACAATGGTCTTGGGGTAAATCCTGCAAAGTCAGAATTAGTCATGTACTGCAAAGATCGCAAAACTCCCACGGTTAGGCCTATTTCCTTAGGGGGTATTGAAATTCCCTTTGGTGATTGTGCAAAATACCTTGGCGTTATTTTGGACAGGAAGCTGAACTTTAAGCTTAATATTGAAGAAAGGGCGAGGAAGGCAACTGTAGCTTTGTACTCGTGCAAAAAGGCAAT
Source organism: Haematobia irritans (assembly GCF_050003625.1). Taxonomy (NCBI): domain Eukaryota; kingdom Metazoa; phylum Arthropoda; class Insecta; order Diptera; family Muscidae; genus Haematobia; species Haematobia irritans. The sequence goes on along the minus strand of NC_134398.1, from coordinate 68,457,319 downwards.
AGGAAAAAAGTGGGGACTAAAACCAAAAATTGTGCATTGGCTATACACGGCAGTGGTTAGACCTATAATGCTATATGGTGTTGTAGTCTGGTTTAGATAAAGTTCAGCGTATGGCGTGTTTGTGTATTTCAGGCGCATTCAGCAAGACAGGAACAAATTCCCTTAATGTCATGCTGCATCTATTGCCTTTAGACATTTTGGCCAAACAGTCAGCTGCAACAACGGCTGTGCGGTTGCGCGAACTATCGCTGTGGTCGGAAAATGGTTACGGTCACAGTTCTGTCCTCAAAATAATGTCAGATGTGCCTAACGTAGTGGATTACACTTTGGCGAGTCCACTTTTCGACAAAAAGTTTGAGACTCTAATCCCCAACAGTGAGGCGTGGTGCACACAGACCCCGGGGGATAAAGAATATATAGATTTCTACACTGATTGCTCCAAATTGGATGGACAAGTGGGTTTCGGAGTATATTCTAATGATCTGGGACTTCAAATAGCGAAAAGATTACCTAATCACTGTAGTGTTTTTCAGGCTGAAATATTAGCAATAAGAGAGGTGGCGAATTGGCTGAGAAGTAATGTTCCAAAAAATGTGGGCATTAATATATACTCAGACAGTCAACCTGCAATAAAATCCTTGGAATCTGTGTTCCTCAACTCGAAAACGGCCATCGATTGCCGCAAATCTCTCAATGAGATGGCTGAGCAGTACAATATTCACCTAATATGGGTGCCTGGCCATAGGAACATACCGGGGAACTGCGAAGCGGATGAGTTGGCAAGGTTAGGGACTACCTTACATATTCCAGGGGAACTAGAATTTGTTGGTATGCCCCAAGCTACCTGCAAGCTCATGCTGCGTGAGAAGGCTGTTATGATGGCAAATGTTCGATGGGAGAATTGCAAGGGTTGTAACGAACCAAGCAAATATGGCCCCATTTCAACTTAAACCGCACACTAGATATGCTAATGTTCTCGAGACGTCAGATATCACTCCTGATATCTGCTATAACGGGTCGCTGCCTGATAGGAGATTTTGCAAAAACTATTGGCGCGAAGTATAATGACTATTGTATGAGCTGTCATGATGCGGAGGAAAAAGAATCAATTAAACACCTCTTGTGTGAGTGTCCTGCATTTTGTGTAAAGCGCAAGCAACTTTTAGGAGCATATAGCTTCAGATTACTGGCGGATCTGGAAAACGTTAACTTAAGCAGTCTGCTAATATTTTTGGAACAATCTGGTTGGTTCAACAAAGAAAAATAATCAAGAAGGTTCAGCGGTTAAAACTAGAAGTGCCCATTTGTAATAGGTACTTTTAGTTAATGTGGTATCACAATGGACTGAATAGTCTAAGTGAGCCTGAATCTTAATCGGGCTGCCACTTTAACCTAACCTAACCTACTGAATAATGTGGTGAGGGATATTATACCTAAAACGTGTAAAGAAGAATTATCCAGTAAATTATGTAATGAATGGAAACAAGCCATGGAAAATGAGATGCTGTCTCATGAACACAAGAATACGTGGACAATGTTGGATTTTCCTCGTGGGTGTAAGCCTATAAATTGCAAGTGCAACAAAGAAGAATAAGAACGGACAGGTGGAGCGCTATAAAGCAAGGCTGGTCGCCAAAGGTTGTAGCCAGAGATTCGGCATAGATTACAACGAAACATTTTCGCCTGTAGCAAGATATTCTGCTATTCGTTTGCTACTTGCATTAGCCGTAGAAAACAAAATGCACTTGCATCAGCTAGACGTTGTCACAGCATATTTAAATGGGCAATTGAATGAAGAAATCTATATGAGTCAACCAGAAGGATTTGTCGATGAGAAGAACAAAAATAAAGTCCTGCGTTTAAACAAATCCATTTATGGCCTTAAACAAGCGGGTCGGGAATGGAACGTTAAATGATTTTATGTGCAAGATTGGATTTCAAAGATGTGACAATGAGCCTTGTTTATACAAAGAGAAATCGAAATGGTTATTTAATGTTAATAGCTGTTTACGTGGACGACTTAATTATTGGATGTGAAAGTGAAAAAGAATTAAAGGAGGAAATTTCAAAAACATTTGAAGTAACCGATAAGGGAAAACTGTAAGCCAGCTGCAGTACCTTCAACTCCTGGTTTCCAAGTTAAATATGAAAACAACTGCAGAAAAACAGATACCACCGAATACCAATCATTGATCGGTTCCTTACTGTACGTAGCCCTGACAACGCGCGCTGATATACTCCATTCAGTTTCCAAGCTTTCTCAAAGACACAAAGACCCGCACGTGGAGCATTTAACAGCAGCAAAACAATTTTTGAGATATTTAAAAGGAACTAACAATATGAAGTTACATTTTAGTTGTGGAAATGGAAAACTCATTGGTTATGCCGATGCTGATTGGGGAGGATGCACTACAGATAGAAAGTCATTTTCAGGATCAGTATTTTTTATTGGTAATTGTGTTATTTCCATGAAAGAAGAGTTTGTTACAATCAACCAAGGAGCTTTGCAATTGGCATCTAACCCTGTACATCATAAAAGAACAAAGTATGTGGATGTTAAATATCATCATATCAGAGATCTGATAAAATCAAATTCAATAAAATTGGTTTATTGTCCAACGGAAGAAATGGTGGCTGATATATTTACGAAGAACTTAGCAAAGTCGATGCATCAAAAATTTGTGAATTTAATTAATTTAAAATAATTCTAAAATGTAAAGAGTATGCATGTTGTAGTGGAGTGTTGGGAAAACACTTTGTATTAAAATACTTTGCCTTAATTTATTTCAACGTACATATTCTTCTTTGAAAATATTTGCATTGCAATTTGAATATGTCATACAATATATTTTCCTGATTGAAGTACGTCTTGTTCTGATTTCTGATTTCTAATTTGTCAAATAGTTTTTAGTTTTTCTCTTTAATAAATTTTATTCAAAATTGAATATCTTCGTGTGTTCCACTTAAAAGGCAAATATAAGGGAATTTACTTCCAAGAACCTATACATAACTTTTTTGTCTAATATGTTATGTCCGTGTATTGAAAAGCTTCTGTTCAGGTTTAGAGTTAAAACACGACTGAATTTATTTAACGAAATGAGTTTGTAATGTAGAGTGAGAAGGATTACATATAACATACACATGTATGTGCAAGTACATAATAACCACATTATAGTTAGATGGTATTAGATATATATATATATATATACATAACACTTCTTCCCCGTAAATTTACTTTTTGTTATTACGCCTACGAAGTCTAAAATCTGGCGGTGAGTAGCGATTAATTTCTTTCCTGTTACGATTACTGCTTCTAGTTGGTGTACTTGTTCCCAATTGCGTGCCATCTTGAACATTAGAAGTAGTAAACCGCCTGGTATGCCAACTCCTGTTTGTATACTTGTTGACTGGTTTTCGATATGACTCTCAGCTGTCTGATTATTGTGGTCAAACCAATTATAAGGAATATCATGGGTTTTGTCATCACATTCTGTGGGATTGGATCGGGGTTTCAGCTGGTTTGCGTGACGCTTATAGCAACTCGTTGCGGTTCGTACGACGTATAACATTTTCCCAATTGGCCTACGAATCGTTGCCTCCGCCCACTTTTCTCCTCTTCCGTAATTCCGAGCGAACACATTTTGATTTGATTTGTATTTACCTGTACAAGGAGTATTATTACCCTCATAAGGCTTCTCAAATAACTGGCTTAGTTTTGTACGTACAGGGCGACCGTGAAGTAATTCAGCTGGCGTTTTCCCTTCTGCATTAGGAGTAAGCCGATATGAAGCGAGATACTTTGTAACAGCGGTGTGCACTGGATAGCCATGTTTGAAGTATTTATTGACTGATGTTTTAAATGCTTGCACGAAGCGTTCAGCGAGCCCATTTGAAGCTGGATGAAATGGTGCTGTGGTTATATGTTTTATATCAAGACCTACACAGGCTTATGGTCTGTTATAAGAGTGAATTTCCTCCCATAAAGGTATTGATTAAATCGTTTCACTCCAAAAACAAATGAAAGTGCCTCTTTCTCAATTTGGCTGTATCTTACTTGATGTTTATCTAATGTTTTTCACGCGAATGCAATCGGTCGCTCTGTTCCGTTTTGATCTATTTGAGAATGCACGACACCTAACCCAAACGATGAAGCATCGGTAGCCAGCACTGATGGTAGATCTTCATTGAAATGAGCTAATTGGGTTGCGTTTACTATATGTGATTTGAACTCTATAAATGCTCTTTCGTGTTCGGTATTCCAAATGAACTCCGTATTTTTTTTTTTCGAAGTCTGTTTAGCGGTGCAGCCAGCTGCGAAAATTTTGGAATGAAATTGCAATAGTAGTTCACTTTCCCCATAAAGGCCTCTAGTTTTTGTAGATTAGTGGGCGTCTTCATTTCTTTAACTGCCAACAACCCTGTTTGGTCTGGTAGAATACCATTTGAACTTCTTCTACCCAAATACTCAATTTCATTTTTAAGGAAGCAACATTTATCCCTTTTACATTTGATGTCATTTACTTTTAAAATATTTAGAACTTGTTCAATACGCTGTAAGTGCTGTTCGGTTGTAGGAGCCGTAAAGATTATATCATCAAGATAGTTTCCGCATCCTTCAATTCCATTTAAAAGTTGTTCAAGGTAGCGTTGGAATATTGCGGGAGCACTTACGATTCCGTAAGGTAAGCGCTGATAATCGAATAGGCCTAATGGTGTGTTAACTACTAATGTTGATAATTGTAAAATTAAATAAATTCAGTATCAGGCTAACATGAAATATAACACTAGCCAACAGTCGTTTTGTGAATTGGTTCTAGCATAATTTTTCTCATTGATTTTGACCTACTAAACACGAAAATGAGTTTTAAAAAATTTTCTGTCGATTGGTTTTCGAGATACAAATTTTTAAACTTTTTTTTAATTTTTGGAGGTACACTTACAATTTTGAGCATATCTTTCGTCTTCTTTCACCTATATGATCCTACTACTACTCAAATTAAAGAAAATTGAGCCGTCTACAACTCATTCTCAGAAATTTTTCAAATCGAGTAAGTAGTTTGGATGTTGGCGGCTTAAAAAGGTTCAAAAACGGCGTTTTTTTAGTAAAAATGTGGTTTTTTACGTATAGCTGAAATTTTTACAAAGAAAATAAGCCCTTACATAACAAAAACAACAAATAGCGGCAACGCAGTTTTTGGTTTGCAAGATTCACTCAATTTCACCTGCCAAAAGACATCTTTTAGATCTATTTTGGAGATGCAATATACCGGTGGCAATCTCGACAGTATACCATTTATATGGGGAATCGGATACGCATGCTTTTCCGCCACTGCATTAAGTTTCCTACTGTCAAGACACATTCTGACCTTTCCTGGCTTTATTACTAACAGGTGATGACCACGGTGAACATGAAGCCTCTTCAATAACACACAACTCTAACATCCTATCTAACTCCTGGCACAATTGTCGCTCTACCGCGGGAGAAACCGGGTAATAACGTTGCTTAATAGGTTTAGCCGAGCCAGTGTCAATCTCATTTTCTATAAGTGATGTGCAGCCAAGACCATCCACCTCTGAATTCGGAAATGACTTTACAACACTGTCCAAACCCCGTTTCTGCTCAGGTGATAATATGAGTCTATCTGGGTCCAAAGTCTCTTCATATTGTAGTTCGCTTATAGATGGAGGTAGGGAAATTATTAAGCCAAAGGACTCCCAAAAATCACAGCCACATATAATATCCAGCTGAATACTGGGGACCAAAATGAATTTCAAAGGTTTTGTGTGCTGAAGAAAAGTTATGTCCAAAATTATATTTCCTAAAACAGTTTGTCGTTGTCCATCAGCAGTTCTAAAATTTCCTACTAGTCGTTTAAAGTTTTTTCGTTCCTGCATTCTTTGAGCTAATTTTCCCCCCAAGACGCTTCGGTTAGCTTCACTATCCAAAAGAGCAAGAATCCTGATATTATCTATCCCAATACTAACATATGGCCGATTGTCTGAATCTTTGTTAACAATGGCCGATATCACAACGGAATTATATAATCTCAATTTCTTATAATATTTATTTATACGTAAAGAAGATCGTCTCTTCTTTGTATCGGGTTTACTGAATTTGCTTGAAATTTGTGACATGTATTTGAGTCACTTCACTTCATGTGATACAATCTGGGTTTTAGTTAAATCGTTATCAATAAATTTCTCATCTGGTAAATTCAAATTCCGGATGTCCTGCTTGCTTCCTGCGGACATCCGCCATCCCGTTTCCCTGCCTACCTGTGGATGCACATTTAGGACAACTTGATTTATAGGTATCGGGTGCTCCGCATCCATAGCAGAACACTTTTCTAGGCCCCATACAATTTTGGTACGTATGACCAATGCCCGCACAGTTCCAGCATTTCGACGTCTTCACGTCATACATTTCATGACAAACATCAAGTTCGGCAATCCGAACTCTAGCCTTCCTATTATCGGCTGCCTGAATGCCCTCATAAATTTCTCATGTTTTCTAACTTCTTTGCCAAGTTGTGAAACACTTTCAATTCTCATGTGCAAAAGTTCGTGACGTATTTCAGTTCTTAAATTCCTGAAAATTATTTCACACAAATCGGTATCACTTAAAGGATCCCTCAATTTGTCAGACATACCTGAAATCACATTCAAAAAATCATCAATGCCTTCGTTTGCACCCTGATTCCGGTTCCTAATATCATCTAACACATCATAGTCATTCCTATCATCCTTGTACTGAAGTTTTAAAGCTCTTGTCAATGAGTCCCAACTAATATCGTCATTTCGGCGGTGGTATCTCCAATACCATTCAAGTGCCTTTCCTTCAAACAAAAGATGTGCATGTCTGGTCAATATTTCAAATTGGCCACCCAAGTTATTGGAAGTAAATACACTTACTCTGTACACAAATTCTTTTCTCTCTTTTGGTCAAAACAAAATAATCTATCGTAACTAGAGTAGGTTGAAGAGTTATCGCCGCACTTCCAACGATCAAATCTCAATTAAACGGAACCCTAGTCTTTTGAAACAAACCAAATTTTGATATATATGCCAAATAAACACATGAACTAAATACCAAGTAAAATCTCAATAATTATCCAAAATTAAAAATTTCAAAGTAATATAATTCCCGTCACTTCACCACTTACAATTACAATATATATTCTTTGGTACTGTTTACGATACGAACCGAGCTCAGAAATCTGAAAGAACGAATAATGAAATACAAATTTATAACACATCAACGAAATCATAAAATAATAAGGGGTATCAGTATTCAATAAAAAAAATTCTGGCAAAAGTACAAATCCTGTCAAATTTTCAGTTTAAACATTTGTATTATTATAGAATTGCACTGACATAGCCCCACGTTGGGCGCCATTAAATTATGTAACGATCCACTATACTACTGTCCTTATACTTTCCGCCCTTGCTACCTTTCAATCCGGCCGTGCTCAGGGCATATGGGGGTGTTCTTCAGAAAGTATAAGCCTACACAGAAAAAAATATCACCAAAATATTTCCAATTAAAAAGTTAATTGAAGTTGAAAATTTTTTCAATTAATAAATTAATTGATACAATTAACTTTTTAATCATGATAGAAACATTAAGTTAATTAAGTCAATGATTGAAAATTTTTAAATTTTTAATTAAAAAATTAATTGATACAATTAACTTTTTAATCAAATTCGGAAGACTAATTCTGTTAACCCTTTCACTACCGAAATAAACCTAATGTTAAAAACTTTAATTTTTCTTCTGTTTTTACTTGTACTACCAGCATGTAGAACAAAAATTGCCATTTTGAAAACCTACTTCAAATACTTCAAGAGATATATGAGCTTGTTTTGAAAGTTTCATTCTTGAATTGTGACCAAGTGGCCTTACGAAAATAAGCGCAATTTGGCCTATAATGTCCTTCAAAGTGTGAGCAAAAATACAAAAAAGAACCCGAAAAAGTGTCAGCTATAGTTTTCGTATGAATGTCCATTTACTAGAAACATACAGTAGAAAAATTGTCTCAAATTTTCGTATTTTTCGTTTATTTCTAAAGATGTTTACAAAAATGTATTTTGGACCTCACCAATATAGAAAATATTTATAGGTTATTTAGATTAAAGCCTCTACTTTAAAATAACATCGAGAAATAAATCAAAACTAAGTGGAAAAATAGAATTTGGTGTCTTTTTCGAATGTCGTTCAAAGCGGACATCGGTAGTGAAAGGGTTAAAAAAAGTGCTGACTTTTTTTAATTTTTAATTAAAAATGTATTTCAAACAATCATTTGTTAATTCAAATAAAAACTCTAAGCCAATTCAGAAAGTAATTAAAAATAGTTACCTTTTTTAATTAATAAATTAATTGAGTTTTGCAATCAACATCAATTAAATTTTTAATTGAATCAATTAAAAAATTAATTGAAATTTGCTGAAAAAATCAATTAATTTTTTAATCAAGAATTTTTTCTATGTCCAATTAAAACTGTGATTGATACTATCATTTTCGTGATTGAAGACATTGCAATTAAAAAATTAATTGGATCAATTAATTTGGTGATTGAATCAGAAAAAAATTTTTTTGTGTGTAGATCCGTTACAACTAATTTAAGATTATAGGTAGCTAATTATAATCATAATTATGTGTCGTTGAATAAATTTAAGTTGGAAAGAAAAGATCGCATAGAGGAGCCTGATGTTGTTAACTCCTATTTTGCCGGATATCCCACCCAACCTTGCGACTTAATAATTTTGTCAGCTCACTAACCTTTTTATTGAATTGCTAATTTCTAATTTCGTAAACAAAATTAGCAATTCATATTTTCAAAAGAATTATATTAAAATAATTAAATGTACAATGTGCAAATGAAATTTTATAGCAAATGAAAGTATTGTCATGAATTTAAAAATTTGAATAACAAAACTTACATTATTAAAATTTTTTTGAAATATTGTAAAAATGGAATAGAAATTCAATAGTTTTAAATTAAAAGAAAATTTTTAATATGTCAGTTAAATGTAATTTATTAAAATAACGTTTAGTTTATAAGTGTAGGGTGTCTTATAATTTACATTACTCATACTCACATATATCTTGAGAATCCGCCGACAAGCGCTTGTTGACTTCTGATATAAGTGGATATTTACAAAATTATTAAACGAATGAAATTAATGTATAGTGTAATATAAGTTTTGATACAATGATTTCCACGGCATTTGAAGTTTCCAAAATTTCTCAATATCAGGAGCGAAAAATTCACAATATCAGACGTCTTCCCATCAATTTAAATTTGGTTTTGATATATTAATCTGATATTGAAATTTCAAATAAAATTCATGATTTTCCGAAATGGATTCCCTACACTCATAGAAAAAAGTCTGTTGTTAATAGCAAACGCTGTCTGCTGTTTTTCAGCAAACAAAATGCTGCTGTTTTAGCAGCAAACAATCTCTTATTTTGGAACAGCAAACATACTGCAGGAAAGTCAGTTGTTTGCTGAAATTTTCTGCTGATCCGAATAAAATTATAAATTCACTCCGGTCAAATGGAAAATAGTAAAATGGTACACATTATATAACATGGAAAATTAAAAACAATTCGATTTTTTTATTATGTAATAACATTTGTGAACAAACTACCCTTTTTAGTAATTTACATTTTTTTAATGAATTGGGATTTGTATACGCTTAACTTCTATGAATATGTGGCTAACATAAATATTTATCCCGAACGACAAATCTAACATGTCAATGTCTTCGATAGTCGATATATGGCTGTTCTACAATTTTAACAAAACAGCTGCAGACAAAACTCAATTTGATGAAGATCTTCTAAAAGGGCTCTATATTTTTGTGAACTATTTTCCAATAAAGGTGGGTATTAAGTTCGAGTTTAGCAGCTAAAATCGTCATTTTTTCACGATTACTTTTCTTTAATAATCAATTTTAAGGTATACAAACTTTTTAAAAATTTACTTTGGGCTATTCCCCATCAAGTTATAATAAAATTTGCAACAAATATTTATAATTTTATTCCTTTTTCTTACTGGTATAGTTTTCACTTTAGCGATTTTAGCGGCTAAACTCGAACTTAATACTCACCTTAAGAGCTGGTATCTTATTCGAAGAAAAATTTAATGTTTTGAGATAAATGTTCGGATGTTTATTTCATAATAAAGCGAAAAGTATGCAGTTGATAATGAAAAGCAATTTAAACCAAATATATTCATGTGAGTTCTATCGTTGAGGCTGTAATTCGACGCTGGGTTGATAGCATTCTTTCATCCGACAGGAAGGTTTTAGAGTCGCAATATCTTGGTGGCTTATTATGATTACCCAGCTTGGAAACGTTTCCTGCAAAAGAGTTGCTTGTGTGACACGTAAAGGCCGGTACTCTGTTCGGTTTTCGCGTTGAAACTCCATACAAAACCAAAACATGCGAAAAACTTGTGAAATTTTTTCCATTTGTGGTACTTTGTTTTTTTCGAGTTGAAAAACTGACGTAACTCGCGTATTCAGTATTTTCATAACATGGCGCCATTTGCAATGTGAATTAAGAAATAATTTATTTATTAAACTGATTTTTGTGAATTTATAACACAAAAGTGGATCTGATTATTATTTAAAAATGTAATCTGATGATTGATAAAACAAAGTATAACATAGAGTTGTATTTCCATAATAAACTAGCAACCGACATCTAGCCGCTCCCTACTATATGGTAGAATATAAATAATTTATATAATATGAAATTTAAGCACAAATGTTAACAAAATAAAAGCTATTTTGTGAATTATATTTTACAATCGTTTCATTTGTACTGGGCATCGGGATAATAAACACAAAACATAATTTAAACAAAAGGAGTCACAGCAATTGATGTTCCAAACAAGCGTTAGCACTTCAACCAACATGTATAGTACCGATGTAGCAATGAATGGAATCACAAGAATTAATTGCTATGTTCCAAAAAATAAAATGCAGCACTGTAAAATTATTTTTTTAATTCCAAAGATATTTGTAAAAAAAAGATATTGTAAAAAAAACTTCGCCTGCTTCTTCTTTTTCAAATTATTTATTTTGTATGCGTGTGTGTGTAAATCGAGCAACTAGTTGCGTATGTATATGTAATCATTTCGTGACAGTCTGCGATGTTGTCAATATATTTCGACGAAATAAACGCAAAAAAGTCCCAAAATGGCTGTTTTTTCCCCTCAAAATATATTGTCAACACTATCATTTTTCAACGCGAAACAATGATTTAGGGGAACTTTTTTCGCACCAACAAACAGAGTACCGGCCTTAACTGTTAAAAGTTACCGTTATCCAGTTCAATACCAACCAGCTCCAACCATAAAACAAGTTCATTTGTGAAAAAATCAAGTAACTCCACAAGGCCACTAACCAAACTAAACAGTTGTTCATTGAGAATAGAGGACCCTCATATAAAATAATTTTGCATTTGGACATATACGCTGAGGTGGAAATGAGCCTCAATTGTCAAGATGATTTTCCGATGAAAGGCCGGATTCTGTGACAGCAAAAATTATTTTTAACTCCTCCATATGTTATTGAATCGCGAATACAAAGGAGCAGCGCAGCTATGTTTCCATTAAAAAAATAAAATCTCTGCCACCTTTACTCTCTTGCTAGTTTTTATTGGATAATTATTGCTAGAAAAATACGCGAACAGACCTATTGTTGGTTTTGACAAATGCCAACGTCGATATGTCAAACGCCAACGCCGTCAAAGCATCACTTTTAAACGAAAACACGAGACAAGCCGGGAAAATGTAAAAATTATTTTGTGTTTTGGAATATATTTTCCAATTTTTTTTATTATATTTGGTAAGTATTGTATTGTATAATATTGTATTCTTTTTAAAGTACTTTTGTTTTTAATAATTTGTTTTAATCATTTTTAGTTTGGAAAATGACTATTATACATTGATATATGGGAGCAACCGTCGTACAATTGTTCATACCCGCTGTGCAGACAAACGGTTATGGATTCAATCCTAGTTTCGACCAAACACCATAAAGTTTTGCAACGGTGGACTGGTGAATTACTCCCTCTGTAATGATGGTGACCTTTCTGAGTGTTTCAAAGGCATTCTAAAATTTTCATCGCAATGATAAATCATGTTCAGGCTCGGCTATAAAAAGGAGATTCCTTGTCTTTGAGCTTCCTGCATGGAATCGGGTGGCACTCAGTGACAAGAAGTTCAACACTGCTGTATCATAATGGACTAAATAGTCAAAGGGAACCTGAAATAACGGGCTGCCACTATAGCTAACCCAAACTGTACCCGAATCTATCATAATTGGAAAAGTTCACCTTAAATGTTAGTATTAAAACCAGGATAACATTAAAACGTTGCTATTTTAGCGAAATAATGCCACGGCCTTAAGAGAATAATGTATGCTTTTAGTATGAATCAATTTGAGTTTTTGCTAAAGCACATATTTTATTGATGACATCGTTCAATATAATTCCTATAAATAAAAATAGTTTACAAAATAAAATTTTTGTTATGGCATGTTTCTGAGATATCCTTATAAAAATATAACCACTTTTTCGAATTCAGGACATGAAAACACATAAAAAGCAAACTCTCATCAAATGTAAATTTTAGTGTAAGCTAGTGTAATTACTAATTGTTTTTTTTTACTTTTCATTACAGATTGTCTTAACATTGTTATGTTTTATCCGCGTGTATAAGGCCAAAGAAGAAAAACAAACGAAAATAAATCCTAGACAACAATCCAACTCGACTTCCAATACTTTGATGGAATTCAATTTATTTCACACACTTAATAAATGTAGAAGTTAAAGTATTAAATGGTTTACGGGTTTCATTTCAACATATCGTTAAAAAACGACAAATTGTGTTGCTGGGACAACAAACATTTGTAGTTATTATAGCAGCAAAAATGTTAGCTATTTCAACTAATGCAGTTTGCTACTATAGCAGCGATGTTTGTCAAAAACTTTTAGCAAACACGTTTGCTAATTCAGCAGCATTTGTTTGCTATTTTAGCTGTAAAAATTTTTGCTGTTTCAACTAACGAATGTTTGCTGAAACAACTACATGCTACTGCTGTCCCTTTTTCAGCAAACAAAAACTGCTGTTTTAGCAAACATTTTTGCTATTATGAGTAACAAAATTTTTTGGGTGTATGCAAAATTGTAATTTTAGCCAAGTTTGTTGCTTTCAAAATTTTTAATGCATCACCATTGGTCATTGGTCAGGAACACATAATTTCCAGTTTGATTTTCTTTATATGGTCAGTTTAAAATTTAGACATCGCACACAAAAATTTAAATTCCTTTCACGGCTTTTATAATGTTCGAATTGCAATTTTCAAATCACTTTTTATATAATGAATGTTCTTGTAAACTTTTATTGACAATTCATTTCTGTTCAGCTCGTTTTTCTATCAATTTTTTGTTTATTAAATATGTAGTTTTATTAATTTTCTTGCTTTTATTTTCTTGGTAATAAATGTCTGTCTATCCAATTTCAAGTATTTTTTTTTAATCGAAGCCTCTGTCTCTTGTTTCTCACAGTCATTTTTTTTGTGTTTCTCTCAAATTTTCAAAATCAAGGCTTGCTGGGCTTGCAAAACTTTGGCATCTGTGGTAATATGTGATAATATGAGCTATATCTAACTCTGAACCGATTTCAATAATGTCGAACAGATAATGTTTAAAAACAACAGTATTTTTTCTGTAGCGAATATCAGAATGCAAAACAAACATAAAAAAGCGGTTATGAAGTTAAAAATAACAAGAGAAACAAAATATTTACATGTGTAAATAGTGGCAGATAATGTAGAAAAACATTGGTGCCTAAACTAAAATCAAATCTCTCCTTTTCTTCTAGATAGAAAGACAATTAAGTGGGTATACAGTTATGTATTTTATGCATGTTTATCTTTAGATTTTATACTGATACATGGAATTTATGAAACACAAATATATTAGAATATATGTATTCATAATCGTTGAAATGTTCACATTTTTGGTTTCGTCTTAGCGTGAAAATTCATGATTAAAAACGTTTATTTTCTACTGATCTGAAGCAATGATGTTGCTCCGTTCATTTATGTTTATTTCTTTTTTTATTGTTTCCTATAAAAACGTGTGTTTTTTGTGATAGATACAAACGTTGCTCTTTTAAGCTGTATGCTAAATGTTGACTTAAAAAATTAACATTAATTTTTCATGTGCTTCCATTAGTTATCGGTTGGTTTCATTCTGTAATTACTTCTGCCAACTTCTTTGTTTCATATTTATTTAGGGGGTCTATAAAATTGAATTTTCTATATATATGTACGTATATTTTTTCTAACATTCTTACATTTAGAATGTCTTGTTTTTTGTTTTAATAAGTTGTTCCAAGCCAAAAGAAATATTGGATGACATATCCTTTTATTATTTTTAATAATAGTATATGTCCAAATATATTCTATACGAGAAGAAGTTTTAATAAATTTATAATAAAATTCATTCGAGTGGAATTATTTTATTTTTGGAATAATTTTTACAATCATCTTAAAAGCATCTAGTAAAAAGTAACATCATTTTGCAAACAATTATAGTTCTAAAACGTGCGTATAGACAAAATCAGACTATTTCCCATGTCAACGTTGTTTTATACAATTGGCAATAGTTTTCGGTTTAGACATGTCAAGAGTGACATCGAGGACGATGGAGTATTTGTGGGGACATACTTTTATTCTGTGATATTCTTCAACAATTAAAGTAAATTTGCCTATTTTGACATAATCATTTCGTTAAATGGTGTTACATATTTTAGGGCTTATTACAGGAAAATGATTTTATCTTAAATTAATTTTAAATTATTCCCTCTACAAGGGCTTCGTTTTCTGCGCAAATTTAAAAAAAAATTAACAATGTTAACTTAATTTGTGAATTTATTAAAGAACAAACTTTATTTCATTTCATTTTTTATTTATTGATGTTTCTTCTCAAAGCACAAGTTTTTTTTATTTTACGATTATATGCATAGTAGTATTAATACATTGTTTATGATGTTCTATATGTTGTTGAGTTTCAAATTTATTTCCATTAAGCCATTTTTATTCCCCCTGTTAACTACCAGATGAGCTTGATGTTGTGGATGTGTTGTTATAGAAGCTTCTCAAGAGGAGTTTACTGATCTTCATCGCCCAATTCATGCTTTATCTTCGAAAAATCGAAGTCTTCACCAGTACCACGTTTGAAAATATCCAAAACATCAAGACAAGTGGTTTCAAAATGTGTGGTAGCATCGTAGGATTCTGAAATGAATATTTGAGAGTCGGAACCGTTGTCAATTGGTTCAAAGTAATCAGAGATCGAGATGAATTTTTGTGCAATCGGTTCCAAGAGTTCTAGACCAGGTTTTATTTCATTTTCTGGCTGATCAGTTTCAACGGTTGTAGACACCATACCGACGAACCAACCCTTGGCTGCAACTTGATGGGCATGGCTAACCAAAGAGACATAAATATCAGATTTGCGACCAACTTGCTTTTGTGGAATGATAATTTGTGTTGATAGAGCATCTTTGGTGTTTCCAATTGGATGATCCAATAAGCAAATACAACGGATCACTTGTCCCTTCTTTCGTACCTATAGTTTATATAAATTCCAAAGTCATATACAAGTATTTAAACAGTACTCATAATTTCAAATTACCTTATCGGGAACATAACTAGGGTCGCAATAGACCTGTTTGCATTTAGCTATTTCATCTCCAGAACGAACGCCAACTACTTTGCCACCTTCTCCTACCACAATTTCGTCAATTGGCTTGTCCAACATATAAGTGCCACCATAAATAGCAGACAGACGAGCGAAACCCTGTGGTAGTTCACCTAAACCATACATTGGATAGAGATATGGCGATTTGCCATACCGAGCTAACGAATCAGAATATAATTTAATGCGTTGTATGGTTTTAACAGCTGGTTCATTTAAATATTCATCATCACGGAATAGCGCTAGAGCATGTCCGGTAAAATCTTGTGTATTTTTATCCAATCCAAACTTGTCATAGAGCCCCTGCATGTTCGCCTTCACGGGATCGAAATCCTTCCAGGTTTTTGGATCATCTTCTTTGAAATCTTGGACATAGATCAAGAAGTTGCGGAAACGCCGTTTTTCGAACATTCCTTTAAATAAAACATAATGGAAAAAGCGAGCAATTAAAATTTTGATATGTATTCAATATTGAAGTTCATAATTTTCCATAATTTTAGAAAATAATTGTTAATATACATATGTATGTATTTAAAAAAAAAATAGCCATTAGTACAAAAATGGGAAAAAATTTTGATATTTATGTGTTATAGCAATATTAGTTAAATACTATATGCAAATGTTTCAGTTATTTTTATGCACCAAGACTATGTTGTTGTGTAATATATAATTTAAAACATTAAATTCCTCAAATAAGTATTCTTTTTGTAAGTCTTGTTTTTTTCTCTTTCAAGGGATATTTTCAAATTTTTATCAGTTTAAAAGCCTTCACTCACCGAATCATTTTACATACTGTTGTTGCTTATGGACATCACATCGAGCTATCTGAATTTGACGTACTATATTGCGAAATTTGATTATAGTTATCAAAAAAATTTCTGTATCTCAAAAAGCTTTCGACTATAGCCTATAATTTTTTCTTTGTTGAGTTATATTTTTCCGCTTCAATTCTGAGTATAAAATGTACTTAGAAAAGTAGGCTAACTTATTTTAGACTCCATTCATAGAAGACAGTTTCAAACCATGGTCCAAAACTCACTATTCATAGGAAAAAATCTCACACCACGGATAAAGGCTGGTCACTTGAAACTCTTAGCGTAATTTGAAATCTGTCCATACGAGGAACACTCAAAAACAATGCCGGTCAATGATACCACTTTGAGTTCGCGTTAGGCCAATTTGAATCTGGGGCAGAGTTTAAAATGAGTGAATCAAAATGGCTTGCGTTAACCCACTTTCACTTTTCGTTTGTATGACGTTTGGTCCATAATTGTGTATGAACATTTCTTTATTTTATTCTCTTAACATAATCATAAAGGTTAACATAGAAATATACTATCGTGAGAAAACTATTATTTTTGTTCATGCCCATAAACTGCAGTTGATCCAAATCAAACCTTTCTCAAAACAAAGATAGTGAGTTTACCACATTTCGTACAGGCATATGGCCATTTCGATGTCCGTTATGAGTGATAAATAGTTTGCGACACAAGAACAATTTTACATCATAAACAGAAAAAAATTCACGAAAATTTTTCCCATTAAATTCATAATTGAGTTTTAAAAATATTCAATTAAAAATTTAATTGACTTAACAAAAATTTTAATTGAAACAAAAATCAATCACAAAAAAAAAAAATTAATTGACTTTCAATTAATTTTTGAATTGATACCAGAGAACTGCAACCGGTGGCTTTTTTCTTATTGCAATCTTACCCAAAAAATGTCGGTGGCAGTGAGTAAGACACCAATTACCAAGCGATCTTTTACATTGATACAAATGCGAATATAACAATGTTCGTATGCAGTGTCTTGTAATCTTAAACCAATCGACATCGTAACAACGCTCGGTAAACAAAAAACGAGGTTGGCACTTAAGTGTGATTGCACTCAACAACAACAATTACTAGCAGTTGGCATTAACTCAAGAGAAGTGAGAGAGTACCAAATAAGAGAATACCAAACTGCTGAGATATGGGTAACCAATTGGTGTGATTGCTTTACTACGGTGTTTTCGAGAGACCAACACTCATACTAACAAACACCGACAGTCGTCGGTTGCATTGGTGGTTGAAATTTGTTTTACCCATTGGTGTTTTAAGATTGCAAATGTTGGTGTTTACTAAATACACTGGTCGGTTGCGGTAGATCGCAGCCGTTCTCTGATTGATACTATCATTTCTGTGATTAAAGATATTTCAATTAAAAATTAATTGGATCAATGAAGACAAAAAATATTTTGTGTGTGTATGTATTTATTTGCTGATCTTTTATCTAATAGGATAATGTTTAAACAAAAAATATCATTTATGGGAACGACGTAAAAAGTTTACCGAAGTTCCAAAACAGGGTGCTTCGATTTTTGCAACTTTAAATGTACTGTACCCATACCATAATTATAAAATTTTTATTATCTAGTTACATTTGGTTTTTTTATATTTCTATGGGCTAGACATTTAAATACACACAAAAAATTATCACTTAAGTGAATTTGAAAACAGATTCAATTAATATATTAATTGATACAATTAATTATTTAATCAAATCCGATTAAAAACCAATTAAAAATGATTAATTAAAATTAATGATATTAATTTTTTCCAATTAATTTGTTAAGCAATTCGGAACTAATTTTCAATTGCAAACGTGATTGAAAACTTTTCCCAATTAAACATGTAATTGATTAAATCACCTTTGTAATTGAAATTTAATAATAAACTGGAGCGAAAAGAGAACAAGAGAATGTGTATTCATTAGGTTGTCAACCGGGATAAATCCCGTCCCGAAATCCGGGGTTTTTATTTTGAATCCCGGGATTTTTCGGGATCCCGAAAAACTAATACCAATTTTATTAATTGGTGTCTTTTTAGCATTATTTATTCATAATTTGGAGTCTTCATTCAGTGCCTGACAAATTGAGTTAATAAACTTTTATGGTACACCTTGAGTAAGAATGTATTATACATGAGAACAATGCGTTCATGTGAACTGGAATTTGTGCTACATAAAACAAAAAGCAATGATAAAAGGTCTGTCGAGAATATGGCAAGATCGCGTTTATCTGATAAAAATTTGGATGCATTGGTATTTTTAAGAAGTTACTTAAAACGATGAAGTACAAAAGAATTAACACAGTGCACGAAAATAGACCTAATCTAATCAAAGTCCTTAAAATGTTTTGCTGAGTAAGATAGCGATATGAAATGTATTTAATTTTTGTCCTAATTTTGATTTTCTTTTCTTCATATTGTTCAGTGTTCGTTAATTATGATAGCAATTTGTAATTGGTATTAATTTACTCTTATGTTCTTTTGTTATTTTTTGTTAATAAAATTGAATTACAACAATTTTTGGCGCTGTTGGAATTCTATATTTTGAAATCCCGGGATTTATAAAAATCGATCCCGAATGACAGCCCTAGTATTTATTCAACAACGTATGATGGTGAGATCAGTCTGTGGAAGTAACCCAGCCATTTACATTCAAATCGAAATCGATGATTTGGCAAAGGAAAAGAGATATGCTTGCGAATTTGTTTTAGGCAGTAGCCGACTATCAAAACCCTTTTTCGGAAGGTTCAAGTGTAGTTCACTTTGGGTTGAGTGAATTACCCGAATTTATTCTGATAATTGGTTGATAGTTTTGCTGCAAGTAGAGGATGCTGATGAGGAATGTGGTAATTCCGAAACAGCTGTACATCCAACCATCTTGCAGTCTATAGGGCTTTGCCCAAATAAATTTGACAAGCATACTTTTCCTCTGTTGGTTAAGCTACACTTGTAGTTTAGTCAATGCATGGCTTTAAGCTGAGATCAAAAACAACAATAACGATTGAAGAAAAGCCAACAATAACAAACAAAACGAATTTATAATTTCTTATAAATATAACATTTTTCGGTTTATCTCATCACATTTAACATAATTTTTTGAATTAATAAAAGAATGATGTTGAGTTTTAAGTAGCAAGTTACATATTGCAGCGTCTATCAGCCAGTTTGTTTATTTTCGATGGAGACAGCGTGCCTGGAAAAATATTTGAAAAACGATCACTTTATTCTATTTGGAAAGTCGAAAATTGTTCACCATATACCTTTCACAATTTTAAGCGTAATATCTATGTTTTCAGAACTTTATTTTCGTTTTTATTTAAATAAAATATAACAAGCTGATTGCGCTTGGCGTCTCACAAAAAATAAAATGGCTCTTCTAACAGTAGTGATGGCAAAATACTTTCATGTACATTTTGTTATTTTTTGATATGCTTCCCCCATCACAGTTCGCGATGGTTGTGATGACATTTACGAGTCTGTGGTAGCGATGAGGATGAAATGGAACTTTGAAATGCTGGCAGGGTCTGGCTGCTGCGTTCGAAATGTGTGCATACATATTTTGAAAGCAAATAGTTGATTGATTTTTTGTTTCGAAATTAATTAAAATTTTAATTGATTCAATTAAAATGTTGATTGAATTTTATGTCAAAACCCAATAAATGTTTCAATTGATTCAATCACACCCTGCTAGCATTTCAAAGTTCCATTTCATCCTCATCGCTATCACAGACTTTCAAGACACGCTGCTTCCATCGAGAATAAACAAACGGCTGATAGACGCTGCAACATGTAACTTGCTACGTGTAAATCAACATCATTCTTTTATTAATGGAAAAAGTTATGTTAAATGTGATGAGAAAAACGGAAAGATTTTATATTTATAAGAATTTATAAATATTTAATCAAATTAATAAACATCTACACAATCGTGTTTTACTTGACCACAATGATTCTTTTACAACTACCTTAAAATTCACTTTTTCTGATAGTTTGAAGGGGCTCTTATTGGTGTCGTTCTAGATTTATTAATAAAGGCACCTAATAATTGCACTGATGAGAAACTTTTTTGTAGAACCTTGGCGTGGTACAACTTCTCAATAGTGACGGCGCTTTTCCGGCGAGTTTTTGATGTCGTACACAATTGTTTTCGAGTAGTGCCGTCAAATTCAAAAAATGTTGGCAGGATAATTGATTCCGTGACAAAGGTCAATTAACTTTTTAATTGAAAATGGTGTTGGTTTTCAATCAAAGTGGGTGATTGATACTATAATTTTCGTGATTGAAGATGAAGATTGAATTAAAAATATCCGCAATTTTTGTGTGTATACGGAGAAATCAGGAGGAGGGGGACTATCCTCAAAAAGATCGTAGTTTTATTTGGAAGATAAATGTTTAGTCATGCCAATATCTAAGATTTTATTAATTTGGAAAACATCAATTATCCGAATTTAAAGATTAAACAAGGGAACAATGGTTCTGTTGATTTAGAACTGAATGTTGTTTTAAGAGTTATTTAGGACGCTGAATCGAAATTTCCACTTGTTTTTTTTTCTATCAGCATCCTGTAATATATTATTTCATGCACTCTGCAGCCGCATGAAAAAATGGTCCCAATAATCCCCAGACCATGATAAAAACCAGCTGTTCGTAAAGGCTTCTAATTCTGTTGTGAAAATAATTTCATGCTAAAGGTGGGTATTAAGTTCGAGTTTAGCCGCTAAAATCGTCCCCATCCCCATCAAGTTATAATGAAATCTGCAACAAATATATATAATTTTATGACTTTTTTTTACTGATTTAGTTTTAACTTTAGTGAAAATTAACGGCTAAACTCGAACTTAATACTCACCTTAAGATGGCATTTTCAGCACTGCCGACAAACGTGAATGAAGAGATGGCTTTTCATGGTGACGTTAATTAATGAAAATTAAATAATTTCAATGAACAGTGTATTTATCCCTATTTTATACCAATGTATTGGACAGAAATAAGGAACACACGAGAATGTTTATATTTATAATTTTTGTTGCTGTTCATTTTACGAATTCTTTGAATTCTTTTCTATCCGTTAAAGTGATAACATATTTTAAGCTTACCGCCAGCATTTTAAAAGTGTACTCTCTGTAATTCAAAATAATTTTTTTTTCAGAAAACCCCATTAGTTTTGATCCCATAATGCACTGTATTCTATATTAGCTACGGTATCCGTTAATTTGTGTTGTTATTCGTTATTGTTAATGAGGGCTTTAATCCCAGCAGTTATAGTATTTATTTTATGTTTGACATTGATTTTATATTATTTATTTGCACAAACATCAAGATTTTAAATCTTACAGTACGTGGATATTAGTGGTAGAAATATGAGAGTATAAAACTTACTTCTTTTAATAATTAATAAAAAATTAAATAATAATTAATAAGTTAAAAAATAATCAAAAAATTGAATACTTTTGAAAGATTAAATAGATACATTGATCATCAAAAAATACAAAAGTTCATACATTTAACAAAACAAAGTGAACGTAATAATAGGAAATAAAGAATTAAAATATAAAAATATTTTATAATAGAATTTGTCTTGCCAATGAATTTAATTTGAGTGGTCAGTGAGATCCATAGACGAATTGTATAGTGAAAAAACGCCTTTCAGATATCAGTAGACGATGACGATAGGTACCATTGATTCTTCTGTTGGATCTACCAACAGTAAGTCTATTGAAGAGACTTACATGATTTTCATTATATAGTATTTCACTATATATTATTTAAAAGTTTTCTAATGTCCAGAACATTGTAAAAAGCGATGATCTAGTCGTTTTCTGCTTTCGTCGCATTTGCTAAATAATTCGCAGCCATATAAGATAACGGGTACCAGATATGATTTTGAAAGAATATTCTTGCGTGTGTACAGGTCGGTTTTATACAGTGTTCTTGAACAGGTAACACCAAAGAAATGTAGCTTGCCTAAAATAGGTTTTCCCAATATTTCTTCTTATAATACATATATTTATTAATTTATTTTATTTACACATTTACATATGTTTTGTTTATAACAATGAGTTTAGAAGGTTTTGTCTTTTTCAACTTAATTATTAAAAAGAGTTCTCTTAATTTGAGAATGTTTTGAACATACAAATGGTTGTTCGTAATCTCCGAAATATGTACTAGATTTATATTTCTATGTTTCATCTCTGAAAAGTGCAAGCAATCGATAATAACGTTCATAGAATGTTCGTTTGCAAATATACATACATTTCGTTTGGGTCTGATTTAAAAGTTATTGTAAATTCTATCGAAGTGGCAACTACAAATTTATTCCGTACGGACGACACAAACCAATAATAGCATTTAACTTCAATTCACTTGTAAAAAATAACAGCGTAATAAAATAAAATAAAAATTTCCTTGAGATACTTTCATTCGAAACAGAAAATGCTATTATTGCCGAAATACAATGTACATAACTGTTTTGCACAGTCATCTTATCACTCTACAATTGCAACCTCCCTTTCTCGTCTTTTGATTCCATTATACCACTACTACCATAGAACATCATATACGTGTCACAAAAATTATTCACTGAGGGGCGGAGTAGAGGACACTTTACCAGACAAGTGCCCTGGGTTTATAAGCCAATTAAAATTTACTTTAATACAACTTACCCATTAAATCTGATGCCAGGGCTTCCTTTTGGTCAACGGGGACCTTGGCAATCTTTCCTCCCTTGTAGACATAACTACCCTCAATTGACTTGAATTCTAGGTAACGGGTGACGCCCGTATGTATTAACAATTTTACCAGCTGTCCATTGGCCATCAAGAATTTTGGTATCAGATCTACGTTCCAATCACGGCCGCGCCCATATTTATCACCGGGAACATCGATATTAAAGCGTTGAAAGAGCTCCTCCAACGGTGTAATAGAGGCAGATTCACCTCCATAGTACTTATTTCGGTCAATATGAAGTACTTTCTTTCCGGATACAGAAAGCATACCACTCAAGATACACTCCTTTAGGCCGGTACCCAAAACAATTGCATCGTATTCTTCATTCATTTTTTTAGTTTTCTTTTGTCTTGGGGTAACTTTGAATACTAAAAATTATTAACTTTTGCAAACGCAGCTTCAAAGAGTTTTCTTCTCCACGAAACTTCACTTCGGAACTGACAAATACATACGAAGATGTAAATTATCAAATTCAAAAGCGCTCCATCGTTCCCCTCACCACATCACTGAATACGTCTGACCCGACGGCAGTCACTGACACCCCAGGACCGATGATTGATGATTGGTTAGACGGGTTTTCGGGGGTGGGGGTGCGATTGGAGCGTTTCTTCACAGGGTATTGTCGCGTTGCCGAAGATTGAAGCTTACCCGCTCGCCTTTGACGGCGATAACAGTTTTCTACTCGTTTTTCAATTCGCCGTTAGTGATGACAAGGTTTTCGATAACTGTAACCAATCCGATTTATACACTGCGGTACAAAACTATAGCCGCACTACATTTTTTGTGGTTTTCACATTTAGTAATGTGTTAGGAATAATCCAATGTCTATCAATTTTAGACAATATAACAAAAATGATTTAGGTTTCATAACAAATTTTTAATTTTATTTTAAGTTAAAACAAAAAATCCATTTTTTGTGGAGCAAAATTATATCCGTAAAATATTTTTCCGAGTTAAGGTGAGTACTATGTTCGGTTTTTTCAACAAAACAATAAATTAAAAGTACAAATATATTTATGAAGTCGTTATATTTTGATCGAGTCTTGCCAAATAATGGATGGAAAACATACAAGGAATTGATTGCAAATAATTTTATATTTCTAAATTAGTTAATAAAAAAAAGTAACCGTGAAAACAAGCTGGTTTTCAGTTTGAAAACTGAACATAGTACTCAGCTTTACAAGGTAACATTTTTTCTTATTCTAATAGTGTGCAGGACCACCTTTTTTGGAAATTAACTCAAAGATTCTTTGAGGCATACTGCCGATGAGTTTCGCACGAACACCATTGGCGCTTGCTTCCCAGGCTTTAATTATTGCAGATTTAAGCTCCTCAATCTTGTCGTACTGTTTATTCCCACCATAAATTTTACGTACCATGATTCCCCAAATATTTTCTTTAGGATTCTGGTCAGGAGAACAGACTGGTCATTCCAATCGTTGTATGTTGTGGCCCTCTAACCACCTACGAGTTTGGTTGCTCTTATGCACAGCAGAGTTATCCTGCTGGAAAATCAAATTACTTTCACTTTTTCTTTCAAGAAATGCAACAGATCTTTCTGAAGAAGTATCGTGTATTCTGTTGAATTTATTCTGGTGCTTGGAAAAGCCTGCTCAAGCTTACCGTCGGCACAAAATGCTCCCCAAAACCATAAGAGATCCCCCACCGAAATTCCTTTTGGAAAAATAGCGTGGCTCTTTTCGTAAATCTCGCCAGTACCAATTGTATCCATCCGGACCATCTAGGTTAAACTTTTTCTCATCAGGAAAAATTATCTACATAGAAAAAAAAAATTACATAGAACGTAAACTATGAGTTACTTAGCTAGGCTTACGTTGTTCCAGTTCGTACTAATATTATTTCTAGCAAAAACTAAGCGTGCTGCTTTGTGCCGTTGAAGCAATCTTGGTGCATTCTGCAATTTCTGTCGTCGAATAACTGTAGACTTTTTCAGCACTCGATTTACAGTCCAACGTGATACATTCAGACCACAATCACACGCTATTTGGTTTGTAGTTTTTATGGTGTTTCTGGCGCAATTGATTATTCTGCGCTTATCTCGGGATGTGAGCTTGCCTTTTCTTCCTGCGTTCCTTTTCTTTTTACCGTAATCTGATGAGCTTTTTATAAAATTCTGTCACAGCCCTGGGGTACTGCCATCTGGAGTGAGGAACCGAGTTGCCATGCGCTGGTTGCTGAACGATGTTGCCGGCTTTTGGCTCAGTATATGGGGCGCGGTTCATAGGCAACTCAGTCCTCTGGCAAAAAAAAACAAATAACCAGCCTTTGATGGACATCACAAAACACAACAGGTACGTATCAAAAATCGTAAGACAATCTCCACTCATATTGTTTCCCTTGCATGCCGGATTCCCAAAGCATGCCGTGGCCTAACCCTCCCCAACCATGGTGTCCCCACCCTGCCAACATTTTTTGAATTTGATGGCTGAGAATCGCCGCCACGTCGAAAACAATCGTATATGACATCAAAATCTCGTCGGAAAAGCGCCGTCACTATTGAGAAGTTGTACCACGCCAAGGTTCTACAAGTTTCTCATCAGTGCAATAATTAGGTGCATTTTTAGGTCAATTTAGAACGACGCCAATAAGAGCCCCTTCAAACTATCAGAAAAAGTGCATTTTAAGGTAGCTGTAAAAGAATCATTGTGGTTGATTAACAATGATTTTGATATGCTTCCTCCATCACAGTTGGCGATTGTTGTAGTGACATTTACGAGTCTGTGGTAGCGATGAGGATGAAATGGAACTTTGAAATGCTGGCAGGACGTGGCCTACCCATTCGGGACATCCCAAATGCTACTTACCTGTCCTTTACATCCCCTTTTCCCTTATAACTTCTTTAGCCTTCCATATTCAACAATGTAACACCCATATTATTTCTTTTCAAACAACATTAGGGCTGTTTTCAAGGCATATTAATTAAAGGTAAAGTCACGAGCAAACGTGTGTACACCCCATGATATTTAAAAAGTCAAACTAAATTGGCAGGTCACTTAAGTTGACATTTTGTGTATGTGTAGTGTTGTTGTATTGTAATATTTATGTACACAAAGAATGTAAACAAACCTACTAAACGTAAACAAAGCCTTTGACAAGATGAATGTCGATGTTAGTCACTTGATTGCATGACTTTACCTCTTTAATATGCCTTGGGCTGTTTTCTTTTACACCCAGAAAACAAATTCGTTGCCTCAACCGAATTATTTGCCAACCGAAAGCAGGTGGTTCCATCAACTATCAATGATATCTGTCAGCACAACTAACATTTGGCAATTGTAACTGCATGGTAGTATGTTGGATCAACTTTACATTGGTTGTCGCAATCTCAAATTAATTGTTTTGTTTGTTGGTGCAACCGCCCTCGATTTTCTTTATTATTATCCTAACCAAATTCCAATATTAAATGAAAGGGCAGATTATATTGAGATTTTATTAATTTATTACAAGATTTACAATCATAATAAACTACGAAAATAAATACAAAAGTTGCTAACGACAAAGGCTTTTGATCTACATATATGTGAGATCAATTTACATTACAATTTACAATTTTTTTATAGGTAATGTTTGTATACCAATGACAGATGGTTATTAGGTTGCAATTATGTGGTCAAACTACAGAACCTAATTCAATATATACTTGCCAGAAATTTCTTCCTTAAGCCTCTAAAAATAAATACAGATCGACTTAGGCTCGTCCTGTGTGCTTTATACAATAAAAAAGCTCGCTTGCCGTAAAAAGTATTTGTGTTTGTTGGTGTATGAATCCTGCAATTTTTATGGAAATTTTGTAATATTCCTTTTTTATAAATCGGTGCGATACTTACCTGAAGGCAACTTCTTTTCTATGGGATAAACTTTATTCAATGTATTGCGGACTATTATCAAGTAAATGCTGTTCCCCGTTTTGCAAATTTTGTAGCGTCATACCATTTACCATGTCGATGTTGATATAAATATTTATTTGTTGCAACAACTACCTTACGCCCGTCCTATAATTGAACTAAGATTCTATTGGTATACTCAACTTTTGGTTGTACCAACCATTTGTTGATTCCCATGATGTAGGTCTCACTATGCTGGTAGTTAGCTCAACAATTTTATGCAGCATAAAACCAAATTTATTGTCATTGGTTATTGCAAACAATTGAATGGTTATGGGAATTTCGTTTTGATCCTGTGAACTTTTTTATGGTTATGTTAGATGTATAGTGGGGAAAATAATCAAAACATTGTTCTTGTAACAAAAAATACGTTACTGACATCATTTCGTCATTGTAATGATCGAATTGCAACCAACCATTTCTCTGGGTGTAGCACTGGATGCAACATTTGTATGAGCTATCCAGAATACCGTTGCACTGGTGTTCTATCCAGAACATCTCATCAGTGCAAGTCGCGCCGATGTTTCCAGATTGTATTTTTATAAAGTGACGCTTCCCAATAAACACAGGATGAGCGTTTTTCAAATGCACCAACATTTCAGTTTGAGGCTAAATATAATTTTCAACATAAAATCAACTTGACCTGAAATATATCATCTTCAAATTGTTTGCGAATTACTTCCAATTTGCCAAATGTTAACGAAATATTTGAAAAGGTGTTGAAGATAAATGAGAAAACTTTGACAAAACACTACCCTAAAATGCAACGAAAAAATCATGTGGTTTTCAATACTTATTTGTGCAACGAAGTTCGTGGTCAATTGCAAGAAATAAAAGAAATGGAAAATTTTAGACAAATAACCAAATAGTTTATAAAAATAGGTAAGTGAAAATAAAAAATTAAATAAAACTTTAAGGAAGTCACTAAATGTATATATCTTTGCAGAAAACTAAAATTATGGATTCTACGTTCTTGAAAACATTAAAAAGCTGACCGATGGAAAAATGGTGGACAATTAACTGGAACTGCTTCAAATAGTTTATAATAATTGGTACGTCAATATGAAAAATTAAAGAGCAGTCACTAAATTTATATCTCTTTGCAGAAAACTAAAATCTTTGGATGCTACATTCTTGCAAATATTAAGAAGCTGACCAATGAAAAATGAGTGGCTTATCGACAAGAAAAAGTTTCCAGAAACATTACAAGTGAAACCAATTAAAATTGTTAAAAACAACAAATTGTTGAAATCAACAACTTCTGGATGAAAATGTGCATCACATCGTCAGTTTATTTCATATGCTTTTATCAGTTTAAAATGGATATTTTGAGAATTCCTTCTGCTGGAAATCAATTCTAACACGCGGTCCAGTACGTTCCTAATTTCAAATTGCCCGCTTGTTAATAAATTTTAATGCTGTTTTATGACACCAAAAGGAAGGAAATCGAATTATCAATGCAAAAGTGTTTGCTAATAATGTTTAAGATATTTAAAGTTTTGTTGTTTGTTTTTTTTTTTGTTCTTATTTGTTGATATGTTTAATAAGATTATTATTTATCAATTGGTATTGTAGTGTATTATGTAGTGTAGTGTATTATTATATATTTTATTTCGATGAAAATGAATAAATTATACAAAATTCATAGAATTTTGGCTTTGACTTTCAATTTGAAGTGGGGATATCATTCATACAAATTTAGGTTGAAAAGTATTTTCAACGATGTTAATTTTGAATTTGACTCGCATCGAAAATTGTTTGACAAATTATTGAGTAGCGATGCATTTCAATTTGAGGATAACACTTGAGATATTATTGCTAATGTGTTGAATTTCACTGTTGAGGGTAATGTCTGTTTTTTGTTGAGAACGCGATTTTCTCAACAATTTCTCAACTTGAATATTACCCTAATCCTTTGAAAAAATGTTTGAAAAATTGTTGAAATTTAGCATTTTTCAAACGTTTGTGTTTATTGGGTTCTTCGATTCACAATAGTACTTTATTGTGACTAATTTATCGAAAAACAAGAAATCCAAAGTGGTACAGTGTCATAAATAATCGCAGCAGTAAATATTTATTACTAATTTGAGCATTTCATACATTAAAAATGCAAGATTTCACTTCTTTTCTGTGATTGTTTTTAAACAGCTGATGACAGTGTTGCATATTTTTGGAGATGTCCTGGATAAACGAGTACTCTGTTTTCTTTTAGTCCTTCACGGTTTAGTGTATCCAGTGCTAAAAGAAAACATCCCTATTATAAAAATATTTTTATAATCCCTTTTTCTCTTTCAGATAAATTGGAATCGTGAACTTGGAAAGAAAAGTTAACAAAGGTCAAAAATTTACAGTGATTCTCCAATAAAACAAACAATTCATAAAAGATAAGTATCTAATCAAAACAATTTAAATTCATAAAAAAATAATGCTAAAAATTCTCCCATAGACAGCTCGATCATTCTCATCCAGAAACATTTCGTCAGGAACCCACGAATTCCTTTCCTCAGTGTAATGTCTTCCCGTCCGTCCGTCTAGATCACATAAGTTTTAGTAACGTCAAAATATACTCTCCGTAAATAAAACATATAACTTTTTTCCATGTATTTCTCGTTCCACAGTTTTAGTGTTTTTACGGGGACAAACATTAAGTGCGGCAAAAGTGGACCCACAAGGGGTTACTACAATTATTGTGAAACTAAGGACACAAAAGGTGTTTAGGAAAGTACTAGAAAATAAAGAAATGATTTTGAATGTGATGACGTAATTTGACCGTTACAATTTGAAATTTTAAATTAGTTTCCGTTAATTTAAAATTTCAAATTGTAACGGTCAAATTACGTCATCACATTCAAAATCATTTCTTTATTTTCTAGTACTTTCCTTAAACTATAAACTTAAATCTAGAAATATCAAATTCGTAACACTGCCTCCGGCTTAAGCTTGTTCGTCCCGAACAGGCACAGAACCCGTTCCGTATGGAGCCAAACGTTCCAGGTGAACGACTTTCATCTTTGACTTTGGGCTGTCGTCCTTTTGAATGCGGTATACAACATCATTGATCTTCTTGATGACTTTATATGGACCTTCCAACTGTGTTTGTACTTTAGGACATAATCCTTTCTTTCGTTGCGGGTTGAATAGCAGAACCGGTTGTCCTTCTTTAAAGCCCTCACGATCTGCTGCACGATCATATCTCGCCTTCATCCTGTTGTTGACCATTTTTATTTTGTTTCGCACTGATTCGTGAACTTTACCAAATGTGTTTGGTATGTCGTTACTGGTTTCTTCCATGGCGAGCTCATTGGGTATAGCGCCGAATATCAAATCTCCGGGCAACTTCAATTCCGTTCCGAATAGGACCTTGGCCGGTGCTCGTGACGTAGAATCATGCATGGCTGATATATACGACAGCAAAAACTTTGGTACATGGCCGTTATCTATCACCTTTCGAAGATGTTCTTCCAGAGTGCGATTAAAACTTTATACCATGCCATCAGACTGTGGATGCAATGGCGTAGTCCTTGTTTTCTTGATATCAAGGGAGTCACACATCTCTTGGAATATGGCCGATTCAAAAATTCTTCCTTGGACTGAGTGTATCTCGGACGGCACACCGTAGCGACATATCCAGTTCTTGTCGACTACGTCTACAATCGTTTTCGCCTCTTGGTTTGGAATGGCATAAACTTCT
Source organism: Haematobia irritans (assembly GCF_050003625.1). Taxonomy (NCBI): domain Eukaryota; kingdom Metazoa; phylum Arthropoda; class Insecta; order Diptera; family Muscidae; genus Haematobia; species Haematobia irritans. The sequence continues at coordinate 68,426,386 of NC_134398.1, read as the reverse complement.
GGCCACTGGACATGGCGCTCCTGGCCTATACTCTTGCATAAGACCTCTTCTTTTTCGTCTTGGCCCTTTCGCCTTTATGCACTTCTCACAATTTGCCACCCATTCAGCAATTGATTTCTGGCATCCAACCCAGTAGAATCTTTGCTTCACTTTCTCGGCTGTTTTGGTTATTCCCAAGTGACCTCCACTAGGTCCATTGTGGAATTCCGTCAAAACATCTCTTATTTTATAATCCGGTGCGATGATTACATTTCGGCTGCTCTTACCATCTTCACTTTCCCATTTACGTTGAAGGGTTCCATTGAACAGACATAGACTGTCCCATTGAGCCCAGTATGATTTCATAAGTGGGTTTTCGGCTGCGATGTCTTTCTTTCTGGGTTTCTTATCATCTTCCTTCGCCGAAATAATCTTGCTCAAAATGGGATCTTTACGCTGTTCTGCTAGCCAGTCCACTCCAGATTCGACGTGCAACAGTCGGATATCCACGATTTCTTCCTTATGTTCAGCTTTCGAACAGTTTTTGCATTCGACATTACAAGGTCGACGTGACAAGACGTTTGCGTTGCCGTGTTTGCCACCTTTTCTATGCTCGATACTGAAATCATAGCTTTGGAGTCTTTCTATCCAACGTGCCAACTGAGCTTCCGGATTCTTGAAGCAACCATCGTAGAGCTGAATGATCAGTCCTTGCAAGAAATTCTGCCCATACAAGTATTTGTGGTAATGCTTTACGTTTTCTATGAAAGCAAACAGCTCTCTTCTTGTTACGCAATAGTTCTTCTCGGGCTTGGATAACGTTCGGCTAAAATATCCGATGACCTTTTCTTTACCGTCCTCCACTGGAACTTCTGACCTTTTTGCGTCAATTTATAGAGACTAGCGGATATGCTGGCGAAGTTTGGCACAAATCGTCTATAATAAGTGCATAACCCAAGGAAGCTTCGCAATTCATGGAGATTTTTGGGAGGTGGCCAATCTTTTATATGCCCTCTGCTGTAAAGTGATGACCCAGGTACTTAACTTCTCGCTGGAAAAGCGAGAACTTCTTAGCGTTAAGTCGTAGACCAGCGGCTGACAGTTGCTGGATAACCTCCTTCAAGTTCTTAAGGTGCTCGTCAAATGTTTCGCCCATAACTATGATATCGTCGAGGTATATCAAGCAGGACTTCCAATCCCTTTAGCACCCGCTCCATCAATCGCTCGAACGTAGCCGGAGCATTGCAGCGACCGAATGGCATTACATTGAATTGCCAAAGACCGCCATTAACGCCAAAAGCTGTCTTTTATATGTCTTTCTCGGCGATCTCTACTTGCCAGTATCCACTGTGCAAATCAGGCGTGGAAACCCCTTTTTACTGGCTAGTGTGTCCAACGTGTCATCAATGCGTGGAAGCGGATAACTGTCCTTTTTGGTAACATCATTCAATTTTTGTGAAGTCCACGCAAAATCGGGTACTTCCATCTTTCTTTTTGACCAGCACAACTGGCGAGCACCAAGGACTTGATGATGGTTCGATCACAGCACTCTTCCTTAAAGAGCTTTTGAACCTCATCCCGTTTTGCTAGAGGGACACTTCGTGGTGCCCGTTTTATGGGGTCTTTCTTCTGTGGCATTTATTTCATGCTTCACCACAGATGTTCTACCTTGTTTTCTTCTCAATGGCAACGGCGGAGGCATTTTTCGATAACAATTTCTTGGCTTTATTTTTCTTGGACGGTGATAGATGATGTGTCCAAGTTTCGACATAACCTTCCAGATGTTTCATCACTTCATTATGCTTCTTTGGCGATTTGCTTTCCAAGTTGACTATTGCTTCGGCGGGAGTACACTTGCCAATGTCCGAACATTTTCCAATTTGCTCTTGATGGTCAGATAAATTCAAAACTCGAACTGGTATAAGTCCCTCTTCATTTGTTGTTACCAGGGCATTTGCTATAAAGATGTTGTTGTTTTTATTTTCTGCTGGTTCAACAACCCACAATTTGCCGACTTCACAATCTCCATTCATAGAAACCCATATAATTGTTTCGGCATTTGGTGGTATTAACTCTGGATGGCTCATTGTCAAACATCTGACAGGTGTATTCTCACTGTAGCCTACGTTTACCGGTATTTCGCTATCGCACCAGGTCATTACACGACGCTTCATATCCAAGTTGAGACCAAAAGCAATCATAAAATCCGCTCCAATTATAACTTCGTCCACTATATCGGCCACAATGAATTCGTAATTAACGGATTTGTTTGCAATGGTTAACTTTGCAGGAACCTTTCCATATACAGTTGCGGGTTCACCTGTAGCCGTGCGTAATCTGACTCCAATTAGTGGTGTAACTTTTCCTCTTACTAAATCGGATATAATGATAGATTTCCATGCACCAGTATCCAACGTCAAAGTTCGCTTGTATCCATTAATACCACCCACAATAGTCAAATTGTTATTTTTCTGTTGAACTATTGCTATAGAGATTGAGGGGCCATCACATGTGTGAGCCAGCTCTTGCTCCGCTGAACTAGCTCGATTTAGTTTAAATGTGAATCACTGGACACACATATGGCTATTGTTTGGTGGTGAAGGCGATTTCGATCTTGATCGCTTACGACGTGCTTTACATTCACGAACAACATGTCCAGGCTTATCACAGTTATAGCACTTTATTCTGGATTTAGTTGTCTCCTGCTTTATTTCTTGCATTGCCTACTTAAAGGCTTCTTTCACTGAGTCAATCACGGAATTTGATTCATCTTGCTCGGTCTCCACTCTGCGTACCTTGTGAATTTGAGGTCGTGCTAACAATCTCGCAGTTTCTTGTGCAAGTGCAAATGTTACTGTTTCTGAGAATGTAGCCTTTTGTGACGCATATGTTGCACATTTTATATCAGGGTCTCTAATTCCATTCACAAAGATCTCGATCTTGATGCGGTCCACAAGTGGATGACTTTCTCCTGGATGTTGTTGTTTTTATTTTCTGCTGGTTCAACAACCCACAATTTGCCGACTTCACAATCTCCATTCATAGAAACCCATATAATTGTTTCGGCATTTGGTGGTATTAACTCTGGATGGCTCATTGTCAAACATCTGACAGGTGTATTCTCACTGTAGCCTACGTTTACCGGTATTTCGCTATCGCACCAGGTCATTACACGACGCTTCATATCCAAGTTGAGACCAAAAGCAATCATAAAATCCGCTCCAATTATAACTTCGTCCACTATATCGGCCACAATGAATTCGTAATTAACGGATTTGTTTGCAATGGTTAACTTTGCAGGAACCTTTCCATATACAGTTGCGGGTTCACCTGTAGCCGTGCGTAATCTGACTCCAATTAGTGGTGTAACTTTTCCTCTTACTAAATCGGATATAATGATAGATTTCCATGCACCAGTATCCAACGTCAAAGTTCGCTTGTATCCATTAATACCACCCACAATAGTCAAATTGTTATTTTTCTGTTGAACTATTGCTATAGAGATTGAGGGGCCATCACATGTGTGAGCCAGCTCTTGCTCCGCTGAACTAGCTCGATTTAGTTTAAATGTGAATCACTGGACACACATATGGCTATTGTTTGGTGGTGAAGGCGATTTCGATCTTGATCGCTTACGACGTGCTTTACATTCACGAACAACATGTCCAGGCTTATCACAGTTATAGCACTTTATTCTGGATTTAGTTGTCTCCTGCTTTATTTCTTGCATTGCCTACTTAAAGGCTTCTTTCACTGAGTCAATCACGGAATTTGATTCATCTTGCTCGGTCTCCACTCTGCGTACCTTGTGAATTTGAGGTCGTGCTAACAATCTCGCAGTTTCTTGTGCAAGTGCAAATGTTACTGTTTCTGAGAATGTAGCCTTTTGTGACGCATATGTTGCACATTTTATATCAGGGTCTCTAATTCCATTCACAAAGATCTCGATCTTGATGCGGTCCACAAGTGGATGACTTTCTCCTGGATATGTCAAAAGCACCAACCGCTCAACCTCTGTTGCAAAGTCTTGTAGAGTCTCATTTGACTTCTGGACTCTTCCTCTTAATTCCATTCTGAAGATGTCTCGCTTATGTTCTCCGCTGTACTTACGTTGAAGTGCCGCTATTAATTCATTATAATTATTTCTAGAGGCAGCGGGAATGCTTTGTATCACATTACCGGCATTGCCCTCTAATGTCAATAGAAGTTCAATTGCTTTGTCATTGTCATTCCATAAATTTCTAGAAGCAACCATTTCGAATTGGAATTTGAATACATCAAATGAAATTGAGCCATCGAAAACAGGAGGTTTGGTTTTCGAGCCCTCGATAACGCGCACTGGTCCACCTTTAATTTCCAGCTCTGACATTTTTCTTTCAATGTGTAGAAACTTCTCATCATGAACCATAATTTTCTCATCCACAGAAATAATCTTCTTATCCAGCTCCCCAATTTGGCTTCCGATATGGTCCACACGTTTTTCCATGCCTTCAGCAATTTGTTGAATATTCTCATTTAGAATTCTAGAATTTTCGTCCATCTTTTTTGAATTTTCGTCGAATTTTTCTTCCAATTTTTTAAAATTTTTAGAGAATTTTCATCCATCATTTTTCTAGAATTCTCTTGCATTTTTAGAGAATTTTCTTCCATCGTTTTTCTAGAATTCTCTTGCATTTTTAGAGAATTTTCTTCCATCATTTTGCTCAAAATATTGACCATCGATGTGTAATCAACAACATTAGAAGCTACAGATAGAGTTTCCAAGGCGCTGGCTATTACTGATTCGTCAAGATCTTCTTTATAATCGAACTCATGTGTTTCGATATCAATACTTCGCCGCTCGAACTCTTCCAGTAGTCGCTTTTGTAATTGAGCCCTGTTTCCTGTAGTCGGCTGCTCCATTTTGCTCAACTCCTTCTTCAAGTCTTCCACTCAAAGCTGATTAAACTTCATTGTAGATTTTTTTCCCGTTATTTCACTTCCGACACCAATTGTTACGTTTTTATATTGAGGCATATTTAATTACCCGATAATTAAAACACAGTTCTAGGGGTTTATATACCGAAATGTAACGATTTCGAATGTTCTCGCTAATTGGCCTACACATCGCACATATTTATCGACTAATGTTCATTGTCTCGGCCATCTATAACTTTCTATGGGGCGTTATTGTACAGGTGATATGGCGCACAAACTTTTAGGCTTCTTCTCATCTCATATATATATATATATATATATATATATATATATATATATATATATATATATATATATATATATATATATATATATATATATATATATATATATATATATATATATATATATATATATATATATATATATATATATATATATATATATATATATATACGTCGAAAACAGTCGTATACGATATCCAAAACTCCTCAGAAAAGCGCCGTCACTATTGAGAAGTTGTACCACGCCAAGTTACTACAAAAAAGTATCGCATGAGTGCAATTATTAGGAGCCCTTCTAGATACATTTAGAAGGACGCCAAAAAGAGCCCCTTCAAACAATCAGACAAAGTGCATTTTAAGATAGTTGTAAAAGAATCATTGTGGTCAAGTAAAACACGATTGTTTAGATGTTTATTGATTTTATGAAACATTTATAATTTCTCATAAATATAACATTTATACGGCTATCACATCACATTTAACACATTTTTATGCATTAATAAGAGATTGATGTTGAGTTACAAGTTGTAAGTTAAATGTTGTAGCGTCTATCAGCCAGTACTTTTATTCCCAATGGAGGCAGCGTGTCTGGAAAATATTTGAAAAACTATCCCTTTATTCCATTTGGAAAGTCAAAAATTGTTCACCAATTTACTTTTAACAATTTTAAGCGTAATAGCGATGAGGATGAAATGGAACATTGAAATGCTGGCAGGATATATATATATATATATATATATATATATATATATATATATATATATATATATATATATATATATATATATATATATATATATATATATATATATATATATATATATATATATATATATATATATATATATATATATATCGCTGGCGCTGGCTACTGCCTTGGAAACTCCATCTGTAGCTTCTAATGTTGTTGATTACACACAAGGCCGAATTCAGGGGGGGGGGTGAGGGGGATCAAACCCCCCCCGCAATGAATGAATATTTTTATATAAACAAATATATATTTTGAGCTGCGAAGATGTTGAAGAAAAGCTGGACGTTTTATTTTGAAAAACGCTTACCTATAAAACTTGCACAATTCATACAATACTAGTTGAAAAGCCCGTCAAACGACGGTCGAAAAAAAACAAATTGTTTTTGTTCTCGCACCACAAATTTCATTTTTGGAAAATGCATTTCTATATAAATAAAATTTTGCAGAAAAATTCTATAGAAATAACATTTTGCAAAAAAATTCTATAAAAAAAATTTTTTCTATAGAAATAAAATTTTGCAAAAATTTCCTATAGAAATAACATTGTTGAACTCCGTTCCACAACTGTTCTTAGGTTATTATTAACTTTTTGAAAATTTTGAATAATGTTTGAATATTTGAATTTAACGAAAATAATTGAATTGCCAATACATAATATGAATTATTGTTATCGATACTTGAATTCAACCTTTATGCGATAACTCTAAAGCTTTTACTCAAAATGAATTTAATTGTTGTAAATTCTAAATCATAATGTCTGACTGACACTTCGTTTGTTGTAAAACTTCACTTGTGCTTCGTCATTGCCCTTGGTAAGCTGCCGTCATCCTGAATAAAACCATACTTTTGAATTCTTAAACTTAAACTTTGCCTTTTGCTTTCTTCTCTTCTCGTTACAACAAAAATCTTTACATTTCCGAGAGTTAATCTTTATCTACAGTCCACTAAAGGAAACACCTCACGGATTTGTACATGATCCTTCAAACCGTCAAGGAACTGAGAAGAAACTTTTAATCTTGGATTACGTCCACTGTCTTGGAAAAGCGTTTGCATTTAACTTGGGATTACGTCCTCCACATTACACAAACCGCAGACTTGCCTATCCATTTTTTCATATTCTCAAAATCATTATGGACAAAAGGTACGTGAAATTTATTATATTGTGAACGTTTGAGAATATCAGTGTTTGGCTTATGATTTAGTGGCAACGCAACGGTAGAATAACTTTGTGATCTGAATAATTATTTTTTACATGACTTATGGTTCTGATCTCGAAACTTTAACCAGAAAGCACATAGTCAGAAATTCTTCTTACAAGTGATCGATGTTAATTGTAACACAGATTGTTGTTACAGAATGCAAATTTGAACTCTGTTAAATTCTTTGCAAAAGAAGCAAAAAGCTGTTTAACATTAACCACTGTAAATTGTAAAAAGTTTGCTTTACGAGCAACTCTAACATAAATTCCCTTACTACTTACCCTTACATACTTACCCACGGTTTATGTTTACGACATTCGTGGATACTTACCTTCAACATATTTAACATTCGTACCAGAAATATTTGCAACATTTACAATTGTGTATATAGTTTACGAAACCGCAACATTTGTTTGCAACATTTTAAGATACTTACCTTGATATGCAAACCTAACATACTTACCTATGCTATCCACACTGCAGCCCTAACATACTTACCCATGTTATCCACACTCAACCACAAAACGCGTTAACAGCCATATTCAACAAAGCATCCATCTTCAACGTTATATGTAATCTCAGTCACTCTCCGATATAATTTTCAACATTCATAGAAATTTTCTGTTTGTCCGCTGACAAACATCGAATTAGCATACATACAGCGATACATACACTACCTATGCCAGTGTTGCCAATTTGGTGCTTTTAGCACCAAATTTAGTGCTTTTTGATTTCTAAAAAGCACCAAATTGCCTTTTTGGTGCCTTTTCAAAAAAAGCACCAACTTGGTGCTTTCTGGCATTTTCATTTAGTGCTTTTGGTGTTTTTTTTTATTTTGAACAGTATTAAGTTTAATTGATACAAAAATTTTGATTAGACTTTCAAGAGCCGAAGAAACTCAAATTTATTGCCAAATATAGAATTTGATTGTTATGAAGTTGGTATTGATTTTTTTTTAATTCATATTGTTATTTAGGGTATTCTGTAGGAAAGTCGAGCGATGAGTGCCGAATTTTTGAATTTGGTAAAGATGTCATTAAAAACGTTTGTATTAAATTCACAAAAGCACGCACAACTGAAATAAGCAATAGACTCCTTCCATATATTAATATTTTGAAAGTTGAAAAACATCACTGATCAAAATGAATTGGACGAAAGCATTAAAACTGATCAAAGCGTATACTTGAATAGCGGTTCATAATGGTGAGTACTAAGTTCGAATTTTGCCGCTAAAGTGAAAACTATATTAGTAAAAAAGGCATAAAATTATGCATATTTGTTGCAAATTTTATTATAAATTGATGGGGAATAGCCAAAATCAAATTTTCACAAAGTTTGTATTCCTTACAATGAATGAAAAGTAATTTTTGCTATTTTAGCAGCTAAACTCGATCTTAATACCCATTAACTTTTGTGAATTGAATTTTAAGAAGTTAACTCGATGTTAATACCCACCTTAACTTCTTAAAATTCAATTCACAAAAGTTCTATAATACATCTTCGGAAGTTTTTTTTTTTTTTTTTTTTTTTTTTTTTTTTTTTTTTTAGTAGAGCATTTAAATTTCGATTTTGTGGTGGAAGGTGGTATGTTACAATTTATAACATATTTTTGGTGCTTTTTGGCCTAGGGGAGTTGGCAACACTGACCTATGCTTTGATACATACTCTACACACATAAGTGAATTCTCTTAAGTTACCAGTTTGCAAAAATTCTCTCGAAAGCTGACTGCGCAGCCAAAGTTAAAACGACAGTCAGAATATTAACATTACTCTCTTATTTTGAAGCACATTGCACATGCCACCAATCAATACTTCAGATGATTTGTCTTGTTCTCTGATTCATAGTTGCCACATACTTACCGACTTTTGGGCACAACTGGATGCTAATTGAGGCATAGTATATTTATTCTCTAGAAGCTAATTGTGTATAGAAGACAGCCAACATTTAAAAAGTTTAATTTTAAAAATTTACTTTGCTTTTGTCTGAAAATTGTTGGTGATTGGGAAATATAATAAATTCAAAGTTAATATTGCAATCCCGAATTCACACTACAAATCATAGAGTGTGCCAAACGAGTTGGCATCTCTGCTTTCGTCGAAAAAAAAAAATAGAGAGAGGTAGAGTGTCAAAGCCGGTAGAGTGTCATTTGGATAAGAATTTCTTAGAGTGAACATGTAAAGTTGAGGAGCTGAAAGAAAAAAAACGAATTTAAGAAAAAGTCAAAAGTAAAACCTAAGAACTAAAATTTGAATGTTTTATGAATTTGAAAACTGAGACACATAAAGGAAATATTGAATTGGAGATACATAAAGTAAATATTGAATTTGAAAGAATTGCCTACTATTTTGGATTGCCTATTGCCTATTGACTGATGATTGGATGGTTGAATGGATTATGGATGTGGACGAAATTTCTATTGCTTGGTATTCTGGTTGAAATGTGGACGATTTGATGTTTTTTCTAACGGTGCTTGGACGGTGTGAAGTATACATTCCTCATTGATTGTGGGTTGGTAGCATCAACAAGACGAAAAGGGAACATCAATACGTACATTGGTGAGTGGATGTTGATACGTATGTAGAGTTGCCAACAAGGTATCAATCAATAACACGACTAGAAGAAAAGTGCTTAAATAAAAATCTCACAAAAATTGTGAGGGTTTTGAAGTCACAACATTGTTCTGACAGGAAGAAATATAATTACCATTATCATTATTATATATTGGAACTATTGATTTGAAGGCTTTTCAAATTTCAATAATTATTTACTCAATGATACACAATTGAATTATATACGGAAAGAAATTGAAATTTATACGAAAAATTATATGAAATTTATATGCAAATTATAACACTGAATTTTACACTGAAAAAAATTTCAAAAGAAAATTATATAGAAAACATACAATTTTATTATACACTGGAAAATATATCTAAGAAACCTATTTGGATGCTGGTTTTCAATTCATAAAGATTGGAGGCAAATATATACACATATGTATGTTTATATATAAAGTTAACTGAAATTTCCCTGGGCTCTGGGAAAATTGCTCTACATAAAAATTTTTTTTTCTAATTTTGTGTTTGTACACGGGAATATTTGAAAACATTTTTCAATAATTTTACTAACGTTTGTACCAAAGGTCATCAGATATAAGTATATCCCATCCGATTTCATATTGGCATATGCAAGTTACACAGGGAATACTTACTTATGAGTGAAAATATTCATTTCAGAAATTCGTAATACTTACCTTCAAGAAAAAATAACACTTACCTTTGAAATTTAGGACACTGGAGAAAATACTTACCTACACTCGGAAAAATACTTACCTACACTCGGAGAAAAAGTGACTTTATATTTCACTAAAGCCAATTTAACTTTATTTTAGTTCATGGAGTTTGGAAAAAGTTTCCTTTACTCTAATAATCTCTTGCGTACATTCGATAAATGAACTAAGAGGCGTGAAAAAATTACTCAAAAAAAAAAAAAAAAGCATTACCTAATTCGTATTTCTCGCAAAATAGTACATTATTTATTTGAGTTTGTAATTTTTACTGCAAATACGATCATCGTAAACTTCATGTGTCACTAAAGGCATTCTTGCAAGTTGCAATTATCAATTTTTTTCATTCGAGCTACAAAATTTTCTTCGAAAAGTGAAAATTGAATTTGTCGAAAAATATATACTTATTTGTGGTATCGACAAGTTGCCAGCGTTTAATACTGTTTAGTAGGAATTTTCTAAAAATATTCAGAATTTTCTGAAAGTAACCGAAAGTGTTCTTCTTGGTGGATTCATTGGGTTGTCAGTGTGTAAAGAAAATATATGCCTATAATACGAAATACCTACATATGAAAGTGAGAATATAGCACATCAAAATTGAGGCTACTTACTTGCCTGAAATTGCTATTCTTAATTCTAAGAATGAATTTTGTATTTCTTTGAATTCGGGTGTTGGTTTACACAGAAAGAAAAGTGAACTGGATTGTTCCTTATCGTGGCAATAAAGATTGAATAAAAGTGAATGCTAACATCATTGTTATTATCGTTACCATATTAACTACGATGTAGTTTATTTCAATTGTGAAAGGTGTACGAAATTTTCTTTCCGGCTTGAGTTAGCATTGTCTTTATTTTATTCCAAGTTTATTCATGAGCAATTTTGGGGCATACTTACAATAAAGAATTTCATTAGCTGGAAGAGTCATATGAAATTTTGAAAATTGACTAATGCAACATTATTTTTTCTACGATAAGGAGAAGTTCACTTAGCACCAGTTTTGGCGACTTTTTTTTACATATTGAGGCATTTGTATTTATTTCATTTGGGCAATCCTCTTTTATTGAGTCAATTGGATATTCTTTACGAGTTTCGTACTTTGAATCTCTGGAATTGCCATAGGTGACTACAAGTTGACGTTATCAAATTTATTTGTAGCACAAAAGGAGGAAAGTTGTGCTCGATATTCCTTGGAATTTTTTGTATTTATTACTCTTCATTTGAATAAGGCGTATGTTTGATCGCTATTGTCCAAGTTCGTGGATAAAATTGTCATAGCCCAAAAGCATTTGGGTGAGGTAATATTTACGCGACGATACGCATACACATTGTGGGATTTGCCGACATTTGGGAAAGTGGTTTGTGCTAACGCGCAACTGCACAAGTTGTTATGGTAAAATTTGAATTATGTTTGTGACAATCCATTCTCAATAGATTTTGATCACAATCTGAATTTACGATTGAATGTTTCAAAGAAAATCTTGATTGTCACACTTGATCGAAGCTTTCGTACAAACTTTTTATGGATTCTTATGATCACATTTGCGGTTAAAGTTGCTTTGAGAGAAAATACATATCAATACAAAGTTATATGCTGACTTCTAAGAGATTCTCTAGCGAGAAATTTCAACTTTGTTAGATTTCACTGTTTCTTTTTATTTTGGCTCTCTTTGTCGGCGTAAATCACTTGTGGATTTGATGTTCAACCCTCTACGGGAGAAGAATTTTATTTATGAACTGACTCAATTGAGTTTGATGGAATTACTGTATGCTTTTTGTTTAATGTGATCATAGCATATGATTGGAGAATTTGACATTACGACATATTTTTCACGATTTGTCACAACACTGTATTACACTGTGAATATTTTCATGAATTCTTTTCGACGCTCACAGTTTTCTGGATATTATATAGTTGATATTGAGGAAATTACTTATGAAGTGGTTCACTGTTGGATTTTATACTGATTTCTTGCCATCTTATTTGAAATTGCTCTTGTGGAGTTTAAACATATATATGAATTGAATTTATTTATCTGGAACGAAGTTTTACTTATTCCTATACGCGAATTGACTTTGCGTGTGAAACTTTGATTGGTTTGCTGAATTTTTGATACTAGTTTACTTATACTGTATACTTATACTTTACTGGAAATTTTTTTAATATATTGCTCTCGTGGAGTTAAAAGTTTTTAATAGTACAATTACTCTGTCTTACCTCAATTTAACATTTTTTAGAGGTAAATATCAAGTAAATTTCTTGTCGTTTAAATCCTTTTTTGGGTTATAAAACGCGGTTATTTCAAGCTACTGGCACATCTTTGGAATTGAGTCTGCACATTCATATTACATATTGACTTTGAGTTTTGGAACTTTGTTTTTTTTATTTACTGCAAAAATACTGAACCCCAATTACTTGTTTACGATTTGTAATGGCTTCACAAAAGTTCATATTTTTTTCGGACCAAGTCGTCACTTATTGCGCCAACTTCAGTGCTATTGATACTTCTGAGCACAGACTTTCAAGTCTGCAAGTTGATCTTGAAGACTTAGAACGGCGTTGGCAGACTCTCACTCAGGTATACGAGACAGAGATGGTTACTGATAGCGCTAAGGCGGAGAAAGAGTCAATACACGCGAAGTTTAATGAGTCTATAAGGGCTTATAAGAAATGCAAAGCTGATATGTTGGACTTGATTGAAATAGAAAAAAGAGCGATGGAGCGATCTGCGCGTCCTCAAGAAATACTTGGGACCACATCGCAGGAGGTGACTGGGTATTCTTTGAAAGTCCCTCCATGCGATACTGAAATGTTTGGTGGTGGTTATGACAAATGGCCCAGTTTTCGAGACATGTTCTCAGCCATTTATGTCAATCACCCAAAATTGTTTCCGGCACAAAAGTTATTTCACTTAAGGGCAAAGACTCGTGGGGAGGCTAATCAGATTGTAAAACAATTCGCATTAACTGATGACAACTTTCACTTAGCTTGGGAATCCCTACGTCAACGTTACGAAAATAAGCGCATACTTATTAATCATCAGCTCAGGAAAATATTTGAAACTGAGCGCGTAACTTCGGAAAAAGGAAAAGCTCTACGAAACTTGCAGTACACTATAAACAATTGTCTTTCTATATTGAAAACTTACAATATATCGGTCATGTCGTGGGATCCATTCCTTGTTTTCTGGGTTTCATCAAAACTTCCGGATGAAACTTTGACAGCCTGGGAAAATTCGTTAAGCGATCATAAAGAAATGCCATCTTGGGAGCAATTGGACGACTTTATTTCAAAAAGATTAAATATGTTGGAATCTATTTCTGACATGAGGAAGCCTTCAAATAATACAAATGTGACTCAGAAAACTCAGACTTATCACACGAAAACTGATTCCAAAGTCCGATCTTGCAAAGCTTGCAAACTTAATCATTCTTTGAGAGCCTGTCTTAAATTCAAAACTTGGTCACTTGCACAAAGGAGAAAGTTCGTCAAGGACAACAAAGTATGCGCAAATTGTTTGTGTTACGGCCACACTGCGCAAAATTGTCAAAGCGAAAATGTTTGTCAGAAGTGTCATCAGAAACATCATACACTTTTACACCCAGATTCTGTTCAGGAGCCACAAGGTAGTCCACCACCTGAAGTCACGACATTTCATACGGAAACTGCATATGATAATCAACCTTCGACATCAGCTGCTGCTTATGGAAATTCAGTTTCACATGTGCAATCTAACTTTACTAGTTCTGCAGATTCTACTATTTTGCCAACGGCGTTAATCTATTTAGAACACTTAGGAACTAATTTAACAATACGGGCTTTTATTGATCAAGGATCCCAAGAATCTTTTATTTCAAGCAGACTTGTAAAGCGATACTTAATACCGACCAAGAAGTCATTTACTACCATTTCGGGATTAGGGGGTACTCTTCTTGAGAATTCTTCGAAACTTTGTCATCTGATTTTAAAATCTCGAAAATCTGATTTCAAAATTCGTACAACTGCGTTAGTTATTTCAAATATGAATCACTTAATGCCCTCTTACCCAACCCAGATCTCTAACTGGTCAGATTTGGAAAATATTGACTTAGCTGATCCCTACTTTTACAAACCCGCGCAAATAGACATGTTATTAGGTAGCGACATTCTTCCATTCATCTTGAAATCGGGCGTGCGAAGAAATATATCTGGAAGTCTTCTTGCACAAGAAACTGAATTTGGTTGGATTTTGAGTGGCCCTCCAAAAACTAGATCTACTCAAGTGTTTGCGAATTTTGTGACTTGTACTGATTCACTTAATACTGAAATTAGAAAATTTTGGGAACTTGAAGAAGTTCCAACTTCAAAAAATTTGTCTGAAACTGACATGTGGTGTGAAGATTTTTATCGGAAAACTACTGTTCGCCAATCTGACGGGAGATATCAAGTTAGATTACCCTTTCGTCAGGATCTACCCAAAGACTTAGCTCTAGGACCTTCAAGACCAGCTGCCCTCGGTCAATATCTTCATATGGAAAAGAACTTGAAAAAATCGCCTCAACTTGCTGAAGAATACACTGCTGTTTTATCTGAATATTTAACACTTGACCACATGGAGATAACGTCTTCCTCAGAAATCTGTCGTGACTCTGCATATTTTTCCTTTTATCTTCCACATCATGCAGTCGTAAAACCTGAAAGGTCATCTACAAAAGTACGTGTGGTATTTAACGCCTCGAAGAAAACTTCGACGGGAGTCGCATTGAATGATATTCTGCATACTGGACCGATACTACAAAATGAACTGATGAATGTTGTACTACGCTGGCGTTTCTTCCGATACGTGTTTAATGGCGATATTCAAAAGATGTATCGCCAAATTTATGTTCATCAGGATGATAGACAATATCAGCGCATTTTATTCCGGGAAAATACGACCGAAGGGATCAAAGACTTTTGCTTGAAGACTGTTACTTTTGGAGTAAACTGTGCTCCATACTTGGCTATTCGCACACTTTTACAATTAGCCGAAGAAGGAAAAACTACTCATCCCACAGCTTCACATATTTTACGAAACCAAACATATGTTGACGATATTCTTTCTGGGGGACATTCATTAACTGAGACCAAGGCTTACTTGTTAGAACTTATAGATCTACTTAATTCTGCTGGGTTTCCACTTAAAAAGCTTACGGCTAATCACCCACATATTCTTCGCAATGTGCCCCCGGAAGATCTTCTAAATGAAGATTTCTTGAAACTTGAAGATACCAGCGAAACAAAAACATTAGGCATTCGGTGGAATGCCATGTCAGATTCTTTTTTCTATGTCGTTTCAAATATTGCTCTTCCTACCTCACCGATGACGAAAAGGAAAATATTATCTATTGTGGCAAAGATATTCGATCCCGCTGGTTGGTTGGCGCCGATTATAGTTGTAGCAAAGATGCTTTTACAACAACTTTGGCTTGATGGAACTGATTGGGATGAGGAAGTCAAGCCTCACTCTTTTCAAAAATGGAATTCTTTCATCTCCAATTTTTCTGACATTGAGTATATCCGAATACCTCGTTGGATTTATTACGCACCCGACAGGCGTATTCAAATTCACGGATTTTGCGATGCTTCCGAAAAAGCATACTGCGCATGTATATATATCCGCATTATATCACCTGAGAACTGTATAACATCAAACTTACTTGTTTCAAAAACTAAGGTGGCACCTTTGAAAACAGTGAGCTTACCCAGGTTAGAATTGTGCGGCGCGGCACTACTGTCTAGACTTTTGAAATCAATATCCCAAAATCTGACTTTTCCTGTTACCGGTGTTTATCTTTGGTGCGACTCAACTATTACTTTGGCCTGGTTAGATAAACCGCCTTTCCATTGGAAAACCTTTGTCGCAAATAAGATTTCAGAAATTTTGGATAATGTGGGAAATGTAACTTGGCGATATGTTCCAACTACTGAAAACCCAGCCGATATTGGAACGCGAGGCTGTACTGCGGCAGAACTGAAAAATAATCATCTCTGGTGGCATGGACCAAAGTGGTTGGTACAACCTTCAGAATGTTGGCCAAAGTCTAAAACATTTCAGGAGCCAGAACTTGAGCGAAAAACTGTTAACTTCCAAATCGAGACACATATGGAAGACGTACTTGAAAGATTCTCTTCCTTCAGCCGAGCTCTACGAGTTGTATGTTTTATGTACAGATTTATAAGGAAATGTCAAAAGCGGAATTCTGACTCATTTGGGGATCAACTTATTACTTCAGCGGAAATTAGAACGGTCAAATTTCAATTAATTAGGCTGGCACAACTTAAATTTTTTCATGCGGAATATCATGCATTGGAAAATAAACAACCCATATCTTCTAAGAGCAAACTTCTGACTCTGAACCCGTTTTTAGATGAACGAAACTTACTTAGGGTAAATGGTCGTTTAGCGAACTCGGATCTTCCATACAACGAGAAGTATCCGATCATTCTGCCTGAACATTCTCACTTTTTTAAATTGCTTTTAACTTTTACCCACAAAATTCTTTTACATGCCGAACATCAAGGTATGTTACGGGCAATACGAGCTGAATTCTATGTGATACGTTTGAAGAACTCTGTCCGATCTTGTATTCGAAATTGCCGTACTTGCACAATATATAAACAGCGCATTCGAAATCAGATAATGGCTGCATTGCCTGAAGAGCGTTGTACTTTTTCACTGCCCTTTACCAACACGGGTTTGGATTTTGCCGGCCCATTCGATTTGAAAACTTCGAAATTACGAAACGCGAAACTTCATAAAGGTTATGCCGCTGTTTTCATTTGTTTATCAACTCGAGCTGTGCATCTGGAGGCGTGCTCCGAGTTGACTACTGAAGCTTTCTTAGCCACATTTGATCGATTTGTAGGGAGACGTGGTTTACCTAATAAAGTATTCTCTGATAATGGGACCAATTTTGTTGGTGCCAGCAAAGCACTCTCTCGAGAATATCGAAACTTTATACAATCTTCTGAGAAAGGTCTAGTTGACAAATACAATATTCACGGGTTCACTTGGCACTTTATTCCACCACATGCACCTCACATGGGTGGACTATGGGAAGCTGCTGTCAAAAGCATGAAATCCCACCTTCGAAAAGCCGCAGGCAATATTAAATTTACTTATGAGGAATTCTCTACTCTACTAGTTAGAATAGAAAGTGTACTGAATTCTAGGCCCTTGTCTCCTATAAGCGAAGACCCTTCGGAAATTACTGCTTTAACACCTGGCCATTTTCTTAGAGGGTCCGCATTGATTGCTGCACCAGAACAATGTACTGATAACTTGACTTTAATAAATCGATGGCAAAGATTGAAAACGATCCAATTTAATTTCGCAAAGAGATGGAAGAACGAGTACATCTCCAACTTGCAGAAGAGATATAAATGGAAGACAGAACAGCAAAATCTTAAAGAAGACGACTTAGTCATTATTAAAGACGATAACTTGCCGCCGACTGAATGGAGTTTGGGACGTGTTATTAAGGTATTTCGCGGTCCTGACTCAAAGGTCCGCGTTGCTGAAGTTAAGACACAATCTGGTACGCTTTTGCGTCCAATAGTTAAACTGTGTATTCTACCCGTTGCCAACTAAATTTCATAATCTTTATTCTCAAGTTCACAAGTTAATAAATTTACGTTACAGTACCTCATTTAGTCAGCCGAAATGCCGTATCTGCCATAACCGCCACATCTTAAAAGACTGCCCCGAATTTCAACGGATGGACGTCCTTGAACGGAGAAAGCATATGAAAGAACATCGCTTTTGTTTTAAATGCCTCTGTGCTTCCCACACACGCGAATGGTGCAGATCCAGAAAAACTTGCGTGGTATGCAATTACAACCACCACACAATGCTCCATGTCGATGATCACATGAGAAGGAAAGGACGACGAGATAACCAACCACACCATGAGAGCGCCAGAAAAAACCATCGGAAATCCCCTCATACGCTAAACAGAAGTTCTCCACCGCTAGTACGTGAAAGACTGAGCCAAAGACCAAAGAGACACATCTTCCTGCCAACCGCTCTAGCCCGAGTTTTGACACCAAACGGTCCCATAAAAGCACGGTTAATGTTAAACTCAGCTGGTCTACAAACATTGGTTCTGAAGTCACTGGTACAGCGTCTTCATCTACGTACAACCAGGAAAAACAACACCGAATTCTGCACACTGAATTTGCAGTCTTACTATGATCCAACCGTAAAAATTCAAATAACTGGCATAGTGAAGAACCAATTTAAGAATAAGAAACTTCAGTCCGTCTACAACCATCTGCCTAACTTGGCAGATCCACATTTTTTTAAACCAACTGACATAGAACTTGTAGTTGGAAACGATCAGTTGTCAAAGATCTTGTTGGCTGGCCTCATTCAGACATCGACCTCAATGCCCATCGCCCAAAGTTCTGTGTTTGGATGGATAATATCTGGAGCCTGTTCTTATTGAATTGCATTGCTGCAAGGGGGGCGGCATGTTGAACTCCGTTCCACAACTGTTCTTAGGTTATTATTAACTTTTTGAAAATTTTGAATAATGTTTGAATATTTGAATTTAACGAAAATAATTGAATTGCCAATACATAATATGAATTATTGTTATCGATACTTGAATTCAACCTTTATGCGATAACTCTAAAGCTTTTACTCAAAATGAATTTAATTGTTGTAAATTCTAAATCATAATGTCTGACTGACACTTCGTTTGTTGTAAAACTTCACTTGTGCTTCGTCATTGCCCTTGGTAAGCTGCCGTCATCCTGAATAAAACCATACTTTTGAATTCTTAAACTTAAACTTTGCCTTTTGCTTTCTTCTCTTCTCGTTACAACAAAAATCTTTACATTTCCGAGAGTTAATCTTTATCTACAGTCCACTAAAGGAAACACCTCACGGATTTGTACAAACATTTTTACAAAATTTTCAATTGAAATAAAATGTTGACAACATTTTCTATAAAAATAAAATTTTGCAAAAATTCTATATAGAAATAAAATTTTGACATTTTCTACCGAAATAAAAAATCGATAATATAGAATCGCATTCTTTTTTCGACTAAAACATTCTTGAAGTTCAATAAAATCCTGTTTTTGACTATGTCTTTCACAAAATCGAGATTTTCTTCCAACATGAACATGTCTGTTTTGCCATATTTGTAAAAGACTATTAGCAAATAAGGTTGATAAAGACTTTCTCAAAATATTAAAATATTTTGTCAAAGCTTTTGTACCATAAATCTGATATCGACTCAAAAATGTATACACAAAAGGTACTAAATCATTCGCGGGGGTACAACGGTACTGACCGGGGTGAAAAAGTTTTGAAAAAAGTACTATAGTTTCCATCCCTGCAGTCACTACGTGCTCATCCGAACGTTCATTTTCAACAATGAAGAGATTAAAGACGTATCTTAGAAATTCGACTAGCGAGAGTAGACTCAAAGGATTGGCATTAATATCGGTTCATCGCCGAATAAATGTGCCGACTGAAGAAGTAATTGATTTATTTGCTGCCCAAAAAGCCCGTCGGCTCAATTTAATATTATAACAAGTATATACGGCCGTAAGTTCGGCCAGGCCGAAGCTTATGTACCCTCCACCATGGATTGCGTAGAAACTTCTACTGAAGGCTGTCATCTACAATCGAATTACTTGGGTTGCGTTAACACTTGCCGATGTCAAGGTATCTTAAAACTTCCTAACACCGTCTTCTAAATTACAAGGTAGTCCATACGTAGTATGTATTAAACTAAAAAAGGCCGATTAAATAGATATATAATTAAGTTTAAAGTTTCAATAGAAATAAAATTTTGACAAAATAAAATTTTGACAACATTTTCTATAGAAGTAAAATTTGGAAAAAAATTTTCTATAAAAATAAAATGTTGACAAAATTTTCTATAGAAATAAAATTTTCACAAAATTTTCTATAGACGCCATCGACTGCCGCAAATCTCTCAATGAGATGGCTGAGCAGCATAATATTCACCTAATATGGGTGCCTGGCCATAGGAACATACCGGGGAACTGCGAAGCAGATGAGCTAGCAAGGCTAGGAACTACCTTACATATTCCAGGGGAACTAGAATCTGTTGGTGTGCCTCTGGCTACCTGCAAGCTCTTACTGCGTGAGAAGGCTGTCATGATGGTAAATGTTCGATTGGAGAATTGTAAGGGTTGTAACGACACCAAGCAAATATGGCCCCATTTAAACTTAAACCGCACACTAGATATGCTAGTGTTCTCGAGACGCCAGATTTCACTCCTGATATCTGCTATAACGGGTCGCTGCCTGATAGGCGATTTTGCAAAAATTATTGGTGCGAAGTATAATGACTATTGTATGAGCTGTCATGATGCGGAGGAAAAGGAATCAATAAAACACCTCTTGTGTGAGTGTAAGGCGTAAGCAAATTTTAGGGGCTTCAGATTACTGGCGGACCTGGAAAACGTTAACTTAAGCAGTCTGCTAATGTTTTTGGAACAATCTGGTTGGTTCAACAGAAGAAAATAATCGAGAAGGTTCAACGGTTAAAACTAGAAGTGCCCATATGCAATAGGTACTTTTAGTTAATGTGGTATCACAATGGACTGAATAGTCTAAGTGAGCCTGAATCTTAATCGGGCTGCCACTGTAACCTAACCTAACCTAACCTTCTATAAAAATAAAATTTGGAAAAAATTTTCTATAGAAATAAAATTTTGACAAAATTTTCTATAGAAATAAAATGTTGACAAACTTTTCTATAGAAATAAAATTTTTACAAAATTTTCTATAGAAATAAAATTTTGACAAACTTTTCTATAGAAATAACATTTTGACAATGTTTTCCATAAAAATAAAATTTTGGTAGATTATTTTTGGCTCGAGTGGCAACCATGAATATGAAGCGTTATGGACCAATTTTTGTGTGATTGGGGATCGGCTATATATAACTATAGACCGATATGGACCAATTTTGGCATGGATATTAGCGGCCTTATACTAACACCACGTTGCAAATTTCAACGGGATCGGATGAATTTTGCTCCTCCAAGAGGCTTCGGAGATCAAATTTGGGGAACGGTTTATATGGGGGCTATATAATTATGGACCGATATGGACCAATTCTTGCGTGCTTGTTAGAGACGACATTCTAACACAATGTTCCAAATTTCAACCGGATCGGATGAATTTTGCTCCTCCAAGAGGCTCCGTAGGACAAATCTGGGAATCGATTTATATGGGGGCTATATATAATTATGGACCTATATGGACCAATGGTTATTAGAGAACATATACCAACACCATGTACCAAATTTCAGCCGGATCGGATGAAATTTTCGTTTCTTAGAGGCTCCGCAAGCCAAATCGGGGGATCGGTTTATATGGTGGCTATATATAATTATGGACCGATGTGGACCAATTTTTGCATGGTCATTAGAGAACATATACCAATACCATGTACCAAATTTCAGCCGGATCGGATGAAATTTGCTTCTCTTAGAGCGATCGCAAGCCAAATTTGGGGGTCCGTTTATATGGGGGCTATACGTAAAAGTGGACCGATATGGACCAATTTTTGCATGGTTGTTAGAGACCATATACTAACACCATGTACCAAATTTCAGACGGATCGGATGAAATTTGCTTCTCTTAGAGCAATCGCAAGCCAAATTTGGGGGTCCGTTTATATGGGGGCTATACGTAAAAGTGGACCGATATGGCCCATTTGCAATACCATCCGACCTATATCGATAACAACTACTTGTGCCAAGTTTCAAGTCGATAGCTTGTTTCGTTCGGAAGTTAGCGTGATTTCAACAGACGGACGGACGGACGGACATGCTCAGATCGACTCAGAATTTCACCACGACCCAGAATATATATACTTTATGGGATCTTAGAGCAATATTTCGATGTGTTACAAACGGAATGACAAAGTTAATATACCCCCCATCCTATGGTGGAGGGTATAAAAATATTGTATACACACCTATGCATAAATAACATTTTGTACACATGAGATTATATGAATATTTTGAACCCCCCCCCCGAATTAAAATCCTGGCTATGGCCTTGATTACACATCGATGGTCAATATTTTGAGCAAAATGATGGAAGAAAATTCTCTAAAAATGCAAGAGAATTCTAGAAAAATGATGGAAGAAAATTCTCTAAAAATGCAAGAGAATTCTAGAAAAATGATGGAAGAAAATTCTCTAAAAATGCAAGAGAATTCTAGAAAATTGGAAGAAAAATTCGACGAAAATTCAAAAACGATGGACGAAAATTCTAGAATTCTAAATGAGAATATTCAACAAATTGCTGAAGGCATGGAAAAACGTGTGGACCATATCGAAAGCCAAATTAGGGAGCTGGATAAGAAGATTATTTCTGTGGATGAGAAAATTATGGTTCATGATGAGAAGTTTCTACACATTGAAAGAAAAATGTCAGAGCTGGAAATTAAAGGTGGACTAGTGCGCGTTATCGAGGGCTCGAAAACCAAACCTCCTGTTTTCGATGGCTCAATTTCATTTGATGTATTCAAATTCCAATTCGAAATGGTTGCTTCTAGAAATTTATGGAATGACAATGACAAAGCAATTGAACTTCTATTGGCATTAGAGGGCAATGCCGGTAATGTGATACAAAGCATTCCCGCTGCCTCTAGAAATAATTATAATGAAGTAATAGCGGCACTTCAACGTAAGTACAGCGGAGAACATAAGCAAGACATCTTCAGAATGGAATTAAGAGGAAGAGTCCAGAAGTCAAATGAGACTCTACAAGACTTTGCAACAGAGGTTGAGCGGTTGGTGCTTTTGACATATCCAGGAGAAAGTCATCCACTTGTGGACCGCATCAAGATCGAGACCTTTGTGAATGGAATTAGAGACCCTGATATAAAATGTGCAACATATGCGTCACAAAAGGCTACATTCTCAGAAACAGTAACATTTGCACTTGCACAAGAAACTGCGAGATTGTTAGCACGACCTCAAATTCACAAGGTACGCAGAGTGGAGACCGAGCAAGATGAATCAAATTCCGTGATTGACTCAGTGAAAGAAGCCGTTAAGTAGGCAATGCAAGAAATAAAGCAGGAGACAACTAAATCCAGAATAAAGTGCTATAACTGTGATAACCCTGGACATGTTGCTCGTGAATGTAAAGCACGTCGTAAGCGATCAAGATCGAAATCGCCTTCACCACCAAACAATAGCCATATGTGGGTGAACCCACAGTCCAGTGATTCACAGTTAAACTAAATCGAGGTAGTTCAGCGGGGCAAGAGCTGGCTCACACATGTGATGGCCCCACAATCTCTATAGCAATAGTTCAACAGAAAAATAACAATTTGACTATTGTGGGTGGTATTAATGGCTACAAGCGAACTTTGACGTTGGATACTGGTGCATGGAAATCTATCATTATATCCGATTTAGTAAGAGGAAAAGTTACACCACTAATTGGAGTCAGATTACGCACGGCTACAGGTGAACCCGCAACTGTATATGGAAAGGTTCCTATATATATATACGCCTCAATATAAAAACGTAACAATTGGTGTCGGAAGTGAAATAACGGAAAAAAATCTGTAATGAAGTTTAATCAGCTTCGAGTGGAAGACTTGAAGAAGGAATTGAGCAAAATGGAGCAGCCGACTACAGGAAACAAGGCTCAATTACAAAAGCGACTACTGGAAGAGTTCAAGCGGCGAAGTATTGACATCGAAGCACATGAGTTCGATTATAAGGAAGATCTTGACGAATCAGTAGAAGCCAGCGCCTTGGAAACTCCATCTGAAGCTTCTAATGTTGTTCATTAGACATCGCTGGTAAATATTGTGAGCAAAATGATGGAAGAAAATTCTCTAAAAATGCAAGAGAATTCTATATATATATATATATATATATATATATATATATATATATATATATATATATATATATATATATATATATATATATATATATATATATATATATATATATATATATATATATATATTTAAGATTGCACTAAATACCATCATCAACATGTGCCAGCCAAACAGACATAGCGTCGCCAAATTACCTGACAACGGTGTCAACGAAACCTAGGAAAACGAAGTGCATGCAGTTTCCCACGTAACTCGACCGGCGTGTGTAACAATGCATCTACATCAGCAAATATTCTTTAAGTAATAAGTTTTATTGATGTTTAGTTTTAAGTCAGTTCTGATTTTAACTTGAAACAATAAAGTACGCAGACCGTGAAGGCTGCGATACCCTTTTTAAAAAAATAAATTAATATAAATAAAATTAATTGGCGCCCAACGTGTCAGGATAAGACCCCACAAACAAAAAAAGGGTCAAGTGATAAATCAGAAACTCGTGATAAAGTGTAAAAAAAGTCCGAGGAAATAAGGCCCCCTAGTAACGCAAGTAAACGGGAGACATTTAATGTGTCAGCCGCATTGGCAGGAACAATAGCATAAAAAATAAAAATAAATTGTGTTAATGGAAAAATAAATAAAATTGACAAACTTGGAATAATTTAAAAAAAAAGAGAAAAAAGAAAAATATAATTGTGTTAAAACTGATACGAATGTTAATTCTGAAATAAAAAAGATAAAGGTGATATTGAACAAAATATATAACTACAAGAAAATAACAATTGAATTATGAATAAATAAATAAAAAAACACTGTGAGAATTTTAATTAATGAGCAATGGAACTAAATGGAAATTAAAGGTGAAAAAAACTTTGTTAAAGTGATTAAATTGACAATAAAAATAAATACAATTAAATAAAATAATTTGTGAAACAAAACCAAAGCAAAATAAAACGTGTAAAAATTATTAAATGAACAATATTCATCAATGGAAAGCAGCATTTTTATGTAAGAATTTTTAGAATAAGAATTTTTATAATTTAGGAGATTTATTAATATAAGAAAAGAAAACGCAAAAAAAATGACAGAAATAGACGAAATCACTGAAAGGCTTCAAAAATCCTTCTAACCCCATCCCAAATTCCACGGGTGCTACCTCGAAAGTAGGGGGCTTAACGCCCACACAACAGGAAGATGTCCGCTCCATCATAGCCAGTTTTTTCCGAAGGGATATTCACGAAGAGATAGGGGACCATCCTATCGGTCAGATTAATATAAAGGAACTAGATTCCCGACATTGTTAAGAGTCTAAGAGAGTTCTCTGGTCATCCAGGAGAATTTAATTCCTGGCGGAAGTCGGTGGATAGAATACTAGAACTATTCGATGGCATAAAAGGATCGGGAAAATATTTCGCCATCGCTATACGATTAGATCGAAAATAGTTGGGGACGCGGACACCGCTTGACTGGGGTAGGATAAAAAAGTGTCTCATGATGCACTATTCGGACAGACGCGACATTAGTACCTTGGAGTACCAAATGACCTCATTATGGCAAGGGAATATGACAATTACGGAATTCTACCGTGCCGTATACCAACACCTGTCATTGATATTGGACAAAATTTCATGTCTCGATTATGATGATAAAAGTTTAACGAACATGACTAATGCCTATAGGGATAAAGCGTTAGACACCTTTATTAGAGGACTGAAGGGAGAACTGCCGAAACTATTAGCAATCTCCGCTCCTAGTTCTTTACCACAGGCATTACATATTTGTCTCAAATTGGAAAATATGAATCTGAGAACTAGTCATGCTCTCGGTCACCTAAGGGGACCAGGAATCAATCATCCTAATCCCTTACCAAAACAAGGATTTTTCCCAGAATTGACCCATGTAGGAGGACCACCACGGCATCAGCCTAGGCCTCCACTTCCACCAAGGATGCAGAAGCCAATGTTTCCCACTAATGTGAACAATTGGGATCAAAATCGTCCATCTGTGCCCAACTTCGGGTACCGACAACAATTTAGACAGCCATATCAACAGGGGCCGCAATTTTTCCGAAATAATCCTTCGGGCAACAGCAACAGAGACCTCAACCCATGGAAATTGACCAATCTATTCAAACTAGACAAGTTAATTATGTAAATCGGCCACAATTTAATACCTTTAAAAGACCAGCAGGACCTTTCCAGGGTCCGATAAATAAAATTCAAAGGAATTTCCACTTGGAAACAATGGGTAATCAAGATTCAGAGTATAATCAGATTAATGACACTCATGATTCAACGAATCCAGGATCATGGGAGATTGACGCCGTATGCTCTGAGGAGTACGACGAAGTCATGGTCAGGGAAGAAGTTGAAGATTATCTCCATCCATTTGATTACGGCAAGGAGGAATACAACAAAAATATTGATTACCCTTCCAATGAATTAAATACGGATCTTAATTTTTTTTGGTTAAATAGTTCCTCGTTGCCATATTTTATAATCAAAACGAGGAACAGACTGGACCTTAAAATTTTATTGGACACAAGCAGTAATAAAAATTATATCAAATCGAGTTTAGTAAAAGAACCCCTACCTAATCAGGAAATATTTTCGGCAAATGCCTTCTCGGGAAACGTTTTAGTTACCCATCATACCATCATAGACGTATTTGGTGAGGACACCGGACCCATCAAATTCTATATCCTACCAGGATTAAGGACCTTTGATGAAATATTGGGTAATGACACTTTGAAAGATTTGTCAGCAGTCATTTATTCTGCCGAAAATTACTTTTCGGTAAAAAATGGCCTCAAAATACCAATACATCAATATCTAACACAAAATGTTAATAACATCGAAATACGTATGGAACATCTAACCCCTCATCAAACCTCGCGACTTATGGAAATGGTTAAAAAGTTTAGAAACTTGTTTGCCGATCCTGACGAAAGGCTAACGTACACCACAAGAGTGATGGGAGAGATTAGAACTACAACTGACTCACCTACATACACTAGGAATTATCCATACCCGATGGCTTTAAACGATGTAGTTGACGAAGAAATTAGTAAATTACTTAGAGACGGAATTATAAGACCTTCCCGCTCACCATACAACTCGCCAATATGGGTCGTACCAAAAAAGGAGGACTCATCGGGAAAAAAGAAATACCGTATCGTTGTAGATTTCAGGAAATTGAATGCCATTACCATAGCCGATAGGTATCCAATACCAGAAGTTGGGGAAGTTTTGTCTCGTCTCGGTGGTAATAAGTTCTTTACTGTCATCGATCTCAAAAGTGGTTTCCATCAAATACCATTAAAAGAGCAGGATATAGAGAAAACTGCCTTCTCAGTTAATAATGGGAAGTATGAGTTCAATAGGTTGCCATTTGGATTGAAGAATGCACCTTCGATATTCCAGAGAGCACCCGATGACATACTTAGGGACTACATAGGTAAAATCTGCTATGTCTACATTGATGACATTATAATATTTAGCAGAGACGAGGAATCCCACTTAATGCATCTACAGGAAATATTTAAAACGCTCAATGCGGCAAACATGAAAATACAATTAGACAAATGTGAATTCTTTAAAAGTGACGTCGAATTTTTGGGTTTCTTAGTATCAGGCGAGGGCGTGAAAACTATTCGAAAGAATGTCGACGCAATAGTTGATATACCATATCCGAATATACTACGAAAACTGAGATCATTCCTGGATCTTTGCAATTATTATAGGCGTTTCATACAGGGATATGCAGATATTGCGAAACCCTTAACTTCCATGTTAAGAGGTCCATACGGAAATATACCCAAGTCGGAATCAAGCAAAGTCAAAATAACACTGGGTGATTTAGAGAAAAAGTCAATCGATGGGTTGAAGAATGCCTTACTTTCTAAGGATGTAATGCTTTATTACCCGGACTATGAAAAAGAATTCCACCTCTACACTCACGCGTTTAACACTGCTTCTAGACTTCTAGCACTAACCGTGCTCTCCAAGGGGAGGTCCAAATATTGGACTATTCTAATTCCAATTTGGTAGCAATGCATTCTGGATTAGCAAAAATTCAATCAGGTACATTCAAGATAATTCACACCATCGACCTACAAAACTACGAGGACGTTGTCGGACAATTCGAGGCCAACATCCTACACCCAGAGAAGGAATATGATCACCTCAAACATGTTTTAAGAGCAAAATGTTATTTTTGGGTGGTGACCATGTAACATGGTTTTCGCAACCATGTTATTTTCTCGGAAATCATGTATCTGATTTCGGCAAGCAGGTTATATTTGACGAGAAAATAACATTTTAGTGACAAACATGTTACATGGTCACCACACAAAAATAACATTTTGCTCTTGAAATATGTTTGAGGTGATCATATTCCTTCTCTGCGTGTAAGGAACACATCCCGTCATCCCCTAATCCCATACCTTTCCTTCACCATTACACAAATCAAAACACATATAGCAAGACTCAAACCAAAATTGAAATCAAAACGTTCAAAAGATTTTCTTGGAACAGCTTGGAAATGGCTGGCTGGCAGCCCAGACCACCATGATTTCGAAATTATTCAGAGGAAAATGTCCTGGCTAATACCAACAATCAAGTAATAATCAATAGACTAACAATCGATAAAATGTCTGAACTTACAACAATATCAAACGAAATTGTGAAATTCTTAAATTCTGAAAACTTTCAAGAAAACGAAAAAAATGTTAGAAATTAAGTATAAATTGGAAATATTAAAAGACGAAATTTCAAATATAGAATTGGCCATACACTTAGCTAAAGTAAATGTTGTAAACTCATTTATCCTATCATCCCTTGAAATAGAAATTCTAAATAAAATATTTGATAAAGAAGACATACCATTTAAGAGTTCAGATGAATTGTTAAATTTTTCAAAAATAAAGATAGCTACTGAAGGACAAAACATTATTTACATTATTAGTATTCCCACCACAGAATCAAAAAATTGTAAGAAAATTCTAATAAAACCTATAAAACATGGAAATAGTATTACTAGAATAAATTTTAATCATGTTTTGGATTGTGACAATAAAATATTTGGTATAAAAGAAACTGGCCAGTCTTATAATAGCTTAAGTATTTAGGTATCCAATACCAGAAGTTGGGGAAGTTTTGTCTCGTCTCGGTGGTAATAAGTTCTTTACTGTCATCGATCTAAAAAGTGGTTTCCATCAAATACCATTAAAAGAGCAGGATATAGAGAAAACTGCCTTCTCAGTTAATAATGGGAAGTATGAGTTCAATAGGTTGTCATTTGGATTGAAGAATGCACCTTCGATATTCCAGAGAGCACCCGATGACATACTTAGGGACTACATAGGTAAAATCTGCTATGTCTACATTGATGACATTATAATATTTAGCAGAGACGAGGAATCCCACTTAATGCATCTACAGGAAATATTTAAAACGCTCAATGCGGCAAACATGAAAATACAATTAGACAAATGTGAATTCTTTAAAAGTGACGTCGAATTTTTGGGTTTCTTAGTATCAGTCGAGGGCGTGAAAACTATTCGAAAGAAGGTCGACGCAATAGTTGATATACCATATCCGAATACACTACGAAAACTGAGATCATTCCTGGATCTTTGCAATTATTATAGGCGTTTCATACAGGGATATGCAGATATTGCGAAACCCTTAACTTCCATGTTAAGAGGTCCATACGGAAATATACCCAAGTCGGAATCAAGCAAGGTCAAAATAACACTGGGTGATTTAGAGAAAAAGTCAATCGATGGATTGAAGAATGCCTTACTTTCTAAGGATGTAATGCTTTATTACCCGGACTATGAAAAAGAATTCCACCTCTACACTCACGCGTTTAACACTGCTTCTAGACTTCTAGCACTAACCGTGCTCTCCAAGGGGAGGTCCAAATATTGGACTATTCTAATTCCAATTTGGTAGCAATGCATTCTGGATTAGCAAAAATTCAATCAGGTACATTCAAGATAATTCACACCATCGACCTACAAAACTACGAGGACGTTGTCGGACAATTCGAGGCCAACATCCTAAGGAACACATCCCGTCATCCCCTAATCCCATACCTTTCCTTCACCATTACACAAATCAAAACACATATAGCAAGACTCAAACCAAAATTGAAATCAAAACGTTCAATAGATTTTCTTGGAACAGCTTGGAAATGGCTGGCTGGCAGCCCAGACCACCATGATTTCGAAATTATTCAGAGGAAAATGTCCTGGCTAATACCAACAATCAAGTAATAATCAATAGACTAACAATCGATAAAATGTCTGAACTTACAAAAATATCAAACGAAATTGTGAAATTCTTAAATTCTGAAAACTTTCAAGAAAACGAAAAAAATGTTAGAAATTAAGTATAAATTGGAAATATTAAAAGACGAAATTTCAAATATAGAATTGGCCATACACTTAGCTAAAGTAAATGTTGTAAACTCATTTATCCTATCATCCCTTGAAATAGAAATTCTAAATAAAATATTTGATAAAGAAGACATACCATTTAAGAGTACAGATGAATTGTTAAATTTTTCAAAAATAAAGATAGCTACTGAAGGACAAAACATTATTTACATTATTAGTATTCCCACCACAGAATCAAAAAATTGTAAGAAAATTCTAATAAAACCTATAAAACATGGAAATAGTATTACTAGAATAAATTTTAATCATGTTTTGGATTGTGACAATAAAATATTTGGTATAAAAGAAACTGGCCAGTCTTATAATAGCTTAAGTATTTGCAATAATGAAAATGTTATAGAAATATCAGAATCCGATTGTATACCGAATCTCGTGAGAAGTCGAAGCTCTAAATGTACCGCCACCAACAACGAACACATCCCTACGGTCGAGGAAATCGAAGAAGTAACTCTTATGCCAAACCAATTTGACGGAGAAATAAAAGTTGACCACTCACCACTATTGCTAAACTGCACCTTTTTAATACACCACAATAACTCAACTATTGAAATCAACAACAAAACCAACTTGGCATCACAGGTCTCAGGCACCAAGCCTCTACCGGCCCTAGTACAACCAATGGAAAAGACCGACCTGACAAAAACACTTTCATTGGAGATGGTACATGAGATGAATGTCAATAATACACAACTTCTTTACAACCTAGAAATGAAGAACCGAATAAGCCTACCACTAACCATAATCTTGCTTGCAATTACCCTTATAGTGACACTATCATTTGCCATAAAATACTTTAAACCGAATTCTACCCATAATACAAACTATCAACAGAAGAAACCCCACATTACGATACAAACCAACAAAATACATCATCAACCCGCTCAGATCTAGAAAGTGGAGAGCAACAAAACAAAGAATCGCATCCCAAGCTCCAAAAAAGTGCCAACAACAAAATCATCCATAGCCTCCGATTTACATAATTAACGTGTCTAGTTTGAATAGATTGGTCAATTTCCATGGGTTGAGGTCTCTGTTGCTGTTGCCGAAGGATTATTTCGGAAAAATTGCGGCCCCTGTTGATATGGCTGTCTAAATTGTTGTCGGTACCCGAAGTTGGGCACAGATGGAAGATTTTGATCCCAATTGTTCACATTAGTGGGAAACATTGGCTTCTGCATCCTTGGTGGAAGTGGAGGCCTAGGCTGATGCCGTGGTGGTCCTCCTACATGGGCCAATTCTGGGAAAAATCCTTGTTTTGGTAAGGGATTAGGATGATTGATTCCTGGTCCCCCTTAGGTGACCGAGAGCATGACTAGTTCTCAGATTCATATTTTCCAATTTGAGACAAATATGTAATGCCTGTGGTAAAGAACTAGGAGCGGAGATTGCTAATAGTTTCGGCAGTTCTCCCTTCAGTCCTCTAATAAAGGTGTCTAACGCTTTATCCCTATAGGCATTAGTCATGTTCGTTAAACTTTTATCATCATAATCGAGACATGAAATTTTGTCCAATATCAATGACAGGTGTTGGTATACGGCACGGTAGAATTCCGTAATTGTCATATTCCCTTGCCATAATGAGGTCATTTGGTACTCCAAGGTACTAATGTCGCGTCTGTCCGAATAGTGCATCATGAGACACTTTTTTATCCTACCCCAGACAAGCGGCGTCCGCGTCCCCAACTATTTTCGATCTAATCGTATAGCGATGGCGAAATATTTTCCCGATCCTTTTATGCCATCGAATAGTTCTAGTAATCTATCCACCGACTTCCGCCAGGAATTCAATTCTCCTGGATGACCAGAGAACTCTCTTAGACTCTTAACAATGTCGGGAATCGAGTCTAGTTCCTTTATATTAATCTGACCGATAGGATGGTCCCCTATCTCTTCGTGAATATCCCTTCGGAAAAAACTGGCTATGATGGAGCGGACATCTTCCTGTTGTGTGGGCGTTAAGCCCCCTACTTTCGAGGTAGCACCCGTGGAATTTGGGATGGGGTTAGAAGGATTTTTGAAGCCTTTCAGTGATTTCGTCTATTTCTGTCATTTTTTTTGCGTTTTCTTTTCTTATATTAATAAATCTCTTAAATTATAAAAATTCTTATTCTAAAAATTCTTACATAAAAGTGCTGCTTTCCATTGATGAATATTGTTCATTTAATAATTTTTACAAGTTTTATTTTGCTTTGGTTTTGTTTCACAAATTATTTTATTTAATTGTATTTATTTTTATTGTCAATTTAATCACTTTCACAAAGTTTTTTTTCACCTTTAATTTCCATTTAGTTCCATTGCTCATTAATTAAAATTCTCACAGTGTTTTTTTTATTTATTTATTCATAATTCAATTGTTATTTTCTTGTAGTTATATATTTTTTTCAATATCACCTTTATCTTTTTTATTTCAGAATTAACATTCGTATCAGTTTTAACACAATTATATTTTTTCTTTTTTTTCTCTTTTTTTTAAATTATTCCAAGTTTGTCAATTTTATTTATTTTTCCATTAACACAATTT